>NC_081413.1:515693588-516893588 GCF_030272615.1 Cryptomeria japonica
CGATAGGATGGATCAGATGAGATCGATTGATAGAATTGATAAGATTGACTTGATAAAGAACTCACATTTTGCTAACATCAAGGTGCAGGAAGATTCAGATATGCGGATGTTGGTACATTTGAGGATGTAGCATAAGATTCAAGTTGGGTCAACAATATCTGGAGAGAGATGAGTCATTGATTTGATTATGTATACACCTATGAGGATACATTGATGATTCATGTGATAGATTTGGCCTTGGATAAGATGAGCTTGTGGGATCCTATGCAAGAATACAATGCAAGTTAAATGCAAATGCAAATGCAAAGCTACGATCGGACCAGCCACTGGGTTATTGCATTTTGTCATCATTGAGCTTTTTAAAATGTGGGAAGTGAGTACAAACATCGATGGTATAATTGAACCATGATGATCTGAGCACTACTTACTTGGATTTTGATATTGTAAGCTAGCACAAGCATCGAGATATGATTAAACCAAGATGACCTGAGTTTTGCTTGCGTAAAACAGACAATATTAACCATTTCTATATGCAAATCAGAAATGTCTTTGATTCAATAGTCCGATGATCATGTCCTGAGACAAATTTGCACATATTAATGATTAATTTATAGGCAACATACAAGAAAAATATCATGTTCCTTCCTTTTTCCTCTAGTCAAAGACATCCTAGAGTCACTCAGAAATTGTGATAACGTAAAATCAAGATATAAAAGCTGATCAATCATTGATTGGAGTGCGAAAAGAATTAGGCAAAAGATATCATCCATTGAAAAGTGTGTGTCATGCTTAGACAGACATGTGATAGTTGGACGGTTGATAATTTGATCTCATGTTCAACATTGGATGTGTCTTAGTTTCTCTTGACAAAATTTGTCTAACCATTATTCTACCTGTTTGATTAAGCTCAAAACGATCAAATTTTTTGCCCCCAGCTAGGTGCAGGATTTTTCCCCAAGCCTAGAAATAAATTTTTTATGATAAACCCAATGATCCAAACCATGGTAAGAAATCACCTGCGAGGCCACCATATATATAAAGGCTTTATTTGTGGATATGAACAACGTTGATGGAAAATGAAATGCAAGCGGAAGGATGCATGAACTAATAGATGGAAGAGCTAGTTGACAGATAGCGCTTGTTGCCAGGTTTTCACCATATGTTTTTATTGCACTTTTTCTCATATTTGATTTTTTTTTTCCTGTTTTCGCTGTTTTCGTTGTTTTTGTATTTTCTGTTTTTTACTTTTTTGAGAATTTTTTGCTTTTTCACTGTTTTTATTTTTCTGGTTTTTTCATTGTTTTTGGATTTTTCTTCTTTTTCAGACATAAAACTTCTTCAGATGCATGTTATTGATGGGTTCCTCGAGCTGATCCTCGTCTTGTGTTGATAGTTGATATGCTCCTGATCCAAATACTATTGTGACCACAAACAAACCCAACCAATTTGGTTCAAACTTCCCTTTATTTTCTCAATCTGCTTGGTTGCGTGGATTTTCTTTTAGTACTAGTTCTCCAACTTGAAAGGCTCATGGTTTGACCTTGTGATTATAACTTCGGCACATTCTTTGTTGATACACCTTTAAATGATCACAAGCATTTTGTCATCATTCATGGATCAATTCTAGTTCTTGCAGTCTAGATACTCGTTGTTCTTCATATGGGATAAGACCTTTTAATGATACTCGTAGAGAAGGTATCTTTACTTCTATTGGCAGTATTGTTTCTGATCCATAGACAAGAGAGAAAGGTGTGGCACCTGTTGGTGTGCAGATACTAGTATGGCGGGCCCATAGAGCAGGGTTCAATTGAATATGCCAATCTCTGTCAGCATCATTCACTGTCTTTTTGAGGATTTTTAAAATAGTTTTGTTTGATGCTTCTGCTTGTCCATTCCCTTGTGGATAGTAGGGTGTGGAAAATCTGTGTTGGATTTGAAATTTCTCACAAAGCTCTTGGACATCCTGGTTCTTTAACAAGATAAATGCAGCAATTTGTTTTCCTATGATATTTGTGAGAGGTACTGCCTCAATCCATTTTGTAAAATATTATGTATCTACAAGGATGAATTTGTGACCATTGGATGAAGGAGGATATATCTTTCCTACTAGATCAAGGCCCCATTGGCATAAAGGCCAAGATGTTGTCAAAGTATGAAGTTCTTGTGTTGGTGCATGAATTAAATTTTCATGGATCTGACATTTTTTGCATGTTTTAGCTATCTGAAAAGAATCTCATTCCATAGTTGGCCAATAATATCCCAAGCGTACGAGTTTTTTTGAAAGGGTAAGACCACTTGAATGAGTGCCACAAATGTTGTTATGGACTTTATTTTTGGCCTTCTCAGATTCGTCTTGCTCAAGACATCTTAAGAGAGTACCGTCCAGACCTCATTTAAAAAGGGTATCCGCGACAAGGGTATAATGGGAGGATTGGCGGATGAAGTTTCTCTTTTGGTTCTTTGACAAGTCAGGAGGGAGGATATTATCTTTCACGTATGTATAAATTTGGCCATAGCAAGAGGAATCATTCTCAACAAGGTGACAGATAGTTTGGGAATCAGGACAATTATGAGCAGGGTAAAACAACTCTTCCACCAGGAATTCATAACGCTCTTGATTTTCTTGTGTCTGAAGTAGAGAAGCAAGTGTTGCCATGGCATATGTTACTTTGTTGTCATTCCTCATAATCCACTGAAAAGTTATTTCGACAAAGTATTTTTTGACTTTAGCAACCATTTTGTAATAAGGCATTAGCTTTTCATCCTCTGTTTGATAATCGTCATTGATTTGATTGATGACGAGCTGAGAGTCTCTGAAGACTTGAAGTTGTGTAATGTTCCATTCTATGACCATCTCGATACCTATGACCAAAGATTCATATTATGTTGTATTGTTGGTGCATGGAAATCTTAATTTGTACGCTTTTGGAATTGTATGACCTTGTGGCGTGATGAATAGAATGCCTGCTCCTGATCCATGTTGCGTATATGAACCATCAAAATATAATTGCCATGTCTTTTTGGTGACCATTAAGATATCAACATCTGGAAATTCAATGTGTAAAGGACAATCATCTGGAAGCGGTGCCTCTACTAGTTGGTCATAAATGACTTGCCCCTTGATAGCTTTTTGGTCCACATACTCAATATCAAACTTGCTTAGGATCATGATCCATTTTGCTAGTCTTCCTATCAATGTCGCCTTGCTGAGCAAATACTTCAATGGATCAATTTTAGCAATCAACTTGATGGAGTGAGATAGTAGATAGTGTTTTAATTTTTGAGAAGCAAACCACCAAGCATGCTTTTTCTGTTGGTGAATAGTCGAGCTCGTTCCCACTAATGTTTTTTTGATGTAGTAGATGGCTTGTTCTTTTCCTTCATTATCCTATTGTGTGATTAGAAATCCTAATGATACTTTGGTGGTTGATACATAAAGTAACAACAACTTTCCTGGAATTGGTGACATTAGGACAGGCGGTTGAGATAGGCCTTGATCTTGTTGAATACGTCCTCACGTTGATGGTCCCACTTGAAATTAACATTTTTGTGCAATAGATGAGTAAATGGTTGACATTTATCTACTATCTTAGCAACAAATCTTCTGATTGATAGTAGTCTACCTTGGAGTGATCTGAGCTAACTGATATTCCGGGGAGATGTCGTTTCCATGATTGCTTTGACCTTGGTTGGATCTACTTCGACACCCCTAGTGGAAATAATGTATCTCGGTAGCTTACCTGAAGTAACACCAAAGGCACATTTCTTTGGGTTGAGTCGTAGCTTATATTGTTCTAACTGATCAAAGATCTTGTCCAATATTCCTATATGGTCTTCTTTGTTGTATGATTTGGCGAATATGTCATCCACATAGTCTTCCATGAATGTATGCATCATGTCATGGAATATCATTGTCATAGCTCTCTGATATGTATCTCCTGCATTCTTTAATCCAAAAGGCATGACGTTCCAACAAAAAGTACCCCATGGACATGTGAAAGTTGTCTTTTCTTGATCTTCAGGTGCTATTTTAATTTGATTGTATCCGAAGAAACCATCCATTAGAGAAAACATGAAGTGTCCAATAGTTAAATCTACAATGATGTCAATATTAGGCAAATGAAAGTCATCCTTTGGACATGCATTACTGAGATCTCTGGATTCAATGTATACTCTAATACTTTTATCTGGTTTGGAAACAGGAACGATGTTTGATACCCATTGAGGGTATGCTACAGGTCTGATGAATCCTACATCCAGTAATTTCTTTAGTTTTTCTTTAATAAGAAGAGCGATATGAGGATCATCTTTCTTAGTTTATGTTTATTTGGTTTGGCTCCTGGACTAGCATTTAAGTGATTCATAATAAGATCTGGATCTAACCATGGCATGTCTGAATACAACTAGGAAAAATTTATTTGTTGTCATTTGAAGAAGTCCATATATTGTTGCATTTCTTGCTCTGATAGAGAAGTTGTTGGATGTAGAATATTTGGTTGCTTTGTTGTCCCAATGTTAACTGCATTTGTTGGTTTGATCAAAATGGATGACCTTTCTTGATAGTATTTAGGTAAAGTGTCAAATCTCCCATCTTCCGGTGCCTCGAGGAGGTTTTCACCGTTAGATGCATCCTTTCTTTTTACTTTATCTTAATCTAATGTTGCCAATAAATGGTTTTTAGCATTAGACCTAATATTGTTTTCTTTATTTGCATTTTTGCAACTAGGAGATTTGGCACCTACTTGACTAGAAGATGCGTTGTTGAGATTCCTGGTGAAAGTAGTTGCGGGTTCGATTGTATTAATATATAAGGATAAGGCATGGTCATTAGGAAAGGTGTCAATGGCAGTATGTCTTTCATTTTCCCAATCAATAAGTTCAGGATGGATTAGAGGTAAGGGGTCCTTAGGTTGAGATGCTTCGAGGGTATTTAGGGTCATGATAGAGATGTCAAAGTTTTTGATATGTATTTTAATGTCTAGAATGCTACTCTCATCAGAATGATCTCTCGCAAGTAGCTCCCGATCGTCCTCGATTAAGTCCAAGTCAACCGAATGTGAGTCTAATTCAAGTGGGCTAGTTCCTAACGTTTGCCTTGCATACATATGAACTACATCGACTCCTACATCTTCTTCAAAGCAAATTTCTTCAGCTAATTCTTCAGAATGATAGGAATCTCATTCCCATTCATTAGAATTTGTCTCACTTGTAGCTTGTAATCTGCAGATTTGTTCATATAAAGTTTGATTTTTTTCTTTTGTTTTTCTTGCTATATATTTTCATCTCTCATATTCAGCTTCTTCTAAACTGAGATTGAGTTTGTCAACCTTGCTATCAACTCTCCTTGATTTGTACTAGCTTCTTGCTTATTTTGATTGAGAGTTAATTAAATTTGGGAGGTGTCTTTGGTTTGTTTTTCCTGTTGATTAGAAGCTTGCTTCTTTTGCCATTTCATGTTTGGTTGTACTTGTTGCTTGGAAAATGTTTCTTCCCTTTCAATTAAAATTTGTTCTTGTTTGTTTTCATATTCCTCTTGTTGTTGGCTAGAAGATGTGTCCTCTGGTAGAGTAACTTGGCCATACCCTAAGCCGGATTTGTGTGTAGCCTATTGAGTATGAGGTTGGATGGGTTCTGAGATACCTTCTTTTCATTTTTCTAGAGGACCTGCTCCAGTGTATCCCATTTTCCGAAGAATGTTGAATCCTTTTCCATATTTTTTTGTAGGTATTCTAACATTGTTGATCTTTTGTTGGACTTCTTCATCCTTGTATAGCCACTGTAGCACATCTTTGTCTTATGTTTCCTCTGATAAGGTCCCAACACTAACAAATGCTCCATCAAATATTGGAAGATGTTTCACAGTTGGTTGTCGTTTAGAGTTTGATGGTTTTTTCATAGGATTTAGGAGAAAGTGGTAATTGTGATAGTGAATATTCTTCGTTCCCTTGATCTCTTAACTGCATTTGTTTTTCCATACTTGACAAAATTGATGTAAATGATTTTTCTTTGGATGGTGTGTTTGAAGATGATACCTCCCTATTGTGAGGAACAATGACCTCTTGAGCTGGTTTTAGATTACTATAGTATTGGAATGGATTTGAATCTATTGAGATCGTGATTTCCTGCCCATTGTAGGGAAATTTTAGGCACTGATGATATGTTGATGGAACAACTTGTATGTCATGTATCCAAGGTCTTCCCAAGAGTATGTTGTATGATAAGTCCAAGTCTAGAACTTGGCATGTTGTGTCTTTCTGTAAAGGTCCCACTCTAATGGGTGATATCACAATTCCTTTAGAGGAACGCTCTTCTTCATCATATACTTTGATTGTTATCTTTTTTCCAGGGATCCACTACCTCTTCAGAATAACCTAGACAATGGACAAGACTCAATGAGCAAATGTTTAAGCCAACTCCACCATCTATTAGGACACATTTAACACGCGTCTTATGAATGAGGACTTCAATATGCAAGCACTATGGGGATGTTGCAAGGACATGTTGTCTTCTTCGATGAATGATAAGCAGTGAGGGGTTGTGAGGTGTCCCACCATGGTTTGGAATTGATCTATATCAAGATCTTTGGATACTGTTGTATCTACTAGTGTTGTTTCAAGAATTTCTTTGTGTGCAGGTGAAAGCTTTAAAAGTTCTAAGATGGATATTTGCGCAGGAGTTTTCTGTAGTTGATCTACTAGATTGTATTATTTTGCAATGGATGACGTGTTAGTTGTAGGACCCGACAAAACAACTTTAGCTTTTCTTCTTGTGATAGCATGAGCAGGTTCTTGATGTTGTTTTTCTTTAACTATAATCACATTTACCACATTATCATATGCATGAGCATAGTTCACCTATGCTTTACCTTTACCATTATGTGTTGTTGATGATTCACCCTTCTCATAGTTAGGAAGTGGATTTTTGAAAGCTGTATGAGATTCATTTGTCGTATGTCCATCCACAGTTATCGCTCCATTATCAATCAAATCTTGGACGACATGTTTCAACCACTGACAATTATCCGTGTGGTGTACCTTGTTTCGATGAAAATCACAATAATGATTGTCGTTCCACCAAGAGGGTTTTACTTGAGGTTCGTAGTTTCTTTCTTCTGGCAAAGTGATCACTTTGTTTAAAAGAAGTGTCTTTAATGCTAACCCGAGTGGTTCACCAATGTTTGTAAATTTTCTTCAAAAAAAATTGTTGAAAGTTGATTTTTGGTGATTATTGTTTTGTTGAGCCACTATTGAGTGATGGGATAAATTAAAAACTGGTTGCTTTGGTTTTACATTGTTGTTATCCACTATCCCATCGTTGACGACATTTCAATTTCTATTCCAAATTTTTTGCTTATTGTTTATGGTGAAAATGGATAAACAATAATAACGATATTGAAAGGCTAAATGAATTCAACCACAAAAACCCTAGCCTAACAACAACAAAGATCCACCATAACATATGAAGATTACCTAAGACAATGCAAATCAAATGAAATCACAAGGATTATACCATCACATGTCCAATAGGGTTTGGATCTCCATTCTTCCTATCTCCATTGATCTTGCTTGATATATTTGCTCTCAGATTTTATGTGCACAAGAGCTCAACAAAGAACGGAATGTGGTTGCAAGTAGGATCACCTATGTTCAAAAGCGTAGTATAGTCAAGTAGTCGGGTAGTTAGGGTTTGATAATGAAGAAAATATCTCTTTATATAGAAGACACAATATGAAATGGAGGGATAAGATTGAGAGGTGTAAAAGGAGGTCAGCTATGATTAGAGGGTAGGTAAAAGAAATAATAAAATAATGAAAGGGGTAGGTAGTGTATGAATTAAGAGATGAATGACATGTGTCATGGGTAGAAAAGGTTAATGAATTAATTAAATAAATAAAGATTCATTTAATTAATAGAAGAAGTGAGATCAATTAAATAAATAAGATATTTATTTAATTTAGGAAAAGGATAATTTAAATAAATAAATGTATTTATTTAAATGAGAAATAAGGCTAGAAGAGGATAAATGAATTAATTAAATAAATAAGGATTTATTTAATTAATAGAAGAATTAGGCTAAAGTAATTAAATAAATAAAATATTTATTTAATTAGACATGACAATTTTAGGTGTCTACACTTATCATTGTTGTTGTTGTTATTGTTGTTAGGAGAATGAACTCCTTCTTTGTATAGCTTGAACTCACCCTTCTTTACCATAACTTTCTCCATTCTGATTCTGTTATCGATCATCTTTTCAAAATTTTGATGGCATTGCATTTTTAGATGATAACTCATTTGTCCATTTAGGTTGTCGATGAATATGTCTATCTTCTCGTCTTCCGACACCGTACAAGGATATCGTGAAGCTAACTATCTCCATCTTTGTAGAAATGTCATGAAAGGTTCTCCACTCTTTTGTTTAGTATTACATAGGTCTAGCATTGTGACCTCATGTTGTATGTTGTAAGAGTATTGTGAAACAAACTTATCCACCAATTCTGCGAATGATCTAATTCCAAGTGGAAGTTTGGAGAACGATTTCATAGCTAGTCCACTTAATCTTTTTGGAAATAATCTCATCAGGTACGTATCCTCATGTGCAAACTCCATACTCATTGTGAAAAATTATCGTATATGACCCTTGGGATCAGTGCTTCCATCACATTTATTGTATCTAGGAATTTCACAACCTGTAGGAAATGGTATCATGTTTAGAATTCTGTGAATGGGTACGAACAAATTTCTTGAAGTGAGTATCTTCTAACAGTTCCTCTTTGTATATCTTGAATCTGTGTTTGCAGCGTTTGTATTTGTTGTGTAAGATTTGTGATAGGATTATCAACATGATTTATTCTTGTATAACCACGAGTTTGCATTCTAGTATGGTCTTGATCTCTTCTTGCATCATCTCGACTCTTTCTTGCGTCCTCATTAGATTTAGCTTTGTTGAGAATTTCTACGTCATCCCTTTTAAGAACAAAAGTTTCCTTATTAGTTCTTGTGTTATCAGGGATTGATGCGTCGTCCTTTTTGTGACTGAAAATCTCCTCATGTCGTTTGTTATCATGGAAAGGTTCACTTCTCTTTTGTCCCTCCAATATTTTCTCCATAAATTTATCGAATTTAGGATCTTGTTTGATTTCTCTGATATTATTCTGTTACCTCTTCTTCCTGTATTTCATTTTCGTGTTCCATGTTCCTATAATCTTCAGTTATTTCAAATGTTTTAATTTTTCATTTCTGTGATCTTTCATCTCAGCGCTCTAGTTAAAATGGGCATACACGTGTGTTGAATATTGTGCAAGGATTCAATTGTCTAAGAGTTGTTTCGATAAGTGACCAATTGTCAATGTAGATATGATAGAGTGATATGACATGAAAAGATAATTCAAGTATTTGTAATTTTGCAAGTTTTTTGATCTTCGGTTTTGGAGTGTAATGATGATGATTTTGATAAGACCAAGTCCAATAGGAACGATATATCCTACGATGTGGGACAAGGTTGTCCTGACCAAACGTTGTAGTTTCATGATCGAAGATGATAGATCCTGATGAGAAACTATGTTTTGAGTGATCAGTTTATCAAAGAAGGTGAAAATGCACTTTGAGATGTTAGATCATGAACTTGTTGAAGGTGAATACTTGAAAATCCTGGGGTGTCTAGTTCTAGAATCTGATTTGACAGAAGATAACTTGACCAAGCGAACCAAGAAGACAACCTAAGCACAAAATGACAGATATCAAGTGTTTATGCTCACTGTAAATTGACTAAGCTAACATGACATATATGAAAAATACATGCAAGAAGACAACTCTGGATTGACATAGACAAAAATTCGTACGATAATTTACACAGTCCTAGACGATATAGACCCATACGACAAAGGCCTAATCTCGTACGACACTTCCCACTGAACCAGATGACAAAGGCATAATCTCATATGACAATTCCCACAAAACCAGATGACAACTGAGAACACAAAATCTCCTGTTGATCTAACTCGTACAACAATACCCACAAAACTAGATGATAAACTAGCTTTCTCGTACGACAAACTAGAAATCCCGTATGACTGAGGATAGAGCAGAGACAAAAAAATTACTTTAACATATTTTTGACCAAAAATGTTTGATGTTTTGATTATATTTTCCAGTCTTACATGTCTAAGTTTCTGTTTTAGGGATGAAAACACAATAAACACTTGATATGATAAGTGACCTCAAGCACAACATGCTAAATCCTAAGGAAGTTTGTTGAGAGAGAAAACCTTTGCTTGAAAACTTAGGTACACACCCGATAGCTAATCAGAATATGGTCGTTGAGTCTCACGCAATGGATTCTCAATGCAGTATTATCCGACTCCAAATGCTAATGGGGGAACGATATGGCAAGTGTCTTGGGAGAGTTACTATCTCTCTTGCACAAAGATTATCCCCCTTTCGGAGGTGAATTGGGTAGCTTCTATCTTAGGGTTCGTAGTAAGGGTTTTCATTTGGAATTACCCCTTGCAGTCACACAAGCGTGATTGAGGCTTATAGCCCAACAAGGTACCAAAACAAGAAGTAGTCACACAAGCGTGATTGAGACCGCGAGGCCCTACTAAATGTTCGATATGAGAGATCTCAAAAGAGAAAACTCAAATAATCCCATCCTTTGAGACTTTAATCCCGAGAGGCCTATTTTTTTAGAGTGAGTCGAAAAGCTTAGGTCTAGTTATACTCACTTGGGTCGTTCTCACAGGGTGATTACTTTTTCCCACTGTGACAGACCCACTAAAGATATTCAAATCTCAAACATAGAAGCGCTTCAAGGGTCAGGATTTCTGATTATCCAAATGGACAAGAGCGTACTCTCCTACCTTTTAGACAACTTCCCAAGCTTAGAAAACAAGATGTTCATTTACCATTAGTAAATCAAGTGTGCCTAGAAAACTTAAGAATACACAAAGTCTTGTTGATTTTCCTTAGGCAACCTGCAAAACAAATACGTTAGTAATCATGTTGTTTTGATGAATTGAATCTTTGGCAAGCGTAATCTTTGACAATCATGCTGCAAAAACCAGTCAGGCTGCTAGAAAACTCACAAACAGACCAGGGTTAGTATTAGTAATATAATATTTCAACATGAAAAACCCTTAAAATGCAATCTGTTTCGAAAACACAAGCATAAACTCGTACGAGTATTCTCACCTGCTCGTACGAGTATTCTCACATACCCATATGAGTGCACAAAGAAACTCGTACGATACTGTAAAGGTACTCATATGAGATTCTAAAATAGGCCCGACCAGAAACCCATGAGATTGAAATTTTGATGACGTAAGAGGCCAATAAATTAGATTTCCCACCCCATGGTGGGCGCCAAAATGTCGTGTGTGTGAAGTAGGATACCTGCAGTTGAAACACAAGCACTCAATAGATCATTACAAGCATGGTTAGCAAATCAAAATCAAACAAAAGATAAACCATGACAAAGTGACCTATCGACTCTTAAGAGATGCGAGTGTGGATTTGCTCTCAGATCTAGATAAGAAATCCCAATGACTTGACTACACTTAGATGGAGGATTTAAAATCATATGATGTGCAAACTAGATGAATGCATGATTAAGCTAGATTGATTCAGGAAGCTAATCATGCTAATGATATGCATTGATTAAGCTAGATGATGATGCAATTAAGCTAGATGAGAGATTGATTAATCTACATGATTCAACAATTATGCTAGAAGATGATCAAATTAAGCTAGATCTAAGATGCAATTGCATATAATAACAATGCTTAAATGATATGCTAGAATGGATGTGCCTATAATTACAATGCATACAATGATATGAGATGGGATCCTTTGTGCTCCAAAATGGGGGATATTTATAGGATTTCCAAGGCTAGGGGTGAGGTGGCAGGAATCAACGGTCAAGATTGAGTTTGAAGATATCAAGGGTCAAATTGGAGGAGGTTGGAGAAGAGGTTGGAGGGAGGGACACTTGTTATCTTTGTGGTGACAAGTTTCAAGGCACCTTGCTCATAAGAGGGCAAGTGTCCAAGGGAGGAGACATGTGGCATAAGTGCCATGTGTCTCAAGGGGAGAATATCCACCCCATAGGAGGTTAGGATGTGCGAGATAAGATAGGGTTAGTTAAACCCAAGGTTAGGTGGAATGGGTTAGGTTAGAGGATGGTTAGGTTAGGTGGTTAGAAGTTAGGAGGCATGTGGGTAATTTGAATTTAAAAATTCAAATAGTAGGAAAAGGCTAATTTGTTGGCATTTTGCATATAGATTGCATCAATGATATGTTGGCATTGATGTCAATTGAACCGGTGAATGATATTCATGATATTGTTGATGTTATTGTTGTTATTGCTATTGTCTTGTAACCGGTGTGATAAACTTTGAGGAGGATGGTGTAAACTGATATATGGTAGTTTGTAAGTTAAACTGGTGTAAAGGGTTAAACCTTTCTATATTTTGTAACCGGTAAACCCTACCATTCATTTTCTGTTAAACCCTAACCGATCAAGTTGTTGGTTTAAGATCTAATGTTGAGCGGTAATGATGGAGACACGTGTGATCATTGAATGAGGATAAGTTCAGATTGATTTGGCACGCTTGTTATCTTGAAAAGGAGCAAAGTGGAATGCATCTAATGCATAGTGCGTGATGAGTTACAAAGTTCGATGAAGCGGTGATCATGGAGCAGTTGGAATTTTCTTGAAGAATGTGAAGAGATTGTTATGATTTCTAATGGTCAAGATTGTACCAAATTGTTTGTAATCTCAATGATGAGAATTAGGCTTTTGTTGTGTTACCGACCTAGTTGATTTGTATTTAAGGTCGATGATATTGTTTTATAAAGTTGTTGGAAAAGCTGACAAGATTGGCAGAAACTAGTTGAGTGTGTGGTTGCCTAACTGGTGGATGGATATGGAGTTTGAGGAAAGGCAGATTGAAGCTTAAGAAGGATCTAATCAAGCAGATGTAGTCTTATTCAGACAGATCAAGAAAACCTGTTGTTTTCTAACAATTATAGCAGAAAATGAAATCCAACCAGGTAAGCTCTAACAAACTTGGTTACTTTCTAAATCCTCTAACAAGGTGGTCCATTAGTTTGGATTCTCAAATCCTCTAGCGAGGTTACTCCTAAAAGGGTATTGTGCTTTTCATCAAGGCATATTTGTAAATCCCTTAACCGAGTGATTCCTAACCGAAATTAGTTCTTAATAGGACTTATTATAAAAGCTTTAACATGCTTGGCTCCTAATAGGGCAAACTTCAGAAGAGTTCAGATAGCTATCCTTGTGAGTCTCATCTCATCGTGGTTTTTACCTATTTGGGTTTTCCAAGTATAAATATTTATGTCAAGTGGTGAATGCTTTTGTGGTTATGATCTTATTTGTTGATTTGATTAACTACTTAACTATTTTGATAAGGCATGATACTTGGAAGTGATGGTCTAAATAAAGGATATGTTAGGGGACACAAAACACACAATATCAAATGTTAATGATGTTAGTCTTAAACTAGAAATGAAAGACAAAGGAAATCACTATCCTAAGCAAGCATATAAAGAGAGATATCAAACATCTAATAGAAAGCATAACAAAATGAAGGAATGTAATAAAACATCATATCAAACATCTAATAGAAAGCATAACAAAATGAAGGAATGTAATAAAACATCCCCAAATACCCTCCAACATGCTTATAGCTGCTCCTCCCTTGTTCCTCTCCTCTCCAAGTTCCGCATGAGTGTAGCTCTCAGCTTTGCGCTTCTATGGAAGTCTTATGGAGATTCAAGATTGAAGATGACTATGAAAATATACAAATGCAAGCTAGCTTGGAATGAGAGAAAATGAGTTAATTAAGCTATTATCAATTTTAACCAAAAGACAATGTGGATTATGATTTTACTCTAAAATGCTCTCTAATATTCACTATAACTTAGACGCATACAAGATTTCAGGATCTGGATTATGAAGGAATGGGCTCTATTCATAGGAAAAATAGAGAAATGGATGGTTGAGATTGAGTAACCTCAAAAAGGGTCAGGATTGATGGGTTTATGATCCATGTGAGGGTTTTCAATCCAATCCCAGGATGACAAATGTCAACATGAGATGGCTTGAGAGGAGAGGGAAGAACCATTAAATGCTTGACATGACTTGAAGGTTAACTTGGGAGGTAAGGTTAATGTTGAGTTGAATGAATAAAGCCATTATCCAATAAATAATGCCTTTATCCAATGGATAAACTCTTGTGCAAGTGTTAGTGGGGATAACCATGGTCAAAACAATAAATGCTTGAAGAGATCCATGAGTCAAATGAGGGTTGAGTTAGAGGTAAAGCCTCTAACCATGTGGACAAGTGGATTTAACCATAAATGGTTATGTAAGAGTCATTAATGTTCATGTAAGAGCCATTAGTGGTTTGGAAGACTTTAGGGGTTAGCTTGTTGAACACATAAAGCATTAAATGTTTTTCAAAGACTTTGCGGCTTTGAGAAGTAACTTTAAGTTGCTTAGGAATGTGACAATATTTAGGAAATGGGATTAGGCTAATTAGGAGTGGTTAGAAGAATTTAGAAAGTGGGTAGAAGAGTCTAGAAGGGGATTTAGGATTGCAAGTGGGTTTGGTGAGTGAGGGAAAATAGGATTTTATTTAAAATAAAATTAATTTATTTCAATTCTGGTTGCAACTTGCATTTGTAGGAGAATGCAAGTGGGGGGTAGTTTAGAGATTTAAATAAATGTTTTATTTATTTATTTAAAAGAGGAAAGGGGGGGCTGAATTAAATAAATATGTTTTTATTCATTTAATTGATTTTGAGTGTGGCTTAATGAATTAATTTAAATAAATTGAATAATTTATTTAATTAATAGGAGAAGGGGTTGAGGATGAATTAATTAAATATTAATTTAATCAACTGATTATTGATGGTTAAATAATCAAATAAATAACAAATATTTATTTAATTATGCGGATAAATTTATGTGACTACATTTGCCCCTCTTTGAGAGGGTGCGTTTATCGCATCGTTTCAAAGAAAGAAAAATAGGTGTGAAGAAATATGCCCCATAAATGTTAATTTAGTGAGTGGTATGCCCCCTCGAAAGATGGGCCGATTTTTTTTGAAAAATAGGGTAATCTCTCAAAAAAGGACAAAAAGTGGAGGGGACGTAGAATAGAAGAAATTAGCAATAATGGTGAACGAATGGAAGAAATCGGAGTTAAAATGGAGAAATGGGAGGCTAGTGAGTACCCTTAGGTCATGCAGGAGATTCAATGCAAATGTGGTGTTGCGCTTTTGATTGATGCTATACAATTAATCAAAATTGGTTGGACAATCTGGTGCAATCGGTTGAATTGCCTCGGTTGAGTCAAAGTGTGACAGTTGATGTCAGTTGTTTGCTTGGATAGGATAAAGACTGAGTAAGTGAATCAAAGTGATTTGTTGTGACTTAGACAATTAATGTAATTGCCCGATGAAGTCAAGGTATATGAAGCAAAATACTCATTGAGACTTAGACAATTGATGTAATTGTCTGTGTGATTGTGTTTGATTGGTTGATCAATTGATAGTGTTTGCGTTGTAGGTTGGTTGTGGTGAATCATAGCAGCCTCATTGAGACTAGGTCATTGTAATAAATGTCTGTTGTAGTCTAGGTTTGCCATCATTGATTGTCTTTTGAGACCCCAAGATATTTGATCATAGTATCTGTTGATAGTCTAGGTGTGCGTGAGTCGATGTACCTGTGTAGATAGAGTAATTGGCTTGATTGGATTGATGGGAACCGATGAAGGGATTATGATGATGACCTAGACGGGGAGGGTGAGGGGGGAGTCAATGTTAGATAGAAGATATGGAGGACCTAGGACCCATTCCTATGTAAGAGGAGCAAAATAGAGTATCCATTGTCATTACTACGTATGAATGATATGCAACTATTATGAATGTATGTATGGATGGAATGCAACAAAATGCAATATATACAAATGAGATGAGATGACGTTCCATAGAGTATTCATAGTGCTTTATTTTCATCATCGAGCATGGTAGTATCATTCTTGGACGAGGTAGTAGGAACCAAGTTTGGAGCATTTCACCTGTAAGCAATCATTTAAGACAAGTAAAAAAGAAAGGGACCCTCCATTCTAGTTCATGTGCAGATGGTCGAGGTATACGCTGTAGTTAGTAAGCCATAGTGATCCATGACTAGATTTTTGCATATGATCACGTAGCTTAGTGAACTTACCACATAGACACCATTAGTACATGCCCCAGAACTTCATTGGAACAATTCACAGACAATAAACAAAATGATACTTAGGAACCATACCGACTACTCTAATCATTTGTGGATATCTCGAAGTAGCGTAGGAACCTGATATAAATGAATAAATAACTAAAAAACCGACCAAGTACTTGATAGCTTAAACATAATTTTCTTGTCAAAGAAAATGTTATCATGTCTTTGTTTTGGAAGGAAGGGTGCATCCTTGTTAAGACAATTGTGTGTACCTGTGTTCATTGATTGATTGATTTGATAAGTGATCATCATTTGAGTAGCTCAAAATGTTTGTGTGATGTCTGTTGTGATGTGTACGTACAAAGGATTTTATGCGTTGCCGTGTTTTTGATTGATTTTTTTGATGTTTTATCATGTTTTTGGATGAGTTGAGTGTTTTTGAATGTTTTTGGATTTTATGAGTGTTTTTGAATGTTTTTGAATTTTGTGAGTGTTTTACTAATGTTTTTGAATTTTGTGAGTGTTTTACGAATGTTTTTGAATTTTACGTGTTTTGAATGAAGAACTCAATGAATCACAAGTAATGTAGAATCCACTTCCATCAATAGGTTAAGAGCATTGCCCCCAGTTTAGATATTACTATGAAAAGGAGGATACAAGACACATGAAGTACTAACCTTGATTGTAGATCAATAACAAGCCATGGTTTGAATGATGGATGAATGGATGCAATAAATGTGATCGTTACAAGTCTGAAAGACAATGGAGCCATAGCCTTTATGAATGGCGCCTGTTTGCCAGGTTTTCACCATCGCACTTACCCAAGGTGCCACCAGAGTGTTTGTTCACCGTTTGGATGCATGATTTGTCTCTTTACGATTTTGATTTTTTTGTATTTTCTTCAGGACATTGTTCTGAATGTTTTTTGGTGTTTTTTTGGTATGTATTGGAGCCTAATGCTCTGTACAACTTATGTATGAAACCGTTTGAGGTGCATGTTGTTGATCAGATATGCTAGCGGTTCTCCTTCTAAAGTACCCAACTGATATGCCCCAGACCCAAATACAACAATGGTATCATATGGACCCAGACAATTTGATTCAAACTTCCCCTGATGTTCTCTGTTTGGTTTGTTATGAGGATTCTCCCTAAGAACAAGATCACCTACCTCAAATGTTTGAGGTTTAACCCGATGATTATAGCTTCTGCTCATTCGCATTTGATAGGCTTTGAGGTGGTTGTATGCAGCTTGTTGCCTTTCATCAAGTAGTTCCAAGTCTTGAAGACGGGAGACTCGGTATGCTTCATCATCTATCATATTGTGTAAGGAAACCTGTAGAGATGGTATCTCAACCTCAATAGGAAGGATGGATTTTGCTCCATAAACCACTGAGTAGGGCGTTGCGCCTATAAGGGTTCAAATGCTAGTTTGATACGCCCATAGTGTTGGATTTAATTGAATGTGCCAATCACGACTAGCATCATTGATTGTCTTTTTGAAGATTCTCAATATGTTTTTGTTCGATGCTTCGGCCTGACCATTGCCTTGTGGGTAATAGGGAGTGGAAAAGCGGTGTTGGATGTGAAACTTCTCACAGAGCTCACGGACATCCTGATTTTTGAAAGGAAGCTCATTATCTATGATGATGGACATGGGTACACCATACCGACAGATGATGTAATTAAGGATGAATGAGGCCATCTGCTTGTCGATGACTTGGGTAAGTGGAACAACTTCGATCCACTTTGTGAAGTATTCGGTGGCGGTAATGATAAATTTGTGGTCGTTAGATGAAGATGGATGAATTTTACCCACAAGGTCAAGTCCCCATTGACAAAAGGGCCATGGTATTATAATTGGTTGAAATTCCTGTGCTGGTGCGTGTATTAGGTCTCCGTGAACTTGGCATTTCTTGCATTTTCTGACAAAATAGTAGGAGTCTTTTTCCATGGACGACCAATAGTATCCAGCACGCATGATCTTCTTTGCTAAGGAAGGACCACTTGAGTGAGCCCCACAAATTCCTTCATGTACCTCTTCCAAGGCCTTTGTTGTCTCATCCTATTCCAGACATCAAAGGAGAGTACCATCAAGACTTCATCGGTATAGGGTTTCAACAATGATGGTGTATCGAGCGGTTTGGCGGATGAAGGTTTTGCGTTGGTTATTGGATTGGTTAGGAGGGAGTGTGTGATCATGGAGGTAGGTGTAGACTCATCGTACCATGAGGATTCAAAATTGACTAGGCAACATATCATTTCAGTTTAGGGGATCCAAAGTTGTTCTACCAAGAACTCGTAGCGTGTTGAAATTTGCGGAAGATCCAGGAGAGCTGCAATTGTAGCCATTGTGTCAGCATCTTGATTTTGATCTCTAGGTACTTGATCAAAGGTGATAGTTGTAAATGATTCTTTATAACTATCCACAATCCTTTTATTTGGCATGAGCTTATCATCCTTAGTTTGATACTCATTGGTGACTTGTCGGATGACTAACTGTGAATCTCCATATGCCTGTAGCTCTTTGAGATGCTATTGTATAGCCAATCCGAGTCATGTGATTAAGGCCTCGCATTCTACAATATTATTGGTGCATAGAAAAGTGAGCCTGTATGACTTCGGGATGTTGTCACCTTGAGGTGTAATGAAAAGAATGCTTGTCCCCGAGCCATGTCTAGTATATGAGCCATCAAAGTAGAGTTTCCATGGTTGTGTTGCTGTGATCATGAAGATCTCTTCATCTGGAAAATTTGAAACAAGAGGATGATCACCTGTGAGGGGTGCATCAACCATCTGATTTGCAATAACTTTCCCCTTGATAGCCTTGCGGTCCACCTACTCAATGTCAAATTCACTCAAAATCATAACCCATTTGGCCAAGCGGCCTGTCAATGCTGCATTGCTGAGTAGGTACTTGAGTGAATCAATTTTAGCCATGAGTTGTACCTTGTGTGTCAACATGTAGTGCCTCAATTTGGTGGCTGCGAAGATAACTGTGAGGCAAGCTCGCTCAATAGGTGTGTAATTGAGTTCATAGCCTACCAATGTGCAAGAGATATAGTATACAACACATTCGTTTCCTTCTGCATTGTGTTGTGCCAGTAGTACTCCTAATGTCGTATTAGTAGCTGAAATATAGAGAAATAAAGGTCTACTTGGATCTGGTGGGATCAACAACAATTTATTCATCGGGTAATCTTTAAGCATTTGGAATTCTTGTTGGCACTTTGTATCCCATTGAAAGCAGATATTCTTGTGTAATAGATGCGTGAAGGGATGATACTTATTAGCCAATTGTGCAATGAATCTACGAATTGATTGTAGCCGCCCTTGTAGTGTCCTTAACTGACTGATGTTCTTGGGAGGTGGCATATCCATGATTGCTTTGAATTTCGCCAGATCAACTTCAATGCCCTTGCTTGAGACAATGTATCATAGGAGCTTCCCAGAGGTTACTCTAAAGACACATTTCTTTGGATTAAGTCGTACATGATATTGCTCTAATTTGTCAAAGATTTGACCCAGTATTTCTAGATGACCTTCTCTTGTCAATGATTTAGTGAGTAAATCATCAACATGATCCTCCATTATAGTGTGCATTAGGTCATGAAAGATGGTTGCCATCGCTCTTTGATAGGTTGCCCCAGCATTTTTCAGACCAAGTGGCATTACGTTCCAACAATAGGTTCCCCATGGCCATGTGAAAGCAGTTTTATGTTGATTCTCTGGAGCAATCTTGATTTGGTTGTACTCGAAAAAGCCATCCATAAGAGAAAGCATGGCATGACTCGCCGTGAGATCGACAATCATGTCGATGTTTGGTAAGGGGAAGTCATCCTTCGGGCATGCCTTGTTCAAATATCTAAAGTTTGTACACACACGGATGCCTCCATTAGGCTTGCCAATAGGTATAATGTTTGAGATCCAATCTGCATAATCGATTGGTCAGATGAAACCAACATCTAAGAGCTTTTTGAGTTTTGCCTTAACAAGCACAACAATCTGTGGGTGCATCTTTCTGAGCTTTTATTTTACTAGTTTATCTCCTTCTGCCACGGTGAGGTGATGCATGACCAAATCAAGATCTAGACCAGGCATGTCTGTATAAGACCATGCGAAGTTGATTTGACGCTTCTGGAAGAATTCTACAAATTTTGGTTGTTCCTCAGGAGTGAGTAGAGATGCCAAATGTATTTGATGCGGAGTCTCAGGGGTCCCCACATTGAATTATTTTGTTTCTTTGATTAGGATCATCGATATCTCCTAATTTGTACTAGAGGGGAGGATGTCAAACCTTTCATCCATAGGCGCCTCAGAGAGGTTTTCACCATGGGATACACTCTTTATTTTTACTTTTTTAGGATCAACAAGTACCATAGTGTGGTTTTCACTGGAAGATCCATGTTTTATTGTGATGTTTTTGCAACCGAAAGGTTTGGCATTTGCCCCAAAGTATGTTGCACTATTAAGTTCGATGGCAAATCCAACTTTGTGATCCCTGCTTGGTATGTGATCCCGTATTTCTAAAAATTCGATGAGCACCTCATCATTTTGGAATTGATCAAGACATGGGGGATTTGGCTGGTTCCAGTCAATGAGTTTGGGGTGGATGATGGGCATGACCTCATTAATTAAGTTAAGTTAAAGGAGGCGTCAGTGAGGGTTAAGATAGATGAGTGAAGTTCATCGATGTACTCTCCTTGTTAGGTTCTAGTGTCAGATTTGATGTAAGACCCGTGGAAGGTGTTTCTTTCTCACGACCCCAAAAGGTTTAAATCTAAGCCTCTCCATAAAATGGGATATCTTTACGAGGTGGAATAGGTGATGTGTCTTCCTCGTCTGAAGTATTTAGATTCACTATATCAAATTCCCACTCATGTGAGTCAATTTTTGAATAACTCTCTAACATCCTATTACTGTACCAGTCTAGGGTATCCTTTGTATTGAAGAGTGTATTTGTCACTAGTGTATGCATTTTTATAGGTGAGATTGTTGGTGTTATCGATAGGATGATAGGAGTTGTTACTGCTAGTAGGATTATCGGTGTCATTGAATCTGCTACTCAGAGTATCTGTGTTGTTTGTGCTACTGTTGTTTCTGATAGAATTATCAGTGTTGTTGAGGCTACTGATGGTACTGATGTTGTTGATGGAGTTATGGGGTTTGTTGATGTTGTGGGTGTTACTGCTACTACTACTGATGGTTTTATCAATCTTGTTGGTGCAATGGGTGTCAGTCTTGTTGGTGCAATTGGTGCTACTGTTGCTACTGATGGGATTATTAGTATTGTAGGTGCAGTGGGTTTTGTTGGTGCCACAGAGATAATCAAGGAGGGTCTCCTTGGAGTAACTATTTGATACATGGGTTTGCGGGGTTTACCTCTGAATATGAGCTTAGGAAGAGATTATTTTTGAAAGCCTAATCCAGTGTTATCTTTGGGTTTCAACTCAGGTTGCAAGGGCTCATGTCGTCCTTGTTTGCAATGTCCCAAAGCACTCTGACCATCATAGCCCATTCTTTGCATAATGGTGAGGCCCTTGCCATATTTATCAGTAGGAAGCTTAGCCTGTGGGATTTTTGTGGTGATAGGGTCTTTGTAGATCCATTCTGCTAAGTCCTCATCTCTGGTTTCCTCTTCTTGACTTTTACCAAGGATGAAAGGCACCAAAGTGCATGCTTACTTAGCCGATGGCATTTGAAGCAACTTTTGAGGTTTGCCATGAGTTTTAGGGGAAGTGGGTACTTGCCCAACACAAAAGAGTTGGCTTAGATTATATTCCCTAGGACCTTCCTCTATCATTTTTATTTTTAGCTTCTCTTGCTTTGGTATAGGGGTGATTGAGCTGGAAAGTAAGGTCGGGCTAACATATGATGTGGACGGGATAGGTTCTCTGTTGTTAGGAACAATAATCTCTGGCTGATGGTTAATATTGTTACAATATACAAATGGATTTGCATCGCCAAGGATTGTGATTTCTACATCGTTATGGGGAAACTTGATACACTGATGATAGGTGGATGGAATGACTTGCATAGCGTGTATCCAAGGTCTTCCTAACAATAAATTATATGGTAGAGGAAGGTCCAAAACTTGACAAATGATGTACTTCACCACTGGGCCCATTCAGATTGATAACACAACTGCTCCTTTAGAAGAACGTTGTGCATCATCATAGGCCTTAATGGTTATATTTTTGCAGGGGTATACTAATTCAACTACATATCCCAATGCTATGACCAGCTATAAGGTGCATATATCCAGGCCGAATCCATTATCAATCAAGATTCGCTTAATTATGTGTTGGTTGATGAATCCTTCAATGTGAAGGGATGCGTTATGTGGTTGTTGGAATGAAGCGTTGTCACTTTCGGAAAAAGTGAGGCATGGTGATGACCTAAGACTACCAACCATGGATTGAAATTGATCTCTATTAAGGTTGGCAGGGAGTGATGCTTCTTGGAGAGCTTGATCCAAGATTATTTTATGAGAAGGGGATAAGCACAACAACTCTAATATGGATATGAGTGTGGGTGTCTTATCTAACTGCTCCATAAGATTGTACTGCTTGGGGATGGATGTTGTGCCTTGTGAAGCTGCTTTAATAGTGATCTTGCTACGATGCGTAACAACATTGCAGGCAGGGTTTGGATCTTTGATGGTGAGGGTTGTAATTTGTTCACTGGCATCATAGAGGTGATTCACAGTATAATTATAGGTAGCTCATGTATAATTAGTTGTATCTGTGTTTCGCTATGAGGTGGAAGGACCCCTTTGATCTTGTGATGGAAGCGAATTCTTGAACATTAGGTGATCATCATTTGATGTTTATGGGTTGTGTCCTTCGATTTTAATTTCTCCTCAATCAATAAGATCTTGAACAAGATCTTTCAGTCTATGGCAGTTACTCATTTTATGCCCTTTCCCTTGGTGGAATTCACAATGTTCATTATCTGTCCACCATGGAAGTTTGACCTGAGGTTCATAGTTAGGTGTCTTTGATAAGGTCACCAGATTTGAAGAGACCAATTGACGCAATACCGTTTCAATGGGTTCCCCTAAGGGTGTGTATGTATGTTTTGGTTTATAGTATTGTTGTCGTTGTCTTGGTTCCTCTTGCGACACATTGCGACCTTGATTTTGTGGAGGAACAATGGTTTTGTTTTTAGGAGGGGGATTTGGCCCCACAAATTTGACCACAGGTTGTGCAATTTTTACGGTCCTTGCATCTACGACCCCGTCATTGACGATGTTTTTGTTCTTATTCTAGGAATTGGGTTTATCATTGTTAAAACGCAGGCGAGGGCCATCTTTTGGTTTATTGTATATTTTGATAAGTCCCCTTTTGATAAGGGCTCGTTCACATTTTAATCCCTGGGTGATCATGTCTTGAAAGGACTCTGTGCCCTTCATGTCTAGATGGAATTCCATTTCATCATTCAAGTTGGAAATAAATATTTCCACTAGCTCTCATTCAGGAAAATGAATAGAACGTCTGCTAGACAGTTGCCTCCATCATTGTAGGAAAGATGAAAATAGCTCCCCCGACTTTTGTTTGGTATTGCACAGATCTGCTATGGTAACATCACGTTCTATGTTGTGTAAATAATGCGCGATGAACTTTGGACTAGTTTCTTTAATGTCCTAATGCTGCCTGATAATCGGGAAAATCATTGCGTGGTTGTTCCCCCTAAACTCTGAGGAAAGAGGTGCATTAGATAGGTATCTTCATATGCCACTTCTAGGCAAGCTGAGTGAAATTCCCGGACATGATCTCTAGTGTCTCCTTTTCCTTGATACTTTTCAAACTTAGGTGTTTCAAACTCTCGTAGAAAAGGTGGCATATGTAGGTTCCTATCAAAGGGATAGGGACAAATATCATTAAGTGAAAACCGGGTACGCTTCACACCACTGTGGAGTTGTTGAGCGAGATTCTCAACTTGTTGCCTCAACATGTCTATTTCAGTAGGAGGAGCAGGTGGTGGGTTTCTTTGATTAAGGTCATATCAAAAGTAATCTCTACCTCTTCCATCCTCGTTACGGCTATGGTGTTCTAATGTTTACCATATTTGTGCGGTATCAAAATCAGAGGATAGTTTAGCACCCTCTTGAGCAAGTCTCAAAAAATGAGCATCTATGTTGTTTTTAAGGATTTCATTGAAAAGTCGATTGAACCTAGGTTGTGTTGTGCTCTTTTTATAACTTCGGGAGTTGGAGTACTAGGATCTTCATCATTTGGACCTCCTCCAATGACTTCTTGAAAGTCATTGAGATTTTTGTCCTCTTCTTCTTCGATCTCTAGTTGTCTAGTTTTTGATCTAGTGTGAGTCATTTTGTTTTGAAAGTTTTTGAGGTTTGGTGAAAGTGATTATGAGTGGGGGATGAAATGTTTTGATGAGAGAAGTGTTTTTGTGAAGTATTTAGAAGATGGATCTCTTACACTGAAGGTTGGATGTTACCAAAGTTCTTTGTGAATTGCTCTTTGTGTTGTCAACAATGTTGATGTGATAAGGTATAGCAAGGTTTGAGATGTGTTACAAACCAAGCTACCTAGTAATGAGAGGATGCACTCATAGACTAGTTTTAACCTGCCTAGAAATGCCTATTAGGATGATTTATCCTAGATGTACAGACACTCTAAAAAGTGATGTGTTGTTTTGATTTAAGGAATATCTAAAAAGAACTTAGGACAAGACCTTTTTATGTTTTGAGAGTAGAATGGATTGATGATGTATGAATGTGAGAGTGGATAGAATATGGACCTCAATAAAAACTTTATGTCACAAAGGGAACTTCTTCTTCCTCTTCTCGCTCAGGGGTTGGTGGTTCTTCTCGAGCTATGTTATATGTAATGCAGATGTTTGGAAAGAAAGTAGGGTTGATTTTGCCTCCTTTGTTTTTCTGATAACTCAAAGCTCTATCTTGAGTCAAAGATCTATTTTTTAAAGGCTCTTTATCGAACTTGTTGGATTTTCCTTGAAGATATAAACGCATATGACGCAAGAAGGCTTTGTGTGAGATAAAAATTTGTCTATTGAGATAGAAAAATTTCCTTCTTTTGATAAAATCCTTTGAACTCAATGGTCTTTTCTTCAAGTTGATATGTTGATGAAGATTCCTTTTTCTCAAGATTTGAAGGATGGTCATATAATTTGATATCTTGTTTGCACTTTGTTTGATGTTTGTTTGTTGGTCAAATGTTTGATGGAAAATTGTGTTGGATGAATGCTTGATTTGAATTGGTTTTGAATTTCTTTGACAAGAAAATAGAGAAAGCACACAAACACAATAATTTTGCCTCAAAAAGGCACAAATAGTTGTGGGTCTAAATTAACCCAATCTTTAAACTTTTTGACCCCTTTTCAAATGTTTTTGTATGTTTTTCCAAAAAGCCTTAAGTCGGCTCAAATTATCAATGGTCTGACACAAAACAAAGACACTTCAAACACACTTTATCCCTAAGGTCAAATGGCCAGTTGCGATAATTTCAACCCACGTCTTGATATTTCTTCAACTTTGGTACTACATACCTTATGAATCTCACCGTGGCAGGTAAGGATGTGATATACTAAGTCTTCCGTGAGCATAACAACTAGATGATCCCTATGATAGGGGAGTCACCACTTTTATCAAGCTACAAGTAGCCTTTCAAAAAGCCATGTTTCTACTTAAGGAAATATGTATGGTGAGTATCTTGGGAGCAAAACCATCTATGCTCTTGCATTGAACTTCTCACAAATATTCTCAATCAATAGAGTGGGTGGGCTTCTATATAAAAAGGTTTCTAGTAATATTCGATACTTTTGGACATAAGTTCATTCTGCAGTGACTCACTTAAGAGCCTTGTAACTTGTGGTGGGGCCCATATGTCCTTTCAACAAGTTACACTGCAGGAACAACTATACCCAAGGCTACAACTTTCACTCACACTTGATTTCTATAGCGGCTCGAAGGATTTACCGTGCGAGGTCATTCCCAAGAGTGATGTGTCTCTTGACAGACCTCTCTTAAAAAGATAAAACTTTGAGTGTTACTAATAGTTTTCTCTTGCACCTAGGACCACGAAAGCCAAGGGAGAGGATAGTGTGTGTTAGAAGTAGGACCACTCTACAAAACTTTGCACAAATATGCCAAACACTGAAAACACTTATTCTTTTTAACCAATTTATAGCAATGTGATCTAAAAAGCTATTTGGAGATGTTGCCCCAACAATCATGGTGTTCTTTTTAATCCTTCGAGGCAAAATATTTTTTATCTAGGAACTTGAAATCCCGATCAACTAAATTTGAAGCACGTTTGCTTGAAGTAAAGTCAAGTTGAAAACAAAACTTTGACAAATTGGGGGTTCTTTTTAACTTGCAAAATGGCAATTGATTGTGATTTTTAGCTTGATGCAAGAAATAAAATTTGTTTTGTCATGGTTTAAACCCAAAATGAAATGATTCCTAACTTGTAAGAAAAGCAAATTTGTTGGGTTTGAGTTTGTGGTTCTTTTTACCTTGACAATTGAGGTTCTTTAATTGAGGTTCTTTTTAAAGCCCAAATTTAAGAGATGTGATTCATTTTTAGGACCCAAAAGGAAATGTGAAGTTAATTCTTTTAAGCCAAAAGAGAAAGTGAATTCGTTTTATTCCAACTTTAAAGACAAGGTTAGTAAAAAAATAATTTTACTTCCTAATCTAACTCTTAAAAATCCTGCAATGAGGTTAGTCAAAAACCTACACAAAAAGCAACCAGTCAGTGAAAAAGGAATTTGTGGTGGGCTTCTAATAGCCTAAATGTTTTTGATTTTTTGGTTACAATAAGGATTTTACAACCCTTTGTTACAATAGCGCTACTCTGTGTGAAAATAGAAGCGCTATTTAACACGAAAGCGCCAAATCAAAGACAAATGCGCTAAAATAAATACAATAGCGCTACAAGAAAGACAAACGCGCTAAAAGACTCTGTCGAACAAAATAAAAATCATGTCAAACAAAGAGCGCGAATGCGCTAAACTAAGTACAATAGCGCTATTTTAATTACAATAGCGCTAAACTAGAGATGATAGCGCTATTTGAAGGATGAAAGAGCTACTTTAGCTAATGAAAGCGCTAAAACACTAACGTTCGAAGGCGTTAAAGCAAGTTTAAAACTGTTAAAGAGCGTCCTGTGTGTCAATTTCAACAAGAAAAGTTAGTAGTTTATCAAACTCAATCAAAAGGTTGCGTGTTCGATTCACGTTTGGTTCACCAAATGATGGTGGCAAAAAGGGTATGTTAGGGGACACAAAACATACAATATCAAATGTTAATAATGTTAGTCTTAAATCATAAACGAAAGACAAAGGAAATCACTATCCTAAGCAAGCATATCAAGAGAGATATCAAACATCTAATAGAAAGCATAACAAAATGAAGGAATGCAATAAAACATCCCCAAATGCCCTCCAACATGCTTATAGTTGCTCTTCCCTCGTTCCTCTCCTCTCCAAGTTCCACATGAGTGTAGCTCTCAGCTTTGCGCTTCTATGGAAGTCTTATGGAGATTCAAGATTGAATATGATTATGAAAATATGCAAATGCAAGCTAGCTAGGAATGAGAGAAAATGAGTTAATTAAGTTATTATCAATTTTAACCAAAAGACAATGTGGATTATGATTTTACTCTAAAATGCTCTTTAAAATTCACTATAACTTAGATGCATAGAAGATTTCAAGATCTGGATTATGAAGGAATTTGCTCTATTTATAGGAAAAATAAAGAAATGGATTGTTGAGATTGAGTAATCTCAACAAGGGTCAGGATTGATGGATTTATGATCCATGTGAGGGTTTTCAATCCACTCCCAGGATGACAAATGTCAACATGAGTGGCTTGAGAGGAGAGGGAAGAACCATTAAATGCTTGACATGACTTGAAGGTTAACTTGGGAGGTAAGGTTAATGTTGAGTTGAATGAAGAAAGCCATTATCTAATAAATAATGCCTTTATCCAATCGATTGTGAGATTTTGCCAAGATCAAGGGCACAATGAAAAGCATAAAAAAAATAAACAATAGAATGACAAGAACAAACTGTATTCTCATCAATATGCAAATGATCAACTGGATTAACCAATACAATGAATATAGGCCTACTTATATAGGCAAGGCCATATGGATGTACAAGCACACAGTCATGACATGTGGCTCAATGAGAAACAAGGGTAGGTACGAAATACTACGCGTAGGTAGGAGAAATAATATAATATTCCACAAGAGGTGGATGACCCACCGAATGTCAAGACCACAAAAGGTGGAATTTCTCCTACAAGCTCTATCCTTATGTGCACACTTCCCTAAGTGTCTCAAATCCAAACTACGAAGAGATGCATTATCCTAAGTTAACTTAAGTGAAGTGTAATAATATCCATAATGAATATTTATTTATACCAACACCTCACCTTAAGTGCAACTTAGGGGAATCAAGACTCAAGCCAACAATGAAAGATGGGTCTTGGCTGCTAGGCCATGATAGGTAACCATGTACAATATGCAAATGCAAGCAAAACTTTGCAATGCAATCTCTCATAATCGAAGATAGGGAGAAAACCCAGTGGGAAAAAACTCCCCCCCTAAGAGAGATGAATGTAAAAAAGACTCTCAAAGAAGAAGGACAAAACCTCAAAGAGGAAAAAGTCCCCCCCATAAGAGAGAAAGGAGAAGTCAACTGACCCCCTCCTAAAGACACATCCCGCACCCCCAAGAGAGCTCGCAACTGCTGGAACTTACTCTCGATGAAAGGTTTGGTGAATATATCTGCAACTTGCTCTGCTGTAGGACAATACTGCAAATCAATGACCTGCTCTTGAATTAGCTCTTGGATATAGTGCATATGAATCTCGATGTGTTTGGTCCGTTGGTGCTAGACCGGGTTCTTCGAGATTGCAATAGCACTTTGATTGTCACAATGTAGAACTGTCGGCTGTGGAGTGGTGAACCCAAACTCTGTGAGAATTTGCTGAAGCCAAATGGTCTCAGTCACTGCGTTAACAACTCCTTGATAGTTAGCCTCAGTCAAAGAGAGAGCAATAGCATGTTGCTTCTTGCTCTACCAACAAATGGGGCCTGAACCAAGGTAAAAACTGTAACCTAAAGTAGACTTACGATCATCAAGATTGCCAACCCAATATGAGTCTGTGTAACCAACTAAGCGAAGCCTTGTGCCTACTGCATAGCGAATCCCATAGTGATGTGTACCCTAGATGTAATGAAGGATGCGTTTGGCGGATTTCCAATGAAGCTCATGTGTTTTGTGCATGAAGCAGGAAACCATGCCAACCACAAATGAAATATCAGGGCGTGTATGAGTCAAGTAGATGAGACTACCCACAAGCTGACAATACAATGTGGCATCAACTAGTGGAGAAGAACACTGAGTCTCAAGCTTGACTCCTGAAAGAAAGGGAGTTGGTGCAGACTTACAATTAGCCATGTGAAAGCGTGCAAGTAGATCAAGAGCATACTTGGGCTGTGATAGTGTAATCCTGGAAGGTGAATTTGAAATCTCTATCCCGAGAAAGTAGTGCAAAAGACCCAAGTCAGTCATAAAATATCTGTCATGCAAAGCAGATTTGACCCTACTAATGATGGATGTGGTGCTCCCTATAATGATCAAATCATCAACATAGAGCACAAGTATCAAGTGAGAGTCATCCTGTCACAAAATGTAGACATTCGAATCAGAATGACACCCAGTGAACACTGCTGAGAGAAGAAAGGAATCCATCTTGGCGTACCAAGCCCTGGGGGCCTGCTTAAGGCCATAAAGAGATTTCCTTAGTCTGCAAACCAAGGAAGTATCCTAGATGAAACCTTGTGGCTACTCCATATAAATCTCCTCACCAAGATCACCATGAAGAAAAACACTCTTCACATCCATCTGATGTACAACCCAACCATGAGTTGTAGCAATAGCAAGTGTCAAGCGAATGGAGCTCATCTTGGCTACGGGTGCAAAGGTCTCAGTATAGTCAACACCTGCAACCTAAGAGAAACCTTTCACAACAAGATGAGCCTTATACTTATCCACACTACCATCTGGTGCAAACTTGGTCCGATAGATCCACTTACATCGAACCATCTTTCTCCCCTTAGGGAGATGGACTAAATCCCATGTGTTGTTCCTCATCAAGGAACTATACTCTTCCTCCATAGTTGGGTCCCACTCAGGAACCCCTGATGCTTCCAGAAATGTCTATGGATAGGAAGCAGTAGCAATGAATGCATGTGGAAGATCTTGATGTTGTGATCGAGTTCTTTGTGTATCCGAAGGATCCCTAACAAGAGAACCCATTGAATCAAGTGTCTGCCGATCCCAACGAGGTCTAGGTGGAGGTGGAGAATGAAGCTCCTCAACTTCAAGTGGACCCTGTAGAGGTGTAACCCTGCGAGTTGGAGTTGAAGGAGTCTCATCATCTGAATCACTAGCATCACTATCCACAATGGAGGAAGGTGGAGGAGGTAGAGAGGCCAAGCTAGGAGAGCTTTCCTCAAAGTGAACACTCCTCTCAATAAACACCTCATGTGTCTCAGGATCCATCAATCTATATGCCTTAACACCCTCAGGATATCCAACAAATATGCAAGGCCTACTTTGCAGTTCCAATGCCTTGCATTTCTACGGAGGTATGCGAGCCCATGCTGGACACCCAAAGACTCTGAAATGTCTGACAATCGGTTTCCTACCAGCCCAAGCCTCAAAAGGAGTAATACCTTGGAAGGCTTTGTGAGGAACCCGATTCTGGATGTGTGTGGCACAACTAATAGCCTCAGCCCAAAAGGCGGGATCAAGAGAACGTGCATGTATCATACAACTAGCCATTTCTTTGAGAGTTTTATTCTTGCGTTCTGCAACTCCGTTCTATTGTAGAGTGTATGCAACAGAATGCGGAAGATCAATCCCCTCAAATGTACAAAAATCCTCAAGTCTCTTGTTCACATATTCCCTTCCATTATCTGTACAAAGAATCTTGACCACTTTCCCAGATTGCTTCTCCACATGATTCTTGAAGTCCTGAAATATGTCAAATACTTCACTCTTATGAATGAGAAAGTAAACCCAAGTGAAGCGGGAGTAGTCATCAATGAAGGTGAGGACATAGTAGGCCTTGCTAAATGAAGGTGCTAGAAATGGACCTGCTACATCCCTGTGAACAAGTTGAAGAACTTCCAAAGCTCTCGAAGCTTTCCCCTTATCAGACTTCTCCTTGGGATGCTTGCCCATGGAACAACCTGAACATACACCCTCTGAAAAAATGATTCGAGGTAGATCTGTGACCATGTCTTTAGTGTTGAGCTACTGAAGATAGTGGTAGTTGAGGTGACCAAACCGCTCATGCCATAGCTTACTTTCAGAATTTGAATGAGTAAGCAAGGCCCTAGAAGGTGAACTTGGCACAAAGTGGGAGAATGAATAAAGCCTTGAGTTGTCATTGACTTGTTCCACTGCTACCAAGGCATCATCATCAAGTTCCTTTACCACAACTGAATCATGTGTAAACTCAACCTTTTTCCCATTCCCATAGTGAGTGATTTGGTAGATAGAGAGAAGGTTGGTAGACAAGCTAGGAACATAGAGAACATTCTCAAATGTTCCATCATCCATGTCAACTAAACCTTTCCCTTCAACCTCTACTTGTGTATCATCACCTATGTAAATGTGAGGTACCTGTTACTATGTCATTTATCCTTCATAACAGGAGTAAATCACCCTATAAAATTTCATTTGGAGTCCTTGTCTTTCTTGCAATGCCTCGGTTCAAGCCTTAGTCCGTTTGTAAATTGTCTTTAAATAAAAAATGTCGAGTTTTAGTAATTGGTCGAACTCTGTGAACACATTGAACCATTTTGAACCGGGTTCATTAGGTTCATAGGTGTCTTGTGGGTTTTTCATACTAACATTCTTTTAAAGTGTTTTGCAGCGGTTCCTTATTGGTCTCATTCGGTGATGTGTTATATCATCTTTCCAGGCGTTGAACTCTTTGAACCTAGTTCAAAAGGTTTAGACATGTTCAATATGTTCAACACAGTTCAAATGGCCAACAACACATGACATAGTTAATCCTTTCAAAAAAGTTTTCTCCCGGGCGCGGTGTATGCCTTGAACTAATTGAACCTCAATGAAGTCTGTTCAGAATGTTCATGTGTGTTCAAATTTGGTGGGTCCCGTGAGTTAAAAGATTTGATGGTGCATTAATTGCCAAGTTTAAGGAAGGTGAACCATATCTTGGGTGACGTCAATTGTTGGAGTTTCGAAGCAAGTAATCATTGCACATAATAAGTCCGTATTATTGCTCCTGCTATAAGGTATGAGAGGATTTATTCTTTGAAAATTTGTTCCTCGTCGCTGCGGTGTTATTTTTCTTGGATAGAAGTTTTCTTTGCTGGTAGTCGTCTGGTTGCTCTCAACTCTGAAGGTGAGTCCATTTCTTGTCCTCTCCAGTGATTTTTACCTACATTTCTTCTCTTGTAGCAAGGTTTTCTGAAAGAAAATAAGGCTAGTCATTCATGAATTATGAAGTCCACGTTGCACCTGTTCGGGAATGTTTTTAGTCTTGCATGTATAGAGCCCATAGTCAGCGATACCGACCTTAAGGGGGAAAACCTTGAATTTTTAAAAGAAAGAGTGTTCAAGGGAATTGATGGTTCTTTTGGTGTGGAAGTTTTGAGTAGTTGTCTCATAGAGGCGGAAGCCTTTCCCCCAGCCATCCCTTGCCCATAATTGGTTAGGGAATGTATTGCTAGGTATGATCCAGCCTCCGAAACCATCAGGAGAGATAATGGTGAAACCCTCCTTGCCATTAACCACAAAGTAATTTCCTCTATCTTCAAGCTACCTGACTACCAGTTCTCAAACTTTTCTCTCGCCCAGTCAATCACTGAGTTCAACAAAGACAAAACCGGGCACCAAAATAACGTTGCAAAATATTGGTTGAAGGTTCCTCAAAGGGATGGTTCCAGATTGCCCAAGAATCCCAATAAGAATCATATGATGCCTCACATTCACGATGTCATGTTACTGTTGCACTGAGTCAGAGGCTCTGCAGAAGCCTACAGTTTTGATGAATGAATTTATTGCTATGTGCAACTAGTATAAGAAGGGAAGCAATACCTTGATTGGGCAGAGCTGCTTGCCGATTCAATGAGGGAGTAGCTGAGTATGGCCAAACAGTTTAAGTAGATTTTCTTCATGTCTTCATATCTTATATACTGTTTGGCGTGTTAAGGAGATAGTTGGAATACCTAGACAGCCCACTGAGGAAGAGGTCCCTGTATATGATTTTTACCCTATGCTGCAAAAGGATAATGCCATACAAGACTTTATGAGGGTAGACAATGCCTTTCTAGGAGATTTGTGCGATGAATTGAGGAATATGAAAACCAAAAGAATTTCTGAGGATGCACAGGCATTGGTGAAGAGGTTTGGCAGTTTCTTTATCCAATTTACTCGCTTCTGCTATATAAGGATAGGTGGTTTTGAGGAAGAGCCCTTCAAGCTTCCTCATTTTTGTTCAGATTGTTTTGTTTTAGTAGAGGTATGTAGGCAACTGACTATTGTGATTAAAAAGGCTCAACCCAGAGACAAATGGGAGGGCCATTTCCCATTCAGTCAGGTATGTTATCCTACAGTTCAATGTCAGACGCTTTGAGTATTGGAGCGGACTTGAAGAATTTCAATTTTCCCTTGTACCATGAAAGGAAAGGTTTTGATAACAAGGGTTTCTCCCGAAGTCTTGGTCTAATGCCGTATCTCCCAATTCCACAATTAGAGGACTTCTGGGAGGATTGCAGTGATGAACTCGAGGTGTTCAAAAGGGGAAACATGAGGATGGTGTTGGAGCAAGTCATTTCATTATAGGTAAAGTTTGACATAGACGGGCTTGAAGAAGATTATCTAGAACTGTTTGAACCTGGATACTTAGCTCAAGCCGAAACCGAAGTGTCCTATATCAATTGGAGTGAGGAAGAAGAGGACGATATACAGTTGAAAACAAAAAGGGTTTTGGAGAGAAGCACAAAATGGATTAAAAGGAAGAATGCAGTGAAATTAGGCGCTAAGTCTAACTTTGCGAGAAAAAGTGAAGTTACTCTGCATTCACCAAAGCTTTTTTCTAATAATGTTTCTTTTCCTGTTCATGCAAGTAAGGATAAAAAGCCGCTTTAGGTTGGGCACAAGTCTAATCCAGCTTTGGATTTCTCCACTCCTTGACATACCCGGTCACAAATTGCTGCTCAAAGAAGGATGGATCAAGCTAAGGATACAGAGGTGAAGGATAAGATCCTAGAAGCTCAGATATTTGAGGTTGAAGATCTAGACAGTGACGTTGCTAATGCCCTGGATTCCCATGTGGTTACCGTAGCTATGACACCACCCTCCAAAATGATCAAAGGAGTAACTAGTTCCAGCGCAAACCCTAAGTGGCTGACCACCTCAGTGAACAGAAAACAGAGTTCCATTCCCGTGACTATTCCAATTCAAGATATGGTTGTTAAGTACACAGAGAAGGGCTCCAAGCCAAAAAGGTTCAAAACAACTGCTCGACTGAATAGTGATGAAGGGACCGGAAAGTGGGTTGTCGAGATTGCTTCATACAAGCCCAAGGAAGAGGACAAGGAAGTCAGTGCAGAAGATTTTGAGGTCACTAAGGTGGAGCTGGGAAACATGAGTAGAGATTTAGATAACCATTTCTTCCAGGTATCTGCAAAGAAAATGCTCACCAGGTCGGAGAAAGACGAGCAAGAAAAGAGAGAGCTAAAGCGACATATAAGAATCCTTGCTCAATTCATTGACAACATCGGTTGCTTTGGAGCACTTCCTATATCCCATGCTATAGAGAATTTTGATCCTACTTCACCAAAAAATAAAAGGCTAATGAGTCAGGTTCAACGAGCTAAAAGCATTGCAGAGGCTATTGAAAGATGGATTGAAGGAGTAAGTAAAGACAGAGAAAAGTACACCATGAACTCCCGAAAATTATGTGATGAGATACAGAGCCTCATTACGGAGATTCAAAACTAGGTTTTTCCATGGGAGAAAGAGGAACACAAATGGGAGAATGTCTTGCCTATGTTCACTAAAATAGAAGAATACGGAGCTACCAAGTTTTTGACAGAACATTCAATCAAGCTGGTAATAGATGAATGTCAACTCTTCGTGCTGAAGAAGACCATAATGTGGTGGGTGCTCACCTTCAAATCTACGATCTTCGATGCGAAGGCTTCTGTGTATGAACTCCAAGACCTCCAATGCAGTTTAGTTAATGACAACAAGGTGGTTAATCCTGACCACGATTGGCAGTTGGGGATTTGCGGGCTGAACATGCAGGATGCGATAAAAGTTTTCAGGATATACATGGAGAAAATCAAAGCCAAGGGCAGTTTCACTCCTAAGGATATAACGCGGGTTTCTCGGATCGAGTCTATGACGTTTATCGGTAACGATCAGTTACCAAAGCATGCTGAAAAGATGGTGAAGCACAGATGGAACAAAGAAGCAACCAAGGCAAAACTTAATGCTATGAAGGTTCTGAACCAATCAATAATCCAAGAACTCACAACTACCCACGACGCCCAGGAAAGCGGAGAAGAAGATGATGATGGGAAAGTAGCATAGCGCGTTATTCAAGGCCCTGTTTTTATGTATCTTTCATGTTTACGCAAAAGACTTCAGGACAGTTGTCCCAATTATACTCTGTTAGTTTCATAATTGATTTAGAAGAGGTCGGGTTTTTAGGGAGACCTCCTCTATTCTAAAAACTATAAATTAGACTAAGATGGACAGGATAAGGGTTAGATTTTGGTTAGAATTTTGTTAGTTTTTACTTAGTTTCTTTTTGGTTTATAAAGTTATGTTTTGCTGAAGGAAGTGATCAGACTTTAAAGATCTGGAATTGAAAAGGGTTTTATAGATGTGTTGATTGTCTTTGTTACATAAGATATATATATATATATATATATATATATATATATATATATATATATATATATATATATATATATATATATATATATATATATATATATATATATATATATATATATATATATATATATATATATATATATATATATATATATATATATATATATATATATAAGGATCATATTGTTTTGTGAGAAAGAGAAACCTTTGAGTTTTGAATCTGCGTAGTGATATATCTTTGCATATGTTGATCTAAATCAAATGACAGTGATCACCTTTCCAGTGCAGAATATTATTATTTTTCTGAGATTCCTTCCTGTGAATGTTTAAAAGATTCATGTTTTTGAAAGGAGATTTCTTCTCTCTTATCTGTTTTATGAATTGTGAAACCGGTGTTTTGAACTTTGTTTCGGCCACTTTTATTTCTCGTATTGAAGCATTAAGAAAAACTTATTTTTCCTTGAAATATTTGTAGATCATTAGCCTCTCATCTAAGAATGAGGTAGGTAGCCTTATGTGCTTTCAGGTTAAAAGCATACCAATTGAAAATTAAATAGATTATTCTTTGAATAACTAACAAAGGGAGTTGTACCTATCAAAAAATTCAGAGGGAAGTAGTATATGTTACACTTACCCAACTGTATGGTGAACTTTTGTCTTTAAAAGAAGGTGACAGAGTGAAATATTCATTAATTTAAAGAAAGGCAAAATTTGTTCACTTACAGATTTTTGGCTACTCTGCTGGGGAGAAATAAGTCGAACATTCAATAGACCAGCATGCCACGGGCATGATAGAATTGAACTCATAATCAACAATATTCACAGTTTTGCTTTGTTTGAGACAAATTTTCATAACTCAGAAACATCGCTAAGGTTGAAAGTTTTTGCTTAGAGATCTTAGGAATCCTAGGAGTGACAACACTGGATTCTCATCCCTATACCAGATCACAAAGGAGAGAGGGAGTAATTGATAATTATTTTGAGGAATTGCAAGGGTTACCATTTGCCACAAATTTCACTCCTAAAAAAAATGCTAAAAGTAGGCCTTCTTCTTCAAGCCATTGGCAGGCACTAACGCTTACTGGAGTTCAAGCTCCTCCTCTTGTAACTATTTACCCTATTTTCATTATGGCCCAACCATGGGGTGCCACAGTCGGACCCCTTGCCCTCGGAGCTCATAATCCACTTCCAAAAGGAGCAAGGGATGTTCTACCTAGATTTAATGGCGATGGAAAAGTCTCAGTTGAGGAACACTTGAATTCTTTTAATGTAGCTACTGGGATACTGGCAGTACAATTTGAGGATGTGGCTATTAGGCTTTTTGCTCAAACTCTTACTGAAGGGGCAGCAGATTGGTTTAGTCATCTGCGAGCGGGATCTATAACTGATTGGAAAATAATGGAAACCTCTTTTGAGAAAAGGTTCAAGAGAGCTGATGATGAACACTCACTACTAGCTCAGCTCACACAAATGAAAAAAGAAATTCATGAGCCAATGAGAGACTATGTAGCCAGGTATAATAAGATTATCCATAAAATTCCCCAGGCTAAAAGACCAACTGCTGATAATCAACAATGTTTCTTTATAAACTCCATGCCTCCTGATGTTGGTTTCCACCTCAGAAGAAACAGACCAGCTGATCTCAATACTGCACAAAATGAAGCTATAGAGCTCGAAGATGACTTAATAACAGCCAGGAAATGGAGAAAGGATGTGCAAATTCATCAAGGGCAACCCCAAGCTTCCACCTCTTCAACTGATCCAGTTGTTCAAAGGCTAGTCAATGATATGATTGCTTTGAAGAGGCAGATACCAAAACCTGGAGTTTCATACCCACAACCCTATCAAGATATAAGCAGAAAGACCCCAAACCAGTATAATTCTGGACGATCTTTGCAGTTGCCTGTTGCCCCGCAAAGATTGCAAATAGTGGCTCCTCCTGAGAAGGGTGCTATGTGCTCTTTTCACCTCACTACAGACCATGATGGAGATTCTTGTCTGGATATGGTAAGACATGTTCAAATGAAAAACACAAAGGATGAACTAGGTGAGTTCTTTCAAGCAGAGAAAATTCAAGAGGTACCTGGTGACTCTGGGTCATTATACCTTGAATATGAGTCAGCTTCAGAAAGAGGTGGTAATATTTTGACAACTCTTGAAGATCCTGTGTGTGCAATCCTTACAAGAAATCAACGGAGGTCCCAGCTTGCTCCTTTCGCGAGCTCTTCTAGAGCTAATTACAAAGGTAAAGACCCCACAAGTAATGGTTTTCCTTCCCATACAAAGATCCCTGAGGTTAAGATTTTGCAAAGGAATCTTGAAAGTAAAAATATTTCTTCTCCTTCCGCCTCCTTTGACATAATTGAGTTTTGTAAAGCTTCAACTGTTCAACTTTCCACTACAGAATATTTGAAACTGAACTCAAAGGAACTAGACAAACTGGTCAAGTATGTAAAAGGAGATTCTTCTTTAGACTCCTCAGTGCATGAATGTGTGGGGCTTAGTGATTTGTTTACTGTTGAAAAACTTGTTTCTACCCCATGCCCTTCCATTGACATGGTTAATACCTATTCTTTTCATAATGCTGAAGATGGGATTGAAATTGAGGTTATGAAACCTGAACCTTTCTACATATCCCTTCTCCTAAATGGTCAAAAGCTTAGCAATTGCATAATAGATTCAGGAGCATCAGATAACATAATGCCTTCATCTGTTGCTAGGTCCTTAGGTTTAACTCTTACTAAGACATTTGGGAGATGTTATTCAATGGATGGAAAGTAGGTCCATCTTATTGGACAGGTAAAGGATGTCCAGGCAGTGCTAGCAGCATGTCCTGATAAAAGGGTAAAATTGACTATTCTGGTTGCTGACATTCCAGCAAGTTATGGGATGCTTTTGAGTAGAACTTTTTATAAGGAACTTGGAGGTGAAATTAAGATGGATTGGTCAGAAGCTATCATTCCACTCGGGAAAAAAAAAATCAAACTTCAACCTGAACCGAAAAATAAATACACAGTCTTCCCCTCTGATAATCTTAAGATTTTGTTTCAAGAATGTGAATTTGGAAACTATCTCATCCTTGCACCTGATGGAAAAGAGTTTAAAGAAGCAGTTGATGAAGATGGCAGATTGTGGCATATGGAATTTGATGGAAGTTGCACCAATTCTGGCTCTGGAGCTGGGATAGTTTTGCTCTCCCCAAATGTTAACATTTTTCCTTTTTCTTTCAAGTTGGATTTTAAGAATACTAATAATACTGTAGAGTATGAGGCATTATTGTTAGGATTAAATGAAACCAAGTGTAAAGGTATTAAATTTCTCAAAGTTAGAGGGGATGCAGAGCTGATTGTCAGACAGGTGAGAAATGACTATTCAGTTAAAAATGATAGATTGAGACATTATAGAAATATAGTTTGGGATGAGATAGAATTTTTTGATGCCTTCTCGATTGAAGCTATGCCAAGGGATCAAAACACTAGGGCAGATTCGTTGGCCGTTTCAGCCTCTCTTTTGTTACCACACCCAGACTTTAAGGATGATTCATATAGGATTGAATTGATTTATAGGCCTAGTGTCCCTGATAATGTAAGCCATTGGCAAGTATTCGATACAGATGCTCAAATCAAAGACTTTCTGGAATGCGCTCATTCATTCTCCCAATCATATTTTGAAGGTTCTGAAAATAATTGTAAGGAATTTAGCCCGAATTCGAGTGCTGATTCTAAAAACAATTTCATTCAACTTAAAGGGAACAAAATTCCGAAAGGGCTAGTGACTTTGGAGATATTTTTCACCCGAAATGATGCATTCATAGGCAAGAAAGCTCTTGAGGATGACGGGAAAGGAAGTTGTGAAAAGATTAATCTGGGCGATGAACCTAATCCTAAGGTGGTAACAATTGGCAAATGTTGGTCCTCTGAGGAAAAATGAATTCTTAGTGGGCTACTGAGGGAATACATTGATGTTTTTGCTTGGTCCTATGATGATTTGAAGGAGTTTAGGGATGGGAATTTTCAACATCAAATCCTGTTGAAGCCTAACGTTTCTCCTTTCAGACAGAAATTGAGAAATTTTAATCCCTTGATGGCAGATGCAATTTTTAAGGAAATAGATAAAAAGCTTAAAGCCAGAATCATATATCCAATTCATCACTCTACTTGGGTAGCCAATATTGTGCCCGTGAGGAAGAAGAATGGGGAGATTCAAATTTGTGTAGATTTTTGCAACTTGAATTAGGCAAGTCTTAAGGACAACTACGCCTTACCCAATATGGATCATATTCTGCAGACGGTATCTGGGTCAGAAATGATGTCGATTTTAGACGGTTTTTCTGGTTACAATCAGATTAGTGTTGCAAAGAATGAACAGTACAAGATAGCCTTCATCACTCCGTGGGGAACATTCGCATATAACCATATGCCTTTTGGTTTAATAAATGTTGGAGCAACCTTTCAGAGGGCTATGGATTCTTCTTTTAAGGATTTTCGTGACAAAATTATTGTTGTTTACCTAGACGACTTGACAGTGTTTTCTAAAGAAAGGAAGAATCATCTCAAGGATCTGAGGGCAGTTCTGCAACGTTGTCATGAGCATGGAATCTCTTTGAACCCGAAGAAGTCAGTTTTCTGTGTAACTGAGGGTAAATTATTGGGGCATATCATTTTAAGAGAAGGTGTCAAGATTGATCTGGAGAGAGTCAATGTAATTCAATGTCTCAGCTTGCCTTCAAATCGGACTAGAGTAAGGTCTTTCTTCGGCCAGGTGAATTTCTTAAGACAGTTCATGCCCGAATTTGCGAAAACTACCAAACATATCATTAGCCTGTTGAGTGAAAGGCATCCTTTCAAATGGACTAAAGAAGCCAAAGAAGCTTTTGAAAAAGTCAAGGGTTCAGTTGCAAATGCGCCTACTCTCATCAATCCAGATTTCAAAAAGGATTTCATTTTATATTGCTATGCCTCATAACATACAATGTTTGGAATACTGTTACAAATGGATGAATATGGGATAGAAGCACCTATAGCGTTCATGAGCGTTCCACTCAAGAAGAATGAGCTTAAGTATTCGCTTTCAGAGAAACAAGCCTTTGTTGTGGTCAAAGCAGTAAAACAATTTCGGTATTACATTCTGCACTCTCACTCTGTGGTTTTTGTTTCAGATTCCGTAGTGAAAAGCATTTTAACTCAACAAGAGGTTGGACTCAATAAAAGAGCAACATGGGTAACAAAAATCCAGGAATATGATCTAGACATTCACCCTACAAAGATAGTCAAAGGACAAGGCTTATGTAAATTGATAGCAGAAAATCAGGTTGAAATAGGAAAAGAGTTACCATTGACCTTTTTTATTGGATTACAAGATACCTGGTTTACGGATGTGGCTTACTATTTGACTTATGGTAGCTGCCCAAGTCATTTGTCAGCAAAGGAACAAAGGAATCTTAGATTAAAGGCTACTAAGTATGTTATTTGGCAGGATGTTCTATACAAAAGAGGTTTGGATGGAACATACTTAAGGTGTGTGGATAAGCCTCAACAACAAAAACTTCTGGAGGTTTATCATGATGAATCCTGTGGCGAGCATTTCTCATCCTCTGTAACTACCTTCAAGATTTTAAGGAATTGCTTTTATTGGCCTGGCATGTTTCGAGATGCATATATTTATGTTAAGGAATGTGAAAAATGCGAACTCTTTTATGGGAAACCACATTTAGCGGCTCTGCCACTAAGGCCTATGGTAATAGATGAACCTTTCAAATAGTGGGGTATTGATTTCATTGGGCCGATAAATCCTCATTCCAGTGCTGGGCATATGTACATTTTGACAGCAACTGATTATTTTACCAAGTGGGTGGAGGTTATTCCCACTAAAAAGGCAAACGTAGAGGTCGTGTGTAACTTTCTCAAAGATTGCATCCTGGTCCATTTTGGAGTTCCTCAAAAGATTGTTGCAGATAACACATCTTATTTTTCCTCTGAAGAACTAACTATGTTTTGTTATGAACGTTAGATTACCCTCTCACATTCCTCTGATTACTTTCCACAGAGTAATGGACTGGCAGAATCAAACAACAAGAACTTGATAGGGATTATGAAGAAGTTGGTTGACGAAAATACTCGAAATTGGCATAAGAAGGTATATGAAGCTTTATGGGAAGACAAAATTACGCCTAAAAGAGCCATTGGAATGGCACCTTTTGAGCTTGTGTATGGGATCAGTGCAAAACTTTCTTTACCCCTAGAATTGTCAGCAGCCAAGCTTCAGACAGTAGTGGAGGATTCTTTTTTTCAGAATGCTCTAGAGAAGAGGGTTATGTATCTAATGAAGTTGGAGGAGGAAAGAGAGATGTTGGTGGATAGAATTATGGAGCATCAGAATAGAGTGAAGAGGATTTTTTAAATGAGATCTCGACCAAGAGGTTTCCTTAAAGGAGGTGAAGTACTGTTATGGAATAAAAGGAAAGAACCATAGGGTGCACATGGAAAATTTGACTCATTATGGAAAGGCCCATTCAAGATCTGCGAAGTGGTGGGACAAAATGCTTTTAGACTCAACTATTCCGATGGAACGATTATGCCCTATACTTACAATGGGCAAGATCTCAAGCTCTACAAATTGTGAAACATGTGGTTGGGATTTCCTGTATATAGTAGTTTAGGTTTTTTTTTTTGTTTCGTGCCTATTTAAGTGTAGGTCTTCCTTTGTTCCCTTATCTATTTTTAGCCATGCGAAACCATAGATTAAGAGTTCTTTGCATTTTCCTTCACAAAATACAATCCCCAGTCAGAGCCAATGTTACTGTGTCATTTATCCTTCATAACAGGAGTAAATCACCCTATAAAATTTCATTTGGAGTCCTTGTCTTTCTTGCAATGCCTAGGCTCAAGCCTTAATCCGTTTGTAAATTGTCTTTAAATAAAAAATGCCAAGTTTTAGTAATTGGTCAAACTCCATGAACACATTGAACCATTTTGAACTGGGTTCATTAGGTTCATTTAGGTTCCATGGGTTCATAGGTGTCTTGCGGGTTTTTCATACTAACATTCTTTTAAAGTGTTTTGCAGCGATTCCTTATTGGTCTCATTCGGTGATGTGTTATATCATCTCTCTAGGCGTTGAACTCTTTGAACCTAGTTCAAAAGGTTCAAATGTGTTCAATATGTTCAACATAGTTCAAATGGCCAGCAACACATGACATAGTTAATCCTTTCAGAAAAGTTTTATCCCGGGCGCAGTGTACGCCTTGAACTACTTGAACCTCAATGAAGTCTGTTCAGAATGTTCATGTGTGTTCAAATTTGGTGGGTCCCGTGAGTTAAAAGATTTGATGGTGCATTAATTGCCAAGTTTAAGGAAGGTGAACCATATCTTGGGTGACGTCAATTGTTGGAGTTTCAAAGCAAGTAATCATTTCGGGAACTGGTGGTTATTTCAAAAACACCGCCATGCATTCAATGCATACGTGCGATGTCCAATTCACAAGCTCAATACACTTAAACTGACGATTGAAATTATTGCACTTAATAAGTTCGTATTATTGCTCCTACTATAAGGTATGAGAGGATTTATTCTCTAAAAATTTGTTCCTCGTCGCTGTGGTGTTCTTTTTCTTGGATAGAAGTTTTGTTTGCTGGTAATCGTCTGGTTGCTCTCAACTATGAAGGCGAGTCCATTTCTTGTCCTCTCCAGTGATTTTTACTTGCATTTCTTCTCTTGTAGTAAGGTTTGCTAAAAGAAAATAAGGCTAGTCATTCATGAATTATGAAGTCCACGTTGCAACTATTCGGGAATGTTTTTAGTCTTGCATGTACAGAGCCCATAGTCAACGATACCGACCTTAAAGGGGAAAATCTTGAAGTTTTAAAAAAAAGAGTGTTCAAGGGAATTGATGGTTCTTTTGGTGTGGAAGTTTTAAGTAGTTGTCTCATAGAGGCGACAGCCTTTCCCCCAGCTATCCCTTGCCCAGACTTGGTTAGGGAATGTATTGCTAGGTATGATCCAACCTCTAAAACCATCAGGAGAGACAATGGTGAAACCCTCCTTGCCATTAACCATGAAGTAATTTCCTCTGTCTTCAAGCTACCTGACTACCAGTTCTCAAACTTTTCTCCCGCCTAGTTAATAACCGAGTTCAACAAAGACAGAACCGGGCACCGAAATAATGTTGCAAAATATTGGTTGAAGGTTCCTCAAAGGGGTGGTTCCAGATTGCCCAAGAATCCAAATAATAATCATATGTTGCCTCACATTCACGATGTCTTGTTATTGTTGCACTGAGTCAGAGGCTCTGCAGAAGCCTACAGTTTCGACGAATGGATTTATTGCTATGTGCAACTAGTATTAGAAGGGAAGCAATACCTTGATTGGGCAGAGCTGATTGGTGATTCAATGAGGAAGCAGTTGAGTACGGCCAAATAGTTTAAGCAGAATTTCTTCATGTCTTCGTATCTTATATACTGTTTGGCGTGTGTTAAGGAGATAGTTGGAATACCTAGACAACCCACTGAGGAAGAGGTCCCCGTATATGATTTTTACCCTATGTTGCAAAAGGATTATGCCTTGCAAGACTTTAGGAGGGTACACAATGCCTTTCTGGGAGATTTGTGCTATAAATTGAGGAATATGAAAACCAAAAGAATTTCTGAGGATGCACAGGCACTAGTGAAGAGGTTTGGCAATTTCTTTATCTAGTTTACTCGCTTCTACTATATAGGGATAGGTGGTTTTGAGGAAGAGGCCTTCAAGCTTCCTCGTTTTTGTTCAGATTGTTTTGTTTTAGCAAAGGTATGTAGGCAGCTGACTACTGTGATTAAAAAGGCTCAACCTAGAGACAAATGGGAGGGCCATTTTCCCATTCAGTTAGGTATGCTATCCTGCAGTTCAATGTCAGACGCTTTGAGTATTGGAGCGGACCTGAAGAATTTCAATTTTCCCCTGCACCATGAAATGAAAGGTTTTGATAACAAGGGTTTCTCTCGAAGTCTTGGTCTAATGCCATATCTCCAAATTCCACAATTAGAGGACTTCTGGGAGGATTGCAGTGATGAACTCAAGGTGTTGAAAAGGGGAAACATGAGGATGGTGTTGGAGCAAGTCATTTCATTACAGGTAAAGCTTGACATAGACAGGCTTGAAGAAGATTATCTAGAACTATTTGAACCTGGATACTTAGCTCAAGCCAAAACCGAAGTGTCCTGTATCAATTGGAGTGAGGAAGAAGAGGACAATATATAGTTGAAAACAAAAAGGGTTTTGGAGAGAAGCGCATAATGGATTAAAAGGAAGAATACGGTGAAATTAGGCACCAAGTCTAACTCTGCGAGAAAAAGTGAACTTACTCTGCATTCACCAAAGCATTTTTCTAATAATGCTTCTATGCCTGTTCATGCAGGTAAGGATAAAAAGCTGCTTCAGGTTGGGCACGAGTCTAATCTAGCTTTGGATTTCTCCACTCCTCGACATACCCAGTCACGAACTGCTGCTCAAAGAAGGATGGATCAAGCTAAGGATATGGAGGTGAAGGATAAGATCCTGGAAGCTCAGATATTTGAGGTTGAAGATCTGGACAATGATGTTGCTAATGCCCTGGATTCCATGCGGTTACTGTAGCTATGACAACACCCTCCAAAATGATCGAAGGAGCAACTAGTTCCAGTGCAACCCCTAAGTGGCTAACCACCTTGGTGAACAGAAAATGGAGTTCCATTCCCATGACTATTCCAATTCAAGATATGGTCGTTAAGTACACAGAGAAGGGCCCCAAGCCAAAAAGGTTCAAAACAATTGCTTGTCTGGATAGTGATGAAGGGACCGGAAAGTGGGTTGCCAAGATTGCTTCATACAAGCCCAAGAAAGAGGACAAGGAAGTCAACGCAGAAGATTTTGAGGTCACTAAGGTGGAGTTGGGAAACATGAGTAGAGATTCAGATAGTCATTTCTTTCAGGTATCCGCAAAGAAAATGCTCACTAGGTCGGAGAAAGACAGCCAGGAAAAGAGAGAGCTAAAGCGGCATATAAGCATCCTTGCTCAATTCATTGACAACATCGGTTGCTTTGGAGCACTTCCTATATCCCATGCTACAAAGAATTTTGATCCTACTTCACCAGAAAATAAAAGGCTAACGAGTCAGGTTCAGTGAGCTAAAAGCATTGCAGAGGCTGTTGAAAGATGGCTTGAAGGAGTAAGTAAAGACAGAGAAATGTACATCATGAACTCCAAAAAATTATGTGATGAGATACAAAGCCTCATTATGGAGATTAAAAACCAAGTCTCGCCATGGGAGAAAGAGGAACACAAATGGGAGAATGTCTTGCCTATGTTCACTAAAATAGAAAAATACGGAGCTACCAAGTTTTTGACAGAACATTCAATCAAGCTGGTAACAGATGAATGTCAACTCTTCGTGCTGAAGAAGACCATAATGTGGCAGGTGCTCACCTTCAAATCTGTGATCTCCGATGCTAAGGCTTCTGTGTATGAACTCCAAGACCTCCAATGCAGTTTAGTTAATGACAACAAGGTGGTTAATCCTGACCACAATTAGCAGTTGGGGATTTGCGGGCTGAACACACAGGATGCGATAAAAGTTTTCAGGATATACATGGAGAAAATCAAAGCCAAGGGCAGTTTCACTCCTAAGGATATAACGCAGGTTTCTCGGATCGAGTCTATGACGTTTATCGGTAATGATCAGTTACCAAAGCATGCTGAAAAGATGGTGAAGCACAGATAGAACAAAGAAGCAACCAAGGCAAAAATCAATGCTATGAAGGTTCTAAACCAATCAATAATCCAAGAACTCAGAACTTCCCACGACGCCCAGGAAAGCGGAGAAGAAGATGATGATGGGAAAGCAACATAACCCATTGATCAAGGCCCTATTTTTATGTATCTTTCATGTTTATGCAAAAGACTTCGGGATATTTGTCCCAATTATACTCTGTTAGTTTCATAACTGATTTAGAGGAGGTTGGGTTTTCAAGGAGACCTCCTCTATTCTAAAAACTATAAATTAGACTAAGATGGACGGGATAAGGGTTAGATTTTGGTTAGAATTTTGTTAGTTTTTACTTAGTTTCTTTTTGGTTTATAAAGTTATGTTTTGCTGAAGGAAGTGATCAGACTTTAAAGATTTGGAATTGAAAAGGGTTTTATAGATGTATTGATTGTGTTTTTGTTACATAAGATATATATATATAAGGATCATTAAGGATCATACTGTTTTGCGAGAAAGAGAAACCTTTGAGTTTTGAATCTGCGTAGTGATATATCTTTGCATATGTTGATCTAAATCAAATGACAGTGATTGCCTTTCCAGTGCAGAATATAATTATTTTTCTGAGATTCCTTCCTATGAATGTTTAAAAGATTTGTGTTTTTGAAAGGAGATTTCTTCTCTCTTATCTGGTTTATGAATTGTAAAACCGGTGTTTTGAACTTTGTTTCAGCCACTTTTATTTCTCGTATTGAAGCATTAAGAAAAAACTTATTTTTCCTTGAAATATCTGTAGATCATTAGTCTCTCATCTAATAATGAGGTAGGTAGCCTTATGTGCTTTCAGGTTAAAAGCATACCAATTGAAAATTAAATAGATTATTATTTGAATAACTAACAAAGGGAGTTGTACCTATCAAAAAATTCAGAGGGAAGTAGTATATGTTACACTTACCCAACTGTATGGTGAACTTTTGTCTTTAAAAGAAGGCGACGAAGTGAAATATTCATTAATATAAAGAAAGGCAAAATCCGTTCACTAACAGTACCTTAGATGACTGCAATGAAGAAAACTGCTCCTTTGCAGAACCCATGTGATATGAGGCACTCGAGTCAAGTATCCACTACTATGAAGAACCTATTGTAGTCACAAATTCTTTCCCTTTTCCCTTAGAATGTGAGGAAGAGGAAGGAGATGAATCCTTCTTTGTGTAGGCAGATGACAAGTTGATGTTGTTTTTCTTAAGAAGATTTGTCAACTCATCAACTTGCTTGGTGTGGCATCGATGTTCATCATGACCATACTTCTTGCAATATGCACAAGTTGGTTTATCCTTCTTAGGTGGTGTCCCCTTCTTGGAAGAGGATGAAAAATCACCTTGTGATGGAGAGGATGATTGTCCTTTTTCCTGTTGTGGCTTTGACGTAGAGTGCTTCTTCTTCTTGTTGGAATCTTTGCCTTGACCTCCTTGATTCCCTTGATTAGCCACCAAAGCCTTGGACTTTGAAGACCTTAGAAGCCCCATGTTCAACAACTTAGATTGTTCCAATATTAACATTTTTGTGAAAGCATCAAATGAAGGCATAACATAGGAACTCCCCACTGTCAAACGATGAGTTTGGAAGCTAGACACAAATGCTGCATATTTTGGTGCAAGCTTGTCCAACAAGTTGAATATCAATTGAGCATCCTTTTTGTCAATTCCACAATCCTTAAGCTTTGCTCTTAGCTCATTTACTTTGGTGACATAATCTTGGATTGTATCAAAACTCTTGGGATCCAGGTTGGTGAGCTCATTGTCAATCTTATAACCTCTGATTTCATCAACTTGACCATACAATTTCTGAAACATATCCCAAGCATCTTTGATTGTAGTACACTTTTCAATATGAAAGATGAGATCATCTGGTACATACTTGCGCAAAGTTCCAAGAGACATGCAATTATTAGTGAGCCACTCTAATTGAGCATTAGGATCAGCCTTAGGATCAGGTGGTGCTGCTATTGTTCCATCTATGTAATGCGTGAGACCTTTTTCCATTAATTTTCTCCATACTTTAATTTTCCATGATGCATAATTATGTGGAGTTAAAGGTGGAAATTTATGAGGACTCATTGCAACAAAAATGAAAGAGCACAAGGAAAGAGAGGCACAATCATACAAGACACCCCCCCAAATTCACTCAATCAAAGAACACCCCCCCCCCCCCAAAAAAAAAAAAAAGTAAAAAAGTGATGATTTGGCACTTTATACTTAGTGTGTGTACAATGGGCCACTTGCAAAAAATGGCAAAGTGGACTTCTGATTTCAATTTTACAACTGCCTCAATAAGGACAAAAGAGACTCAAACTAACAGTGCAAGAGATCTAAACTAAGATCCAAGCATTTTACAAGTACCAAATAGGCCAAATAAGACCAATATTTGAAAGTACAATTTCCACTTAAAATCTCTGAAATCTGATCATAGATTATGAAAGTAGACGAAACAACATGCACTTTAAAAAAAAAAGGGCCCCTGAAAAGGAGGTCGTATGAGCTCAAACGAGGTCTTTGAAGTTGCAAAATTGAGGATTGGACAGATACAACTAAGAGAATCCGAAAATTCTGAAAAACCGTACCGCTCGAATTGGGCAAAAAAATTTCTCCACACCCAAAAATCAATTTTCGCCAAAATAGGTCGAGTTTATACTCGATTTTTATGGAAACAACCTCCCAGATGCAATGGTGAGGTCAAAAACGATCTAAGATGCCTCCAAAAAATGCTTGTTCCTTAGATCCGAAAATAGAAGCCTTCCAAAATGTCTCCACAAACCAATCAATGAAACCCCAATGGCTCTGATACCATGTGAGATTTTGCCAAGATCAAGGGCACAATGAAAGGCATAAAAAAAAGAGACAATAGAATGACAAGAATAAACTGTATTCTCATCAATATGCAAATGATCAATTGGATTAACCAATACAATGAATATAGGCCTACTTATATAGGCAAGGCCATATGGATGTACATGCACACAATCATGACATGTGGCTCAATGAGAAACAAGGGTAGGTAAGAAATACTAGGGGTAGGTAGGAGAAATAATATAATATTCCACAAGAGGTGGATGACCCATCGAATGTGGAGTGTAACAACAAAACAAGACCACAAAAGGTGGAATTTCTCCTACAAGCTCTATCCCTATGTGCACACTTCTCTAAGTGTCTCAAATCCAAACTACAAAGAGATGCATTATCCTAAGTTAACTTAAGTAAAGTGTAATAATATTCATAATTAATATTTATTTACACCAACATGGATAAACTCTTGTGCAAGTGTTAGTGGGGATAACCATGGTCAAAGCAAATTTTTTTTGAAGAGACCCATGAGTCAAATGAGGGTTGAGTTAGAGGTAAAGCCTCTAACCATGTGGGCAAGTGGATTTAACCATAAATGATTATGTAAGAGCCATTAATGGTCATGTAAGAGCCATTAGTGGGTTGGAAGACTTTAGGGGTTAGCTTGTTGAACACATAAAGCATTAAATATTTTTCAAAGACTTTGAGGCTTTGAGAAGTGACTTCAAGTTGCTTAGGAATGTGACAATATTTAGGAAATGGGATTAGGCTAATTAGGAGTGGTTAGAAGATTTTAGAAAGTGGTTAGAAGAGTCTAGAAGGGGATTTAGGATTCCAAGTGGGTTTGGTGGGTGAGGGAAAATAGGATTATATTTAAAATAAAATAAATTTATTTCAATTGTGGTTGCAACTTGCATTTGTAGGAGAATGCAAGTGCAGGGTAGTTTAGGGATTTAAATAAATGTTTTATTTATTTATTTAAAAGAAGAAAGGGGGGCTTGAATTAAATAAATATGTTTTTATTCATTTAATTGATTTTGAGTGTGGCTTAATGAATTAATTTAAATAAATTGAATAATTTATTTAATTAATAAGAGAAGGGGTTGATGATGAATTAATTAAATATTAATTTAATTAACTGATTATTGATGGTTAAATAATCAACTAAATAGCAAATATTCATTTAATTATGTGGACAGATTTATGTGACTACAAGAAGCATTGAGAGATAAATGTGTTGACATATGATTAAGCATTTTTTATGTTTACAAGATTGAAGTTGTTTACTATTAAGTTGTCATAACAGTCAAACCGGTTGATGTTGGTTAATGTTGAATATTGATCTTGGTAAGTGAAACTTTACTTTGTGAGTTTGAATTTGAGTTTGGGAGTTTGTATCAGTTTTTTTAAGTATATTGATTCACCCCCCCCCCCACTCTCAGTATTCTACCAGATACTTATTCTTTCATCATACCATTAATTGGTATCAGAGCATCTCAGGTCCTCTTTAACCTAAAGCCTAACAACTTGAGGAAAAGATCTTGTAGATCATGATGAAGAAAGAAGGTTTGAAGTTCAACAAAGATAACTATAGGATATGGAGTGACAAAATGAAGATTTACATTAAGAGTCTAGGAAGTCAGTATTGGGATCATATAGAAACTAAGTATACTGTACCTACTGGAACTCTAACTGATGATCAGAAGAAAGAACATCAAGAGAATCATCAAGCATTAGAGGCTATTATCAGTTCCCTGTCTGATGCTGAATATGTAGATGTTCATGGTCTTGAAACTGCATATGAAGTATGGAAAAAACTTGAAGAGATTTATAGCGGTGATGAACATGTTAAGATTGACAAAGAGGAGAGTTTAAGAGGAAAATTTGATGACATGAGAATGTCTGAAGGTGAGAATATCCAGCAGTATGGTCAAAGGATAAAAGAGATAGTTGGTGAAACAAAGAGTGCAAGAGGGAAAGTGGAAGATGCCATAGTGGTTAGTAAGGTACTGAGAACCCCGCTACTAGTCTATGCTATCCGAGTTACAGCTATTCAAGACCTGAAATCGATTGACAAAACAAAGGTAACTCTTGGCTCTATCATTGGCAAACTTACTGCTTTTGAACTAAATGGCTATGATGGTAGTGTACACAAATCAGAATTTGCATTTAGAGCTTCTGTTTCTAACTCATCTGTGAGAAGAAGTAGAGATACCAGCCATAGCTATGAATCTGGATCCAACAGAGATGTTGATGATGAAGGCAGTTTAGTGGAGCTTGAAGCATTGTTGGAAAAATGACTGCCTAGAGGCACTGGGAAATATAGAGGTAAGCTACCGTTGAAATATTTTACTTGCAATAAGATTGGTCATATAGAAGCTAATTGCCCTAATGGTGAAAATGAATACACGAGAGACAAATTTAAGAAATATAAGGGTAAAGGCAAGAGAGATTGTCTTGTTTCTATTGACAGTGGTATTACTGATGAAGAATCTGATGATGATGCTAGTGAAGATATTGTGTTTGTAGCTATTAAGGAAGAGATATCAGATCAAAAAGCACTAGTGTCTAGGATGGACAACTCTGATGATTGGATCGTTGATAGTGATTGTTCACATCACATGATCGGTGATCGAAGCAAATTTCTTTCCTTGAAGGAATTTGATGGCAGTGTTGTCAAATTTGGCAATGACTCACCTTGTATGGTTAAAGGTAAGGGAGTTATTTCTCTTAATGGGAAGAGCAGCGTTGACAATGTCTATTGGGTTGAAGGCCTAAAGCACAATCTTCTGAGTGTGGCACAACTTAACGATAGAGGATACCCACTGGAGTTTAGAAATGGTATGTGTAAAATCTTTGACAACAAAGGTGAATTGATTGCAACCGGGAAATAGACTAGAGGTAATCTATTTCATCTTAATCCTAAAGTTAGCAACTGTTTGATTGCAAAAATAGACGATAGCTGGCTTTGGCATAGGATATTTTGTCATATAAACTTTGATGACATTGTTAAAGTGAGCAAGTCTAATACTGTAAGAGGTCTACCTCAGCTAGACAAACCGGTTAATGCTCTTTGTAAAGAATGTCAGTTAGGAAAGATGACTTCTTCAACTTTCAAGAGCAAGTCCTTCTCAGCAGAGAATTTGCTAGATTTGGTTCATACAGATCTATGTGGACCAATAAGAACTAGAAGCATTTTAGTGATAGATATTTCATGATCTTCACTGATGATTGTTCAAGGATGATGTGGGTCACATTCTTGAAGGATAAGAATGAAGATTTTGGTAAATTCAAGGCATTCAGAGCCTTAGCTGAGAAAGAGAGTGGTAAAAAGATAAAATGTCTGAGAACAGATCAAGGCAGTGAATTTACTTCTGAGGAATTCACTAAGTATTGTGCTAAGAATGGTATCAAGCGGCAGCTTTCTGCACCAAGGACACCACAACAGAATGGTATAGCAGAAAGGAATAACTGGTCAGTAGTTGAAGCAGCTAGAACTATGTTGATACAAGGAAATGTAGCAAAAACATTTTGGAGAGAAGCTGTAAGTACAACGATCTACACAATGAACTGGGTTTTGGTGAAAAGAGGTAAGGACAAGACACCTTATGAGTACTGGTATGGAAGAACACCTGATGTTAGCTATTTTAAGATCTTTGGTAGCAAATGTTTTATTAAAAGAGGTGATTACATAAGTAAGTTTGAAGCTAAGAGTGATGAAGGCATATTTCTTGGCTATTCCACCAAGAGTAAGGCCTACAAATGCTTCAACAACCGGACACAGAGAATTGTTGAGAGTGTTGATGTTCGTGTAGATGAATGTCCTGAAATTTTAGAAGGAATCATTTTAGAGAGAAAGGATTAAGATCCTTACATTTTGCTTTTGGAACCTGAAATTGTTAAATCAGAAAATAGTAAAGCAAATCCTGATGTACTTGTTCAACCGGAACAAATAAGTTCAGAGGAAGAAGACAATGAAGAAGTTGAACTTGATGAGAATGATCATGTTATTCCTAGGTATGTGATATTGAATCACAGTCCTGAGCAGATTATTGGGGATAAGAATGTCAGAGTACTAACTAGAAGGAAAATTAGAGAGAACTCTTGCATGATCTCCACCATTGAACCTAGAAGTGCTATGGAGGCATTTGGTGATGATCATTGGGTGAAAGCAATGGAGGAGGAATTGGATCAAATTGAGAAGAACAACACGTGGACCCTGGTACCCCCGACCGGTAAACAAGAATGTTATAGGTACTAAATGGGTATTCAGAAACAAGTTAAATGAAGATGGTGTTGTAGTTTGCAATAAGGCAAGATTAGTTTTCAAAGGTTATGTGCAAGAAGAAGGAGAAGACTATGGTGAAACTTTTGCACCAGTAGCAAGATTGGAAGGAGTTAGAACATTACTTGCATTTGCAACCCATAAGAAGTTCAAAGTATACCAGATGCATGTTAAGTCTGCATTTTTTAATGGGAGATTGGAAGAAGAGGTTTATATAGAGTAGCCTGATGGTTATGCATTGACAGATAAGGAAGACATGGTGTGCAGATTGTATAAAGCTTTGTATGGATTAAAGCAGGCACCCAGAGCATGGTATGAACAACTTCATACACATCTGATGAAGATAGGCTTTGCAAGAACTAGTGATGACAACAACATTTATCTCAAGTTTGAAGGAGATGAAATACTGGTCAGTGAAGTATTTGTTGATGACATTATATTTGGAGGTAATGATGTCATGAGCAACAGTTTTGCAGATGAAATGAAGAATGAGTTTGAGATGTCATTAGTAGGGGAAATAAAAAAATTCATAGGCTTGCAGATACAACAGATGGAGAATGGTATTTTCATTACTCAATCTAAGTATGTGAAAGAGGTTTTGAAGACTTTTGGCATGAGTGACTGTAAACCAGTCAGAACTCTAATGATTACAGGTTGTAAATTGTCCAAGGAAGATGCATCTAAGTCTGTAGATTGAAAGGAATATAGGTCAATGATTGGAAAATTACATTATGTTGTTCACAGTCGACCGGATATTGCCCATGCAGTTGGTATTGTTGCTAGATTTCAGAAAAATCCAAAGGAAGCACATCTGATAGCAACCAAGAGAATTTTTAGATATCTGAAAGGTATAGTTGACTATGGGTTATGGTATCCATATGGAGGCAATTTTGATTTGAAGGCATGCACTGATGCGGATTGGGTAGGAAATATTGATGACCAAAAGAGTACTACCGGTGGAGCATTTTTTCTAGGAGGAAGGCTAGTTTCATGGAGTAGTAAAAAGCAAAGTTGTACTTCAAAATCTACTGCTGAAGTTGAGTATGTAGTAGCTTACATGAATTGCACACAAGCTATTTGGATGAGGCACATTTTGGAAGGTTTTAAGATGAAGATCTCAGAACCTATAGAGATTTTGTGTGATAACAATATTTCTAAGAATCTTGTTTTGCTCACAATGACTAAGCACATTAAATTGAAGTATCACTTTTTGAGGGAAAAATTTCAAACTAAAGATGTTATCTTAGAGAATGTTTCTACCCAGGAGCAACTTGCAAATATCTTTACCAAACCTCTACCTAAGACCACTTTTGAGTATCTTAGAAGTTAGTTGGGGGTTTTCCCTCTTCATGAAGTTAGTTGAGCGTGATGATGATTGCATCAGTCCCTGAATTACTTGCAAAATCTTACATGGATTGATGAGGAAGTGGATGTATTCTACAGGGGGAGCATCAAGTTGCAGTAAGTTGATGCACAGTGAGAATTTGGAATTACATGTTTTACTTTCAATTTGGCATTGTTGTTGTAGTCACATAAATCTGTCCAGCTTAATTAAATGAATATTTGCTATTTATTTGATTAAAAATACACTAGCTATGAGTTAATTAAATTAACATTTAATTAATTCATCTTCAAAATATTCTTCTATTAATTAAATAAATTATTCAATTTATTTTAATTAATTCATTAAACCAAGTTCACAAATCAATTAAATGAATAAAATCTATTTATTTAATGAAATCCCCCTATTCCTCTTTTAAATAAATTAAATTAAATATTTAATTAAATCATTATCCCCCCCCCCCCCCCCACTTGCATTCTCCTAAAAATGCAACTTGCACACATTTATTGAAATAAATTAATTTATTTTAATTAAAAATCATATTTTCCCTCACCCACCAAACCCACTTGCAATTCTAATCTATTTCTAGATTCTTCTAAACCCTTCCTAATTAGCCTAATCCATTCCCTAATTATTGTCACATTCCTAAGCAACTTGGAGTCACTTCTCAAAGACTTCAAAGTCTTTGAAAAGCATTTAATGCTTTGTGTGTTCAACAATTTAACCTCCAAAAGTCTTCGAAAACCACTAATGGCTCTTACATGACCATTAATGGTTAATTCAACTTGTCTCCTCAAGCATTTATTGCTTTGACCATGTTTATCCCCTTTTGCCTTTGCACAAGAGTTTATCCATTGGATAAAAGCTTTATTCTTTAAATAAAGAGTTTATTCATTCAACTAACCTTGACCTTAACTCCCAAGGTCATGTCAAGCATTTAATACTTATTCCCTCTCCTCTCAACCTATCTCACATTGACACATGTCATCCTGGGATTGGGTTGAAAGCCCTCACATGGATTTGAAATCATTCAATCCTGACCCTTGTTGAGATTGCTAAATCTCAACCATCCATTGCTCCATTTTTCCTATAAATAGAGCTCATTTCTTCATAATCCAGATCCTAAAAACTTGTATGCATTTAAGCTATAGTGAATTCTAGAGAGTATTTAGCATAAACCACTAGTATCTTGTCATCTTGGATAAAATAAATCATTTTAGCATCAATAGCATTTAGTATTAGCTTTTTTATTCACATTTAGAGTAAAATACTTCAATCTCAATCCTCCATAAGCATCCATAGTGCAAAAAGCTGCTGAGAGCTACACTATTTTGGAACTTGGAGAGGAGAGGAACAAAGGAGAAGAAACCAAGAGCATGTTAGGAGGCATTTGGAGATGCCTCATCATATTTATCTTCTTAGTTAGATATTTTGTCATGCTTTTGATTGATTAACACTAATGGTTTCTTGTGTGTTGTGTATTATTTATCATTGACTAACCTTTCCCTTTTTGCAGAGCATCATTTGGTGAACCCGACGTGAATCCAAACACCCAAAAAATCATTTATTTTTGACCAATAACATGTTTGAATGTTGAAATTGTCACACAGGTTGCGCTTTAGCACTATTGATCACGTTGTAGCGCTATTGAAACTTGTTGTTCTAGCACTATTGTTCTTACAATAGCACTATTGTATCAAGTTTAGCGCTATTGACATTGTTTGAGCGCTTTTGACCATGTTTTGGCGCTATTGATCATGTTTGAGCGCTTTTGCCTTCCCTGTCATTTTTCTTCTTTTAGCGCGTTTGTGTTAAATAGCGCTTCTGTTTAAACACAGACTAGCGCTATTGTAACAGAACATTGTAAAAAAGACTTTGTAACTGAAAAAGTGAAAATTCTTAGGCTTGTGGAAGCCCACCATAGGTTCGGTTTTTACTAATTGTTTGCTTCTTGTGCAGGTTTAAAAACTCACCTCTTTAAAATCAAAAACTTTATTTTGGTGTTTTAAGAATTGAACAAACAAACTTTCCCTTGCTTTCTAGTTAGGATCACTTGTTTTTGGTGCCTTAAAACTGAACAAAACAAAATTTGTTTTCTTGCAAGTTAGGAAACACACTTTATTTGGTGCTTAAAATTAACAAGGCAAATTTCTTTCTAAAGAATTTACAATCCACACTTCAATTTTTGGTGCACATAAAATGCACAATCAACTTGTTTAAAACTTTTGCAAAGCGATTTTCCTTCATGCATACGTGCTTCAATTTCAGTTGACCAGGATTTTCAAAATTCTAGTTTACTCAAAACTTTGCATTTGAAGTTAAAAAGAACACCATGAATGTTGGAGCAACATCTCCAAATAGTTAGATCACATTGCAATGGCAAGTTAAAAAGAACAAGTGTTTTTGTGCTTGGCACACTTGTGCAAAAATTGGTCGAGTGGTCCTACTTCTAACACACACTATCCTCTCCCTTGGCTTTCGTGGTTCTAGGTGCAAGAGAAAAGTGTTAGTAACACTCAAAAATTTTATCTTTTTAAAAGAGGCCTACCAAGAGACACATCACTCTTGGGAACAACCTTGCGCAGTAAATCCTTCGAGCCGCTATAGAAATCAGGTGAGAGCGAAAGCTGTAGCCTTGGGTATAGTTGTTCCTACAGTGTAATTGACCGAAAGGACAAATGGGCCCCACCACTAGTTACAAGGCTCTTAAGTGAGTCACTGCAGAATGAACTTATGTCCAAAAACATCGAACATGACTAAACACCTTTAAGTAGTAGCCCACCCATTCTATTGATTGAGGATATTTGCTATATAATTTAGTGCAAAAGCATAGATGGTTTTGCTCCCAAGATACTCACCATACATATTTCCTTGAGTAGAAACATAGCTTTTTGAAAAGTCACTTGTGGCTTGGTAAAAGTGGTGACTCCCCCATCATAGGGATCATCTATTTGTTATGCTCGTGCAAGACTTAGTATATCACATCCTTACCTGCCACGGTGGGATTCATAAAGTATGTAGTACCAAAGTCGAAGAAATATCAAGATGTGCGCTAAATTTATCACAACTGGCCATTTGACCTTAGGGATAAAAAATGTTTGAAGTGTTTTCGTTTTAGTCAAAACCAAATGCAAATTGAGCCGACTTCAGGCTTTGGAAATACACCTTAAAATACATTTAAAAGGAAGGGTCATATAAAAGTCCAAGGATTGGGTTGATCTAGACCCATACTCATTTGTGCCTTTGAGGCAACATTCTTGTGTTTGTGTGCTTGCTTTGTTTTCTTGTCAAAGAAACATCATAAAATCCAAAAATCAAAACAAGTATTCATCCAACCAAACATTTTTCAAAACAACCAAAAATATCAAAAACAAAAGATCAAAAACAAAGAGAAAAGTATCAAACTTTATGACCATTCTTCACATCTTGCGAAAGAAGAAACGTCATCAGAATATCAACTTGAAAAGAAGACCATTGAGCTCAAAGGCTTTGATCAAAAGGAGGAAATTATTCTATCTAAATAGGCAAATCTTTGTCTCCCATAGAGTTTTTCTATGTCACATGCATCTCTACCTTCAAGGCAAAACAAACGAATTTGATTCAGAGTCATTGAACCGCAGAGCTTTTATGCAATATAGAGCTTTGAGTTATCACAAAAACCAAGGAGGTAAGATTAATCCCAACTTTTTCCCAAACATCTGTATCACATACAACATAGCTCAAGAAATACCACCAACACCCGAAAGGGAAGAGGTAGAGTTTGTTCCATTCGTGACACAAAGCTTTTATTGAAGTTAAACATCCATTCTCACATTCACATCATCAATCCATCTTTCAACTCTCAAAACATTAAGAGGTTCTTGTCCTAAATTTCTCTTTTAGATGTTGCTTGAATCAAACACAACCAAATCACTTTTTAGATTATTTCTACATCTACGATAAGCTCATCCTAAGAGACATATCTACGTAGGTTAAAACTAGTGTATGAGTGAATCCTCTCATTACTAGGGAGTTAAATCTGTAACACATCTCAGATTTCTCTAAACCTTATCACATCAAACCTTATCAAACACAACAAGCAATTCCAGAAAGAATTTTGGTCACATCCACCTTTAAGTGTTAGAGATCCATATGCAAAACACTTCACCAACCATCAATCTTTCATTTCATCAACAAACTCATCATCATTTTTCACTCAACTTCAACAAAAACTGGTAAATAAAATGGCCCAAACCCGATCACAGTCAAGGCAACGAGAAATAGAAATTGAAGAAGAAGAAGAGGAAAATCTCAATGAATTTCAAGAAGCACTTGGAGGAAATGCAAATGACAAAAACCCAAGTACTCCCACTCCTGCAACAATAGCCCAGCATAACCCTCTCTTTAACAGACTTTTTGATGAAATACTCAAGAGTAATGCGGATGCTCACTTTTTAAAGCTTGCTCAAGAAGGAGCAAAACTCCCCTCTGACTTTGATCTTGCCCAATTAAGACAAGCATCGGAACGACAAAGTCGCCATGAAGAGGAAAGAGGTAGAGAACCCATCAGATATAACATTCCTCGAGGTAACCCACCACCTCCTCCTCCAAATGAAATGGAGATGTTGCGGCAACAAGTCGATAATCTCGCCCAACAACTTCATAGTGGTGTCAAAACTAACCAATTCTCACTCAATGACATATGTCCCTATCCTTTTGATAGGAATCTTTATATGCCACCCTTTCCACGAGGATTTGAAACACCCAAATTCGAAAAATATAGAGGAAAGGGAGATCCTCGTGATCATGTCAAAGAATTTCATTCCGCTTGCCTCGAAGTGGCATATGAAGACACATACCTAATGCGCCTTTTTCCCCAAAGCTTGGGCATAACAACCACATCATGGTTTTCCCGACTACCAAGTGGCATTAGAACATTTGAGGAACTCATCCAGAAGTTCCTAGCTCATTACTCTCATAACATTGAACGCGACATCACCATGGCTGATCTGTGCAACACTAAACAAAAAACGGGTGAACTATTCTCAGTATTCCTGTAATGATGGAGTCAAATGTCTAGCAGACGTTCTCTTCAGTTACCCGAACGAGAACTAGTGGAAATATTCATTTCCAACTTAAACGAAGAAATGGAATTTCACCTGGATGTCAAAGACATAGACTCTTTTAATGACATGATCACTAAGGGTTTGAAATTTGAACGGGCCCTCATCAAGAAAGGACTTATCAAAATCTATAATGAACCAAAGGATAGTCCTCGCCCATGCTTCAATAGTGATAAACTAATCTTCTGGAACAAAAACAAGAATATTGTCAACGATGGGGTTGTGGATACCAGGACTATAAAAAGTGCACAACCTGTTATTCGGTTTGCAGGACAGAATCCTCCACCTCAGAATAACACAAATGTTCCTTCAAATCAAGGTCGCATCACATCTCACGATGAACCTAGACCTCGTCAGCAAAAACAAAAATGAACATACACTCCCTTAGGGGAACCCATTGAAATAGTATTGCGACAACTCATTTCTCAAAATTTGGTCACTCTACCTAAAACATCAAACTATGAGCCTCAAGTCAAACCTGCATGGTGGAGAGATACTGAACACTGTGATTTCCACCAAGGGAGAGGACACAAGACAAGTAATTGTCACCGATTGAAAGATCTTATTCAGGATCTTATTGACCGAGGTGAAATTGAAATCGAAGGACATGACTCAAAAACAACAAACAATGATCATCTGATGTTCAAAAATCCACTTCCATCACAAGATCAAAGGGGTCCTTCCACTTCCAGGCGAGGCACTGATACCACGGATTATACACAGGCTGCATATAATTACACTATAAATCACTTGTATGATACCCGTGAACAAGTTGCAACTATAACCATCAAAAATACCAACTCCAATTGCAATGTTGTTACACATCGCGACAAGGGTACCACAAAGGCAGCTCCACAAAGCACCACCTCCATACCAAAGCAATACAATCTTGTGGAACAATTAGACAAAACGCTTGTGCTTATATCCATTTTAGAGCTATTGCGCCTATCGCCATCTCATAAAACAATCTTGGATCAAGCACTCCAAGAGGCGTCAGTCCCTGTAAACCTGAATACAGACCAATTTCAAGCCATGTTTGGAAGTCTAAAGTCATCACCTTGTCTCACTTTTTCTGAAAGTGACAACTCTTCCTTCCAGCAACCTCATAACGCTTCACTACACATTGAAGGCTTTATCAACCAGCACGGGATCAAGCGAGTCTTGATCAATAATAGAGCAGGCTTAAATATTTGTACGCTACAGTTGGTCACAGCATTGGGATATGCCATTGAATCCATGGATCCTCGCAAGAAGATCACAATCAAAGCCTATGACGATGCGGAACGTTCCTCCAAAGGAGTTGTGGTACTACCAATCCGAGTAGGCCCTGTGGTAAAGCACATCATCTGTCAGGTTCTGGATCTTTCTCTGCCATACAATCTATTGTTAGGAAGACCTTGGATACATGCCATGCAAGTTGTTCCATCTACCTACCATCAATGTATCAAGTTCCCACATAACGGTGTAGAGATCACAATCCTGGGCAATGCAAATCCCTTTGCATATTGCCATAATATCAGCCATCAACCAAAGATTATCGTTCCTAATAATAGAGAAGCCATTTCCTCCACATCATATATAAGTCCCGCCTCTCTTGCCAGTTTGAACACCACTGTACCAAAGCAAGAAAAGCTTAAGATGAAAATAGCAAGGAAGGTCCTAGGGAATACAACTTGAGTCAACTCTTTTGTGTGGGACAAATGCCCACTTCTCCTAGAACACATGGTAAACCACAACAGTTACTCCAGCAACCACTAATCACGCCAGCATGTGCTTTGACACCTTTCATCCTTGGAAAGAGTCAAGAAGAAGAAACCCAAGATGAGGACTTAGCGGAATGGATCTATAAAGATCCCATCACCACTGATATACCACGAGTTAAGCCTCCCACAGATCAATATGGCTGTAGCATCCTAAAATTGTGACACTTGCAATTTCGACTGCATTTCGGTCTTCACGATGGTGACGCAACACGCAACCTGAATGGAGACCCCGAAACTTGCTCGCGACACCAAAAACTACATTTTTCAAGTACCCTGGCCTGAACCTCCTTGCACCCTAATGTCCTGGGAGGTGGGACCAGAGCGCCCAGTGCCCTGGTCCCTCAGGACCAGGGCGCCCAGCGCCCTGGTCCCTGGGTCCTATTTTGGGCCCGGTCTCCTAAGGGGCTCGGGTCTTTTTGTTTGCAATTTGGAAATTAACTTTCCCTGGTCGGCCTAAGGTCGGGAAAATCAGTCTATCAACCCTAAATGACAAGTATATAAACTACATTTTTCTCTCTCATTTGGGATGGATGAGGAGGATATGTGTACAAAGCATGGAAATTATACTCAAGCATTCAAGCATTCAAGCATTCTTTCAAGCAATTGATCATTTCAAGTCTCCATTCAAGGCTAAGTGTTGCATTCAAGACAAGGATTCAACCATTGAAGAGGAGATCATATACTACATGCTACAACATACAACATACAACATCTAAACCTTCGCACATAAGGATACCAACATCCTTAGAACAAGGTATTAGTACTTGTTTTACATACATTTACATTTACAGCTCTTGCTCATTTCTTGGTTAATTCCAAAACTGGGGTTTGACCTAAAGGCAAACCCCTAATCCCTAACCCCCCAATCGTCTTCGCTTTTCTGTGTGTAGGTTGCAGGTACGCGGCTGAAATTGAAGATCTGGAATCCTTGTGCAGAGACGAACAGATCCCCCTTCATTTCGTGGATTTTTCGGAGGACCGTGGCGTTGGGCGCCATCGTCCCGACAACTTTTGCTCAAATTTGCAGGACAGCGCCATATCGACATTCTACTGCTAATTCCAGGTCCGCAGCTTCATCCTATAACCCGAACTCAGTTTATAAGCGAATCTTTATGACTTTCTATGCATGCTTAGCTTAATTTCCTTAACAACATTCTTTACAAAAGAGGGTAGCCTTGCTTTCCTAACCCTTGAAATTCATTTAGCATCCAATCTTGCATTGCGTGGGATTGGATCTTATGAGTTTCAACCCCTCTTTTGAATGTAAAGTCTCTCCCCTAAGTGAAAACCATCGAATCCTAGTGAACCTCCCTTCTCTCTCCTCGGAGTCGGAAGAGGGGAGAACAACTAGGGTTCGACCGCGATTTTCCGCTTTACATTTTGGTGAACCCGACGTGAACATCCTTTCTGATTTTTCATGCTTAGATCTGAAAAAATTGATTACATTTCCATGTTTGATCTTTTGCAAAATTTTAGAGGTGATTGCATAAAAACCCTAAAATTTCTTTTTAGTAATTAAACTTGTGAAATATTTAATTGTTAATGCTTGTTTCAGATCTGCCCTTCTATTACAAATTATCAATTCATATTTGTGCTTTAATTCTGAAAATTAAGTGGTTAAATGTTAAAACCCTAATTTTTGAAACCCTCTTAATTCAACCTTTGTCCGACAATTTGACCAATCAAAACATCTCCAAATCAGCTGTAACTTTGGATTCTGCAATAAAATCACAATATCCTTCATCCCTGAAAATTTGGAAAAAAGTTGCGAGGACCGTGTTGCACTCCGAGCGCCATCGTCCCCGACATTTTTTCCAAAATTTCGGGAGCGAGATCTTGCTGTATTTTCCTGCTAAAATCCAGAATTTTGGCTGATTTTGTCAATTATAACACTTTCAAAATTACAGTCAAAGTTGGTCTTGCGATTGCTTGGTCTAAGGCTTCTAATCATTCAAAAATCATTGAAATTGAAATTTTGTGTCAAAATTGTGTTCTTACTGTCCTAAATCTGAAAAGTGTGTTTGCATTCATTCAAAATTTCAGTGCTTTATTCAGATTCTTGCATTTTGTGACTTTTGAAATTAAGTGTTTAATTACAACAACTTTGATTTCCGCTTTCAAAATTGAATTTTGCGTGAAATTGAGTCAATTTTTGAATTTCAAAATTTGCATTGCTCTTGACATTCCCTCTAAAATCATAAAATTCAAAATTTCAGTTTCCCTCTCTTTTTCAAAATTCAAATTTTGCATTTTTCGACAATCTTGATAGGGTTCAATTTTGAATTTGCAACTTTAATTTGGCCTATCTACAGATCGTAAAATCACTCAATTTTTTCGGATTGGCTCTAAAATCATCATACCTTTCATCCCTGCAAATTTTGAAAAAAGTTGCAAGGACCGTGTTGCACTCCGGGCGCCACGGTCCCGGGCATTTTTTCCGAAATTTCGGGAGACTGTTGTGATTGCATTTAACAGCTTAAATCCAGAAGATTGGCTGATTTTACTGAAAATTGCTACCTCTAAATTCAAAATCTTCTCTTTCTTTCTAGTGCATGAGTTTTACAACAATAAGCCCTACTTACACTATTCCCGTTAGACGAAGCCGTAGAATTAAGTCTTTCCGAGGTTTAACTACTGAGGAGATGGAACCTAATTTGAATAGCCTTTTTAACGAGGACATGGGTAATTCCTCTAATCCTCCTAATGATGAAGAAGCTCTCCATGAGGTTTCTGAAGAACAACTTTCGAAATTGGATAACCAATTTGATGATTTTCGACAATGGATGTCTCAAGAATACCCTGATAGTCAAGCTCTTCCTTTAATTGAGGGTCTAAAACGTATGCTTCAAAGTGATAAGAATAGAATTGATATTTTGCGTGGTATTTCACACATTGTGAATTCGAATGTGATGCCTATGAAGAGTTGTGTCGAAACCTTAGGTTATACACAACCTCCTACACAAGACAATCATTCTATTCCTTTGACGACTCCTATTGCTAGTATACCTACCTTTACATCAAACATAATGGCTACTTCTATACAAGATATTCCCCCTGTGATCACCAGTCATGGGGGCAATCCCTCTTCTTCAATTAACCCTATTCTTTCATTCAATCCGATTTCTTCATTCGTCCCTTCAATGAGTGTCCCTATTATATCTCCACAAATGAACATGACGCAAGGGGGCAATTCATTTAACCATTCCATTCCTCCTTGTAGTGTTCCTCTTGTCCAATCATCTCCTATGACTAATTATCATAGGGTCCCACCACCTTACTCTCTACCTTCTTTCAATAACATAACACCTCCATCTCAATCTAACACATCCAATATGAACTCTTCGACTGAAGCGACCATTAACAATCTTGCACAAACTGTCTCTTCTTTACAGCAACAAATTGCCTCTATGAATCAATCTAAGTTTAGTGTGCCCACATTTGACGTTGCGAGCCCACTTTCTCTTGACATTGTTCGAGCAATCCCTCCTAAACATGTTGAAATCCCGCATTTGGAGCTTTATAATGGTAAAGGAGATCCTCTAACACATGTTAAGACTTTTCAAACAATATGTACCGATTTTGCTTATGACCAAAGGTTGCTTGCAAAACTATTCACGAGAACATTAAGAGACAAAGCCCTACAATGGTATTGCTCGTTGCCTTCTTATTCTATTACTTCTTTCGAACAACTTGCAAATGCTTTCATTGAACAATTTCAAAACAATATAAGTCCTAAAGTTACTTTGATTGATTTAATGCATTGTAAACAAGGTGTTAAAGAAAAAGTGACTGATTTCATTGGTAGATATAAGCATTTGTATACTCAAATTTCTTTTCCAGTGCCTGACAATGATATTCAAAGAATCTTTATTTCTAATTTACAAAAAGATATTCGAGACAAACTTCTGTTTTCTGAGTTTACTTCTTTCCAACAGTTGTGCGCCACTCTTCACAATTATCAACTGACTGTGAGTCAAATGGAACAATCACATCCTATGGCTCCGAGTGATAAGGGTGATAGCAGTCAACAACCATTTGGGAAGTTTAAACCGACCAGAGATTCCATCAAATTCAATGAAAACATCATCAACAACAATGTGAATGCAGCATCAGGTGTGCCTCCTATTTCTAAATTTTTCAAGAAAGAAAGAAAGTATACTCCTTTGAATGAATCATTGCATAGTATTATGAATAAGTTATTGGAACAAAATGTGCTTACTCTTCCTCCTATAAGACAAATTGATCCTACAAAGATTACTTCACCTTATTTTGATAAAAAAGCCTTTTGTCAATTTCATCGTCAGCCTGGTCATGATACTGAAAAATGTTTTTCTTTAAAGGGTAAAATTCAAGATTTGATTGATAATAATACTATCTCTGTTTCTGGAGTGAATGATAAAGGCAACACATCTGTAGCTCCTCCTAACCAAAATCTTCAGATTTTCACTGATCCATTGCCTTCTCATACCTCTAATGCAATTGAGGCTAATGATTCCTCTCTCTCATCTGATGGTCTTGTGTCTATGACTCCGAATGTGATTAACTTTGTAGAGCAGCAAGAAATCCCTGAAGAACCTTCCATCACATTTGATTCTAGCGAAACCATTAGGGCACCTGATGGTCCTTTATACATAGTTGTAAAAGTTAAGAATACACCTTGCCGTGGAGTTCTTATTGATCCTTCGTGCATGATTAATGTTATTACTGAAGAATTTCTTTTTACTTTGCAATTGAATCAAGTGATCTATGACAAAACAGATGTGATTGTGAAACTATTTGATGCATTTTCTTCTCCTGCAATTGGTTCTATTACATTGCCTATTGAAGTCCATAACAAATCCCTTGATGTGAACTTTGCTATTATTCCATCTTCCGAACAATTTCGTGTGAAGCTTAGCTATCCTTGGCTATCTTCCATGAAAGCTATTGCTTCTCCTATTCATAAGTGTTTGAAATTTCCCCATAATGGTGAAGTTGTTACTGTCAATCATAGTCTCTTTAAACCAGCTGAAAGAACCTCTAGTGTTCCTCTTGATTACTTTTGGCCTAAACAATTCCAATCCCTTCCTCCGCGAAGTGATCATCTTTTCAAATCTTATCAAAAGTGGAAAACAGATATGATCTTATCTCTAAGTGAACCTAGAACACCTAAACTTGACATTCCTATCATTCTTGAGAAGGAAGTTCTTCCTTTGAAAGATAAAACTAATGTCTTTCCTCAAGAAGATTCCCAACCCATCCCCATGGATGTGACTATGTCTATGCCTAATAAACTTCCTAAGAGTAGACCTATACCTCCTCGTCATGATGGACTTGGTCTTCTCCCTAAACCAAAAATTCCTCCTTTGTATGGAGCAGTTCCTCCTCCTTCTTTTTATAGAGAGAAGAGACCTTCTTCTTCTCCTATTATCCAACCTAAGAGACCACAACCTAAACACCCAAGTGCTAAGGATGAGAACATTCCTCCTCCTCAATCTTCTCCACTTCCTACTAAGACTAGACGAAATTGTTCTGCATGTGAACGCCGACGAAAGCGTCGTCTTAGAGCTCAAACTTTGCAATCTCCAAAAACACCTTCAACAAGCATTATTCCATTTTCTCCTCAGCCGGACATTGAGCCTAAATCTCCTAAACATAAGATGCATGATGGTCTTGATCCTGTGCGAGTTAAAGATCCTATTTTTATAAATCTTGATGACGATATAGATGAAAATGTTACTCCTCTTGCTTCTGATAGTGAATATGAACTTGTTGATGTCGATAACCATTTATCTAATGAATTTTCTAAAGCACTTATCCTAGCTCCTAGACAAGAACAATGTGGCTTGGAACATGAACATAGCCCTTGTTTGGATCTTGTGATAGCTCCATCTGCTGTGTTGGATGTTCCTCCTCTAGCGTGTTCCCTGCCTTCCCGAAACATTGATCAGCAAGATCGGGGGGTAGATGACATGCTAGACTAGTTACATTAGCATAGTAGATTCTCTCCCCCTCTCTTTTGTTACTTCTTCTATATGTTATTCTCATTCTTCTATTTGTCGTCCTTAGTGTTGTCTACTTGAGGACGATGCAAAGTATTGAGATCTCTCAATCTCTCTCATGATTGACTCAAAAGACACATGTGTTCCCTTCTTCTAGGTGACCTTCCTTGATTGGGGAATTAAGAACAATTATGCATACATACATATGATATATACATGAATTATCATACAGCATACTGACCCCGAGGAAAGCGAAGTCACCTCGTGCTTTATGTTTTGTGTCTATTATCCTTGGGTTTATCTCACACTTGGGGGCTAAATCCTTGCGATAACGTGCTCCTTTCTCATTTCTTATATGTATCACTACGTTAAAACAATCACCCCCGGTGAGGCGTGTGCGATCGCTTTAACGTAGGGGGGCATACATCCCGTTCATATCTTTTCAAGATACTTGAAAATTTCTTAGCAAATTTAGCCTTGCCTTGAAAATTTTTGATATCTTTCTTGCATGACTCATAGTGAGGGAGCCTTACTACTGACAGTCATGGTTCTTCCTCGCGATCTTCCCTTTTACTTTGTCAATCGAAGTCGTAAGATCCTTAGTCCACTGGGGGCTTGGTGTATCTTGCCTCCTTGACGTGGTGAAAGTCTTTCAATATTGTTTCCTTGTACTTTACCGGAAGTATGGGCATACATACTCCCGCTAAAGTGGGGGCTAAATGTAGCGTCCTAAAATTGTGACACTTGCAATTTCGATTGCATTTCGGTCTTCACGATGGCGACGCAACACGCAACCTGAATGGAGACCCCGAAACTTGCTCGCGACACCAAAAAATGCATTTTTCAAGTACCCTGGCCTGAACCTCCTTGCACCCTGATGTCCCGGGAGGTGGGACCAGAGCGCCCAGCGCCCTGGTCCCTGGGTCCTATTTTGGGCCCGGTCTCCTAAGGGGCTCGGGTCTTTTTGTTTGCAATTTGGAAATTAACTTTCCCTGGTTGGCCTAAGGTCGGGAAAATCAGTCTATCAGCCCTAAATGACAAGTATATAAACTACATTTTTCTCTCTCATTTGGGATGGATGAGGAGGATATGTGTACAAAGCGTGGAAATTATACTCAAGCATTCAAGCATTCAAGCATTCTTTCAAGCAATTGATCATTTCAAGTCTCCATTCAAGGCTAAGTGTTGCATTCAAGACAAGGATTCAACCATTGAAGAGGAGATCATATACTACATGCTACAACATACAACATACAACATACAACATCTAAACCTTTGCACATAAGGATACCAACATCCTTAGAACAAGGTATTAGTACTTGTTTTACATACATTTACATTTACAGCTCTTGCTCATTTCTTGGTTAATTCCAAAATCGGGGTTTGACCTAAAGGCAAACCCCTAATCCCTAACCCCCCAATCGTCTTCGCTTTTCTGTGTGTAGGTTGCAGGTACGCGGCTGAAATTGAAGATCTGGAATCCTTGTGCAGAGACGAACAGATCCCCCTTCGTTTCGCGGATTTTTCGGAGGACCGTGGCGTCGGGCGCCATCGTCCCGACAACTTTTGCTCAAATTTGCAGGATAGCGCCATATCGACATTCTACTGCTAATTCCAGGTCCGCAGCTTCATCCTATAACCCGAACTCAGTTTATAAGCGAATCTTTATGACTTTCTATGCATGCTTAGCTTAATTTCCTTAACAACATTCTTTACAAAAGAGGGTAGCCTTGCTTTCCTAACCCTTGAAATTCATTTAGCATCCAATCTTGCATTGCGTGGGATTGGATCTTATGAGTTTCAACCCCTCTTTTGAATGTAAAGTCTCTCCCCTAAGTGAAAACCATCGAATCCTAGTGAACCTCCCTTCTCTCTCCTCGGAGTCGGAAGAGGGGAGAACAACTAGGGTTCGACCGCGATTTTCTGCTTTACAATGGCAAAGGTCTTCTCATTATGCAAAGAATGGGGTATGATGGTGAAAGTGCTTTGGGATATTGCAAACAAGGACGACATGAACCTCTGCTACCGGAATTAAAGCCCAAAGGTAATACAAGCCTAAGCTTTGAAAAAGAGATCTTTCCTAAACTCAAATTCAAAGGAAAACCCAACAAACCATTATGGCAGCCTATTGCAAAGAGGACACCTTTCATTATCAAAGAAGCATCAAACACCATCGCAACTGCCCCACCAAGGCTCAAAATCCCAGCACAACCATCTACAATGCCAACCATCCCACCAATCAAACTAGTAATCCCATCCACAGCAGCCATAACATCAATGGCACCATTAACAGCAGCCATTGTATCAAAACCCATAGCAGTATCTACAACACCCGCAATTCCAGCAGAAACAGTCGAATCAATAACATCAGTACTTCCTATGTCAAAGTCAGCAATCTCCATAAATCTTCCGGCAGCACCGATCACTACAAAGGTACATCAACCAATCACACCTGCAGTATTTAACTCAAAGGACATCCTAGTATGGTATAGTAATCGGATGCTGGAAAGTGACTCAGAGACTGACTCACATGAGTGGGAATTTGATTTTGTCCAGCTTAATACTTTAGATGAGGAAGACACATCACTACCTCCACCACGCAAAGACATCCCTATTTACGGAGAAGCACAGATAAAGACCTCTTGGGTTCCTGAGATGGAAACATCTTCCACAGACCCTACGTCTCATCCTTCACCTGATTCTGATAGGGAGAGTACCATCAATGACCTTCACCACAATGTCTTCACCCTCTCCGATACATCTAACGCACTTAACCTAATCGATGAAGTAATGCCTATTATCCACCCTGAACTCATCGAATGGAACCAACCAAATCCCCCGTGCCTTGACTTCTTCCAAAACGATGAGGCCATCATTGACTTTTTGGAATTAAGGGATAACCTACCAAGCGGGGATCACAAAGCTGGATTCGCCATAGAACTAAATAGCACAACATACTTCGGGGCGGATGCCAAACCTTTCAGCTGCAAAAATATAACAATAAAACATGGATCTTCCAGTGAAAACCATACCATGGCACTGTTTGATTCAACAAAAGTAAAAAGAAAGAGCGTATCCAATGGTGAAAACCTCTCTGAGGCGCCTGAGGATGAAGGGTTTGACATTCTCCCTGCTAGTACACAATAGGAATGATCAACGATTCTCATCGAGGAAACCAAAGAATATAATGTGGGGACTCCTGAAAATCCTCACCTCATACATCTGGCATCTCTTCTCACTCCAGAGGAACAACCTAAATTTATAGAGTTCTTTCAAAAGCATCAGATCAACTTTGCATGGTCATATGCAGACATGCCTCGGCTTGATCCTGATTTAGTCATGCATCACCTCACTGTAGCAGAAGGAGCCAAACCTGTCAAGCAGAAGCTTCGTAAGATGCATCCTCAGATTGCAGTGCTAGTCAAAAAAGAACTCAAGAAACTCCTAGATGTTGGTTTCATTAGACCAATTGATTATACAGAATGGATCTCCAACATTGTGCCTGTCGATAAACCAAAAGGGGGCATCCGCATTTGTACTGACTTCAGAGATTTGAATAAGGCATGTCCTAAGGATGACTTCCCCCTACCAAATATCGACATCATAGTAGATCTGACAACAGGACATGCCATGCTTTCACTCATGGATGGCTTTTCAGGATACAATCAGATAAAGATCACACCAGAGGATCAACATAAGATAGCCTTCACATGTCCATGGGGCACATATTGCTGGAATGTAATGCCTTTCGGTCTAAAGAATGCAGGAGCGACCTATCAACGAGAAATTTCCACCATCTTCCATGACATGATGCATACTATGATGGAAGATTATGTTGATGACTTACTAGCAAAATCACTCACCAGAGAAGGACATCTCAACATATTAGATAAAATCTTTGATATACTAGAACAATACCATGTTCGACTCAACCCAAAGAAATGTGTCTTTGGAGTAACCTCCGGGAAGCTTCTAGGATACATTGTCTCAAGCAAAGGTATTGAGGTCGACCCAACAAAGGTAAAAGCAATCATGGACATGCCACCACCAAAGAATATCAGTCAGCTAAGGACATTACAAGGGCGGCTTCAATCCATCTGAAGATTCATTGCACAATTGGCTGATAAGTGTCACCCATTCACACACCTGCTACACAAGAACATCCGCTTTCAATGGGATGCCAGATGCCAGCAGACATTCCAGATGCTCAAAGACTATCTCATGAATACACCGTTGTTGATCCCACCAGATCCAAGTAGGCCTCTACTACTCTATATATCAGCAACAAGTACAACATTGGGGGTACTATTGGCACAGCATAATGCAGAAGGCAAAGAATGTGTCGTTTACTACATCTCTCGCACACTGGTTGGTTATGAACTCAATTACACACCTATTGAGAGAGCTTGCCTAGCAGCAATCTTAGCAGCCACTAAACTGAGGTACTATCTGTTAACACACAAGGTACAACTCATTGCAAAAATTGATCCACTCAAGTATTTACTCAACAAAGCAGCATTGACAGGCCGCTTGGCCAAATGGGTGATGATTCTAAGTGAATTTGACATCAAGTATGTAGACCGTAAGGCTATCAAAGGGCAAGTTATTGCAGATCAGTTGGCCGATGCACCCCTCATAGGCGATCATCCTCTCATTTCCAATTTTCTAGATGAAGAGATATTCATGATCACAACAGCACAACCATGGAAACTATACTTTGATGGTTCATACACTAGGCATGGCTCGGGGGCAGGCATTCTGTTTATCACACCTCAAGGTGACAGCATTCCGAAGTCTTACATGCTCACATTTCCATGCACTAACAACATAGCAGAGTATGAGGCCTTGATCACAGGACTCAGGCTAGCCGTACAATGGAAATTACAAGAACTACAAGTATATGGCGACTCACAACTGGTCATTCGACAAGCAACAGATGAATATCAGACCAAGGATGATAAAATCATGTCATACAAGCAAATGGTGGACACTTTAAAAGCATAATTTATTACTATCACCTTTGAGTAGATACCAAGAGATCAGAATCGAGCCGCTGATGCTATGGCTACTATTGCATCTCTCTTAGATCTTCCACAAAATTCAACATGCTATGAGTTCTTGGTCGAACAGCTTTGGATCCTTGCTTATGATATCCCCGAATCTGAGATGATATGTCATCTTGTCAGTTCTAAATCCCCATGGTACGGTGAGTTCTACACCTATCTCCGCGATCACAGCCTTCCTCCTAACCAATTGAATAACCAACGTAAAACCTTCATTTGCCAAACTGCTCGATATACCATTATTGCTGAAACCCTATACCGACGCAATCTTGATGGTACTCTTCTTCGATGTCTGGAACAAGATGAGATAACAAAGGCCTTGGAAGAGGTACATGAAGGAATTTGTGGGACTCACTCAAGTGGTCTGTCACTAGCCAAGAAACTCCTACGGAATGGATACTATTGGCCATCTATGGAAAAAGACTCCTACTACTTTGTCAGAAAATGCAAGAAATGTCAAGTTCATGGAGACCTAATACATGCACCGACACAGGAATTGCATCCAATCACGACACCATGGCCTTTTTGTCAATGGGGACTTGACCTTGTGGGTAAAATCCATCCTTCTTCATCCAACGGCCACAAATTCATTATTACCGCCATCGAATATTTCACAAAGTGGATCGAAGTTGTTCCACTTACCCAAGTCACCAGCAAGCAGATCGCCTCATTCATCCTCAATTACATCATCTGCCAGTATGGTGTACCCATGTCCATCATCATAAATAATGGGCTTCCTTTCAAAAATCAAGATGTCCATGAGCTCTGTGAGAAGTTTCACATCCAACACCGCTTTTCCACCCCCTATTACCCACAAGGCAATGGTCAGGCTGAAGCATCAAACAAAAACATATTGAGAATCCTTAAGAAGACAGTCAATGATGCTGGCCATGATTGGCATGTTCAACTGAATCCAGCACTATGGGCATAACGAACTAGCATTCGAACCCCTACAGGCGCAACTCCTTACTCACTGGTCTATGGTGCGGAAGCTATCTTACCTATTGAGGTCGAAATACCATCCCTACGAGTTTCCTTGCATAACCTCATTGATGACGAAGCCTATAGAGTATCCCGTCTTCAGGACTTAGAGTTACTTGATGAGAAGCGACAAGTTGCATACAACCATCTCAAAGCCTATCAGCAGCGCATGAGCAGAAGCTACAATCACCGAGTTAAACCTCGTACATTTGAGGTAGGTGATCTTGTTCTCCGAGAGAATCCTCGCAACCAACCAAACAAAGAACATCAGGGAAAGTTTGAATCAAACTGGCTGGGTCCATATGTTATCACTGTTGTATTTGGATCCGGGGCATATCAGTTGGCTACTTTAGAAGGAGAATCGCTTGCAGATCCAATCAACAACATGCACCTCAAACGGTTTTATACCTAAGTTGTACAGAGCATCAGGCTCCCCTGCATACCAGAAAAATAATCCAAAAACATTCAAATAAATGTCCTGAAGAAAATACAAAAACATCAAAATAGTAAAGAAAAATCATGCATCCAAATGGTGAACAAACACTTCGGTGGCACCTTGGGTAAGTACGATGGTGAAAACCTGGCAAACAGGCGCCACTCGTAAAGGCTATGGCTCCATTATCTTTCAGGCTCGTTGCGATCACATTCATTACATACACACATCCATCCATCCAAACCATGGCTTGTTATTTGATCTGCAATCAAAGAAAGTACTTCATGCGTCTTACATCCCGCTTTTTCATAGTCATGTCTAACTTGGGGGCAATGCCCTTAACCTAGTTGATGGAAGTGGATTCTACATTACTTATGATTCATTGGGTTCAACATTCAAAACTGTCTCACAAAATCCAAAAACATTCAAAACTGTCTCACAAAATCCAAAAACATTCAAAACTATCTCGCAAAAACCAAAAACATTCAAAATCACAAAATCCAAAAACAACGGAAAACATGAAAAAACAAACAAAAACATGGCACCACATTGTACATACTCATCTGAGCAGATACCAAACAAGCATTGAAAAATACTCGCACGATGATCATTTCTCAAATCGACCAAACAATCAACATCAATAATCAAACTATCTTCAACAAGGATGCATCCTTCCTTATCTAAACAAAGACAAGATGACATTTTTTCTTTGACAAGAAAATTTTGTTTAAGCTATCAAATACTTGGTTGATTTGTGGGTTATTTATATAAGGTTCTTACAGCATTGTTTGTATGTCTTCTGCGTTTTTATCCCGATGAAGTTCTGGGACATGTCCTAATGGTGTCTACATGGGAAGTTCACTAAGCTACATGATCTTATGCAAAATGCAGTCATAGATCATTACGGCTTGCTGACTACAGCGTATACCTCGACCATATGAGCATGAACCATTACCAAGGATCCATATTCTTTATTCTTTATGTATATACTGTTTGTTTGCAGGTACAATGCTCTTCCTTTGGTTCCTCCTACCTCATCCAAATTGGATAAAGGTTTTATCTCTTATTACGGTATTACGGTATGAAATTGTCTCAAGATATGATCAGCCTAAGATCAAGGAGGACGATCCAAGTCATGCCTAAACGGAGATGATCCTTGTCTGTTCCGCAAGCAATACTCTGGTTAACTTGACCCATTATATCAAGTTACTTATATTCACTTGCTATATCAAAATCCATGTAAGGAATACTCAGGTCATCTTGAATCATTATGTCAAGATGCTTGTATTCTCTTCCAACATTTTAAAGCTCAATGATGAAAATAAAGCACTATGGATCGTCATTTCATCTCATATGTTTATATATTGCATTCTATTGCATATCACCCATCCATTCACTCATTCATATGTATGATTTATATGCAAAATGTGAACAAGGTTCATATGAACAGTTATGTGAACATTAAGCTGGTCTTGGATACAATCATGACCAAGTACTCTGATACATCATCAATGCATCATGCAAAAGTCTCAAAAACCTTGCCTTCCTCAAGATCATATCATCATTACATTTAGTTGCATTTTGCATTAAGTACATTCATGACATTTTAATTAAATTGCATATAGTTCATTTAGTTTATTGACATTAGTCTTCATTAATCATTTGCATCATTGCATAATCATAAATAATTAGATTCATTCATGAGATCAAATTGTCCTTGATTGTATTAAACCATTTACTATGCATTCATGTAGTGTCAGTTATCCATTATCATTTCATTATCCTTTATCATTTATCGTTGCATACATTCATTTATCTATTCATTAGTTAAAAGGTGCATTCATTCATCCATTATTAAGTATCTTATTATGCTCATGTTAGGATTCATTTACATTGCATTCATTATCCTTTTTTAATTGCATTAAGGTGCAGTTATTAAACCATAAATTGTAGTACCATCACATTATCATTTTTACTTAATCATATTTAAGCATTTAAAATCATAAAACCATTTGTTTCCAAAAAACATTGGTTCATATCATTTTATATGTCCATTATACATATGCATTCACCTAGACATTATCATATAAACATTTGAACTTTACATTTTGTTTATCCATATTACATTCATTTAAAAACATCTAGATGCATAACCATACATAACATCATTTATTCAAAGATTGCATTAACATCATTGCATATCATCATCTCATCATTATATCAAAATAGGAAACACCAAAATATTGTTCATCAATCATCAATATGCATACATCCTCATCATGACATTACATACATACAAACAATGCATCAAACAAATCATACATATATAAACCTGCATTCATATGTCAATATCCAACATCATAAATCATCATAAAAACATGCATATAAGAATTATCTCATCAATGCATACATATCCATCTAAGCAATAAAAACATACAATCACCATCCTGCATAAACATCCATACATATCAAATGCATATCATCAAAATATGGGATCTCCTCATATATATCATCTCATGTCTCAGAGTTCAATGAAGTCTACAAAATCGGCTACCAAGAGCCATCCAAGATACAGTCCAAAAATAAACAATGATAAAATACATATATGCAAAAATGCTCTCTCAGATGCCACTCTGACCAGATGTTGTACCACCATCGCCACCTGCTCCCCCACTAGTCCCCACACCATCCAATCTATCTCTCCGTGGAGGCCCCATCAAACCCCCACTCACTCCTGCATCCCCTGATCTATCCCTCCGTAGAGGACCCATCACACCCCAGCTGCTCTGCATCCTCTGTGATCGCTCTGATCTGGCTTGCCGCATTTGTAAATAGCTCAGTGCTTGCTGACTAGCTGGCACCACCTACTCATATAACCCCCGCCAGTAATCTATCTCAGCCTGTGCTAGCCGGATCTCCCTCATCACCTCCCCCGTAGGCCCCTGTGCTCCTACTCCAACCCGGACTCTCTCCTACAGCTCTTCTAATCTCTCCACCGCACTATCCCTCTCCTGCAGCACTACAGTCAGCTCTGACTCCCATGCAAATAGCTGCACATCTCTAGTTGCCACCTCCGCCTCCAAATCCTCTACAGGGGTCTACAAATGTACTATCATATGATCCCTAAGATCTCCAGTGGCTCCCTCCCCTGTATCCATCGCAGCCTCACCCATATCACCCTCTCCAGTGGCTCTCTCCCCTTTGTCCATCAGGATCTCCCTCTCCATACCTCTACCACCCAGTCTAACTCCTCCCTGCATCAACGGTCCCTGCAATATCTGCAGTGGCAGTCCACCTCTCTCTCTCCGTTGAATCCGACTCCCCAACCCACCACCTCCTCAACCACCTCCTCCTCCTCCGTCTCCACCATCTCCTCTCCCTCCTCCACCTGCCATCGGTCCTCGACCTCCTGCCCTCCTCCGTCTCCGTCCCCTCTCATCCTCAAAATCGGGCACCGGCTCTGCTGGATCGGATATCCATAGAATCAGATACACCGCCTGGTACTATGTGTACTCATCTAATACCCCTGCATCCACGACCCTCGGTCGTATGTCCCAAGGTCTCGCCTGCAGCATCCGAAACTCCGCCAGTGCCTGGTCATACGGCAGCACTGGCCCCCACACATATCTCTCCCGTATCACCCGAGCATACTCCCATGATCCACTAGGCAGTCCCTGCTGCCGTCCAAACTGCCTCATTACTCTCCCCGGCACCTGTCTCTCTACATGGTACGAGGTCCTCCTAATGAGGAATCGGGTCATGAACACATAGGGCAGTGCCTCTGCATCATCATCCCAGGGCTCGCACTCTAGGTACGGTCTCCATATAACTACATCCAAATCATCTAATGCCCGTCGCCACCACTCTAACTTCCCCAGGTGGGGCTGACTCATCATACCACTATACATAAACATATATGGCTGATCCACTGCGCGGAACCTAAGACTCACTGGTCGAGTCACTGGTAGGTGCTCCCATGCCCAAATATGTAGCAGCGTCACTCCCACTGCTAAGGAACACCTCCCATGGTATACCATCTCATGCAACTCCTGATAAAGATGCGTTAGCACGCACGACCCCCAAGAAAATCGGGTCTCCTCGGTAATCATCATCTCGATCACCTGCCCCCAACCAACGGCCAGCCCATGTGATCGTCTATCAGGGCATAGTAGTCCTCCCACAATACCGGCCATGACTGTTGGTAATGGCTCATATAAAGCAGCTATCTCCTCCCAAGCAATGGAGCCATCATCAATAAAAACATCCTCATCGAAGAACCTCTGAACCGCTAGAGTCCCCCATGATCTGTCATATGTGACCAGCTCCCCCTGAATCGGAATACGCAAGATGCGCCACACATCCTCCAGGGTCACTGTCATCTCCCCCTGTGCCAGATGAAAGGTGCACGTCTCACTGTGCCAACGCTATGCTAACGTAGTAATCAATCTGTGATTCATCTGAATCATGGGCATGTGCATCAAATCATATAACCCCGTCACAGCAATACAATCGATCTCCGCCTTTGTCAGCTGATCCCGCAACCCCTGTGTCACCGGATGTCTCTCGCGTAACTGCAATACACGTAGATCCTCCTGCACATGGGCATCAATCAATCATCATTAGTTGTTTTGTTTCAAACTTTCTTAAGTTTAAACCTAGACTATCAACCGATACTTTGATCAAGTATCTTCGGGTCTCAATAGGTAAGCAATCATGGCAACCTAGACTTCAACAGGCATTTATCCTAAAAATGAACTAAGTCTTATCAGGCTACTATGGTTCAAAACAACTCCCACTTCGCCTCCCTATCCATCCATCTTTGGCATCAGGAGATTATCACACAAATTGGGCATCCCTTATCTTGCAAACAAAAGCGCTATTTTGTACACAAAAGCGCTACTTACCTACAATAGCGCTGAACTCCTAACAAAAGCGATCAATCAGCTATCCAACAATGCTCAAACTACAAAAGCGCTAAAACAACATCACAATAGTGCTGATCAATGACAAAAGTGCTCAATTAAGCACTCAATAGCGCTCATCCATCAACAGCGCCTAAACTAGCTTACAATAGTGCTACAATTTTCAAAAGCGCTCAAACAACACCTCAATAGCGCCATTGCGGCATAATAGCGCTAGTTAATTGGACAATAGCGCCAAAACGTAGTTTCAGCGCTATTGTTTCGACTCAACTTCGACACAACAAAAAACATGACAAAAATGCATAAAAATAAAAAATTCACATTTGCGTACCACTGGTCCGTAGTCATCTAGCCGCTGGAACCGACGAACTCGCTCGAGACGGTGCTCTGCTACTGGTACCGGCATCCTGACTGCTACTCGTTCCTCTCAAAAGTCACTGTCAGAGCTATAGTTTCACACTGGTCACGGTAACAAATGATCATGTTTTCACCCCTTTCTCCCCATTTAAACCCTTCGCAATCACTGTAATTTTCCCCCGCTCACCGCCGTGGTCCCCGTGCATTTCCTGAGCCCCACATTTCTCCATTTTCCCCCCAATTTCTTCTATTTTTCACCCAGTATTGCTAACTTCTTCTCTTCTAACACCCTACCAATTTTCATTCTTTTTCGAGAGATCACCTGATTTTTCGAAAATTTTCGACCCATCTCTCGAGGGGGCATACCACCCATTAAATTTACATGTTATGGGGCATTTCTTCACACCAGTTTTTCTTTTTTTGAAACAACGTGATAAATCGCACCGTCTCAAAGAGGGGCAAATGTAGTGACATAAATCTGTCTAGCTTAATTAAATGAATATTTGTTATTTATTTGATTAAAAATACACTAACCATGAGTTAATTAAATTAACATTTAATTAATTCATCTTCAAAATATTCTTCTATTAATTAAATAAATTATTCAATTTATTTTAATTAATTCATTAAACCAAATTCACAAATCAATTAAATGAATAAAATCTATTTATTTAATTAAATCCCCCTATTCCTCTTTTAAATAAATTAAATTAAACATTTATTTAAATCATTACCCCCCCCCCCACTTGCATTCTCCTAAAAATGCAACTTGCACACATTTATTTAAATAAATTAATTTATTTTAATTGAAAATCCTATTTTCCCTCACCCACCAAACCCACTTGCAATTCTAATCTCCTTCTAGATTCTTCTAAACCCTTTCTAATTAGCCTAATCCATTCCCTAATTATTGTCACATTCTTAAGCAACTTGGAGTCACTTCTCAAAGACTTCAAAGTCTTTGAAAAACATTTAATGCTTTGTGTGTTCAACAATTTAACCTCCAAAAGTCTTCCAAAACCACTAATGGCTCTTACATAACCATTTATGGTTAATTCAACTTGTCTCCTCAAGCATTTATTGCTTTGACCATGTCTATCCCCTTTTGCCTTTGCATAAGAGTTTATCCATTGGATAAAAGCTTTATTCTTTAAATAAAGAGTTTATTCATTCAACTAACCTTGACCTTAACTCCCAAGGTCATGTCAAGCATTTAATGCTTATTCCCTCTCCTCTCAACCTATCTCACATTGACACATGTCATCTTGGGATTGGGTTGAAAGCCCTCACAAGGATTTGAAATCATTCAATCCTGACCCTTGTTGAGATTGCTAAATCCCAACCATCCATTGCTCCATTTTTCCTATAAATAGAGCTCATTTCTTCATAATCCAGATCCTGAAAACTTGTATGCATTTAAGCTATAGTGAATTCTAGAGAGCATTTAGCATAAACCACTAGTATCTTGTCATCTTGGATAAAATAAATCATTTTAGCATCAATAGCATTTAGTATTAGTTTTTTTATTCACATTTAGAGCAAAATACTTCAATCTCAATCCTCCATAAGCATCCATAGTGCAAAAAGTTGCTGAGAGCTACACTATTTTGGAACTTGGAGAGGAGAGGAACAAAGGAGAAGAAACCAAGAGCATGTTAGGAGGCATTTGGAGATGCATCATCATATTTATCTTCTTAGTTAGATATTTTGTCATGCTTTTGATATCTCTTTTGATATGCCTATTTAGATTAGTTTTTGATTGATTGACACTAACGGTTTCTTGTGTGTTGTGTGTTATTTATCATTGACTAACCTTTCCCTTTTTGCAGAGCATCAGTTGTCAAAGGGGGAGAAGAATTATGTGTCTGATTAGGTGAACCAGTGACAAACTGAAGATAGAGAGAGCATGGTGAATACTTGGTAATGTAAACCAGGATTCCTATTCACTAATCACAACAACAATCAGAGGTATTGATATTTGTATTGCCATCAATGCCAAAGGGGGAGATTGTTGGCATTTTGCATATAGATTGCATTAATGATATGTTGTCATTGATGTCAATTGAACCAATGAATGATATTGCTGATATTGTTGATGTTATTGTTGTTATTGCTATTGTCCTGTAACCTGTGTGATTAACTTTGAGGAAGATGGTGTGAACCGGTATATGGTAGTTTGTAAGTTGAACCAATATAAAGGGTTAAACCTTTCTATGTTTTGTAACTAGTAAACCCTACCGTTTGTTTTCTGTTAAACCCTAACCGATCAATTTTGTTCGTTTAAGATCTAATGTTGAGCGATAATGATGGAGACATGTGTGATCATTAAATGAGGATAAGTTCAAATTGATTTGGTGCATTTGTTATCTTGGAAAGGAGCAAAGTGGGTTGCATCTAATGCATAGCGCGTGATGAGTTACAAAGTTCGATGAAGCGGTGATCATGGAGCGGTTGGAATTTTCTTGAAGAATGTGAAGAGATTGTTATGATTTCTAACGGTGAAGATTGTACCGACTTGTTTGTAATCTTGATGATGAGAATTAAGTTTTTGTTGTGTTACCGACCTAGTTGATTTGTATTTAAGGTCGATGATATTGTTTTATAAAGTTGTTGGCAAAATTGACAAGATTGGTAGAAACCAGTTGAGTGTGTGGTTGCCTGACCGGTGGATGGATCTGCAGTTTGAGTAAAGGCAGATTGAAGCTTAAGAAGGGTCTGATCAAGAAGATGTAGTGTTATTCAGACAGATCAAGAAAACCTATTGTTTTCTAATAATTACAACAGAAATTGAAATCCCCTAACCGAGTAAGCTCTAACAAGCTTGGTTACTTTCTAAATCCTCTAACAAGGTGGTCCATTAGTTTGGATTCTCAAATCCTCCTGCGAGGTTACTCCTAATAGGGTATTGTTCTTTTCATCAAGGCATATTTGTAAATCCCTTAACCGGGTGATTCCTAACTAGAATTAGTTCTTAACATGACTTATTGTAAAAGCTTTAACAGGCTTGGCTCCTAACAGGGCGAACTTCAGAAGAATTCAAATAGCTATCCTTGTGAGTCTTATCTCACCATGGTTTTTACCTATTTGGGTTTTCCACGTATAAATATTTGTGTCAAGTGGTGAATGCTTTTGTGGTTAAGATCTTCTTTGTTGATTTGATTAACTACTTAACTATTCTGATAAGGCATGATATTTGGAAGCATTGAGAGATGAATGTGTTGACATATGATTGAGCATTTTTTATGTTTACAATATTGAATTTTTTTATTGTTAAGTTGTAATAACAGTCAAACCGGTTGATGTTGGTTAATGTTAAATATTGATCTTAATAAGTGAAAGTTTACTTTGTGAGTTTGAATTTCAGTTTGGGAGTTTGTATCTATTTTTAAGTATACTAATTCACCCCCAACCCACCCCCCCCTCTCAGTATTCTACCATATACTTATTATTTCGTCATACCGTCATAATTAACTTTCATCAACCCATAAATTGATTTGTTTTAATTAATTAGGGGATTCAAAGAATGAATTAAATGGGGGAGGATTTATTAATTCAGATTAATTAATCAAAGGGGACTATTGAGATGAACCTATTAAATAAATCCTTAGATTTATTAATAAGTAGATGAATGGGAGAACTTAATCAAATTGCTAATGAATTCAATTAAATTGGGAAGGGAGATTAATTAAATAATTACTTATTTAATTAATTATCTTCAAACCATTTTTAGGTGTATACACAAATATATCTATTAAAAGATTAAACCTAATTATTATATGTATTCTTTATAATTGTATTTTATATATCTTTGAAATCATTCCATTTTTTAATAATTTTTGAAAATCATAAAAAAATTTAATCATTTATCATAAAAAAATTAATCATTTTTTTGGGTTGGTAATTATATGTATTTTATTGATATTAAAAACAAAGTACATAATTTGTAGTATCATCTATCCCACATCGCAAAGAAACATTGCCAAAATTTGCTCCAAAACGATGTTCATAGTCTAACAAAACATCAACCAAAACCCTACCCTCACCCACCAGTATTTTGCCCTATATACATATTTATACAATTTAACAATTTAAAATATATAACAATTGATCAAGTAACTACATAAACAAGCTTTAAACAAAAAACAATGTTTTTATTTTCATTTCTTCTTCACTGCTTTCAAAGGCCCATTAACTTATTGGTCTTTCATCTCGAATCTTACTTTTGGTTCTTCCTCTGGCCCTACCTTCCTCTTTCCTTTGGCTCACTCTCATTCCCTCACCTGCAGGTAATGAATCAACCAATCCCAACCGATATATGCTTTTGCACGACGCTCATCATTGTCCATCCCCTACGCCCAATGAATAAACAACATCAACTATTGAGGAGTCTCCTCATATGTGCCCTTGGCCACCTTTGCAGGCATAAACCCAACCCCCAAAATTGCCCTTTTTAACATCAAATGCAGACCATACAATGAGTCATTTTCCACACAACCCTTCAACACCCATTCAACATCTTCTTTCCATCCAACCTCTAACCCCCATGCTGCCACCATTAACACAGTGCTTATATTTGTCCTATACCTATGTTTAATCATTAAAAACTGTTCACCCAAAAGGATTTACATGATTTGAATGAAAATATCTTCATCAAATTTGAAAGGATTTTTCACTTTTCTCAATGACTTTGCTCATAAATGCTAATTGTTGCCCTGGTGTAATCAAGAAAAGGTGGCCTCCATATTAAAATGCAGTCGCCACCGATTGTCAATTGTGAGCACCAAGTGCTACCCATGTCACATTACCTCGCCACCACACCCTTTCATTAATAGCATCTTAAAATGGTGGCTTACTATTCCAACTCAAAGACAAAGCTCAAGATTACGAAAAATCTTCCACCGTAATTTTCGGCCCATCATCAAGAGTGATTGCTCATTTGGATAGCCTATCTGCCACATCGTTCCCTATCTCATAACATGCCCAAATTCACATTCCTCAAAAGTTTCTAATAAATGCTTGGCAACAATTATATATTTATTCAAATTCCAGGCATGCATTTCACCCCTTTTTATTGCATTAATAGTAATCAAGGAATCTCCTTCAAATTGTATTTCCAAGAAGCCCAATTTTTTCCTCATTTTCAACGCTAAACCTCAACTTCATTGTTTGTTCCATCTACAAGTTTTGAAGCTCTAGTTGTTACAATATTGCCCTCCCAATCTTGTGTCACGAATCTAGCTTCCGACGATCCTGGGTTGCCCTTTGAGGCCCCATCAAAGTTTATTTTATACCATCCTTCCCTTAGCTTGGACCAGTCCACCACCTTCATCTACTTAAATTTTGGATTAGCCCAACCAAGCCCATTAACAAGCCAAATTTTTTTATCATTTTAATATATACAAAATAATTTAATTATTTTTAATCATAAATTTAAATATTTTTCATTAAGTCATTCAAAAAATGTCTATTTTCACTTTTATAATTATTAATAGTTATTTTATTAAGACCAATTATAATTAATATTATTAAATAATTATAATTATTCAAAATTATAATAATTAAAAATTAGAACAAATACTTTTATTACAATACTATGACAAGTACTCGCCACTACGTAGCATTTGTTAATATTTGATGTACTCAAATAAAGATGTTAATTAGATTTTTAATAGTTTTTATTATATGTTTCTAAATTGATTTAGAATAATCTTTCATGGGTGCTTTAAAAATAATAGATAATAGATAATAAAATTAACTCAATAAAGAAATAATGGTATTTTTCATTACTTAGTTTTTTCAAAAAGAAAAAGAGATTCATTGAACTGTATTAAAAAAAACATTCTAAATTAAATAATATATTTTAAATTATATTATTAAGTGAATATAGTGATAGGTTGATTTTAATTTTTATTTACTTATAAGTGAATATTTGAGATAGGTTTTTTTCTCTGGATAAATAACTTTTCTAAGGTAAATTGCTTAGATTATTTATATTACAACAATTTTATTTAAAAGGAATAATTTGATTGATTAGTTATTTATTTATTTTTAGTATAAGTAATATTTGTTTATTTTTCCACGCAAATTACAATAAAAACACTATTCTTTCTACAAATCCAATTTAATAATATGTAAAGTAGTCCTTTACCTAAATCTATTCTAATTTTTCAATAATAGGTAGAATTCTTAATACTATAAATTAGTTTAATTTATGAACTTAAACTTAAATAACTTGTGAACAGAATTAGTTGAACTCATTTTCAAAATAATTATTTTGATTTCAATTTTCAAAGTACTAGTTTCACTTTAAGATTTTTTAGAATTTTTTCAACAATTAATAATTTTCAAATATTAGATTCATTTTCAATGTCTTCATTATATTCTCCTCACAAAACAATTAGTAATTTTCAAATTTAGTTCAAATTTTAAAGTTTAACTATTAATTAGATTTCTTTTAAAACAAATATTATGTTTCTGAAATTTGATTTATCATCATAGTTCCCTTCTTAAACAAAACTATCTTTTAAGTAGATGATTTATTGTCATATTTTTTCTTTTACTTTTTAAGCAAACATTACTTTTAGTATAATTCTCAAGCAAATATTACTTTACATCTAAATTAGACTTCTTATTGTAATTTTATTTTAAAGAAAATAGTACTTTTCAAGTAAATTGATTTGCGTAAGCTTCAAAACATTTGATAGTGGACAGATTCTTTCCATATAATAAATCTAGTTTTGTCTTTTATAGTTAGAAAACTAAACAAGAGGATTGAAACAAAAACTAGTAGCATTCGGTATCAATGGTGCCTTTGGGCCACACTTACAAGTAATGTCGTAATGTTGAACTAGTGCACTTGTAATCTAATAAAGCTACAATAACGATGTATGTGGCATTGTCCCTTTAAATCACAAGGGAGAAATAAGGAACATTTGGAAATTAAAATCCAAGGGGAAGGGAAATCCTCCTTGGATAAAAAAATTAATAAGATTTAAATTTCCTTAATGAACCATTACCCATAGTAAAACAGTAGTAAACCCCAATAGGGAATGGATTTGTGAAATGGTTTTGATATTTTATTTATCTTTGAAAGGTTTTGCAGATTGATAATGGATTAAGGGTGACGTGAATCATAGGAATTGGGACTTAGATGAAATAGGCAACAAGTAGAAGGTCACTACAAACCAATATATTTTATGAGCTACCAGCATAGGTAGCAACTACAAAGAAACTATCTGGGACAATGACCCTAGAAAGGGTTGTGTATCCACTAAATAGTTTACATCAAACCTAGCTAGAAAACAGAACTACACATATATTACGCTTTGATTTTGTGTTGAAACGATGTATGTAGGCATTCTAGGGACGAAGTTGCCCCTAGTACATAAGCATTCGGGGATGGGGTTTAGGATTTTGCTTTCTTAAAAGAGATTGAGACTATTATTTCGAGATCTAAGAGTTTAAGATAATCATTGGTTGAGAAATAAATAGATAACTCTAAATCAAAAGATTAAATATATTCGATGTTTACTCAGAAAGAATCTCGAATGGATTTGCTTGACTCTCCGAGGCTCTAGGCCAAATTTTGAGGTGGGACTCAAGCTATAGTACATTTTCACTACTCCTAATGACGACAATCCTGATACACTCCTAGTAGGGGAGTGTAGCCTTTAGAGAGTGACTACGGACCTGGATGGTCCCGATGAGTCTAAGCCTCTAGCCAGAACACTTCTTATTCTTTATGGATAGATGCCTACCCCGTTTGGGTAGATGTCTATTCTGAAGGGATAGATGAACTCAAGTCTCATATGGATAGTTGTATAACCCATATAGTTAGATGCCTACCTTGTTTGGATAGATGCCTATCCCGTATGGATAGAAGTACTTGAGTATACATTAGAATTGAACATATATTAAAGTGAAATAAAATAAAATAAAATAGTTAATTTTTGTGGATGTTTTTTAGGACCAAATAAGACTACATTGGGTAATGCATAGTGTGTTCTTTCTCCTATACTAATGTGTGGGCTTTTGGACTTGGCCTTATTATAGGTTTAGTGTAGGTTGATACTTGTGGCCGACTTGTAAATGCAATATTATTTTCTTAGGCTGACATGTGAATGTAATAATCATTGTAATACATGTATATTGTTAATATAAGTTCATTCATAGAGTGTATGTTATTGAAATATCTGAAATTGGACGATTAAAGTGTAGTATACAGGCAATGCTATGTGAGTTGCATTCCAACCATTGTGTTGCTTCATCAAAAGATCATATTCCTTGTGTGAGAGGGTTCTAAAGTTTGTTCAAATCAAATGCAAGTGGTCCACAAATCACATCACATCTCATCTTTTGTATTCTTAGTGGGATTGGTCTCACATATTGAGTTGGTGCTCAAATCTTGGAGTAAGGAATTGGTGCCTCCTCTACAAATGTTATTAGAGATTGGTGTTTCAGATTTCCATGTAAGTCTAGTGCTCATTGTGTGTGCTTGACAAAATACTTTATCAGTAAAAAAAGTTACTATTTGCCGCTCTAATGTTTTTGGGATTCATTCTTTAAAAAGTTATTATGATAACTAATGTTTAATCGGATTGGGGCATAAAGTACTCCTTTAACCGTCCTATACATAGGCAACACCACTCATAGGCCATCTCAAAATTCATTAAAATCACCAAATAAAACCCAAATGACAATAAACATTGAATTTGCAATCCATCTCCCAAGAGCAAATCTCTCAATAGCAAATTCGAGGAAGAAACATTAATAACTCCAGCTAAATGATTATTGATGTTGAAAAAGGTTCCAAAGTGCTTTTGGCATAACACGTAGAGAAAGATCACAATCTTTGATCAAACTCTAGAATTGATTTCAAAAATTAATTTCATACTCTAATATTGATCTCTTGACAAAAACTTAGTACCGTACAACAATAATGACACTAATTCAAGTGGTTATCACTTCCATTGGATGGAGCCAGCTTCATAACACAAATAGACAGATCTGAATATCATTTCAACTCATTTAGAAAGAAATGAGGAAAAGTGATTACATCACTATTGTTATGCGTATGAAAAAATAAGCATCAAATCTTTTAATAAAAGCGTAGTGTGAATATCAAATCTAAATCTTCTATATTATTATTAAAAATTAATGTTTTAGATTCCATAATGATTTGCTTATTATTCCTATGACAACATCTAAATCTACATGGTCGAATCTAGAACAATAGACGAGTAAATTAAAGGAAACGTGATCAAACCTAATGTAATTAGAATTACATGATAAAGGAAAGAAAATCTTAGTAAATCATACTGATTTAGGAGGGCTCCACCACTGATATACCATGTCCTAAATATTATGGTTATCAATCAATCGTCATTGACCCATTTTCCAACCATCATTAGCCACCAAATTCACCAAATTCACCAAATTCAAAAGAAACAAGAAATTTTTTAATAACTATTATCTAACAAAAATTACATGTCAACTTTACACACCTAAAAGTTGCACAATGAATTAAGTGAATTTTATTCATTTAATTATCCCTAATTCTTCCAATTAATTATTTTAATCGACCTTTTCAATTAATTTAGGATTTAATTAATATCCCTTCTTCTATCTAAGCCATTTAATTAAATACCCCCCTCTAGCCATTTTAATTAAAATCACATTTAATTAAAAATATCCATTTATTCCCTTTCCCATTTTAATTAAAATACTTTTTGCATTTAAATAAATCAAAATTTATTTTTATATCTCCCACTTGCAAAATCCTACAAATGCAAGTTGCATCCCTTTTGACTAAATTAAATTATTTTAATTTAACTAAAAATCTTATTTTCCCTCACCCACTTGCAAAATCCTACATATCTCACTCGCCTCATAATCATCCCTTCTAGAACCTATCTAATCCCTTCATTATCCTAATTAATCCATTTTGCTTATTCCTAGGTTGCTCACATGTGTGAGCACATATCCCCCTTCTCCCAAGGTGGGACAACACTTGTGCAACCACATTGATCCTCACCCTCTAATGTCACAAGGCTAAGCCTTCCAACTTGGGACCACATTCCTCCTTCAATCTTGGCAATCCAATCCTAAGCCTTCAACTCTATAAGATGAGCCCTTGTCTCATATCCAATATCCATTTTCATTTGCCTCCAATCTATAGCTAAATTGTTTTGAGCAGGTTACTAAGGAGCTCCATTGTCTTCTCTTAGCAATTGTTAGATCATTTTAGTTGGCATTATAGCATAAGATTTCATCATGTTTAGTATATCATGCTAGTTTCTTTTCCATGGTAGATCAATCTCATCTTCTCATATCTATAATGCTAGTATATCATTGCTAGTTTATTTTCCATGCCTCCAATCTATAGCTAAAAGAAACTAACATGATATACTAAACAAGATGATCAATTTCATATCCATTTTGCATAATCACTAAGATCTTAGTTGCATTCCATTTAGATCTTAGAATCATAGATACCTCTCGCTCTTTAGGTAGTCATCCTAGAGATCAAGTGCTCTTCCAAGCTGAGAGCCACCTTGATTTGAAGGATCCTTGGAGATATAGGAACATGAGACTCGCTTCGAATTTTTTTATTTTGAGACTAATTTAGTTTCTATTTGGGATTTCTAACTCTAATATAATGTTTCATGTGTGTGCTTATTTGTTGTTTTCTCCTCTTGCAGGTTGATTCCTCCACAATTTAGAGCTCACATCAACATAAACTAATATACAGCCTTTTGGTTTTTCTGTAACTTGAGGTTATCTCGTAACCTAATGCAAACAGCCTAACAAATTATCTTTCCATAATAAAGCAATTGCAGTAATATTATTCATGAGAAAATCAGTTAAAAACAAATACAATCAAAGCAGCCTCAGCCTCGTTTTTACGATAAATTTCTGGTAAACTACAAAATCATGAAGAGAACTGTGAACTTAGACCATAACTTTGCACAAAACAGAAGTAATAATAGAACCAGGCTAATGTTGTACTGAGAAGTATACCGTACAAATTATCAGCAACATAAAATAACAGTATTCCACAGGAACACATCTCCCCAAAAAGTCACATCTGTGACACAGAAACATCCTTCAGACACATACAGAAACGTGGGGAAGACAATCCCCAGATGCAAATTGCATTGGAATCATGGTGAGCCCCATTTGCAGTAGTCTGAAAGGACATCAAGGATGTGCCATAGGTGAAATTTACGGGACTGCAAAACTGCAAGGGCAAAAGAAAATCACAGGAATCTGAATGGAGTAGCAGCAGCTATGTATTTATGAGTTGGATGTAAATCATGGAGGAGTAGGTACAGCTATGTATTTCTGGGTTGGATATAAATCCATATACATAAAACAACTTTCTTTCAATCCAGCCTTGAGTCCCCTGGTTTTTATTCCAGTTTAAAGAGGCTGGCTCGTTTGCTCTCTGGAGAAAGGGTGTGGATAATAGTAATCATCATGCTTTAAATGGTCGAAATTTTCACAGGCGTTTTGCGACAATGAGGTATTGGCATACATAGAATGTCCCATGTACAATCAGATGCAAAGTCAAAAGACGTGTATCATATTATAGTTTTCATGGAATTGATGATAAATTATTAATTATCAGTAGGGAAGTGCATCTCCTTAACTTTTGGCAAAAATATATGTATAAAGCACGCTTATATGAATTTGATCAGTCTTTTAAAAACATTTTTCAGAAGACTCCATGACAGTTCAGTTTAAAGCAATCCCATTCAATTGTTTCTTTAAGAAAAAAATTAACCAGAGTTATACAAAAACTATGCCGGCATTTGTCTCAAGTTCTCAACAATGGTGCAAAGAAAAATTGAAATGTATAGAAATATTAATCTCAAGACAATTCCAGATAAAAGCCTGTCAAGGGCCTGCAATCTAACGGTATCGTCGAAGAGAAAGACTGTTGTTTCTCTTCCAAGTAGCACGCCTAGAGGGCTGATTCTTGTGGAAGAGGTGACCTCTTCCTCGGAGCCCCCTGTACTTCTTACCAGCAGATGTTAGTCCTCGAAGTTCTCTGTGCTTGTGAACAGGATTGCATATCCAGTTTATTCTAGGATCATTTCGGATAGCCTTGTGTGCTTCATCAACAAGAATTATTTCAAAATATTTGTAGGTTGAATCCTGTGTTGCAAAAAGCATTAGTTGAAAATGGGCCATAATCAATGCTCCAAATAATCCACAAATTGAAAACAAAATACTCAGTATGCTGACAACATCTCTATGGTGAATAATGATCATATGTAAGTTGCACAATGCAGAAGAAAATATTGCTGCAGACAGCACAGTTTGAAATTACACTACTAATATTAATTTTGCATAAAGCATGGCACACCATACCTGATTTATCCAGTAAGAGTTCAAAACTCTTAGTCCCCCCAGCTTCCGGCCAGCTCGCTCCTCCGCCACAGATCTCAAGTTGCGCTGGAACTTGAGCTGTGTGATACCTTGATTAGTTGGTTTACCATACACAATACCTTTAGGAACAGGCCTTTTCCGGCCTCCACGTCTAACTCTCACGCGGTAAATGACAAAACCCTGCACATATTTGTAGAAATAAGTCAAGATATGATATGCATATATTGGTTAAAAAATATAAGGCATTGCACAAATCACATTCACATACCACACAGATCAGATGTCTAATATGCACATACAGTTCTGCTACGTTCATAATGATTACAATAAAGCCCACACTCTGCTGCTATGGGCTAGAAATGGGAAACAAAATCCCTTAAATTACACTGAGAGCTTATATCCTAATCCATTGCTTAAGTTTCCACCTTAGAAGACTACAGAAACCCTAGCCAGTACCTTTGTCACCAGATCTTAAGCCCAGATCACCTTTGTTTGAGTTTTCAAAAAATTCATAACCAAATTCAACTGCTTTTGGTTTAGTTTTCATCTGCCATACCCTGATTTACCTGTAATAGCCTAGATGCTCATCAATTTTGGCCTAGGATTATTAAGGATCAAGATCAAGCAACTATAGCAGCACCTAGTATTACTACGAACTCCTTAATGGGCAACTAACTCCAATTATACCCAGGCAGGCTCAGACCATAAGGCATTAGTACAATCTAGGTATTATATTCCCAGCTCAGATCCACTACATTCCAGTAGACATCACTTGTAAATAAATAAATGCAAGAAACAAAATCAAGCAAACAGACTTTAAACATGCAACTAAATAATCACAGATGAGAACTAATCTTTTTTTACCCTGTGCACATCTGGCAAAGGGTACAATACATGTCTTGTGAAGAACAGATCTAGAACGCATGGCTTAGGTTGTGGACTTAAAAATGTCTCAAAATTTTGTTTTTTAAAATCTAATGATTAATGATCAAATAAAGGATGGTTTTTCCCTCTTGCCTTCTGGTACTGGGCCCCTCATTACCAATTGGAAGGAAATTAAATGGAAAATCTTTATGATGTCCACAAGACCAGGCAATCTATGGGACCCAAAGGCCCATATTTCTGAATGTCACCTATTTCTTTGCTGATTCCTGCTATGAATTTTGATCAAGTAATCTGCCATCTTTGCTATCTGTTATTCTTCAAACAAAGCTGTTAAAGGCTTTACCTTAACAATACACTCCATGATGTAATGCCATTTTATCCTACTGATCCAGAAAGGAACTGCAGAATAGTTCAAGATAAAACTGTATCTCTAAATGAAGTGATGGTGAGGTTCAAAGTGGCCATCTCTAAAGTCATTATGGTAAGAGAAAACGATCAATCTCGAAAAAAAATGGAGAATTCCCCTTAAGGTATAGAGAAATCCTACAGAATTGGAATTAAATAAGCCTTAAGCCTTCCAGTAAATGTTAAGACATTTCTTCCATGTTTGCGTTCAATCTGTTAGATTTTCAATTTTGTAAAAGATAAGGAACGGGTCAAGATGTTAGCATTCCATTATGTGAAAGGGGAATTCAAGGCTAATTTGGAAACTGCCATAAGTTTTTGACACCCACGCTGTTAGGCCACTGCCAGTGGGCAGGCTATGAAACTAGAGGGCTTGTTTCTATGGCCACCATTGGAGGAGCTTGAAGCCTATTTCCAGCTTTTGGTTAGAAATGCTTTTGTCACTTTTCTCTTTCTATCTTCATGTGCCATCTTCATGGAAGCAAAAGATGGCACATGAAGATAGAAAGAGAAAAGTGACAAGAGATGAAAGTGCTAGTTTATTTCAAAACACCCTGATACAGAAGGGACAAGAAAGAATGGCAAAGCTACTGGCACAATATGTTTTTAAAGTAACATGCACAACCCAAATCATACTTAAGGAATTCATAGAGAGAGGATAGTGCAGCTCCACATGACCAGCCAGTGGTCAGTCAAACAAGTCTCCTTCAAAAACCCGCCATGTTTACACAAATAAATGAAAGCCAGATGCTGAGGCAATTACTTTAAGGTAGTGACACTTTCTATGGACTATCAAGAGAAATCAGAAGATTTCAATGCTACAATAACTTTTGTCAGCTACCTGGGAATACTTGGGAAGAAGATTCATCAAGGCAGCAGAATCCATGGTGGCAATCAGAATACATGGCTTAGACCATTGTTAGCAACAGAGATAGCAGATTTCTCAGCTCCTCCTGGCACTAACTATCACCCTCAAACCGATGGACAGATATGGTAAGTGCATCAAAGGTTAGTTGAGGAACTATGTTACATATCAGTAGACAGCATTGATTAAGTGGTTGCATTTTGAAAAGCATTGTTATAAATGCATTTACCACATCTCCATTGGTATGACATCATTTATGGCACTGTATGAATATGATGCACTCACATTCACTAATGTCATGTTCACCAACAATAAAGTACCAGAAGCTAGTGACTTGGTAGAGCATAGCCAAGACGTATTGAGGTCACTTAAAGTTCATTGCAATAAACCCAAATCAACAAAGCTTTACCATATCAACACTACACTAAGAGATCATTTGAGGTTGGTGATACAATTTTTCTACATCTAGAACCTTACAAACATACTTCCATTAAGTCAAGTGGAGCTTAAAAACTCAAACCCCATTTATATGGACCATACAAAGTTTTGAGGAGTTGACGAAAAGACCTATGAGTCAAGCAACCAAATTCACAATGATTTCCAGGTGTCTTACCCCGAAAAGGCACTTGGCCAGCATTTTGTGCCATCAATTAATCTGCTACCCTTCAATGATAACAGGAAACTTATATTGATTGCAAAAGCCATCATTGACATATAGGAGAAGAAACTGAGGGAAATGGCCATCATAAAGTACTTAGTCCATTGGAGAACCCAACCCACAAAGGATGCTCCATGGAAGGTGCTGGAGATATTCAAATGTCCAACAATGCATTGCTTGTGCACAAGAAATTTTCGGAAGGGCAGATTTGTAATGTCCCCTTTTAATCCACAAAACTATTTTCTATCAATAGTAAGATAAAAAGTGAGTATCCTATCAACAAAAGTACAGGGTTAAATAATTAGAATACAATGATTGAAATTGCTTTCAGCTAGGCAGCAGCTGGGTCTTTGTGTCTTGTAGTTGGATAGCAATTAAGTCTTTAAGTTTGTATCAATTCTTCCAGCAATAAGCAGTTAGTGAGTCTTCCAACATCTTTAGTTAACACCTTAGATTGAGGATGAACAAACCAATTAGCTACCACTAAGGCATGATCTCCATTAGCAAGGAAATGAGAAGCATTCTTTTGAAAAAAGAAACCTCAATTTCAGAAATGTGTGACATTGCTACAGGAGCTTTAGCACCTGGTACGGAAACCTGGGGCATAAAGACAAAAATAAAATTTGGTATGCACAGTAAGTTGTTTCTAGAGTGGTGGATTTCCCATTGTAAGTTGTTTCTAGAGTGGTGGATTTCCCAATGAATGTATGTATTGGCATAAAGACAAAAATAAAAAAACGTATCTACAGTTAGAATCTTGTTTAGGTTTTATCTTTGTATGCATTTAATTTAGGACTTTACAAATTCAATGCTACAGATGAAAAAAGGGCATCAGAATACTACTAATTATAGAATACTATTATACTACATTTAAATGCCATCACAGTATCAAATCCAAGGGTTTATACCCTTAGTTTTGGTCCTTTAAAAGCAAACCTAGCAAAAGCATTTCAGCAAAAAATGTGTTTGGTCGGGCTAGGCTATTTCACTATAGTTTTATTTCTAAAAAAGAGATCAAAATTCAGCATATAGTTGGCTTCAAAGAATTTATTGGTGGATTTGAAGAAGTTTACATAAAATCGAGGCCTGTGGAACTGATTCAATGAGAAAAGTTGTCTCCTTGCTTGTCTAGTGCAAAGTTTTGCCCATGTAAGAAGATAAAGGCATTCCAAAAGAAAAAAACCTTGTGGAGAAGAGCAAAGGTAATGGGTACCTAGGTCCTTCAATAAATTGGAAAACAGGATCACTAAGTTGCAGTGCAAGAGAAATTGGAAGATTATGGTGTGTTTTTGTCCAAGAGGATATTCTTAAAGGTTTTTTTGCAAGAACTATCAAGTTCTTGACATTAGAACTCGCATTCTACAAGACATCAATTTATAGCATCGCTACGGCAACACCTACCAATATGGATAGCACCTATTTGGTGGTAGGCAATGACAGGGAAAAGGTATTTTCTTACCAAATTTTGAATTTGAGATTTGAATCAGTTGCTTATGTTTCCGATGTTGTTGTGCAATTGAAGTCCCCAACTTCGACAAAGCATAACTTTGTCATAAAAATTCCAATTGACCCTCTTCTCCAGCTATAGGAAAGCTACTTGCTCTTCATTGCCATTTCATCTTATATGTGTCTACACTAGTTGAGGTACCATTTTGGCGATGCCTTGTGTAGCTAGGAACAATGCAGCTAAACCAAACTTTAATGAGGCATAACCTTGTTGTATAGGACATCATTTGACCCCATTTCAAAACACTAGAAATGTTATTAATGCTCTTCAAAGTGATATATATTGCGTGGCTACACATTGTGATATTGCCTGATTAGCACCTTGTGTAACGTCTTTGGGGAAAATTGTGTTTGTATTCTTAAAATCCTAGGGTCAATAGCTTTGACTTGTCAAAAGATATTCTTGAAATCTTTAGAGCAGTATGTTTCTTTGATGTTTTACACACTTCTAGCTAGAGCTTATGCATGCTCAAAATGGACCAATTGATGGAGTTGATATACTTTTGGGGTCCAACTCAAATACGCCGAGTCTATGACAATTGATATAATGACAAGATTATTATGGCAGATTGTTAAAAGTCCCAACTGATATCCTCATTGGAGGAATTGAACTTATCACATTAAATTGGATGACTATGTTTGTATTTTTATTGCCATCTTATAATATATGATGAAGGTAGTCTCATTTTTGAATGCAGTGCCCAATGATTAAATATGCAGCTTGAAGCTTCAATCAAATTAAATATCGAATCAGAGAACAATGTGACGCATATTGATCCCACCATGCCAACAAGCAACTTGTTTGATTGGTGAATTTAAATGATACAATCTCCCAAGCTAAGGAATTTAAGTAGCTGGGATTCTAATCTCAAACATTTAGCTATATTATTCCTTCTCAAAAACTCTCCTGCATTGAAAGCTATTAAAAGTTTAAAACACTATAATAAAAATATATAATCTGTAAATCAAGTACTCAATTTGAAGCAGGACTTCTCAGATGTAGAGATAAGAATATTAGAAAAATGGTGAATGGTTGATTGATAGCATCTTTGTGAATTGAAAGTATTGTGTAGCGAGCATAGGATACGTGCTACTTAAAACTTCTCTTAACAGCATTATTATGTTGCCTTTCATGGTGCTAAACTACTACATCTGACTATGTCTTATGTTTTAACTTCTATACAGGAATAAATGTAAACGTCATATCATGGTTAAAATCATATTTATATAGAAATGATATTAACGTACATTGCAAACCTTACACGGTTTGTTTGTATCTTTGGGGATAGTAGTCATTGGTGCATATGTTCATGTAAACTTACTTGCTTGGCCTTGTAGCCAAGACGTCGGGCCTTGTCAGGCCTTGTGGGTCTGTTCGCCCTGACTATGCCAGGAAGCTGCCGATATTCCCAGCACCTCACTCTCTGCAAGAACCTCATCACATCCGATTGCTTCTTCTTCCATAGCTCTTCAACGTACTTATAGGCCCCTACAACCCGCCAACACATTTTCACAACTTTCAGTATAAATTAACAAACATCGAACATCCTCAAAGAAAGTAAAATTGAACAAAAAACAGTTAAAAATTATTATGGCAACGTCTTAATGAATGTAAGTCTATAGTTGCAGCGTACACAACCTAATTGCATATAAAAATTTAACTCGACCAAAAACGATAAATCTTGTCCAGTAAATTAAATGATCAATTAGCCACCACATCTCTCCAAAATGTGATCTACGGCTCCCATCTTACATTCAAAAAAAACCTCAGATTTCCTTCCAGAAGAAAAAAACCTCAATATAGCAGAATCCAAAATAAAAAGAACTGAAAAAAACAATTACATTAACAAATCTAAGGCTTTGGTAAATACATTGTGCCTACATCTTGTGGAACAGAACCATTTAGGTTCCACCATATTGCAGCACAACCACACAACAAGATGTGAAAAGGTCAAATTACAGTATCATTTTCAAAACTTTGTTCTTAAATATATGTGGATCCATTAAATGGACCTCTGAATCTTCTCATAAGTTTACACAATCCATTAAATTTACATCTAGATGAACAAAAAAACTGGAAAGGCCTTAAAAATCCACACAAACCTGAAAAGGCGTCATAAAACTACACCTTAAACAGAAAAATCTGGAGTGCTAATGAAAACCTAATTCAAATAGGTCAGCCATGAATCCTAAAAGAACTTACCCATTTCACCTCCTCTCCGCCTGCAACTCGTCAATTTCGTATCACCTAAAACGTTTAGTCGACAAGAAGCAAATTTATTTCTAGGGCTTACCTTAAACCCTAAATTGTTGAGGTAAACTCTTTATTTTACTTTTTCTTCATTTGGTTTATTTTACATTACCATTTTTATATATTTTTTATAAGAATGATTTTGCACATTATATTGTAATGAGTTAAAGACCTTTTGGATATAATTGCGCGTTATTTTTTTATCATCTATATTCCAATTGATTTAGCAATTCCTTGAATTATGAGCTTTAATTTTAAGATGCACAAATAATCTATATTTTTAGTTTAGAGTTTCAAATTGAGGATGTTTATTTATCAAATTCATTTCTATTACTTCTTTCTATTGTTTCTTTAGAGTGTCATAAGTCTTTTATTCAACAAAATTTATTTTATAATAAACTGATACATTTTCAAATGTCTAATTTATTGTTATGATATTATTGTAAAGGAAAATAATATTTTGAGATTAAGCGTGTTAATCTGCATACGGATGTGAGATCTAAGGTTAAATGGATAATCCCTAAAGAAAGATGGGTGAAAGTTAATTTTGGTGGGGCCTCATGTGGAAACCTTGGGTCTTCAAGGCTAGGGTGTGCGATTAGAGATTGGAAAGATAACTTGATAGTATTTGAATCTAAGAAATTATAATCAATAACAAAGAAGAGTTTTAGGCAGCTTGGCTCACCTTGAAAGTGGCAAAAAAATTTGAAGTTAAAAAAATACATTTGGAAGACAATTCATAATTAATTATCAATGCCTTCAAGCAAAGAAAGATGCCTAATTTGAAGTTAAGCAAATTTTTAGTGCCTATTTGAAAATTAGTAAAGGGGTTTGAGGACTTTTGAATTTCCCATGTATAGAGAAGGCAATTCTATGGCAGATAGACTAGCTCAGTGGGCAGTATAAAGGCCAATGAAAGAGAAAGGGATGATCTTACAAGATATTTGACATGAGTTTTTGTGAATGCATAATAAAAGGATGGAAGTCAATGTTAATTGTCACTAATAAGGATAGAAGGTCAAGTGGAATGAAAGGACCGAAGAGTACTCCATTTTAGGCATTTTGCATTGGTGCATACGTGTGAGATGGCAATGAAGGCATTAAATTGAATCGGGTTGATATGGAAGCCATAAAAGATAAAGGCAGACTTCAGCTTAATGGCTAGGGATCGTTAGATATCTTTCAAGGGGCAAGTGACTGATGAGAGGATAAAGAATGTGTTTAAACATTACTACCCTGTGATGCTCCAAGCAATTAAAATGTTGCTAGACAATGAATTTTTTAATATGGACTTTAGGTGAAGAACCAATGTGCATATTGCCACTATGTTTTTTGCTTGGTTATTAGAGTTGGAGAGTAAGGACAAAGTGTAAAGGATAATGGAGGAGTGTGTGTGGGAAAGATGGACAAGACGAATGGAGGAATTCATTTATATGGTGAAATTGAGAGCTATTTGTTAAGCGAGAGGTGGATGTTGGCCTTGGTTCTATTGTAGATTTAACTATTTGTTGTAATTGTTTAGTGTTTAAAGCACTAATTTTAATGAATACTCTCAGCATAAGCAAGATTTAGTCGAGGTGGAAATTGTAAAAGGTATATTGGAGGAGCCACAACACATAGAGGTGTAGAACACAAGGAAGGAGTTGTCAAAAGCTCTATTGGGGACACCTCGACCCAAAGATATAGCGACAATATAGAAGAATCATAGTTTGGTAGGGTTTTTTGGGGTAAACCTTTATGATTATCCTTTGTATAAACAACTTTTGTTATTTGCAGTAGAAAGGATGGGACAGTTTGAATCTTGGGGAAAATTTATCCATGTTTGACATATGCATCAGAACAATGATATAACCACTCACATACACTTAATCTTACTTAGGTGGCTGACATATCACAATATTAGATATTAGTTGCTTAGTATTTAATATTGTTAGTAGTACATTTAATGTTTGTAGCAGGTAGTTAGCAATTGGTTGCTTGTACCTCATCACAACTCTACTATTTATACAAGGTGCTTGTACATTTGCAAATCATCTCGATCTCATTTGATGAAATAACATCTCTTTCTTGTTGCTTATCTTTTTTGTTGTGAAATGTTTTGGTTTGCAAGTTGTTCTCCTAAGTGCTCCAACACAGTATCAAAGCAAGCAAGCTAGCAACCCTTCTTGGCTAAGAGTTTTCACTAGTTTGTGTTTGAGGTCTCGAGAGGCTCGATTGGTGATGAATGTGTCATTGCATTTGGCACATTTGTATCTCCAATAATATCATTGTCTTGGGTGGTTTCTTGGCAGTTTAATAACTATGCTTTAGCTCGCGGGAGATTGTTGAAGATTTTATTTTGCACATAGAAGGCATATTGCCCTTTAGGTTGGGATCTGATTTTCTATTGTTGGCTCTCCTCTCGTAGGCATAAATTGCCAAGCCCATTTTTTTGTCAAGCCTTACCGACACCTTGTTGTGTTGGCTATGCATTTATATTCTCAGTGTAATAGATGCACATATTGGCCAAAGTGTTAGAAGTAGGGTTATCGTTGCGCCAAAAGATGACCTGTTAATGCCTGATACAACCACTAGACTTATAGAATCCACAACAGAGGCAGTTAAGCCACATCACAAACCCGAGCGTTGCATTGCACAACACAAGGAGACCAAGGACGCACACCTTGCAACAATCCCCCCCAGCGCAAGTAAGGGGGCTTGAACTTGTGACCCGGGCTCTAATACCACTTGTTAGAAATACGGTTGTCGTTGCACCAAAACATCGACCTGTTGATGCCCGATACAACCACTAGACTTATAGAATCCACGGGAGGCGGTTGAGCCATGTCACAAACCCGAGCATTGCGCTGCACAACATAAGGAGACCAAGGGCGCTCACCTTGCAACACAATGTATTTGGATTGATAGAGTTTGAGAGCTTCTTAACTAAGCTTGACCATTGTTGGTAATTTTTAAGCCAACCAGTTTTAGTATTATTTGTTGAGGAATTGTGCATTTACAAATCTTTGCCAAGCCTACATTTTTTACTGTTGGTACAATCTCATGATATGTACCTGGTAGTTGAAGCTTCTATTTGCTTGGCATGCACACTTTACATTTGATCGACTTTTGGCCTAAGTACCACTTGAGACTGCTCTCATTTCCTTTTGATTAAAGGTTTTTAATCACTCAATGCTTCGTAGATAAGCATCATATTGTTTTATTGGTAATTTTGTTTTGTGTTTGGTATATGTAGTTTTGTAAATCCCTACGCAATACATTCGATATATTAATTGGTGAACCAACACCCTTAGTATTATTTTGTGGTCATCCTATATCATGCTTTGCTCAACGTGATTCTTTTTTGGGAAGATCCTCCATTTGTGGTTATAGAGAATTTGATCCAGCAATAGCAACATGTTTTTGTTCTCATTGGCCTATGTGGAGTTTATTAATGAAGGCATTTTTGTATTGCTCTATACCAACTTGGACCGATGAGTGTAATTGACTTCCATCACATTATTCTCCTTAGTTTCTTCATTTTCACGGATATTTTTACGAGGCTTGTTGAGCGAAAAGTTTGATTTAGTCTACAGAGAATTGCCATATAGGCCCTTTTTACCACTTTTGAGATCCATATAAGAATTTTTTTTAAATGGCCATAACTTGGGCGCACAATGTTAATTTTTGGCAAATGAGATATTGTCAAAAAGGTAGTTACATGCACTATCTAGTGGTGTAGGTATATTTATCATTTTTTGTTGTTGGTGTATTTTGTAGCCTATCAAAGTCAATTGTGCATTTTGGGCTTCCAAGCTCATAACTTTTGATCATCTTCTCTCTTTCAAGCAATTCTTGCAATGTTCCAAAGTTCTTTCAAAGCACTTTCAGTCTATCCATTCACTTTTTCTATATTTTGCCCCAAGTACAATTAATTCACGATTTTGTGTTTTGACGCTTTGGTTGGTTGGTTGGTTGTTTTGGCACGTGGGAACATTTTGGTTGCATATTTTCACTTATTTAGGCTGCATCATATGTATATATGGAATTTTTGTCCTTATGGATCATTTGAGCATCTTTTGTACACACTTTCTTTTGTAGACACATTGAAATAATGTGTCACATCTTGTTCATGTGTTTCGGGGGATTTTGCACAAATTTTGTGCCATATTGTTGTACACGCACTATATTATAAAAGTGTCATGGGGGGTTGCGTAGTGTCCTTCTTGTTTGTCAATCATATCTTTGTGAAGTGAGCATCCCTCCATGAGAACAATAGGATCTCAAGGATTTTTGCCTCATGTCTAGGTGCACATACCCTTTTTTCAGTTGCAAGTACTCTCTTGGTCAATTCAAATATTGCATCATCTCCTTCATGCATTGCTCGATGACACGCAATTTCAATGAACTTGTCTCAACTCTCCCTAGTCAGCATTATGGGAGGTATTATATTTTTCATGCCAATGCTTCCTTAGTTTTTCTTGGAGTGAGCTTTTTTTTTTTATCACTAAGAGGCCGAAGCCAAGAATTTTATTAATCATTTTGAAATTTTATATTGCTCCACTCGTGCGGGCACCGGTAGGAAAGAGTGGAGGCGAGAAAACCTCCGGCCTTGCCCGAGACCATAGTCCAAATAATATTACATCAATATACAGTGGTTTCTGATCTTAATAACACAACAGCACCTCGGGCTAGGGTGGGCAGGTGGGAGGGTATATTTATATATTTTTCCCCTCCCTTACAAACCCTTGATTACAAATTTCAGTTATCAATAATCCCAGACTTCATGGGGCATGGCCTTGAAGTTGACCTCTGATAGCAATATCCGATAATTGCCAAGAGATATTCTTGTTTGTCCTGCAGGGTTAGTTTCTCAAGCACTTGACAAAATTGTTAGTACCATTTAGTCAGCTATTACAGATGAAATTATATCAATCGAGCTATAAAATTTCCACAACCACAAATCCTTTAAGGCCTTTCCTTCCAGATCTTATGCAAAGAGATATAAACATAACATTAAACGTAGATGGATAATCCTCATTATCCCAATTTGAAGACGATGCTTTATTCATGAGCCGAGTTTTAAAGAAAATGTTTCTTTCTTAAACAAGATTTGCCCCTTCCAATTAATGAGTCTCCAATTTGAGTTTTGACACTCTTGCATTCCTATTTTATGGAGGCAACCTTATATCCTCAATTGGTCATGCATCTCCATACTATTGCATTTATATTTTCAACTTGTATTAGTTGAGTAGTAATGATGAGATCACTCATGCGACTTCATTGGTTGAGTAGTGTTGTTGGGGTCAATCATGTAGATTCACGTGCCATCTATATTTTTTAGTGGATTGATAAATGTTTTGCATTTGTTGTCATCTAATCATTGTTTGGGTAATGACATCTAGGCCACTCATGCAAATTATATTCTTCTTCATCTTGATCATCATTTTTTTCAAAGGAGGTACTTTAGTTATAGCTCCATATCATTCTTGTTTCAATAGTTGTTTGCAGCTTCCACATGCTTTAGTGATGTTCTTCATGTTCTTGTTTTTGGGACATTATTTTGGAGGCTTCTTAGTCCCTCATGTTCTCTCTTTTGGAGAGGTTTTTTCTCCCATAGGGTTTTTCTTCATTCTTTTTTGTTTTTCTATTTGTGACAAATTGCATTACATTGCATTGTGGTTGTACATAGGTATATAACATGGTGTAGTTGTCGAGACCCATTTTGTATCTCATATTGCATAATAATTTGACTCCCTAAGTTGCACTTAAGGGAGGATGTTGGTGTGAAAGTGGTTTTATTCCACGCACATACACTTAAGTTTACTTAGGTGGCCAACATATCATAATGTTGGATATTAGTTGTTTAATATTTAATATTGTTGGTGTAGACACTGAAAATTGTCTTGGGTCTCTGACGATACTTTTCACCAGGTTCTCATCTAAAAATGATTTAAATAATTTTGTTATTTAATTAGTACAATATTCTTCTTCTAATAATTAAATAATTTTTAATTATTTAGCTATTGTTCTTCTAAACCATTAATTAAATATTCATCATTGTCTCTTTCTAATCAATCAATCTTGACCTTAATCGCCTAATCCTAACTATTCCTCTTTGATTAAATATTTCACTTAATTATTTAATCCCTTTATTTTAAACTAATTATTCTTCCAATATTAAATAATTATTTAATCTCTTTCTCCAAATTTTCCAATTAAAGAATTTTTTTATTTGTTTAATTATCATGTGTGAGCGAAATAATTTTTATTTATTTATTTATGACCCCACTTAACTCACTAACTTTTTGATATTTCTCTCCACTCAACTCTTCCATCTCCTTTGACTTAACTCTTCCACTTTCTAATTTCCCTCCCACTTATCTCTTTCACTTGATAATTTGTCATCTCACTTAACTCTTCCTTTTTCTATTTTCTTTTCCACTTAACTCTTTATTTCCTCCACTTGCAAATGGTAGTTTTGTGTTGAAAATAAATAGTTTCTCTATTTATTTTCAATTAACTCATCCTTTCCTCCACTTCCAAATGGCAAATTTGAGTATCATTCTAGTGCAGTCACGGATAGGAGAGTCCTCAAAGAGAACAATCTAGACCGCGCAACAAGAGTCACACAATAGAAACAACAGAATGTGATGGAGGCAATCCAGAATCAGACTTTTATTATATCAAGGAATTCAAATACAAATTGGTTGGCAACATGCAGGCTTACAGGTTTGGCACACAAGCCTCATTACAAAACATACAACATCCGGGATCAAGCAAGGACATGAGCCAAAGCTAACTTCAGATCTCCTAATCTTCTGATGAATTCTTTATATCCTAAAAACTATCTACCATATGCTTAGTTACATCAATTTACATGATATTCATAGCTTTAGGATGGTCTACTTCGGCCCAAGATGGAACAATTACCAATGAATAAAGATGTAACGTGTAGAACAATAAGGTTGGCCACAAGCCAAGGAACATTGGAAGCAATGGAATTAGGCTTTGCAAGCTACGAAAATGATACGCAAGATTCTCCATTAGCAAAATAGGTCCAAGCGGCATCAATGCTCTGATTAGCAAAACTAACACATATTCTGGAAGCGATAACTTGTCAGGAAAAGATCCAAATGTTCCACGAACTTAGGATAAGGTAGTTGAACATGTTCGTAAACAAAATCCAATTCCATAAGATCCGATGAACAAATACGACAAAACACATAGTGAAATGTTAAAACTGCAAAGCCAAACTAAACAAGAAAACAAACTAAAATGTAAATGCTTTTTGGTTGATGCAAGATTGCCAAGAACCAGGGATGCTCCTGCATCAGACATCCGACGTTGATGAAAAATGAGTGCCTCACTTTGTAGGGACTAGAGGAAAACCAAGACGATCTACCTCAGCTTGAAAAATCCATGATGAGTCTTCAATTGGTCTGCCCTTCCATTTCACACAATACTCTCAATATCAGTTGCCTTAGGTGCTACGCCCAATTTTCTTATCCAAAATGTCTTCAATCTGGTTTGGTACCCTCTAGGGCACTGCTTCCCCAAGTCTGTTGCATTGTCTTCACTAAATTATGCCTCGTGATATTGATGTAGGTCTGCAATGTTGAATATAGGTGAAATACCCAAGGTATCAGATAACTTCACTTCATATGTATTTCCGGAATTTAATTTCCTCAAAATCTTACAAGGTCCAAACTTCCTCATCTACAACTTATTATAGGTACCAATTGGGAATCTTTATTTTCTCATAAACACCATCACTTCGTCTCCCACTTCAAATTCACTGCATCTCCTCTTGTCATCTACTTTCTCCTTATACTTAGTGTTCATGTCCTCCAAATGTTGTTTGACCTGATTATGTATTGTGTTCATATGCTCTACAAATGCTTCCGCTTCTGCACTCCTTTTATCCTCATTACTGATGTCTCTTAATTCTGATATACCTCTAGGGTGTACTCCGGTAATAATCTCAAAGAGTGTTCTGTCGATACTCTTGTTCCCTAAATTGTTGTAGACAAACTCTGCTTGTGCAAGAACCAAGTCCCAACTTCCGATTTTCTCTCCAACTAAGCATCTCAATAAATTTCCCAAATTCCTATTTACTACTTCTATCTGTCCATCAGTCTGTATGTGAAAAGTAGAGCTGAATTTCAAATCTATCTTCATCTTCTTCTAAAGTGTTCTCCAAAAATATCCAACAAATTTAGTGTCTCTGTCAGAAACTATGCTCTTAGGTAATCCATGTAGTCTCACTGCTTCCTTGAAAAATTGATGAGCTATATGCACGACATTTGTTGTCTTTTTACAGGGTATGAAATGTGCCATCTTTGAGAATCTATCCACCACCACAAATATAGAATTGTTTCCTCTCTGTGTCCTAGGCAATCCAAGTATAAAATCCATGCTTATGTTTTCCCAAGGTCTCTCCGGAATTGTCAAAGCCTTATACAATCCAACATTCTGGATGCTACTTTTGCAAGTTGACAAATTCTATAGTTGTGAACAAATTTCCTAACATCCTTATGAATACGAGGCTAAAAGTAATTCTCACTAACCAAGGCTATTGTTCTATCAACACCAAAGTGTCTTGCTAGTCCTCCACTATGCTTCTCTTTTATCAGATTATCCCTCATAGAGCTCCTAGGTATACACAACTGGATTCCTCTGAACAAAATCCCATCTTGAATGAAATAATCGGGCCACTTACTCCTATCCACCACAATAGGTTCCTTACAATATTTTCAAGGTTCAACAGAATCAAGTTCATTCTCATACAAGTTCTTCAATTCCTCAAAACCCAATACTTCCACTCTCATCTATGTCAACAACCTTCTCATTCTACTCAAGGCATCAACAACTTTATTTGACTTTCCACTTCTATGCTTTAAAACAAAGGTATAACTCTACAAGAACTCCACCCATCTCATGTGTCTTTGATTCATCTTACCTTGACTGTTCAAGTAGTGCAAAGCTTGATGATCAGCATACAACACAAACTCTTTAGGTAGTAAATAATGTCTCCACTTCTTTAATGCTTGGATTATTGCATAAAACTCTTGATCATATACAAAATATCTCCTTCTGGCATCATTCAGTTTTTCACTGAAACAAGCTACTGGTCTTCCTTCCTAACTTAACACTACTCCAATTGCATTCCCACTTGCATCACAATCCACTTGAAACACTTTGCTAAAATCTGGTAAAGCCAACACAGGTTGCTCTGCCACCTTCTGCTTCATTAACTCAAAACTTTAATTTGCTCCTGATGTCCACTTAAAATCCTTTCTATCTCCTCTCATTGTTTTTGTCATAGGACTACAAATTGAACTAAAATTTCTGATGAAATTCCGGTAGAAACTAACCATCCCATGAAATGATCTTACCTCCACAATGCTTTCCGGTATAGGCCATTCAACAATTTCTCTTACCTTTTCAAGATCCATCTGCAAATATCACAAATCCCAAATAAACTAGCTCTTCCTTCAAGAAACTGCACTTTTTAATGTTTATCAACATCTTTTGTTCTCTCAACCTCTGCAAAACTTGTCTCAAATGCAACATATGTTATTTCTTTGTCTTACTGAAAATCAAGATGTTATCTAAGTACACAATAACAAACCTACCCAAGAATTTATTCAATGCCTCGTTCATCAACCTCATGAAAATTTGGTGCATTAGTCAGTCCAAAAGGCATCACCAACCATTCATACAGTCCTTCATTTATCTTGAATGTTGTCTTCCAATCAACCCTTCTTTGATTCTGATCTGATGGTATCCACTTTTTTGGGTCTATATTTGTGTAATATTTGGCTCCACTTAAACAATCCATTATGTCATCCATCCCAGGCAAGGGAAATTTGTACTTCACTATGATCTTTTTTATTTCTCTAGAGTCAGTACACAACCTCCATTCTTCATTCTTCTTAGGTTCTAATACTGTTGGAACTGCACAAGGGCTCAAACTTTCCCTGAACAAACCTTTCTTCAATAACTCCTTCACTTGTCTATTCAACTCCTCATTTTCAGTCGGTGTCATCCGGTGTGCTGCTTTATTAGGCAAACTAGCTCCGGGAATCAATTCCATGAAATGACTGATACCCCTCACAAGCGGTAATCCATCAGGTACATTATCAAAAATGATTTCTTAATATTATGTTAGCAATTCTTTTATCTCCTCTTGTTTTTCTTCTTCATGCTCCGGGTTTTTAGCCTTCTTAGGAACTAAAGCAAAACACATGTTCTCATGTCTTATCCCATCCATGAATTTCCTTCCATCCACCAAACAAATTCTAGCATTCGTACAAATTGCTCTTTTAAGAGGGTGCTCCAAAGGTAACAGGGTCTGTTTCATTCCATTTGCAACAATAGTGTATGTGTTATTTCTTTCATCATGTATCGCTTGTCTATCATACTGCCAAGGTCTACCCAACAAGATATGACATACATCCATAGGCATAATATCACACAAAACTTCATCAAGATAAGATCTAATTCTCAATTTTACCAGACATTATTCACTTACTAGTACCTTATGATCATCCTAAATCCATTCTATATGATATGGGTTAGGGTGCTTCAATCTCTTTGAGTTCAGCTTACTCACCCTCCTCTAAAACAAGGTTATCTGAACTACCACTATCAATTATAACTTTACAACACTTACCAGCTACTTTACATCTTGTCTTGAATAAATTATTCCTCTACAAAGGTTCCTACTTGTCTCCGATGTGGCACAATGCTCTCCTCATCATCAATAATTCTCCATCTTCAGGTTTATTAGCTGATCTAGTAGGTTCTTCTTCCACCAATGTTGCTCTTCCATAATCCTCTATCTTCTTACATTCAAAAGCATGATGTCCTTCCCCCTGCACTTAAATCAAGTTCCTTTGAACATCTTCTTATCCTTTCTTTTGTCTTCCTTTCCATAACCCTCATTCTGGTAACCATCAGGTTCTCTTCTCTGGTAAAAAATTATGTCATCCCTCCGGTATGAACTATCATCTCTGCTAGCTTCCTTGTCTTTATCTTGACTTGCATAGGATCCTCTTCCTCCAGTATAGGATCTTCCTCCTTGAATTCTTCCTCCTCTACCTCTTTTCTTCTGCTCATGTCTTTTATTCAACTTCTCCTCCGCCTTTAGGGCATATTGATAAGCTTCCTCAAAACTCTACAACTTGATTAAATTGAGCTCATTTTATATAGACATCTGCAACCCATTCAAATATCTAGCAAATTGTTCAATCTCATCCTCGGTGTGTTCGGATCTAATATTCAACTTGTAGAATGCTTCAGTATACTCCTTCACACTAGATTCCTTCTGCTTCAAGTTATACAAATTTTGGAACAGATTCACTTGATAATTAGCAGGCAAGAACTTTAATTTCAACTTGTTAACCATCCGCTCTCAAGATTTAATCTTCTCTTTACCTCTTTTTTGTCTATCTACCTGCAAATGTTCCCACTAAAGAGACGCATGTCCTTTTAACTTGGTGCAAGCATGTTTCACTTTCTTCTCTTCAGTTGTGCTCTCAAATTCAAAATACTTTTCCATCTCCGTAATCCAATCGATCAATTCATCTAAATCTAACTTGCCATCATAATCTGGTGGGTTAAAATATGGTTTGGTACTCACTCGGGTCAAAACCCTTAAGAATCTCTCTTCTTCCAGATCAATCATCGGTTGATTCGCTCCTACTTCCCTCACCTCCACTTCCTCCTTATCATCGCTCACATCTTCAACATGTCAACCTCTTCTCTGGGTCATTTCAATAGCTTCCAATCAAGCTACAATTCCTCTCAACATTTCCATCACAATAGGGTCTGCATTTCCACGTGTTCCACCACCTCTAGCATTTCTTTGGGCCATCTTTACGTAAGTCCTCTGCAGTTGCAGATCTCATCCTCAATTCCGCTACCCCACAAAAAAATTCTTATAGGACTCTGCAATATCCATAAGGAAAACTCGCTCTAATACCACTTGGTGCAGTCACGGATAGGAGAGTCTTCAGAGAGAACAATCGGGACCGTGCAGCAAGAGTCACACAACAAAAACAACACGATGCGATGGAGGAAATGCAAAATCAAACTTTTATTATATCAAGGAATTCAAATGCAAATTGGTCGGCAACATGTGGGCTTACAGGTTTGACACATAGGCCTCATTACAAAACATACAACATCCGAGCTCAAGCAAGGACGTGAGCCAAAGCTAACTCTGGATCTCATAATCTTCTGATGAATTCTCTATATTCTAAAAACTATCTACCATATGCTTAGTTACATCGATTTATATGATATTCATAGCTCTAGGATGATCCACATCGGCCCAAGATAGAACAATTTCCAATGAATAAAGATGTTTTGTGTAGAACAACAAGGTCAGCCATAAGCCAAGGAATGTTGGAAGCAACGAAATTAGGCTTTGCAAGCTATGGAAATGATCCGCAAGGTTCTCCATTAGAAAAATAGGTCCAAGCAGCTTTGGTGCTATGATTAGCAAAACTAACACATATTCTGAAAGGGATAACTTGCCCGGAAAAGATCCAAACATCCCATGGACTTAGGATAAGGTAGATGAACATGTCCACAAACAAATTCCAATTCCACAAGATCCGATGAACAAATGCAGTAAAATGTAGAGTGAAATGTTGAAACTGCAAAGCTAAACTAAACGGAAAACAAACTGAAATGTAAATGTTTTTGGTTGATGCAAGATTGCCAAGAACCAAGGATGCTCCTACATCACATTTGGTCATGACCCTTGATTTCCAGAAATAAAATTCAATCTTAGCCATTAAGCAAAATATTTAAAATCTTCTTATTAAACGAATCAAATCCTCATTTTTTATAACCATGCCTTTGATATCTTCTCATCGTAATTGCATCACACTTTTGAATTTTCTTTGTGTGCACACAATTTCTTAGAGTCATCATACAAGAAGATGAAGAACACTGAAGAGTTTTGAAGTCAATTCTTGGTATAATTTATTTTAATTTTCTTATTTATGCATTATGAATTCGTTTTTCATTGGTTAAGTAGGCTTATTTTGCATTGAATTTGGAGTTTCGTGGTTCCTCTAATATTCTTTGCAAGTATTTCCCACTTTTCCTATTGACATTTCTAGTGAAGTCGACATGAAGACATGTTTAAATATGACAAATTTTTATGACTGTTTTTTTGTGACAAGATCTTGACGATGTTATTGTGCAATCCAATGATGCAATTGGCTATTTCACTGATGTTTAATGCAATTGTTCGATAAATAATAAATTGATTGGGGTTTTTCATATAATGCAAATAAAATTTGATTAATCACATATTTGGTTAATTGATTGGATTTTTAAAAATACAATGCAAATGAAAATCAATGAGTCTCACACTTAGCTAATTAAATGATAATGAATCAATTTACCATATAATTAAGGATTTAATGGATCCATTTCACAATTTAGCCTAATTAGGGGTTTAATTTGCCAAGTTTTACAATCTAGATTAATTAGGTGGTTAAATTTATTAGATGCATGATCTAGATTAATTAGATGGTTAAATCAATCAATTTCACAAATCTAGACTAAATTGACAATTCAAGGGATCAATCTCACATCCAATTAGTTAGATGGGCAAACAATCAATTACAAAATTAATTAATTGATCAAATGGTCAAATTTGAGAAAAAATAATTTGTTGTTTTTCACATAAATTCGTAATTGTGATGCATCTTGTGAAAAAAAGGGTAAAATTCACTACATTGCAATCTATTTTTTGTTGTTTCAATTCTTAGAGGATAGATGGACTTCGTGTTAATAATGATCTATGTAGATTCATTTGGCTATCGTGGGATGAAGACCATCATTTGAAACTATTGACAAGTTTCTTGCAAGGCTTGAATTGTGATTTACAATTTGAATTTATGTCTTTGTTTTAGAGTAAATCACATTTCCATTTCTTAATGGGTAAATGAACAATTGTCTATTTGTTGGGATTGGTGCACTTGCATATCATAGGGCGGACCCACAATTGTGCAACATATCCTCTCCCCTCACCCTTATGGGTCTTGAGTGCTAGAGAAATGTGTAACAACACTTGACTTTTTTTTTTTTTTTTTTAAAAAAGAGGCTTCCTTGGGGATTTCATCACCTCTTGGTTTGACCTCGAGCAGTTTTCCTCTTCGAGTTGCTATATAAAATGGTAGCAAGTGAAATCTTGTCTAATTTGAAGCATACAACTAGAGTGCAACTTGAATTGCATATCCGATGGCCCTAGACCTATAAGAGTTGTCAGAGTTTTAAGTAGCTCACTTCGTGAATTTTCGTATGTGGAGATGATCCTTAGAGAATTATTGTAAACCATTTTATAATTAGAAGTCCAAATCCCATAATTGTTGATTTAGGGAATGCAAATTGCACCCCACAGATACTCTCTGTTGTGAGACGGGAATCCCTTAGTTACAAGGTTTTTGAACCTTCGAGGTAAGAGGAAAGGTGTGTCAATGCCATCCTCGAAGCGAGTTCCGCCTGACCTCTAGTTGTTCACCTTGAATAGGTATTTTATTGTTGCGGGAGCCCCAACAAGTAGTATCCACTTTTCAGATTAGGTTGTAAACACTTTCAAGTGTTTATAATGTGATGAAAATTAAATTCAAACATGGGCTAATCCAGGCCCCCAAATCTTACTCTAATTTTCCGAAGACAAACAACCATTATGTCTGATGTGTCTTATGTGAGAATTTAAACAATATTTCCAGCCAAAAAGCAAAAAAACGTAAACAAATTCAGGGTTAGACAAAACAAAGCTTTTAAGAACAATTGTCATAAAGTTGTTTCAAACATTGCAGTGCAAAAATATAGGTGTCACCTTAGGTCACACTTTGCATTGGTATTTAGCCTGCATTTCTCTAGGTCTTAGGGATTATTCCTCAAAGTTGTTGTCCTAAGTTTGTCATTACCTCAATTTACAATGTTTTAACTTAGGTCTTTGCATTTTTAAAAGTCAGTTCTTTATACTAATTCATTTATATCCCCTAAGGTAAGTCTTATGCTTGCATTTTAGATCTCAAGGTTAGATTTTAAAAATACTAAATCAATCCTAGGTTATTGTTAAAGATTGTATACCTTGTCAAACTTTTTTATCTTATCACCATCAACAAATCAAAACCCTAGCTCATTAGTCTAGCAATGGGTATGACTTTGTCAACTTCCATCACTTGTCCTTTTGTCCTTTAAAGGTCTCAATTTATTTTTAATCTCCTAGGGTTATGTCCATAGATTTGTATTCCTAAGGTCGCAAAATTTCCAAAAACTTTAAAAAAATTACGATTGTATTTATCATCCTTAGTTGCATTTCATTTCTAAAACCTTAAAAATACAAAAAAATAGTATAGTCATAGGTGCATGTGCAAGTTCAATGGTTGAAATGAGATCTTGAGCAACCAAGAGACAACAATAAAATTCATCATATCAACCCATGTTTGGTCCAATGGATGATAAAAAATAAGAGAACAACCCAAGACAACCAGAGTTCAACCCAACACAACAAGAGGGTAACTTCATATAGTCAAGTTTTGACCCAAGTCCTAATGTAAATCCCCCGACACCACCATCAAACATGCAACCAGACTTTGGTATAGTTTAATTAGGTCCACCACCAAAATTTAAACCGATTTTACTACCAATGCAACCAGGATTTGGTAGTGTTTAACCAATATCATCCTTAAACGTCCAACCAGGTGATGACCTAGATCATGAAAATTATGGTTCAACATCAAATTTGAATTAAGTAAAATATCTTGATTCTTAATATTGAATTACAAGAGCCCTCCATTTTTAGAAAAAACCATTATTTTTATTGATATCATAATAACCCATAAGTTATCGAACAAATCTGATAGCATTCTATTGAAATATCCAAAATCCAAATAATATCGATGAGACCCAGCGATGTCTCATCGATATAAAAAGGGCATCGAAGGAAAGGGAACACCGATGAACTCTAGAAAGGACTCATCGAAAGCAATGATTTTACTGACAGAAGATATCGAAGAAAGAAGAGACGTTTTCATTGACGGGAGAAAGCTTTCGAGGAAATAATACCATCGACGCAACATGAAGGAAACTCATCGAAAGAAGCATTCTTATCGAAAGAGTGATATTGATAAAACAAAAGAAAACTATATCGATAAAAGATATCGATGAAGATATGAGTTTCGAGGAAGCTAAAGGGCGTGTTACCCATATGCATGATTTTACCGATACAACATTATCAATGAAAAATTACTAATGAGCTCATCGATGAAAAGATGATAGCGGAAGCAAGTCATCAAAAGTAAAGAAGACTTCGATGAAACGATAGACCCGTTTATTGATGGGGTGTAGTGATGTCGATGGAAAGCGAGTTTCGATGGAAGGATAAAGGAAGTCTCTGAAGCCCTAGGTCTCTTCGACATGAAACTTGACAGACATCAGAAATATATCGATGGTGAGACGGCTATAATGACTGAATGCAGCATTTCGATAAAGGGAGAAAATACATACTCGAAGTAATATTCAAAACAAAAGTATCATCGACAGAGACAAAGAGATCGATGGAATAAAAAATGAGGGATCGAAAGATATATTCTCATCGAAATGATTGCCGTGAAAATCAGAAACAAATCCCAGGGAAGGTCACATCGCCATTAAATTCAAACGTGCTCCCAAGTAACCGTTGTTAAAACTGCCATTATTAACTGATCAAAGACGACATGAGGATGCTAAACAGAGATATTGTAATGAATAAAGATGACAAGTACATCAAGCACATGGGGGTACTCAATTTGTTTATCTTCTAGTTTGTTAACAAAAAATGTTAGTTAACGGTTATATGTTGAAAAGCCACAACGCTTGGTGATAATGTATACTCTCATATAAAGAAGGGAACTTTGGTAATGTGGGATGATCATTAGAGAAGGAGTAGATTATAGCCTCAGGTTTACCATTGTACTTTTTGGCAAATATATAATAAAATCAATCGTTTTCCTTTGTGTTTATGTTATGGATTATTGCATTTTCTGCAGGCAGTTGCTTATGATATTATCTAAAGGAGATAAGGTTATTCATGTTCTTCCAGTAAAATTTTATGTTTCATATTGTAGATTTGGATCAAAAAGATTTACTCACGAATTGTAATTGTTCCCTATATTTCTTCCTTGGATGGTCTCTTAAAAGTTAGGGTTAAATTCATTAAAGCAGTTTACAATATAGACACTGAAGTAGAGCTCATAAGAAACAGTAACTGACAGACTCATCGAAAGGGGGTGGGTTTAAAAATTGTCTCATAAGTTTACATAATAAGTCCTAAAGAAATATAAAAGACTCTATAATCCAAACTGTGAAGAAAGGCATTGGTCATCTATATAATACAACTCATCAGTTCACATTTCACTTTAAAAGTAATAGGAGTAGCTGAGTAGGAAATATAGATTTGACTAGCAATAGTGTATATATATAAATTTCAAGCACAAAGATCGAATAACTTCTACAACAACAATCTTGAACTCATCTGCTATATCTCCATCCTGGGAATTTATGCCATTCTGAGATAGGAGGAAATCAAATCAAGATACTTAATCTGCTATAAAAAGCATTAGTCATTGAAAACAACTAGTGAGTAGGTATACCTGCCTAGGTCCTGCAGAGCCTAAAGTGAGAGAGTTAGTAATCAAATAGGTTCACTCTATAAGTTGGCCAAGTCAATTGGAAGGTTTGAGCATAGGAGTTGGCATTTCCTTAGAACCTATCCAATCTGTTGATTTGAGACCAACAGATTGGCGACTCTGTTGGGGAACATTCAAAAAAAAAAAAAAAGTACTCTGCTATGGGAAAGAACTCATATACAAAATACAAATTCCTTTTGAGAAGAAAGGTGGCGACTTTGAAATAAGAAATTTTATGTACGGAAGGAGGTCAATAACACAAGGCCACCCCATAGTCCAATTAAACTTTGATTAGAAGAGAAGTAAAAGAAATACAAAGGAGAAATCAATAGATAGTCCGATGGAGCCTAAAAATAACTTTATGAACGGGAAGTATAATCAACACTATTATGAAAACCATTCACATCTAGCCTTGAGTAAATAGAATTATATACACATACCCCAAGGATGAGGACCTAGCAGTTGTGGATAGAGCACGGAAAGGGAAATTCCCTTCTGGCTTTGAGAATCACTATCCAAATTCAAGGATAGGAGCTTCAAGTTCCTCAGGCTCAAGCAAGGTGGATGCATCAGATCGTATGGCAGATTTGATGAAGCAAATGATGGAAGCAGCCATTGAAATGAAAGATGAGGGAAGAGTATAAGAATGTATAGAATCATGTGCTAGATTGGGTATAAATATCAATGAAAATGATATTGATCATGACTTGGAAAGATACAGAGTGAAGTGTGAACAGGCAGCCCAAGGATCAAATAGAGGGAGAAACAATACAGATAAAACCAATGTAAGGAACAATACTTACAAGGTGTTTGAAAACCCTCTATATATTCCTAGGCCAAATGACTTTCCACATAATAATATACCTCCTGAGCACCAACACAATCACCCCAACAACTTCCCATACCCCAATTTACCTCCTGAGTATCAACATAACCAGTTCAATGCCTTTACATATCAAAACCACTTTCAACCATAAAACCAATTTCCTCCCGGTAATAACAATGTGAGACCAAACTATGGAAACTTTTTCCAAGGTGGATACGAACTGATGAACACATAATGCATCAGGTAGTTCTACTTTTTAGGGATGATGGTGTATCCTCATCCTAACCCTAATGAAATTAGGACTGCAATACCAAAGTTCACTGGGAGTAATGCCATCTCAGGGGAAACACATTGCAAATCTTTTGACACAGTTATGGAGGATTTATGTCTCCCATATGAGGATGTCAAGATGAAGTTGTTCATGCAGTTATTGACAGAGGACGCCCGAGATTGGTTTAGAGCACTGCCAGATTTTTCAGTAAACAACCTTACAGAATTCAAAAGACTTTTTCTTAAACAATACGGAGACCACAATAGCCCAGACTTTGCCTTACATGAGATCATAAGCATCAAGAAGGATACAAATGAAGTAGTGGCCGATTTCAATAAGAGATTTAATAGAGTTATGAATGAAATCCCTAATAGAATAAAACCGGTTCCTGAAGTTAGCATTTTGTACTACATGAATGCTTTTGATAGTAAAACAAACTATGAGCTCAGCACAAAGAATCCTACAACCCTTCAAGGAGTCATGAAAGCGGCCATAACTATAGAGAATAATAGAAAAGCAACTAGAACTATAGGAAGAAGGGAGGATGCAAGGTTGTTCAATCCAAAGGCCCCTAAACAAACAAAGGACGATGACAAGTTGGACAAGGTGTTGAATGTTCTCAAGGATTTGTCTGTCAGAGTGAATAAAATAGAGAAACAACAGTTTTATCTCCATGATAGGCCTAGATTGCATGATATGCCTTATAATACCACATGGAAAGATGGGAAACTAGTGGACAAGAACCCGAAAGAAGGTAACCAAATACCAAATCCTCTGAGAAAAGTGGTGAACCAGGTGGTTGATGAAGATATGTGGTGCTTAGCGTGTGATATGCCTCATTCTCCTTACCAATGTGTGGTGGCAATGAAGTTGTAGGGAAGAGAGGAAGAATGTGAAGAATATGCTAAAAAATCATGCGATAAACTTACTATCCTTTGAGGACTGTGACTCATTTGAGGGGAGTGAAGGAAGTGATGTAAATTCTAGGCGGATTAATCAACAATGTTGTATGCAATAGGTATTCTCAGATGAGGAAGATGAAGTCAGGCTGAGGATCCCTACTAAAGAAGAGCGAGAGAGGATTACTACAACTATTGTTGAACAAGCCAAAAGGACTTATATGCTAAGAAACAGAACCATAAACCCTGAACAATGCAAACCACGAGGCATGTTCATAAAGGAGAGTAATAAAACATCTAAACCAATAACTAAGCCAAGCAAGACCCTGGGAGAAAACACAAAGTTAATTAAGGAAAAGGAGTTGCAAGTTTCTAGGATGCAAAAGGGTGATAAGGACGGGATGGTGGACACTTCAATACTGCCTACTACAACATCATTTGATATTGCCAACACCTTGGCACAGATGAAGGTCTCTGTTCCACTACTTGAGATGATGAAGTTTCCAGAATACCGAGAAAAAACCTTGAAGGTGATCAATGGTGTATCTAAGGAAGAGACCAAGGAACATAAACAAAATAGTCAAAATAATGATAACCCTGTTCCAACCATATATTTAGGGTCAACAATAACCAAAAATCCCTCTCAAGTAGACCCATTTTATTTAACCCTGATGATCAATAACAAGATGATAAAAAATTGCATGATTGACTTAGGAGCTGCTATAAATGTAATGCCAGTAGGAGTCATAAAAGAACTTGGAATGTCAGTGGACACAAATTTTGGTAAATGCTATGCCATGGATAACCGTTCTGTCCCAGTGGTTGGTGTCATGAAGGATGTTGAATTCAAATTGGCAGCATGTCCAGAAGCATCTTATAAAACAAACATCACTGTGGTTGATGTCCCTCCTAACTATGGTATGTTATTGTTAAGACAATGGTCGAACCTGATAGGAGGCCATGTTCAGCTAGACTTATCATATGCTACTATACCAATAAATGGACAGGAGGTAAGGATTGCGAGAGAACCTCGCTTTGAATACATCATCGAGGAGGTGGAACCTGTTGATTCAGTATGTTTCATCCAGTCAGACATGGACAACTTCAAAGTAGAGTTGACGATAACAAAATTGAGAGGATTGACCCCGATAGAGTCTACAGTCAAGAAGAGTAAAGATCAAGTATGGAAGATGTACTTTGATGGATCATGCAACAAAGAAGGAAGTGGGGTTGGAATTGTATTTATCTCACCAGATGGAGAAACATTCAAGTATTCTTTCAAACTGATGTTTGAGTGTACAAATAATATTGCAGAATACGAAGCCTTACTCACTGGACTTAATGTGGCTACCAAGCATGGAATTAAATTGCTCAGTGTCTTTGGGGATTCAGAGCTAGTAATATCTCAAATCAAACAAAAGTATGCCTCCAAACATCTCAGGTTGAAACAATACAGGGATGTTGTATGGGATACCATGGAACTGTTTGATGCTTTCCAAATAAGTTAGATTGACATATCAAAGAATATCATGGCTGACTTCTTGGCCAATGTTGCTTTGAAGGTAAATGATATAACACTGAATGGAGTCTCAGAAATGGAAATAAAAGTTAGACCTTCTGTTTCAGATAACTTGTATAACTGGCAAGTTTTTCATGATGACAATGATTTGTTAAAATTCTTACACTGTGTGGATCACTACCAAGCACGAGCTATCAACTTCAATGATTTTGTAGAGATGACAGATGGGAAAGAGACTTTGTTGGGACAAGAAATCATACAGTTAAAATCTAATAAAATACCTAGAGGACTAGTCGCACTGGAAAGAGCTTTCAACATACAAGACAAAGTTGAAATCAAAGGAACCTCAGTCAAAGAAAACGATGTTGAGAAGATTAATTTGGGAAGCAAAGAATCACCAAGGCATGTTTTTATTGGTAGTAAATTGACTCCTAAAATGAAGTAGCAATTAGTAATGTTACTCAGAAAATATAAGCATGTATTTGTATGGTCTTATGCTGACCTCAAAGCATACAAGGAGGATCTCTTCCAACATGAGATACCTCTTAAGCCTGATGCTAAACCATTCAGACAAAAGTAGAGGCCTATAAACCCCACTTTACTCCCTAAGATGAAAGAGGAAATAATTAAAATGAAAGATGCGGGGATAATTAAACCTTGTAGATACTCTACTTGGGTTTCAAATTTGGTACCTGTCAGAAAGAAAAATGGGGACATAAGACTATGTGTGGACTTCAGAAATCTGAACATATCATCATTAAAAGATAATTATCCTTTGCCAAACATGGATAATATGCTGCAGAAAGTAACTGGATGTGATTTATTGTCCATGATGGATGGGTTCTTGGGGTATAATCAAATAAAAGTTAAAGAAGCTGAACAATATAAGATAGCTTTCACAACACCATGGGGCACATATGTATATGCAAGGATTCCATTCGGATTAACAAATGCAAGGGCAACATTTCAAAGGGCAATGGATGTAGCATTTACAGAACTGATTCATGTAATAATGGTGGTGTATCGGGATGATTTAACAGCTTATTCAAAAAGGGTTGAAGATCATTGCGATCACCTTGAGAAATTATTCAAGAAAGCTTTGGAATATGGAATTTCCCTCAATCCGAAGAAATGTCATTTCGCAGTTGAAGAAGAGAAGCTCCTAGGACATATAGTGTCTAAGGAAGGGGTGAAAATTGACCCTGAAAGAGTAGCTGCAATAAATGAAATACCTATCCCAAAGACTATCAAAGTTGTTCAATCATTTTTGGGACAAATCAATTTTGTCAGAAGATTCATCCTTAATTTTGCAGATATCATAAAACCTATAGTGAGGATCCTGAAAAGCGAAGCTAAGATTGATTGGGATTCAGAGGCATTAGATGCATTTCTAGATATAAAAAGGGCAATATATGAGGCACCAGTATTGATATCCCCAGATTTCAATAAACCTTTTTTAATTTTTTCATTTGCATCTTGTCATACAGTGGTCGCAGTGTTATTACAAAAGAACTAGGACAATTGTGAGCAGCCTCTTGCGTATTTCAATTGTCACTGAATTCATCCGAAATTAAATATGACCTAAATGAAAAACAAGCTTGTGCATTGGTAAAAGTAGTAAAACAATTCAGACCATATTTGGTAGGCGCAAAAGTTATAGCATATGTTCCTAATGCAGCAGTGAAGGACATATTCAGACAAACTGAGGTCACAGGAAAAAGATGTGAATGGATCAACCAGATTCAAGAATTCAATATTGAGCTCAAGATTTCACAAGTTATCAAAGGTCAGGGATTGGCTAAACTTATGGTGGGAGCAAGGGTTGAAGAATTTCAGGTAAATGAGGTTGGACTAGATGAAGCCAGTTTCAGTATTGAAAATACAACCTGGTATGCAGATATCATGTATTATCTCAAGCACATAAGATGTCCAAATGGTATGACTGATAATCAAAAGAGAACATTAAAACTGAAATCTACAAAATATGTGATCATCTATGGAGACTTGTATTGGAAAAATAGAGATGGTATATTGTTGTTATGCCTAGATGAACACCAAGCAGAGAAGATCCTACAAGAGATGCATGAAGGGGTTTGTGGTGGTCATTTTTCAGCCAAAACTACTGCACACAAGATATTGAGAGTTGGATATTTTTGGCCATGTGTCTTCAATGATTCCTATGCTTATGTTAGAAAATGTGAGGCTTGTCAGAAATTCTCAGGGAAAATGAAGTATCAAGGATCACTCTCACTAAGACCAATGCAGGTTGAAGCACCATTTCAACAGTGGGGAATAGACTTTATAGGAGAGATATCAAAAAAGTCGAGCGGAGGACACAGATGAATTTTGGTTGCCACAGATTACTTTACCAAATGGGTGGAAGCAATACCTACTAAACAGGGCACTAGTAAAATAGTGATAAAATTCATACTGGAAAATATTATTACTAGATTCGGTGTTCCTGCAAGGATCATCTCTGATAACGACATGGCTTTCAGGTCTGAAGAATTCAATACCTTTTGTGAAGAATATGGCATCACAATATCTCATTCATCCCCTTGCCACCCTCAGGGTAATGGGCAAGCTGAGTCTAGTAACAAAAACATCCTAAAGATTATCAAAAGAGTGCTAGGACAAAATAAAAGGGCGTGGGACTCAAAACTGAATCTAGCATTATGGGCAGATAGAATAATAGTAAAAAAATCTACAGGGAGGTCCCCATATGAGCTAGTCTATGGTAAAAGGGCTAGACTCCCTTTGGATAACCTCCTACCTGTACATAAATTCATAACATAGGAAGGGATAGAGATTGATGACCCTTTATAGGAGAGGCTGATACAGTTGGTAGAGCTTGATGAAGTCAGGACATAAGCACAGGAGGAAAACATTAAAATTCAGAATCAGATGAAAAAATTGTATGACAAAAGAACAACAGAGAGAAAGTTTAAAATTGGTGATTCGGTTTTAATGTGGAATGGTAGGAGCAAGTTTGAGGCTTTATGGCTTGGACCATATGCGATAATGGATAAAGCAGGGGAAGATTCTTATTTCCTCCAAAGTGCTACGGGAGAAGTTCAGGAACTGCCAGTACATGGGCAATTCTTGAAAAACTTCTTTTCTTGAAAATAGCCTTCTCCATGTACAGTAGTTTAGGTCTCGCCCCCATGGTAAAAACCACATTTCGTTTGATTTTTCCCTATATAAAGCAGAGAGTCTAGATTTTTGAAGGTATCCGTAGCATACCCCCATCCCCAGTCCGAGCCACTGTTGAGCATCAAATTTGAATTAAGTAAAATATCTTGATTCGTAAGATTGAATTACAAGAGCCCTCCATTTTTTAGAAAAAACCATTATTTTTATTGATGTCATAATAACCCATAAGTTATCAAACAAATCTGATAGCACTCTATCAAAATATTCAAAATTCAAATAATATCGATGAGACCCAGCGATGTCTCATCTATATAAAAAGGGCATCGAAGGAAAGGGAACACCGATGAACTCTAGAAAGGACTCATCGAAAGCAATGATTTTACCGATAGAAGATATCAAAGAAAGCAAAGACGTTTTCATCGACGGGAGAAAGCTTTCGAGGAAATAATACCATCGGCGCAACATGAAGGAAACTCACTGAAAGAAGCATTCTTATCGAAAGAGTGATATCGATAAAACAGAAGAAAACTACATCGATAAAAGATATCGATGAAGATACGAGTTTCAAGGAAGCTAAAGGGCATGTTACCGATATGCATGATTTTGTCGATACAACTTTATCGATGAAAAATTACTAATGAGCTCATCGATGAAAAGATGATAGCGGAAGCAAGTCATCAAAAGTAAAGAAGACTTCGATGAAACGATAGACCTGTTTATCGATGGGGTGTAGTGATGTTGATAGAAAGGGAGTTTTGATGGAAGGATAAAGGAAGTCACTGAAGCCCTAAGTCTCTTCAACATGAAACCTGACAGACATAAAAAATATATCGATGGGGAGATGGCTATAATAACCGAATGCAGCATTTCGATAAAGGGAGAAAATACATACACGAAGTAATATTCAAAACAAAAGTATCATCGATAGAGACAAAGAGATCGATGGAATAAAAAATGAGGGATCGAAAGATATATTCTCATCGAAATGATTGCCGTGAAAATCAGAAACAAATCCCAAGGAAGGTCACATCACCATTAAATTCAAACGTGTTCCCAAGTAACCGTTGTTAAAACTGTTATTATTAACTGATCAAAGATGACATGAGGATGCTAAACAAAGATATTGTAATGAATAAAGATGACAAGTACATCGAGCACATGGGGGTACTCAATTTGTTTATCTTCCAGTTTGTTAACAAAAAATGTTAGTTAATGGTTATATGTTGAAAAGCCACAACGCTTGGTGATAATGTATACTCTCATATAAAGAAGGGAACTTTGGTAATGTGGGATGATCATTAAAGAAGGAGTAGATTATAGCCTTAGGTTTACCATTGTACTTTTTGGCAAATATATAATATAATCAGTCATTTTCCTTTGCGTTTATGTTGTGGATTATTGCATTTTCTGCAAGTAGTTGCTTATGATATTATCTAAAGGAGATAAGGTTATTCATGTTCTTCTAGTAAAATTTTATGTTTCATATTGTAGATTTGGATCAAAAAGATTTACTCGTGAATTGTAATTGTTCCCTGTATTTCTTCCCTAGATGGTCTCTTAAAAGTTAGGGTTAAATTCATTCAAGCAGTTTATAATATAGACACTGAAGTAGAGCTCATAAGAAACAGTAAATGACAGACTCATCAAGAGGGGGTGGGTTTAAAAATTGTCTCATAAGTTTACACAATAAGTCCTAAAGAAATATAAAAGACTCTGTAGCCCAAACAATGAAGAAAGGCACTGATCATCTATAAAATACAGCTCATCAGTTCACATTTCACTTTAAAAGTAATAGGAGTAGCTGAGTAGGAAATATAGAATAGACTAGCAATAGTGTATATACAAAAATTTCAAGCACAAAGATCGAATAACTTCTACAACAACAATCTTGAATTCATCTGCTATATCTCCATCCTGGGAATTTATGCCATTCTGAGATAGGAGGAAATCAGATCAAGATACTTAATCTGCTATAAAAAGCATTAGTCATTGAAAACAACTAGTGAGTAGGTATACCCGCCTAGGTCCTGCAGAGCCTAAAGTGAGAGAGTTAGTAATCAAATAGGTGTAGCATCCTAAAATTGCGACACTTGCAATTTCGACTGCATTTCGGTCTTCACGATGGCGACGCAACATGCAACCTGAATGGAGACCCCGAAACCTGATTATGACACTGAAAACTGCATTTTCTTGCACCCTGGTCTGAACCTCCTTTGCACCCTGCTGTCTCGGGAGGTGGGACCAGAGCGCCCAGTGCCCTAGTCCTTCAGGACCATGGCGCTCAGTGCCCTGGTCCCTGGGTCCTATTTTGGGCCTGGTCTCTTTTGGACTTCAGGTCTTTATGTTTGCAAATTGGAAAATTATCTTTCCTGGTCGGCCTAAGGTCGGGAAAATCAGTCTATCAGCCCTAATTGACAAGTATATAAACTACATTTTCCTCTTTCATTCGATATGATGGGAAAAAGCATGGAAACTATACTCAAGCATTCAAGCATTCTTTCAAGCAATTGATCATTCTAAGTCTCCATTCAAGGCTAAGTGTTGCATTCAAGACAAGGATTCAACCATTGAAGAGGAGATCACATACTACATGCCACATACAACATACAACATACAACAATACAACAAACAACAACATCTATACCTTCGCACATAAGGATACAAACATCCTTACAACAAGGTATTAGTACTTGTTTTACATTACATTTACAACATTTCTCATTTCTTGGTTAATTCCAAAATCGGGGTTTGACCTAAAGGCAAACCCCTAATCCCTAACCCCCCAATCATCTTCGCTTTTCTATGTGTAGGTTGCAGGTACGCGGCTGAAATTGAAGATCTGGAATCCTTGTGCAGAGACGAACAGATCCCCCTTCGTTTCGCGGATTTTTCGGAGGACCGTGTGCACGTCGGGCGCCATCGTCCCGTCAACTTTTGCTCAAATTTGCAGGACAGCGCCGTATCGACATTTTACTGCTAATTCCAGGTCTGCAACTTCATCCTATATCCCTATCTCAGTTTATAAGCAAATCTTTGTCACTTTCTATGCATTCCTAGCTTAATTCTTTTATCAACATTCTTTACAAAAGAGGGTAGCCTTGCTTTCTTAACCCTTGAAACACATTTAGCATCCAATCTTGCATTGTGTGGGATTGGATCTTGTGGGTTTCAACCCCTCTTTTGAATGTAAAGTCTCTCCCCTAAGTGAAAACCATCAACCCTAGAGACTCTCCCTTCTCTCTCCTCGGAGTTGGAAGAGGGGAGAGCAACTAGGGTTCGATCGCGATTTTCCGCTTTACAATAGGTTCACTCTATAAGTTGGCCAAGTCAATTGGAAGGTTTGAGCATAGGAGTTGGCATTTCCTTAGAACCTATCCAATCTGTTGATTTGAGACCCAACACATCAAACGTTCAACTAGTTTTTCACCCAATATTTGGTTATGTTCAAATAGGATTACCATCAAACTCTTAACAAGAGTCACCCTCAAATATTCAACCAGTGTCACCTTTAAATTCATAAGGAAAGTCATCTCTCTTTAACAAACATTCCTTAAGATGAAATCAGTGAGACAATGAATGATCCCAGAGTTAATAAAACACTAGACAAACTGATATGTAAGGATCTTCTAGGGTAATTCAAACACCTTCAAGAGAAAATTGTATCAAGTTATGAGGATCAACCACAAATGGGCAAGTCAAAACTAGAATTGGTTTTAGCACATGAGAAAAGTCAAACAAATAAAGTCTTAGAATAGGCAAACACAAATCCCATTTCAAAACAAGAGACAAAAATGTCTTTAAAGAGAGTGCATAGTTCTTTAACTTTACAAATTCCCCTAAAACCAATGTTTGAAAAGCATTTCAATCCTTTGTTTGATACAATGTCACCAACACCTCAAATGAACACATATACAAAGCTGTATGCAGCAGTGATACCAACAATGACAACAAGAACACTAGCAAGTACATTTCATCCCAATACATCAAGTGTTCCTCAAGTGAATCAACAACCAATGTGACAAGACATATTTACATTTACCATAGGTATGCCACTTTTACCTCATGTAGAACTGAACATGAATACACAAAAAAAGATCCACTCTTGATAACCTACCTTACATCACAGACAACTTCTTCAATGAATTTCCCACCCAGGGGAACAAAAACAAACAGTCAAACAAGTCATACCCTACCCAAGTTACACATACCTAAACAAACAACTTTACTTCCAATTGTGTCACAAGTTAGCATGCCTCCTCTCATGTCTTTGAGCACACCAATTGTGTCACAAACCAACACGAATGTAGTAACAAGTATGTCCTTAATTGGACATCAACCAAATGCAATCAATGTGCAACCAACATAAGCAACAAATGTCTTACAATATGCTGTGTGGGAGAAAAAGTGACACTAAGCAAACATGCCCTAATCTCACTTTCAACCACACACTTGTGGAATACGAAAGAGCCTAGAGGTATCACACAATTGGCTACTTCTTCTTGTGGAAGAGAGAGCCACGAGCTACCTATTAGGATTTCTATTCCTTTGTTGTAATTGAAAGATAAAATGATGCAAGTTCAATCCCTAACCCCAAAGTGCAAGTATGAACTAATAACAAGATTACAGAATTGAACTTAAATGATGGAAAGCTGTAAACACAAGGATAAGACAAGAATGAAAATGCATACCCGGAGTTAAAATCTGACTGAAAATGTTCAGGACGGGGGCGCGGGCGCCACTGTCCTGATTCTGCCCCTGAAACTGCTCCGGAAACTACTGTTTTGCACTTTGGAAAAAGCTGTCAAAAATGCTGAAAATGTTGTCTGTCAGGAGGACCAGGGTGCCCAGCGCCCCTGTCCTAGGGACCAGGGTGCCCAACGCCCCTATCCTGGCAGGACCAGGGCGCCCCACGCCCCTGTCCTGGTCTTTTGCTCTGCAATTTGGTGGGAAGTGTTGTCTCGGCCTGCTTCTCCGGATCTGTAACCTGCGGCGTCGTCCGAGTCCCGAAACCTGCACTTATATCTGAAAAGGTGTTTGGGCGGCTATATAGGGTTTTGCCTTAGTCAAACCCCCGCTTCGGTGATTTCCACCTCCATGAATAGCCAAGTTGTATTGTAAAAGTAATGTGTGTGCAGACCTTGTGTGTGTGCAAGATCCTAAAATGCAAGTAAGCAAACTAGAGCAACCTAGAAAGTAAACCCTAATTGCTTGTAAATGATAATGTAAATGCTCTAAATCAAGATGCAAAGTGATCTAAAGCATGAATAAGTAATATATTGAAGCTTATGCAAAGACATGAAAACAACATGAAATCATACCCAACCCCCAAGGGAGGGGTACAAGCCAATCTTCAGTCGGTAATCTCCTATTGCTCTTCAATGTCTTCCAAGCCCTAAATGGATGAATGAAATTGATAAATGCTTGATAGATGGATGTTGAATGTTGTTGAAGTCTTCCAAGATCTGCTCTTTCACTGCATATGAGGTCCTGAAATAAAAAATCGGATCCCTTCAAATGAGGAAAGAGAGCTTTTATGTATGAAACCCTAGGTCGTAAATTCGTATTTTGGCCGACCTAGAGATTGAATATCCTGCCAATTTCTTGGGGTTAAGCTTTATTTTATGATTGGATCGCGCTCCTAAAATTTCGGGAAAAATGTCTGGGACCATGTTGCACTCCGGGCGCCACGGTCCCGACAACTTTTCACCAAATTTTCAGGGCCATCGGATATGATGATTTTAGAGAGAATCCCGAAGTTACAGGTGATTTCGAGATGTTTTGACCCCCGAAATCAAGCCCCCAAGTTCAAAATAGGACCTAATTAGGGTTTTTGATTAAATGATGTATTGGAGGAATAAAATGAAAGGGGCACACTTTAATGAAAGGGCCCAACTTTATGATGTAGGAAATGATAAAATAGGATCTTAGACCTAATTAATTTAATTAATTAAGTGCTAAAGGGGAAATGCAATGCAAAATACAAAATGCGCCAAGGCGGGTGCTAAACTAGGTGTGAAATTGTACCACCCTAGCAAGTGCGTACAATTTATGACGCTACATATGCTAACATAAATATGCTATCACAAGAAAATCCTCCCAAGCAACAAAAATGCCAATCCAAAATTCTCAATAATATGTAGGGAAGACTAGGTTATGCAAAATCATGGAATTAATCAGCAAAAAAGTTCTTGGCTCATTTTATCTTTAACATTGACAATGAGTCACCATGACAGAGTTGTGCAACACATAACATAAGACTGGTGAACCTTCCATAACATTCTTGTAAATATGGTGCAACCTTGTCAGTCGATGCCCATGTGACATTCTTGAAGACCAACAAGTGAACTTATTCATTAATAATTTAATACCAGAATTTATTTATGAAAAAGTACCAAAATGATTGAAAAAGTCATCAAAAAGTTGACAAACATTGAAAATGCTCTCATTCAAAGAGGAAAAATTAATAGTTTGAAAGACAACGAGAGCAATTCAAATGATAAAAAAAAGTTTTAATCAAGAAACAAGATTGTCACAGATGATTGAGTAGTTGATATGAGAATAGTCAACAATGCGCAACCAAAAATTAGTTTCAAAGGACCAACATTACCAAACACACAAACACCTAGTTAAACTCAACGATAAGATCAATCAATGAATGTAGTTCAACAAAACCAAAAATGCAGACCTCACAGACCTAGGGATGTGCCCCTCATGCAATTTACACCCTTGGGAGACCCCATTGAATTAGTTATAAAATGATTACTCTAGTTGAATTTTTTTTTATTGCATGAAATAAGAAACGAGCGAGAAGGAGGTGGAATGAAAATGAATATTATGAATATGATTGCATGAAAGGACATAAAAATACTTCATATTTTCAGTTAAAGCACCTCATACAAGATCTATTTGACTAAGTTTTAATTGAAGTGGAATATCCTCTAGGATCGTTTAATACTAATCACACTATTTTCATGACTCCACTACTTGATTATGGGAAGGAAAAGCCTCCAATTTAGGTTCTAACCCCAAAGGCAATGTGAACTATACTAAAGCTCCCATGACTACACAATAAATTATTTCCAAGTAGAAAATATTCATGTGTCCACAATAACCATCAAGGAGAAAAGTCTTTAGTGTGCAATACCCACCCAACCATCCAAAATTACTTTGCAAGGAGCTCCTCCTAAGTTGCAAGCAACTAGTTAGTACAATCTCCTTGACCATCTAGGTAAAACAACTACACAAATTTACATTCTTGAATTGTTGTGCATATCTCCCATGTACAAGGTTGTCTTGGATAAAGATTTGCAATATTCTACAATTCCCACATACATAAGTGTTGATTAGTTTCAGGCCATGATAGGTCACCTTGCTGCTAATCAGCATGTTTTTTTCACATAAAATGTCCTCCCATACGATAAACCTAACCACAATTATCCCTTATATTTAGAAGTATTTGTCCATAACTACAAAATTAGATGAGTCTTGATAGATGGTGGAGAAAGACTTAATATTTGTACCTTGAGAGTTATAATCGCTCTGGGATATTCTAAAGATGACATAGATGCTTCCAGGAAAATAACAATAAAGGCTTATGATGACACACAACATCCTTTAAAAGGACTCATCATACTACCCATCCATCTTGGTTTGCCTATAGTAAATACATTGTAAAACATCATTCTTGGTCGTCCCTGGATCCATGCAATGAAAGCAGTACCATCAACTTACCACCAATGTTTGAAATTCCTATATCTTGGGATGGAAGTCACCATTCTTGGAGATCCTAATCCTTTTCAGTTTTGTGCTAATATAAAATGAACTCTTGAACAAGTGATAGTTAACGAAGAAGAATTGTCCTCTAGTTCCTCTTAATATGTTGACTCTCTAACATTGGCAAAATTCTCTGAAGGTAAGATCAAAATCCAGGACCAAGGATCTGGAGAATACACTATGGCACAATCATTACACATTGGGAAGCTGGCTACTTCCCCCAAATCTGATGGAAAACTACATTCTCTCCAGAAAGAGAAAAAGGTTATCATTAAATACAAACCTCCCACTATATTTTCAGAGTGGGGTGAGTTGCACAAAGAGAGCATTGAAGAGGATCTAGCTAAATAGATTTACAAAGACGAAGAGGATGTTCCACTTGAGTGGTTACCTATGGAACATTATGGACCTGGTTTTAAGATCATGCAAAAGAAGGGATATTATGGACATAGTGGTCGGGGCACAAAAATGAGGTGTCATAGAACCCATATTACCTAAAATATTACTGAATAATCTAGGACTTGGATTTGTGCCATTGTCAATTGTTTCCTCCAGTACTAAGTTACCCTTATGCAAAAAAGTGAGTGCCTCTAATGATGATATGACAGTTGAGGATTTTTTTTAATCAAAAATAATTCCAATGAAGGGGAATGAGATTCCTATTCATCAAATTCCTAAGCTCTTAACAATATCTTTGTTGATCCAGATGATATGCACTTACAAGACAAATATGTAAACAATGCCCATCCTACTGTGAAAAATTGTCCTTGGGTCTAGATCAAAGAATTTTGGGATCCCGATGATACCTCTATCATAACTATAACACTATGACCCAAGCTTTGTACAATGTTGATGATAAAATGCCTTTAGTGTACCTTGAAATAATATATTGGAACCAACAAGGACCACCAAGCTTGGACTATTTTAAAAACGATGAAGTTATAGTTGAGTTCTTGGACCTTCAAGAAGGTATGTCGCTGGGTGATCACAAATCAGGCTTCACTATTGATCTGAATGCTATGACATATTTTAGGGAGTCAACTTTGTCTTCCAGTCATAAAAATAAAAATAAAGAAAAAAGAGAAGAATAGGTCTCTTGGTGAAAACTAGAAGGCATTTTTAGATCATGAAAAACTAAAAAGAAAGATGTATCTGAGGGTCAAAAACTCTCTAAGGCGACCAAGGATGGAAGACTAGACATATACCCCCATTGAATCAAGAAAATTCTTCTCTACTTGTGGAGATGACACTGAAAATTAATCTGGGTACCCCTGATAGCCCTAAGATCATTCACTTTGCAGCCTCATTGTCAGAACAAGAAAACGTTGAATTCATAAATTTTTTCTTATAGAGGTAGATAAATTTTGCATGGTCTTTTGCAGAAATGATAGGGATTTGATCCTAAATTGGTCCTTCATCAGTTACCATTGTAGCCTGGTGCAAAGCTAGTAAAACAAAAGCGAATGAAAAAGCATCCTTAGATTGCGTTGTTAGTCAAAGATGAACTCAAGAAGTTGTTAGATGTGGGTTTTATTAGATCCATTGACTACACAAAATGGATTTTTAATTTAGTCTCAATTACCAAACCCACTAGGGGCGTAAGGATATGCACCGACTTTAGGGATTTCAACAAGGTGTGTCCCAAAGATGATTTCCTGTTACCAAATATTGACATTATTGTAGACTTGAGAACTGGTTATGAGATGTTATCACTAATGGATGGTTTTTTGGGGCTATAATAAGATCATAATAGTCCTTGAAGATCAACACAAGACAACTTTCATTTTCCTTGGGGAACATACAGTTGGAATGTGATGCCCTTTGGTCTAAAAAATATTGGAGCCACTTATCAAAGGGCAATGACAACTATTCTTCATGATTTCATGCATATACCAATGGAAGACTATGTATATTCAACTTAATATACAAATCAATTACTAGAGATAGCCATATAGTCATCTTAGATATGATCTTCACCATAATGGAGGAGTACAAGGTTCGTCTAAACCCTAAGAAGTGTGTCTTTGGGGTAATATCGGGAAAACTCCTAGGCTACATTGTCTACCACCAAGTCATTGAAGTGGTCCCAGTGAACGTGAAAGCTATAATTGACATGCCTCCATCCTCTAATTTAACTCAACTAAGAAGTCTTCAAGGTCTTCAAGGCAAATTGCAATCTATTCAAAGATTTATTGCATAATTGGTAGACAAATTCCATCCTTTTCAACTTTTCCTTCACAAAGGTGTACCCTTTAAATGACTAATCAATTTCAATAAGAATTCCAACTACTTAAGGACAATCTAATATCTCTACCAATCTTAATGCCTCCCATTAAAGGTAACCCATTCATTTTGTAACTCTCTACAATAACAACAACATTAGGAGCTCTCTTAGCATAACATAATGAAGAAGGAAAGAAGAGAGCAATATACTATATCAGCCAAACACTTGTGGGTTGTAAACTATACTCCCATTGAGTGTGCATGTACCATTGAATTGTGTTTGCCTCCCAGAAGATTAGACACTATATGTTGAACCATAAGACTTTTCTTATAGCAAAGATAGATCCCCTAAAAGACCTCCTTAATAAGGCAACTCTCACTAGGTTGTTGGCTAAATGGGTGATGATTTTGAGTGAGTTTGACATTGAATATGTAGACAAAAAAGTAATAAAGGGATGAGTCATAGCCGATCAACTTGTAGATGCTCCAATTTCATATGATCATCTCTTATTATCTAACTTTCTAGATGAGTCAGTATTTACAATTACAACCTCCGGTGAGTGGAAGCTCTATTTTGATGACTCGCACACAATTAATCGCTCAAAGGCAGGACGTTTATTTGTCATGCCATAAGGGGATGCTATTCTCAAGTCCTACAAAATAACTTTTGAATGCACCAATAATATTGTTGAGTATGAAGCCTTGATCACAGGACTTAGAATTGTAATAGAGCAACTTGGAAAATCAAGAACCTTCAGGTCTATGGTGATTCCCATCTATTCATCTACTAGGTGAATGATAACTATGATACTAAAGATGAAAAACTTGTCCCTTATAAGAAATTGATCGACTATTTCAAATCTTAGTTTGTTACAATTTGGTTTGATCGAGTGCTACAAGTACAAAATAAACTAGCAAATGTTATGGAGGCAATTGCATCAATGCTTGATATGTCACCAAATGTCGAGAAATGTGAGTTTTTGATGGAACAACTACTGGTACCTTCTTTTAAAATCCCATAGTCTGAGCTCGTGTGTGAAATTGTTGGTGCTAATTCTCCTTGGTACCAATATATTTACAATTACTTACATGTCCAAATCCTGCCACCAAACCTGTCTAATAACCAACATTGATCCTTTATCCATCAAGCCTCTAGATATGTTATCATCGATGATAATCTTTACTATCGTTCCTTTGGCCAAACCCTCCTCAAATGTCTTGATTTAGAAGAGGTGCAAACATCTTTACATGAGGTACACAATAGTATATGTGGGGCCCATTCTAGTGAGCTAAATTTGGAAAAGAAACTCATGAGAGCTAGATATTATTGGCCCACAATGGAGCAAGATGCCTACAATTTTGTAAAGAAATGTTACAAGTGTTAGATACATGGAGACCTCATTCACGCACCCGCACAAGAGCTTTAACTTGTTATATCTTCACGACCCTTCTCTCAATGGGGACTTAACCTCATAGGAAAGATTAATCCTACTTTTGTGAATGTCCATAAGTTTATAATAATTGCTATTGAGTACTTTACCAAATGGATTGAGGTCATTCCTATGACTTATATTACTGCCAATCAAATTTATAAGTTTATCTTGAATTATATCATATGCTGGTATGAAATTCCACTAGCAATTGTTACTTACAATGGGCGCCCATTCAAGAACCAAGATGTTAAATAACTTTGTGAGAAATTTCACATACAATGCATGCTGACTTTTGTTGAAATCATATATTTTTTAGATTTTATAATATTTTTAGCTTTATGAGGTCCCATTATAAGTAATTAAATGAAGAGAGTTATATCAAAGCCTCTTAGACCAAAATTGCTTGGATAGAACCTCTCTACTCTTAAATCATATGTGTAATGAAGTCTCCTTCACACCTATCAAAATGCAGTTAAAAATCCACTTTTACATTAGCTTTTGGGGGTTCAAATGAATTCATTTGGAAGTTTTATTTTTTAAGTATGTAGTCCTTATTATAAACTTTTCAAATAGTATAATTTTTAATATATTTAATTTCATTAATATATTAATGCTATATTTCTTATGAATGTAGGTTTTTCATTGAACATTAAGGATTGTGTTTCACACTCCCGAAAAAATTGAAAAATAGAGATTTTTTTTGTAAAAAATATCTTTTCCCTAGGTATCGGTATCCTTATTTTAATACAAAAAGAATAATATAATTCAAAGGCATACACAAAAAGTTATGCATTACAGAACACACCTCTGTCCAAATTACAATTACTCTAAATTCAAAAATTAACTATATATATATATATATGTAGCAAAAAATTATGAAAAAATATCCATCCACTAGATATTGGTGTGACAAATCTATATTTTAAAAAATGTTATGCACTTTAGAATAAATGTCACTTCTAAAAAATGTTTATTACTGTAAATATTTAGTTTTAAAAGTTACATAACAATATGGACAATTCATTTCTAATTATTCTTAAAAAATATAGTTAGGATCTATATAAAAAATCTCACAAATCAGTAGTTTACTTCATGTTCAAATTCTTAATGGTTTAGCTGCTATAATTGTTAGAAAGTAAAGATCTGGTGTAAACTATTGATTTCAGTGTCAAGTTTGAACAAGTGTAGTTCCCAATATCATGAGATCACCCAGCATTGCTTTTCCACTCTATACTATCCACCGAATAATGGCCAAGTTAAGACATCAAACAAAGCCATCATTAAAATATTGAAAAAGATTATCAATGATACTAGTCGAGATTGGCATATACAGCTGAACCCTGCCTTGTGGGCACACTAGACCAATATCTGCACTCCCACTAGTGCTACTCCTTATTCATTAGTTTATGGTTCTGATGTCATACTTCCCGTTGAGGTTGAGATCTCATAATTGAGAGTTTCCTTGTGATAGTTGATTGAGGATTAAGACTACAAGATATCCAAACTACATAAGTTAGAAATATTGGATGAAAAATAATAGATTGCTCTATTTCATTTGCAAGCTTATTAAAATTGTCTCCATCAAAGCTATAACAAGATGGTCAAAGGCTAAAATTTTGACATTGGTGACCTGATCCTTAGAGAAAATCCAAAGAATCAACAAGCCAAAGGAAAACCAGGCAAGTTTGAGTCTAATTGGCTAGGACCATATGTAGTCACTGCAACTTATGGGTCAGGTGTGTACCAACTTGCAATGTTGAAGGGAGAACCACTTTCAGATCCGGTTAACATGCACCTCCACAAGTATTTTACATGATTCTAAAAAAAAATGTTTTTTTAAATGATCCTAAATAAAATATCAAAAAAATTGAAAAATGATCTTGAAAAGCTACCAAAAAAATTGAAAAAAATCCTGAAAAAAATAAAATCTTTCTCTTGATGAAAATGTGGCACACAAGTATCTTGTGTGACCAAAATAAAAGTAAAGAGAAATCATTTTCCCTATAGTGAAAACCTGGCAAACAGGTGCTTTGGGTAAGTATTGTGGTGAACACTTGGTAGACATGCACCAATTGTAGCAAGTTATGGCTCCACCATCCATCATTGCTCTATTTGTAACACGTCTGCCTCCATAAGAACATTTTCATCCATTTCCAATAAAACCTGATTTCCCTCTTTTGGCTTGAGAGTAGTCTATGTTCAATGTCATTTCCTTTTTGCATCTAGTTTATACATATATTGGTTTGCTTTCTCATGGTTGTTGTAAATAGTCTTGAACCAAACTACAATTTCTCAAACATGCTTGGAAGATAGAGTCCTTCTCGTCAACAGATCAAAGGATGCAACATGTGCATAGCTAAAAAGTCCTAATTTTTTTCCAAAACATTCATAAAATGTCCTTAAAAAATCCCTAAACATAAAAAAATGTCTTGAAAAATCCCTAAAAATTAGAAAATGTTCTACAAAAAAAAATTCAAAAATATTTTAAAAGTGTCCTAAATAAATTGAAAACCAATAATCAAATAACATCAAAAAACCCTAAAAATTGGAAAACATTAAAAAACTAAAAACAATCATTTCATTTTATTAATAAATCGTCCCTTGCAAAGACAGACATTCGAGTAGGCAACACATGGAAAATATGTAAAATGTCGCACTTAACAAATCATGCAACAATAGACAAGCTATCATCGTAGTCAACAATAAGAATGATCTAACTTGTCCTATCAATCAAACATCAAACAATCCCTATCACTATCATCTATCTTATATAGGGTGCAATATACTTGAAACTAGATTGAATCTATCTTTAATAGGGTGCTTCATTCCTGAAACCAAACGTCATTATCCTCCTATCACAACCAATCAACTTTGACAACAAGATAAGAATGGTTGTTGAATCGCTTGGTCCAATGAGTCTTATCTTTCATTGATTTATCTTGGATCATGTTTCTATGCTGCTCAAGGATATCTGCAAGTGATTAGAGTGGTCAGGTTGGTTTATGGTCTTTTGTTTGTGGGGTGTTTTTTAATGAAGTTTTGGGGCAAGTATGTCTTGGGTGTCGGTGTTGGCACATTCACTCATGCATTTGACTATCGCACATACCTTGACCCTTAGCATACAAATGTTTCAAGATAAATAGAAAAATTCCTTCTTTGCGATGTGTCTATTTTTTGTAAAGAGATAACATTATCATCCTGGTTTTCTATACCATGGTGCGACCCATTTACCACATAATAAAGCTCTATGATGATAAAGCGCTCGTGAAAGATCATTTCACCATACTAACTTTTCTTCTCTTCTCACTAATCTTTCTTCTAACTAACATTTATTCTATCAATCATTTTATCACTTAATCAATAGTTCGTCCTATCAGTCAATTAATCAACCTCATGTAATTTATCCTATTTGATCAATCAAGATTTTCTTCATCTGATATCGATCAATCCTTATCTACAATAAACTAATATTCTTCACTTCTTATTAGTCATTCTTCTCTTTCATCCCATTTCCTCTTTCTAACATTCTTCTTCTTCTTCTCTCAAGAGATCATTCATGCCTTTCATACATAAACAATCTCTCAAGGGGGTATCCTACCTCCATACCTCAATATATTGGGGTATGATCTTTCAATTCTTCTTTGAAACAATGCTCAAATTCACATTGTCTCAATTAGGGCAAAATGTAGACACTGAAAAATTGTCCTAGATCTCCAATGACACTTTTCAACAATTTCTCATCCAAAACTAATTAAATTTTTTTATTATTTAATTATTACTAATATTCTTCTCCTAATAATTAAATATTTTTGAATTACTCTTGTAGACACCTAAAATTAATTAAATTAATATTTAATTAATTTAAGCCTCTCCACATAGTAAATTAATTTAATTGTTGAAAATTAATATACCCAAAATTACCGATAAAAAAAAAAAAAAAAATTTAATTGTGTGTGTCCCTTTATTCTTAAAATTAATTAAATCAAATTTAATTAATTTTATCACTATAGTCAAATAATTAATTTATCAATAAATTAATTATTCCCCCAATTTTCTAAAGTCATCTCAATCATTATTTATTCAAAACCCTACTTAGTTAATTAATTTCAATTAACTAAGTTAATCATGTGATTCCTACAAATCACTTTTCTAATCCTATCATCTAGCCTAATTAATCACTTCCTAATCATGCTTATCATTTTCCTTCAATTTTAAAATCTTCCACTCATTCTCTCTCCTCATGTCACATCCTCCTAAATTTTCCACTTGCACTCTATTCATTCACTAAACCACCTAATCAATCCCCTTAATCATTTGCACATCTCTAATCACCTTGATTAGGGATGGGTCAACTTTGATCCTTTCAAGGAAATTCAAATTATCTGAATCTCCCCATGCACCCTCTTTCCAAGGAATTTTTAATTCCTTTTCTCATTTAGTCTTCCCACACATCCTCTTATTTTGGAATTTTTAATTCCTCTCCCCTTTCTCCAAGGAATTTTTAATTCCTTTTTCTCTTCCCAATGTACTTGGGAGCTCTTCCTCATGTACCTTGAAGAGTGTGGAGAAAAGAAATGTCTTTATGGAATATCTCTTGAATCCCACACCTTGTCCTCTCAATCCTCTCCCAATCTTTCTTTCAATCCTAGCCCTTCATCTCAAATCAATCTTGGCCCTCCATTTTGGCCTCCTCAAATCTATAAATTGGGGTCTCTTCCCCTCATTTTAAGATCCACTTTTCATCTAATCTTATGTTGTCCATTTGAGATCCAAAATCATCCATCATGCCATCATAATGCTCAAATATTCTCTCATCTAAGCCAAATCCTTCTCATCCATCATCATCATTCAAGTCCAATCAAAATCCAATCTTGTTGTGTAGTGGAGAGCAATCCACAATCCACCATCAAAGGAGCAAATCAAGTAGAGAAACAAGGGTGCCTCTACTTCATCAAGCCCAATCCGAACGAGAAGGTATAAATGGTTTTCTTTGCATTTAAAATGTTTATTTTGATATTTACCATTGAATTTACCTTTGCATATTTTAACCCTCTTCAACTCTCATTGAAGAGGAGAATAATATCAAGGAGGCGCTTCATTGCTTGGACACTTTTTGCTTGGCATCTGGGTTGGCTATCTAATGGCACAAAACCCAGTGTTACAGGCAATCTTTCCTTCTTGCTCCGCCTTGGATTCGTTAGTATGGCTAGAAGTGAATCCCACACGAAGAGATTTTTTGATTCCTAGGCATTCCCTTTGGAATATTGTGTTAGCAAGAATTGAGAAGAAGCTTGCTTACTAGATTACTAAACATCTCTCTTTGGCTAGTAAATTCCAAATTTGCTCCAAGGTTCTTGCGGCCACACGTGTTTATTACTCTTCTTGCTCCTTCCAAAGCCTCTTACAACAAGTTGGAGAAGCTCCTGTAGGACTTTTTGTGGGATAATGGAGCTAACCATCATGGTTTTCACAAAGTCACCTAGGAATTATGTTGTCTCCCATGGGATTCTGGAGGGATTGGCCTTCTATCTACCCAGAAACAAGGTGTTGTTTTATGTTCCAAATGGGTCCTCAGAGTTATTTCTGGCAATGAAGCCTAGAAAATTCTACTTTGAAATTGTATTTCCTCGGGGCATCCAGTCAATAGACCGACCTAGAAGGGGATTGGCTTTCAAACCCTTCTCATTATGAAAGATGGTGTGCACATTCAGGGTACTTTTCTTGCCAAAAGTATTTAGCGGGCCTGGGAATTTGTTAAGCCTTGGCTCTATTGGGATGGTTAGGGTTTTTGCGATGGTCTTTCCTTCAACCAACACAATATTTGGTGTAGCATCATAAATTGTACACCCTTAATTGGGTGGTACAATTCTACGCTTAGGTTAGCACCTGCCTTAGTGTGTTTGTATCTTGCATTTCAAATTCTCTTTAAGCATTTAATTAATTAATTTTATTAAATCTAAAGTCTCCTTTCATCACTTCGCATATCATAAAACTAGGCCCTTTACCCTAAGTGTGCCCCTTTTTATTTTATTCTTTCAATTAATTAATTCATCAAAAGCCCTAATTATATCCTATTTTGACCTTCAAGGCTTGATTTCACATATCTAAACACCTTGAATAATTGCATCCTTCTAGAATTGACTTTAGAATCATGATACCTTGCATCCCTAAATTTTTTTTAAAAAGTCGGTTGAACCATGGCGTAGCCTCTCAGTCCCTACTTTTTTCTCCCTGAATTTTGAGAGCATGTTTTTGCTGCATTTTTTATGTTTAAATCCAAAGGATTGCGAAATTATATTGATTCTAGGTTGGCCTATGATCAGAAACAAAGTTAGGGTTTCATACATATAGCCTTTCCTTTCCTCATTTGTGGCATCCATCTACAAGCAATTTTGAAGGAGCCTCTTACTCAGTGAAAGTGCGGGTTTATGTGAAGTCTTAAATCAACAAATCAAGCATTTGTCAAGTCTATATCAATCATTTTCATCATCAATCGTATCTTTGAATATATTGAAGAATAATAGGAGATCACCGACTGTTGATTGGCTTGTACCTCTCCCTTAGGGTTTGGTATCGTTTCATCTTATTTTAATGTCTTTGTATGAGCTTCATAACAATCATTTTTAGATTTACATTCATGCTTTAGATCCATTATTTCATTTGTGATTTGAAACATTTACATTTACATTTACATTCATTTAAGGTTTACTCTCAAGCGTAGAGTAGAACTCTAGATTTACTTTCTTGTTCATTTTAGGATCTTGCACACACGTTTTCAGTACATTATTGGCTATTTGTGGAGGTGGAAATCACCAAAAGAAGGGCTTTGACTAATGCAAAACCCCATATAGCCACCTAGACACCATTTTTCAAGTTGCAGGTGCAGGTACAGGAATTCGACGAACGCACGGTCTTCAGAACACACAAGTGCACGCCCAGTCTCAGAGGTAGATCTTAGTTTTCTGAGACTAGGGCGTGGCACCTTGGTCACCTATGTTTTGCAACTTTTTGTGGCAGTTCAACAATACAGACTCTCAGATGGAAATTTACAAAAGTACAACTCTCTATGATATCAGGGACCAAGGGGTGGCATCCCGGTCCTACTCAATCAACCTTAAATTTCAGTGATAGGTGCATCTCTGAGTTCCTTTTCCTTCTCTGTACTCCATCTCTTAGTTTCAAATCTATAAATTTCAGTATTTTCAATTTATGTTTGCATCTTTGCTCATCTCCTAGCATAGTTGATCATCACATTGCATTTTTCACATCTCCTCTTCATAACAACAAAGGAATAGAAACCCTAAAGATATTCCTCTCTCTCTCTCTCTCTCTCTCTCTCTCTCTCTCTCTCTCTCTCTCTCTCTCTCTCTCTCTCTCTCTCTCTCTCTCTCTCTCTCTCTCTCTCTCTCTCTCTCTCTCTCTCTCTCTCTCTCTCTCTCTCTCTCTCTCTCTCTCTCTCTCTCTCTCTCTCTCTCTCTCTCTCTCTCTCTCTCTCTCTCTTGCGAGAAGTAGTCAAATTGAATCATCTCCTTAGGCTCTTTCATATTCCAATGTGTGCATGAGAGTGGGATTAGGTCTTAGTTTACTTGATTCTATTTTCATCCATCATATTTTGGTGAACCTGACGTATCCTATGCTTACTTCTGATTTTCATTTTCAGATTTGATGCAATTTATTAATTCATACTTGCAATCATTATTGTTACATCATAAAAAATGAATTTTATTTATTTATTTTGCATACAGGTTAGCATTTGAAAAAGGAAAATTGTTGTCATAATGCATTCATTTCATTGATGTAGTAATGGGTTAGCCTCCCTTGTTTTAATTTATCCCTCTCTTAAAGATTCTCCTATCCATGAGGACATTTTAGTGCAAAGAAGAGTCGTTAACAATTCTTTCAAAACTCTCCTATGTTCTAAGGATGAATATTTGAAGAATGATGTTGATAATTCTCCTAAAATGTTGCTCTCCCATGAAACTATCTTAGAGGAAGAGGATGATGTCATAAAGACCTTTCTTAATGTTACCTTACCTTCCATACATGATACTTCTCGTAGAGACAAAGTGTTGATGGACATTGATTTATCTTCTCCCAAATTTGGTATTACCAACGGGGGTACATTAGTGCAATAAGAGGTTACGAGCACTTCTTTTAAAGATCTACTTCCTAAGTACGAATCTTTTAATAATGATGTTCATTTTCCTCCTAAAAAGTACTTTGCCCATGAGGATCATTTGGTGCAAGTAGATGATAGTGTCCCTACTTTTCCTAGTGATATCATACCCTCTTTTGATTTCAATAAAATTCCCACTAGAGATGAAGCATTAATGAGTTATGAAGATACTTTGGAGAAAGAAGATGAAATTGTAAGTAATTTTCTTAATGCCCTCTCTCCTAAAGATCCTATTAAAGACATTTTGAGGCAAAAGGATGATTTCAACAACACATGTATCAATTCTCCCCATTTGAAGGATGAAGGATTAATAAATATTGTTATTACCTCCCAAAATTGGCCTTAACAATGGGGACATCATGGTGCAAAAATACATTTTTAACACCTCTCAAATATCTCCCTCTCAAGGATGAAGCTTTAAAGAGTAATTTTGATCCTTCTCCTAGAGAATCTCTCCCCTATGTGGATCATTTCATGATAGTGGATGATATGATGGCTACATTTCCTAGGGAGACTATACCCTGTTTCGATAACTTTACCTTTAGGGATGAAACATTAATACTTAATTCTAGTCTATCTCTCAAAATTGGTCCTATCCATGATAATATTTTGGTGCAAGAAGAGACTATTAACACTTCTTTCAACAATATTTATCATATGAATGATGTTCATCATTCTTCTAAAATTCATAAGGCTATCTTGGAGCAAGAGAATGATCTTAGGTCACAAGGGTTTAATATTCCTAAACCATATTTGATCAATATGATACATGTAAATGGTTATGAAACACCTAATAAACCCCTCTTCATAATTCAAGGTGCTAGTCCTTTTCCAAATTATCAACCTCTAAACAAGTCTCTCTTTGTGGTCCAAGGTGGTTATAGTAATGATTCCTTTTGCACTCCTAACAAACCAATTATTACTATGCAAGGAGGTTATCCTACTAAGAGCCCTTGTGATTATGCTAAACAAATCACTCGAGAGAGTTACAATTCAATTTCCCACACATATAATACACGAAACAATAGGCAACCTAATCCTCCTCTAGTTATCCCTTCTTCACTTCTTGCTTCTCAACCTATTCTTCCACCAGCACCCCGTATATCCCAAACTCTTGGTAAGGAGTGTGATCTTATTGAACAACATAAAGCTAGTCTTGTCAAGATATCTCTTTGGGATTTGATTAAAACTTCATCCATATATCATGGAATGTTACAAGATGCTTTAAAAACTTTAGATGTCCCACCAACAGTGACACCTAACAATATGGCTTCTTTGATTGATCTTATAAACGAATCTAAAGCTCAAATTGTATTGACACAAGATGAGTTGTCATCCCATGAGATTCAACATCAATACGACCCTCTTATGATTGTTGTCCTTATCAATGGTAATGCTATAAGAAGAACCCTTGTTGTCAATGAATCTGGCCTTAATATTTGTAGCATGGACTTATTGCGTAAGATTAAGGTGGATCCTTCTTCCATTCAATTTGATTCTCTTACTATTTGTGGCTTTGACAATATTTCTAAACAATATTTAGGTACGATAACCTTGCCTATTAAGGTGGGACATGTTAGTTTACCTACACTCATTCATGTCATGTCCGATAAGCTCACTTACAATCTTCTAATAGGATGACCTTGGCTTCGTAGTATGCAAGTTGTCCCTCCTACTATTCATCATAGCATCAAATTAATTTATAACAATAAGATGTATACTTTGTTTGTTGATACCAATTTATAAGATCCATTTCAAACCTCATCTTCTTGTTCAACTACTTTCAATTCTTCTCAAAATACTCCTACATCTTCAAGTATGCCTATTTCCTTGAGTACTCTTGATTCCTCTTCCACTCGCACTGAATCGTCATCTCCTTCTAAAGATACTTTCTCACTAGAAAAAGTGACCTTGGAAGATGATTGTGGGTCCTTAGACTTTACACCTGCCTTTGCAGGGGAATACAAAGTCCCTCCAAGAGAACATAAGATTGAAAAGGAAGATAATAGGGTGGAACTAAAAAGTAACCCACTTTGTCTAAACAACTAATTAACAATTTTGTGGCTGCTTCTAATTCAAACAATTCTTCATAAACTTCTTCTTATTCATCTAATTATGGCATTGAGACCTATGAGGCCCCACCATCTCTTTCCGATATGGCATCCCTTTATGGTCTAGGTTTTCACATTTTATCTAAGAGTGGATATAATGGCAATGGTTGTGGTGCAAATGAACAAGGGATTAAGGTTCCTTTAGAACAAAACATACATGAAGCTTCATTTGGACTTGGATATAACCCTTCAAATCCCACCAAAGCATCTAAAAGACCATCTCTCAATGTGAATGCTATATTTAGTAGTGATTATGACTTTACCTCAATTAGATCATCCTCTACATCTCTCAACACTCATCCCACTCATAAGGAGATTATGGTGATTGACAAGTCTCTTTATGAATCTCCACAAGAGATTTCCAATCCCACTTATGAGGCTTTATCTTCTATTCATTCTAATATCCTCTCTTCTAGAAATAAGGCCCTAACGAGTTATACTTGTCTCTTTCTTAAGGTTTCTTGTGTGCAAGAGGAACATGACTTAGTGGCTTATTCTTCTATTAAAGACTATTTTCTTGATCAATATTTTTCAATATTTATCATCTTATACATGTTTTTAATCTCACAAATGGTAGAACATTTAACATATCATATTCAAATTCCTCATCCAATCTGTCATATTTGCAAATAACATTAATGGCTATTATGTTGCTCATCATTATGTGACATTGGTAGCTCACTTATTGGGGGATCATTGTCATTCATGAAAGTACAATTTCATGTGCAATCATACTTTGGAAGAAACATAATTGCCTATTTATGTCCCATCTCTTGTCTCTATGTGTGGGGGAAATAGTGATTTCAAATATTTCTCCTTCCTAAGATTAAAAATTTCCCCTTTGTGAAGTAGTGTCTTCTATAAGGATCTCTTATTGATTGTAGTGGTATATATTCCTATTTGGAATTCCCCCTCTCACATAGGAACACATATCCTTAATTGGGAACTCTTCCTTGGTGTGGAAGTCTATAATCATTCATCAAATCATTGAGTGATATCTTTTATAATGAACACTTCTATGTTGTGAATGTGCTTATCCCTTATGAGGATCTATGTCCTTCTTTTAGAAGAGTGTTTCTTTTATAAATGATCCCTCTTTGATATCCTTGCCTCTATACTTGGGGTGCAAGAATGATTTTTCTATCTTCTATCTCTTTTTCTAAAGATTCACCTTTTCCTTTGTTGAGTTGTATTTTTCATTTGATGTCATTTCTTGCATAGAATATGTGTATTCCTTATCTAGGACCTATTATTTGTTTTAAATAATACATCTTTCATGATAAATCTCTCCTTTGTAAAAGTGTACAATCCTTCGCTAAGAATCCACTTTTTCTACATATTGGAGAAGGTGTGTATTCTTATTTTCATTCTCCTCTTCTCCAAGATGTTATCCTTATCAAAGATCCCCTCTATTCTCGAATGTGGATGTCTCTGGATAATGATCCCTTCCTCGTTTTTAAAAAGGTAATTCTTTTCCAAACCCTAATTCTACATTTTTCGCTTAATCTTTCATCTCGTGCTAGAGAGTTCCAATCCTCACACTCTTGGTTGTGTTGGAATTGTGGCTTATTTATCTTTCTTACCAAATTATTCTCCATTAGTTTTTATCTTGTATCAGACCTTGTTGTGAGCATTTGTCATCAATTTTAATTTTCCTTCACAATTCGACATGGTAAACATGATACCCCCATTTCAACACACTAATTAGCAAGTCGAAATAGGGGGGCATATAGCTACCCACGAATTTCATCACTTCCTTTGTAAGCATTTAGTTGATTTTGTGATTTTATCTAACAATGTGGTTTTGTAGGATGCAGTTCCAAATAGTGTACTGCAGATACTGTTGGGCACTTCATCCGACACCTTATGGGTATATCCTTTTTCATAAACGTTTACTTTTTTGTACTTTAGCTTGCAGATGCATGTAGTGTCATATGACCACTAAAGTGGGGGCTAAATGTAGCATCATAAATTATACACCCTTAATTGGGTGGTACAATTCCACACTTAGGTTAGTACCCCGCCTTAGCGTGTTTGCATCTTGCATTTTCAAATTCTCTTTAAGCATTTAAGTAATTAATTTAATTAAATCTGAAGTCTCCTTTAAGCACTTCACACATCATAAAATTGGGCCTTTACCCTAAGTGTGCCCCTTTTTATTTTATTCTTTCAATTAATTAATTCATCAAAAGCCCTAATTATGTCCTATTTTGACCTTCAAGGCCCGATTTCACACATCTAAACACCTCAAATCATCACATCCTTCTGAAATTGACTTTAAAATCACAATACCTTACATCCCTAAAAATTTAGAAAAAAGTCGACCGGACCATGGCGTGGCCTCTTGGTCCCTACTTTTTCTCCTTGAATTTTGAGAGCATGTTTTGACAGTATTTTTTATGTTTGAATCCAAAGGATTGCGAAATTATATTGATTCTAGGTTGGCCTATGCTAAAAAAACAAAGTTAGGGTTTCATAGATATAGCCTTTCCTTTCCTCATTTGTGGCATCCATCTACAAGCAATTTTGAAGGAGCCTCTTATGAAGTGAAAGTGCAGGTTTATGTGAAGTCTTCAATCAACAAATCAAGAATTTATCAAGTCTATATCAACCATTTTCACCATCAATTGAATCTTTGAAGATATTGAAGAATAATAGGAGATCACCGACTATTGATTGGCTTGTAACTCTCCCTTAGGGTTTGGTATGGTTTCATGTTATTTTCATGTCTTTGTATGAGCTTCATAACAACCATTTTCAGATTTACATTCATGTTGTAGATCCATTATTGCATTTTTAATTTGAAGCATTTACATTCATTTAGGGTTTACTCTCAAGCATAAGATAGAACTCTAGATTTACTTTCTTGTTCATTTTAGGATCTTGCACACACACAAGATTCTTGCACACACATTTTTAGTACATTATCAACTATTTGTGGAGGTGGAAATCACCAAAATAAGGGTTTTAACAAAAGCAAAACCCCATATAGCCACCTAGACACCATTTTTCAAGTTGCAAGTGCAGGTACAAGAATCCAACGAATGCACGATCATCAGAACCAACAGAACACATAGGTGCAGGCCTAGTGTCAGAGGTAGATCTTAGTTTTATGAGACCAAGGCATGGTACCCTAGTCCAGGACCAGGACATGGCACCTTGGTCCTCTGTGTTTTGCAACTTTTGTGGTAGTTCAACAATATAGACTCTCAGACAACAATTTCTAGAAGTATAGCTCTCTGTGGTATTAGGGACCAGGGTGTGGCATCCTGGTCCTGCTTAGTCAACCTCAAATTCTAGTGACAGGTGCACCTTTGAGTTCCTTTTCATGCTCTGTACTCCATCTCTCAATTTCAAATCTGCAAATTTTAGTATTTTTAATTTATGTTTGCATATTTGCTCATCTCCTAGCATAGTTGATCATTGCATTTCATTTTTCACATCTACTCTTCATAATAGTAAAGGAATAGAAACCCTAAAGATATTCCTTAACTCTCTCTCTCTCTCTCTCTCTCTCTCTCTCTCTCTCTCTCTCTCTCTCTCTCCTCTCTCTCTCTCTCTCTCTCTCTCTCTCTCTCTCTCTCTCTCTCTCTCTCTTGCGAGAAGTAGTGAAAGTGAATCATCTCCTTAGGCTCTTTCGTATTCCAATGTGTGCATGAGAGTGGGATTAGGTCTTAGTTTACTTGATTCCATTTTCATCCATCATAGGTGGTCGCCTCTCATATAGGACCAAGGGCTTCCTCTTGCATGTGTTCCTATAATTCATGCTTTGAGTTTTCACAAACATGACATTCATACTCATAATATTTTTTATCGTGTCATAATGAATCTCCATTCTTGGGAAGATTTGTAGATCCAATTTTGCCTCACTTGACCAGATCAACAGACATTTGAGATTGTGATTTCTGCTCTGCCTTTGAATATGCTACACAAGCTTGATATTCATTCTATGAGGCCTTGGTGGAAAGACTCGCATTGGTTTCCCAACACAACTTTTTGTAATTATAAACCCAAGATGGGTTATTATTGACTTGTGCCTCAGTTGCCTGTGGTTCCCACTTTGAATCTTAGATGACACTTGTAGTCTTCGCAAAGCACCTGGAGTCACAGATTTCTTAGTCTTCGGTCTGCTATTGTAGAGCCTAAAGTGGCTCATTTTTTTTAGTGTATTATTTTCCAAGGCTTGCCTTTGGGTTCTTATCTTAGGCATCTGGGGGTGCCAGACACTCATTGTCCCTTTTGTGGTTTGCTTGAGACCTTGATGCATCTCTTTTGGTTTTGCAGAAGAGCTCAACAGTTGTGAACATGGATACATGATTTTTTAGTCCCTTTCAACCCGAGCCCTTCTCTTGGCATATGGTTTTGCTGGGAGATTCCCCTTGGCTCCCCTTCAAATTCACGCAGATATGGCATGCTTTCAGGATGGAAATCCTCTTCAATTTATGGAAAGACATAAATGTTGTTTTATTTTCTCACAACTCTCTTGATATTCATGTTTCTTTGTATGCTAAAGCTTGTGTATATAATAATGTGATTTTACAAATTCAAGTACAAGAGAATAAAGTGGCTCTTGAGGTGGTCCACTTGCAGGTGCTACTTGATCACTGGGGTAATGCCCCTTTTTCAATTGCCAGGATTTCATCGAACCATTCTGCCTCCGATGACCATTCTTTGGTCTGTGGTCATCAATGTGCTCGTAGCTCTTCTGTTAGTGGCTCTCGCACGCCTTGCTCTCAGGCTCCTCACCACCACTTTGGTGAAGGGAGAGACTTTCCGCATCGTCACTCAACCTCTCCACCTTGGGGTGGCTCTGCCTCTAGGTGGCCTGCCAGTGGCAGTGCCTCTTCAACTCTAGGTGGTTCTGGTTGACCGGATTCTGGGTGGCCCAATTCTTTTAAAGGGTTCCCCCAGCTTCCCTTACTATTTCTACAATGAAGAAAGATAAAGATGAAGAAGAGGTTGCTGAGGATGGGTTGTCTTTTTGAGACTCCCCTCCCCCCACCCCTCGACCCCGCTGATGTATGGGGTAAAAAGAATGACATGGATTCACCTCCTTCTTTTGCTACTACTGCTCTAGCCGCTTAGGATTTTTATGTTGTTTTTGGATTTTTGAGTTGTACCCATGTTTTGAGTAGCTTTTTTTGGTTGTTTCTGGGTTTTGCCCCAGTGACTTTCGGGGAGTGATTTATTCCTCCCACTTTTTGTTGTTGAATAGTGTACTCTTTTATAATTAATTTAATGGAAATGCCTATATATATATAGTTATTATTCTTCTAAACCATTAATTAAATAATCTTCATTATTTTATTAATATTAATCATTATCTCTTTTTAATCAATCAATCTTGATCTTAATTGCCTAATCAGGTAACCCTTCCTCTTTGATTAGATAATTCACTTGATTGTTTGATCCCTTTATTCTAAACTAATTGTTCTTCCAAGATTAAATAATTATTTAATCTCTTTCTCCAAATTATCTAATTAAATAAATTTTTAATTTGTTTAATTACCATGTGTGGGTGAAATAAATTTTTTTATGACCCTACTTTACTCACCAACTTTATAATATTTCTCTCCACTCAACTCTTCCATCTCTTTTGACTTAACTCTTCCACTTTCTAATTTCCTCCCACTTATCTCTTCCACTTGCTAATTTGTCCTCTCACTTAACCCTTCCTTTTTCTATTTTCTTTTCCACTTAACTCTTTATTTTCTCCACTCACAACTGGTAGTTTTGTGTTGAAAATAAATAGTTTCTCTATTTATTTTCAATCAACTCATCCTTTTCTCCACTTCCAAATGGAAAATTTGAGTGTCATTCGATCACATCCCTTGATTTCCTAGAATCAAAATCAATCTTAGTCATTAAGAGAAATCTAAATCTTCTATTTAAATCAATCAAATCCTCATTTTTTGATAACCATGTTTTTAACCATGCCTTCGATATTTTCTCATCATATTTGCATTGCGCTTTCGAATTTGGTTTGTGCACACATTATTTCTAAGAGCCATCATACAAGAAGATTAATAAATACAATGGAGTTTCTAATTCGATGCTTGGTATAATTAATTTTAATTTTCTTATTTATGCATTATGAGTTCATTTTTCATTGGTTGAGTAGGCTTATTTTGCATTGGATTTGGAGTTTTGTGGTCGCTCTAATGTTTTTTACAAGTATTTCCCACTTTTCCAATTGAAAATTAGTACTCTATTCAATGTTTGTAGAAGGTAGTTAGCAGTCAATTGCTCATACCTCATCACACCTTAGCTATTTATACAGGGTGTTTGTACAGTTGAAAATCATCTCAATCTTATTTGGTGAAATAACATCTCTTTTGTGCTACTTCTCTTTATTGTTGCGAAGTGTTTTGGTTTGCAAATTGTTTCCCTTGGGTGCTTTAACATAAATAAATGTAATACATTTTTTCCATATTAATATAAAAGGGTACACACCCCTGGTCTATTATTTAGTGATAAAAAAAATGTTTTCATAAAGTTTAATCTAGGCTAATTAAACAAATACATACAACTAGACATAACTTAACCAGTATTAAATAAATGCCAACTAGAAATAATAAAACTATATAAACAAGGCTATTTTAGAAAATCTGGGCCCTTAACTCTACAAATAACAATGAATAATAATTTTGATGTGGTGCAAATCCAATCCCTTAGGTACAAAAAAATAGATGCCTATAATATGTAAAACTACTTGAGATTTTTTCGCAAGACTATATGTAGGTATACATCCCTAATATGTGCACATATACCTAAAATTTTGTGCAATATTATAACTTAATATAGGTTTCTTGTGTGGCTCTAGTTCAACTCATGAGAAATAAATTTGATTTGCAATCCATGGGTTTAATTTGGCTATACGTATCCATTTTCTAACTAATTCACCTTGAAGTCCACACTTTGTTGATTATTAACAACTAGTGACCTATCTAAAAATATCTTTGGGAAGCCACTAGATCACATGGACCAACTTCTCCTAAGTTTACCATTTGATTCAACTAGATTTATGATCATGAAAATGATAGAAGACAACACTATCCAATCATGCATATATCCTAGAATGATTAAATGCACAAATATATTCTTTTTGGTGTTCCCAGAATGATACTCCTTGTAATGTGTTGGATTTTCAATGAATGCATGTTGAATGCCTTGAAATACCAAGACATAGCAATTTATTGTTCAAACATGTGCCAAGTCAACTCATAATGACTAGTAGAGTAAGCAAGAATTGGGAAAGAATTAAAATTTGAATTTTGGGTCAATATCACATGGTGCATAATTAACTTGGGAGAATAAAGTGCTAGTTTTGGAATAAGGAATGAATGTATGAGAGTAATGCAAGGGTAGGTGTAATGAATGGTAAATGAATTAAAATATGTGTGAATAGTGTTAAATATGAGGGATGATGTATAGATGATGGAATAGGAACGAGCTCAAATTTACATAAGTTTGCATCATTTGTCAACATGTGATTGTACTAAACCTTTCAATCAAAATTAGCTCAAAACTAAATGAGATTTAACATGGGTGTGCAAATTTCACCATTACATTTTGTACCCACCTTGAGGTGGATGTGAATCCTTAAATGGTCACATGCCTTGAAGTATACGAGCACTTACAAATGTGCATATAAACTAAATATTCATACAAAAAAGAATATTAATCAATCCATGTAAAGTAACACCCCGCTATATCTAATCATGTGTGTTCATCCTTTAACATGTGTGCTCCATGGGATATTTCAAGCTAGAGAAAAGGTTTGCAATGTGTAGCTTTTGTCACGTGAATTCAAAGTAAAATAATCGCAAGTTGAAATTACCATCAATTAAAAGTTCTACCTATAATAAAATCAGTAATGGTAATGCCCTAGCCAATTGTAGTTGTAGGATAAGATAGCATATTAGACATTTTTATGTCATGTCATCATGGTCCATCTAACATCGTGGTGAATTCTAGTGTAGATGCTTATCATTTCTTACAGACTCAACAAAGATGTATCAATGGTAAATAATCCCCCCTTTAATTGGTTGCACTCACTGAATGTGAGGAAAGGGAAAAGGGAAGGAAATAGTTCATGATGAGATGATATATTAGTCATTGGCATGTCATGCGATCATGATCCATCTACACATGATGACGAATCTTTGTATATGTAGCTACAATTGTCTCCAAGGTCAACAAAGATGTGTTAGAAACAAATAATGCCTCCTTTAATTAGTTGCATCTATCAAATGTAAGGAATTGGATGAGAGGGGAAATTGTTACCAAAATCTAAATGTGAACTAAGCATGTAAGCATAATAATCATGTAAGTTAATGATTATAATAAATACATTGTGCATTCAAATAAATAATCTTGAATGATAGATATTGAGACCTATGGGTTGTAAAGAATCACAAGGAATATAACATGGATCATGTAGTGCATGCAAGGATACAGTGTCCCCAATATCTTAGTATATGCCATACATGAAAACACACAATAAGATAAGAAAACCATGATGTACAATGGCCCTGGTATGATGGTATGGATCTTAGAACATGACAAGGCATGAAATTTTAGTGATAAAAGATGTGAATATGAGAAAGCACATCAATATGAATATTTCCAAATGGATAGGAAAATGTAGTTAAAAAAAAATTGTAATGTGAACAGGTACTATCATAAGGTGTGCATGGTCATCCAAGTGATAATGTGGGATGGCCTTCAATAGTCAAATAATATTGTGATAATCAAAATACAAGCAATTATGTATCAATAGATAAGTGTATAGGCAAATATAGGTAAAATGATCATTAATGAAAATGTAAAGCTAATTGCTCCTCATAATAGACATGATGACACAATAAAGTTCAAGAATGATATGTAGAAAAAAAAGGCAATGATAAGTTAAATTATGATTTTCCTTGTCATTAAAATAATTAAGGCTCGTACAAAGTATCAAATCTCATAATTGGAAAACTCTTAGGATGATTCATGTTAAATGCCTTCTTTAGTTGCCTTTGATATGATCTCATGTTATCTAATGTGTCCACCCTTTACTCTTAAAAGTGTCCCAAATTATTGTAAGTGACATTCTTGGTATGTATAAACAATAATGACATTGCAAAGGAATAGGCACAAAAAGGGAATCTCATGCTTGAGCGACATGATATCCTTTATACCATATATCAAACAGTTTGGTGTGAATCTCACAGGAGTACAAATATCAGCGTGATAAACCATAATATGAAGATAAGTTTTATATGCTACTCCTATCATATTTTTAATATTTTTTTTATGAGATTTGTTCAATTGTTTTATCAATGGACTTAGCCTATCCATTGCCCTGTGGATAACATGGGATGAACAATCTTCGTTGTATATAGAATCTTTCTAAGGTTTTCTTCTTTTTTTGTTTTTAAATGATGTTCCATTTTTAATTACAATAATTGATGGCAAAATAAATCTAGAGATACGATTATCCATTGTGAAATTACATTTGACAATTGTCATGGTGGCTTTTAGAGGTATCACTTCAACCCATTTTATAAAATAATTATTACTTGTAAAGATGAAACTATGTCCTTTAGATAAATCCAACATTATTTTACCCACCAAAACAAGTCCCTTGGATAGAGAAATAATGTGGTGATGTGCAATGGTCAAGCTCATGGCTAGTTGTATGTTTTAAGTCATTATATTTTTGGCATATTGCATAGTTTTGCATAGTCATGAGAGTCTTTTCTTCTTTTTTAAAAAAAGTAATTCCTCGTGTATAATATATCTTGAACAAGTATCTTGGCACTTACATGACCTCTACACATAGCACCATGGGTGTCTTAGAATGTAGTAGACTTCTCTTGGTCATTTGGACATCTAAGCAATAAACCATTAACTCCTTGTCAACAAAGTACCCTCATAATAAGTATATACTTGATAGTTACTTTATAGATATAGATGTGGGTTTTCTTATAGCATTAGGATAGGAATGCTCCTAAATCTAAATAAATATCAATGTCACACGAAGTCAAACATCACTAGTGATTGTAGCTCAAGCCATGCAAGATATGCCAGTAATAGCAGGTTGTTTTAATATATGAATAAATAATATAAAGCAATAAACAACATCATCCATGTTCATTAATAAGGTGACACTAACCTAACATTATCATGTTTGATGTCTCTTCATTGGGATGACATTAATATTAAATGCATCAAAATCATCTACTAGTTGTAGTGTTAACTCATGGTATTTTATTAATTTTATTTCTTTAGTCTCATAGCCACTTCTCATTCGTCTTTCCATGAGCCAAGAGTTTTCATGTGTATATCAACATATTTAAATTTTAATAAAATGACAACATATAACCTTGTAACTAATGCCTCATAGTTAGCAACATTATAAGTGGATGAAAATTTAAGTTGAAAAAATAGTTGTATTAGGTCATCTAAGGGAGGTATCAAAACCACTCTTGCTCTAGAACCAATCATGTAAATGGAACCATAAAATATCATGTTCCAAAGGGAAGAGGAATAAACATTTAGTATATGCTCATCAATAAATGGTGTATGCATAGGGAAAGACTAAAACATGGTTTTGCTAACTATTCAACAATCAATTTTTCTTTAATAGATTCCAAGGAGATGAATTTTTGATTGAACTCTAAAATCAACATTACCCAACATGCAAAATGATCTAGAAGATCAATTTTTGATAATATGTATTTGAGAATATTTTATTTTATATGGTACATGTCTTTGTATGTATCATATAATGTCATTTTGTTTTAAGAAAAACCAATGACTGAGCATAATGTTTCCACAAACATATACACTATATTAAAATTTTGCAAGGTGCGAATTATGTAATTAATAACATGGTCATTTTTTGTTTATGTCATTTATATCAAAATAACTCCAATAACATATTTGGTAGCTAATACATATAAGAGTAATTGCTTACCATGAATGATGGCCATGAATATTTGAGGAATTAGCAACTATTATCTCATTTCCTCAAATCCCTTCTAGAAACTGACATTCCATTTGAATTTGACATCTTTCTAGCAATTAATTATTAATTACCTAAACCTTCCCTTGGAGGTTATCAAGTTGTGAAAGATTTTTTAAAAGATGCATGTTAACAATAGCATCAATATTTTTGGCAACCAATTTAATGCCTTATCATGTTATAATAAATTCTAATAAGTGACAACTATATAATTAAAACTTGCATTTTATTTGGTCCATGCATGGGCTCCATCGAGTAAATCTGAGTGTGAATAGGTCTTTAGAGGTGTCTTGGATGAAGCTAGAAGAGGGATGATATAAAATCAATTTTTATGGTGCTTCCAAGGGCAATTCGGACCTTTCTGGCATTGGAAATGTGGTAAGGGATTGGACAGGGAGTATCCTTGCTTTGGGGGCGCAGAGGATAGAAGATGGTAGAAGCATTGGTGGCCCTCTAAGTGATCAAATTTGGAAAATGTTTGGAGATATAAAAACTACGCTTGGAGGGTGACTCATTAATTATTATTAATGAAATCATTTTTGGGGAGGTACAAGCTTGGCATCTGAAGAAGTACATTTGTGCAATTCAGAATGATTTGGCAATTATTCAAAACTTCCAAATTAGCCACATACGTTGTACGAGAAATCAGGAAGTTGATTCTCTATCAAAGTGGGCATTAAAGTTTAATGATGTTGGTAAGGTCAGAGTCAAGGATTTTCGTACTCTCACTCTCAATGACTGACATTCTTGACTTGTTGCGGTATGATTGTTGTATTTACTAGCAATTGCACTTTGGTGTGCAATGGGTACGCCGAATAGAAGATGGTGAAATAAAAGAATAACAATAAAAACATTATATGGTATAGTATAGGTCTTATGGAATCAATGGAACACGATTGTGATGTTACAATTTGTAGTATATCCAAAAATGAAAATATGATCAAATGGAAAAGCAAATTGGTAAAATGGAATATTTTTTAACAAGTTAGACCATTTCAATGATTCATTGTATCAAGATAATTGTTTAATGAGCAAAATTAAGTATAATCAATTAAAACAAGATTGAGATGTTAGGATACATCAAGTCTTTAACCATGTAAAGATCATACATATTTTCAGCAACTGCAAGTGTTTGAAATAAATGATAGGTAGATTGATATGTTAGGGCCAAACCATTCTTTTTATGATTTAACACGCTATTACAAAACACACAAAAATTGTCAAATAGAGTTTTTTAGAGCACAGTCCACATATAAGGACAAAGAGTATTGGTTTGAACAAATGTGTGAACATGTTCTGTTTTAGTACAGGGACTTGTTTTTAACAATTTTGTAAATGATCCACTTATAAGAAATTTTGATGAAATAAAATAAAGGAAAATGAAAATTGGAATGGAATGAAAACATCATTTTATTCTCTAATTTTAAAAATTCATATAAGATTGGTGATTGTTGTTTTCAAAAGCATGGGAAAGTTAGAAGATTCAATGTGATAAGGGGTTGAAGAGAAAAAACCTGGAGTTTTTTGTACTTATGTATGATCTGTTGAAGAGTTTGCATTTGACAACGTTGTTAGTTGTTCCTCTTCTTGTTTTCGCCGAGCAACATATGGACTATGTTGTATACATGAATATCTTTGGAACGTGAATGTAGGGTGTATGCGAAGACTTGTAAGGTCACGAACCCTTGAAATTGCTGTGAATGTGAGCCCTTGGTGATCAGTATTGTCGATGTCAATTGTTGCTCTTTGAAGTGTGAGGCCTTGTGCTTTGTGAATTGTTAAGGCCCATGCCATTTTTAGTGGTAGCTGACAACGAAGACCATGACTAATTGGAACAAGAGGGATATTTTTTTGGTTGTTGTGGTCCCAAATTGGGCCAATGTAATTTTTGAATTGAACAACAACAAATAAGGGAAGTTCGGGTGGTATTTCACCACCATTATATACAATTTCTTTGACATGTCCAAGTGCACCATTGACAACTCTTGTTTCCACCCACAAGTTTGCAGATAACATAACTTCTTGGCCAATACATAAGAGGATCTTAGATTCAAGTTGTTCCTCATCTGGATTTGAGCATGTGAATCCCCTGAGTTGTTCTGTAGTAGAAAGGGCAATAGGTTTTTCCATAGACAATAACATGTGTTTGTTATGTAATGATACCATTTCATTTGTTGCAAATAGTTGTGTGGATGATAAGAATATAGATTTCTCTGCAGAAGAAAGTGTTGAATTTGACCGAGACATTAAAAGTTGTCAGTCTACAATTGTAGGTTCTGCATTTCATAAATTGGAGAGAAGTGCACGAAAGGCAATTTGAGCAGGTTGCTCTCCAGTTTGACAAACAAAAAATTCAATATTATAACTGTTATGAAGCTACGCCATAATGTCCCTCCATATGAAGTTGAAGCATACACAGGTATGTCCTTGATAGGTGGTAGTTGGCCCAAGTCACCAAAGAGAATTATTGAGCGTCCTCCAAATTGGAGTTTGTTATGGGCAGGGAATGCCTCACGTAACCTAATATCAATGCGTTGTATTAACTTTGGACCAATGAAGCTCATTTCATCAATTATAATGTAGCGAATGAAGTACATGCTTTCTTGGAAGCTTTCCAATGTTTGTCCTTGTAAAGGGACCATTTCTTTGATTGGAATTCAAAGTGTTGAATGAATTGTTGATGCTTGTATGTTGAATGTCGCAACTCCTGTTGGTGCGAGGAGCAATGATGGTGATTGTCCAGTTGGTGCCGATCTTGTGAGTGTTGACTTTATGCTTTTTACGAGGTGTGACTTTCCAGTGCTTGTAGTTCCTTGAACAATAATTTTCAATGGTGATTGCAAACTATTACCATGTAGATGTGAAATAACTATATCATATTCCCTTTGTTGTTGTATACATAGGTTATTTTGGCTCTGCTGCTGGATAACATGCTGGGGTTGAAATGTTCGGTGATTGTAGTGTATGAAATTTGTAGCTATTTGTTTTTCTTGTGGACTGAAGTGATGCTCCCCCCAGTCATGGTTCAAGTCAATATCACGTTGGCCAAGGATATCAAGTTCATCCAGGTGAATAGGAAGTCCTAGGTATGAAGCTGACAGTACTTGCCATTCATTGAGGACGCTTTCTGGCATTTGTTCTACATCGCTTGAAGGAGTGCTAGTATTGCATTTTTCATCTGCTTCTGGAGGTGTGCGATGTACATGCCATGGGTTGTAGTTGTGTGAGAACCTTTGCCACTGTGCTTGAATTTCATCATATGTTGAGCCGAAATCCATTGCAATGTTGCGGAATGGGTGGTATAGTAATAGTTCACTCCAACAAAATGCTTGATAACTTTTTTCTTCCTCTGCAGGGATGGTTGTGAATCATGGGGATACTCGAACTATTACTGATGTGGCTCGCTCTTTCCATTGATCATGCTTTCTTGATGCATTGAAGGACCATTTTTTAGTTACTTCAATAAGAGACATTCTCTCTAATTGTATTGGTCGTGCCATGTAAGAGGTAATATAGTTTGGATATGTGGTTGTATCTGTGGATGTGATTGGTACGCGTTGGAATTTTTTATGGTTCACATTTAAAGAAAAAAAGGTTCTGCTACAAAGGGAGAGTGCTAGCTTTAGCAGAAGGTGGCAACTTTCTTGGGCACCTATATCACGATCCACAAGGTTGTCAAGAAGCATTTTGTGAAAAGCATTAGGAGCTGGTTTATCAGACTCAAAGTTGGTTGATATTCGAGATAACATTGCATGGTATGTTTCCGATTTGTTTTCAGCTTTAGCTGCATATTTTGCAATATATTTGATCATAACATGAATTGAGAGAATAGGTTGGCAATCTACATTGGCTCTCCATATTGAGAGTATAAATGGGTTGTGAATATTTAGGCGGTCATCATTGCAAGCAAGGGTGTGCGTAGGCTAGCCATTTGCATCATTAGAAAGTGATGACTTTTCTTTAATGCTCCAAGGGGCTTTATAACAACATCCAAGAGATGTCCCCTTCCTACGAAGGCATGTTTGGATAGTACACTTTGTATGTCTTTAAACATGATTGGCCAATTCACAATAGTCAATGGAAGGATCACTTGACACTATCATGCTTGTGTCCATCAAGCAAGGGTCGTCAACAATGGATTGGTGGAACACTTGGTTTCTCAATTCAAGACTTCGTGGGTTCCATGCGGAGACATATTTATCAATGTAAGTAAGTGCATTTTGTACTGATTGAATGCTATTCCATTGTAATTTCCCAATGTTAGGTGCTTGTGGTAGCCAGAGGAAACCATGGATATGTGCAGAGCCTCTATGTTGCCATTCATACCTGGGAAATGATTTTTTTAGAAAAAAACAAACAAAAAGAAGAAGAGTAAGAGTTGATGGTAAAAGTAGAAGGTTGCAAAAGTTATACCTATACCAGTAGTCATTTGCGCCAAGAAGTTTTTCCAACACTTCTTCACGAAATGTAGTAAACCTGTGATGCATGTACATTGCAGTAAGGTGTGGATTTTGAACTATATTTTGTAACCTCCACCTAGTTGTTGCATATGGATTTGTAGGTGTGGTGGATGGCATGATATTATGCAAGTTGGGCCGTTTTTATCAGCTACACTGAGTGTGAAAAATAGAGTTGGACAACCAATTTGGATGACCATGTCTATAAGTTCCCCTCTACGTTGATTCCATAATGGTTTTGTTCCACGAATTGACGAGCTAAAGCGCATTAGTTGATCTGCAAGTTTGTCATCAAGCAAGTCCTTTAATCTGCAACGAAGGTTAGAAATTGTTATAGGCATTGAATCATCAAGTTGTTTGTGGAAAAATACAAATGCGGTGGCTTGACTTCTATGACGCATAAGTATATTCAATATGAAGTACCTAAACCTTGGGTGTTGACCAAACCTATTATCATGGTATCTTACAAGATGGAGAGCATACTCATGTAGCTTAACTTCTTTGAGACGTTGTTATTTGAATGCAGCTATACCTTTAGGGAATAAAGTAGGGAATGACATTACAAACAATCCTTCAGTAGTGTATTCATTTATAGGAGATGGGGAAATGGGTGGCCATTGAACTATAGGAGTTGGGCATCCTTTCCCTAGTTGTAGTAAAGAGCGCACTTCTTCGACCTCTCACCGTGCAAGTTGAAGATTTGCCACAAATGAATTTGTAATTTGCAAGTTCTCTATCAATGGATCATCCTCTGTAACATCTTCTTGCATGGGACTTAGATCAATGGGATCAGGATATGAAGTTGTTGCATATAGCAGGTAAGATATATTGGTGGGGTTTATGGGTAAAGATGCCAATGCTAATTCATCTAATTCTACATCTTTGTAGTATGGGTCATATAAAATCTTATATTGTAATGCCTCATGGACACATCCTCTACTAACATAGAAGTTGTATTGTTGTTGGCCAATGCTTACCTTGTTTACTATTATCATGTCCAGTCCATCTATACGCCTGGGCAAGTGGGATGCAATTGAAGAAATATCTTGAGGAAAACAAATAGTGTGGCCACTATATTTTACTTGGCCTCCTCTTGCATAGGTAACTTGAAGGACAAGGCTAATCCTTGCTATCAACATCTCCTCAACTTGAGTTAGTATTTGCAAACATCGAGGTTGCTCACCAGGGTCCATGTTGTTCCAATTTGAGTAGTGATGCCCATTTTTTTTTTTGTGCATCAGTAACAAGTATTAATTCCATTAAATACCTGGGTTTTAATTCCTGGATATCTCTCCATACAAATTAGTCATGTTGAAATCTTTGAAAGCTTGTCCAATTTGGAACAAAAGTTGTTTCTAGCAATGCAATTTTTTTGACAAAAGTTTGGGGGACTATGGATTTCTGCAATTGGGGCAGGTTGGCTTGTATGTTGGGTTTGGGGCACATGTGTTTCTAGATGAGTTGGAAAGTGGGGAGTTGATACTATGGATGTGGAGGCCTCGCCAACAAAAAAGTGTCGGGTTTCTCGTCTTCTTTTGTTAAGAATTTTTTTCCTTCCATGGTACCTTGTGTGTTGCATTTGATTTCTATGAGCATGTCTTTCTGCCACTGTATCATTTTGTATTTCCATGGTGTTGAGAATGAAAGCAATATGATCTATCTGTGAATGAAGATATATGAAATATAAATATATAACAAATCAATAATCTGAATTGAAGACATGTATCTGTTTGCAAGAGTGGTTTAAAAATATTGATATACCCAAAAAAGTGCAAGTGTAATCTGAAATAGCATATGAAATCACTATATAGAAACTTGTGAGATTAATTGTTCGAAAAAAGAAATTTTGATCATAAATGAAAATAATACAACATATGTTGATTTATACATATGTTTATTTGAGGTTGATTATTTTTACATGTATAGAATGTTTGCATTAATTTTTTGTCTTGTGCTAATTAAAGTAAATTTAGAAGCATTATTTGAAGTAACATGACTAAGTACAATACATGATGACGACATAAAAACTTGTATAAATATATTTGTAAACATACCATAAATAATGCAAAATAGTTTGATATATATGTTTGACAAAAAGTATCTTTACATATATGGACAAGTCAAATACATAATATTGAAAACGATATACAAATTGGATACATATCCATAAACAGTGTCAAATGTAACTTTTAGGTAGGCTTAATGGCTGTAATAACAATGCTTTGTGTTTCGTGGCCACCAAATGGAACCATTTTGATGTTGAGATCAAATAAAAATTTACAATCAATAACATTGCTCAATATAGGTTCCACAGCATCAGGTTCTGCCAGAAGAAACTGAAAATCTTCTGCACCAACACCTAACAAGGTATTTGATGGTCCTTCGAATGTAGTAACTTTAAGAAGTTCACCCGTTTCATCTTGCAAGTCCATTTTAAGCATGTAGCTAAAATCGCATTCAGAGAGATCAGTAGAACACTTTGGGCATTGGAATGTGTTGGGTGAGCTTTGCACAACTTTTTTCTTACATTTTCTTTTGTCCACGACTTGTGGACAAGAAAGGTAGTAAAAGTTGTCCAAGTGAAGTTTTGTAATAGTGGCCTTCACACATACAAATTTTTTTTTCAGGAAAGCTTTCATTAGTAATAGATGAAATATCTATTGGTTTTTCAAATATGTGGTGGGAAAGGTTGCTTTGTGACAATGAAATGTAGGGTTCGTCAAGCCCTTTCTTGGCATACCATGTTTGTAATGTTGTAGTCTCCAACAAATCTGGATTGATTAAAAGTGTAGTTGAAAAGATAGTATCAAGTGATTTTCCATTCCAAGATATTATACGACCAGACTTGATCAAAAGAACAGGAGGATTCAGTTCTAGGGACATTTCAAATATTTCTTTGCCCTCAATTTGACAGTGGCGACCCCAAAATGTAATATCTATGGTACAACTTGACATGTCTATGATTGTGGTAGTACACTTTATTGTCTCAGTGCCATCCCTTTTATGTATGGTTGAAGTAGGTGAGATGGATAAAACTATTCCAATGACATCTACAAGGGAATTAATAGGAAATGGCTGTAGGGAATCTATGCTCTTAATGTGGAAGCTATGCTTGGGTATGATAGAGTCTATGCATGTGGAAGGACTTATTGTGGAAGAGTTGTGGAGGATTATTTCAAAAGGGTTTGTGGAGGAACTATATTTTGTGTTTGCCACTTTAATACGACCGTTGGAGATCACATAAAGACTACCAGAGTGAATAACATGGTAAAAGCTATCAACAAGTTCATTAAAACAAGTCACATGTATTTCAGAACCTAACATGTCTACAAAATCAAATCCAAAAACTTTCCCGTCATGACTTGCATTTTTGAATTCGTGAATAGGGTTTTTTGCTAATGCTCGACCTTCAATGGACCATTGTTTTTGATATGGGGTCAATGTTTTAATTGGAATAATTGGGAAAGGGTTCAATGGGTCTTCAAAACTATTTGAAGGAAGGTAGGCAATAGCTTGTAGGAGTGGAGTTGGAGATCCAATGATTGTTGCATTATTTGAAATAATGTCCAAGCTAACAATTATAATAGCCCTGCAATAAAAATGAGATGTTTATTTAATAAGGAAGTCTATAAGAACAAACAAGAATGAAAAAATAGTATTTAGAAAATGTTGACATACGTGTATTTGTCGAACATCTTGCAAGAATATTCAGTAAGGCGGAGAATAGAGCCCATGACTAAAGCTTCTTCCAGAACAAGATTGTTCATTTGGTTAGGAAATAATGTTGGATGGGTGTGCATACCATCAGAGAGTTGTACTCGGTATTTGACATTTGTAGAATGAGGTTGTTGAATGGAATGTATTGTCGTAACTTGTAAAGAAGGGTCAACAAGAGACATGCCTGCAAGGATGTCTGCTATGATATTTGCAGTTAATGTTGCCATCATTCATTTCAAACTAAGTGGAAGTTGTTAGCCTGTGAATAAGTTAAAAATATGACAATTAGGTTGTGACAAAGAAATTGCGGTCAACATGTAGTTGAAATTGAGTGGGAATAGCATGTTTGTTTATATAAATTGAAATATGTTAATTTTCTTTTTTCTACAAATTTAGTTTTCAAAAAAGAAGTCTTAAAAGTAGCATTCAATTTGAGATTGATTTGTTTGAAAAAAAGAAGTGTTTTAACGATTGTTGAATTTATCCACCAATGTTTCCTTTTTTTTTTAACTATCTTTATAAACTATTTCTAGTTAAAACATGGAGAGTATATAATGAGTTTTATACATCTCATTAAACATTGAAACAAACTTGTAACAAATATTTTGTAAAGTATTCCTTGTAATACAACTCATCTAGGCTATCTGTAAACTATTTAGTTCAAAAAATAAAGTTCTAAGATACATCAATATGAATCGGTTATGTAAAAAATATCTTTCTAAATTTGATGAGTGTTTGAAGCTCAAAGAATCATATTATATAAGACAATTTATATTGATGGATTAGGCATGTCACATAATACCCAAATAAAAGTTTATTTATTTACTTATGTCGATAATTTACATCGATAGATTACATAGGTCACATAATACCAAAATAGAAGTTTTTTTAGTAACTTTTTAGTATCTCTACTGATAGTTGTAGCTGAAATATAAGTGTACGGTGATTACATTGTGAGAAGCTAAAATAGCTAATCACATATTTTTTAAGTATGCCTCATATGCATCAATGAAAAAGGAGGCAAAGGAGTCTTTATCACTTGAATAGTGTCGGTGACAGTATATCTCCTTTAGGAAAGTGAATAGCCCATCTAATTGAGTGTAACTGGCTTGGAATGTTGACAACGTCTCCTGAAGTTTTTCAATATCCAATTCTTCCACAAGAGGCGTTGATTGACATGTATGTTTGAATTTATGTACAATATCATGATAGCTACTAGACACAATTGAAGAAAAATTTTGGACATCAGTTGCAAGACACTCTGGTTTATTCACAGAAAAACATGATTATGCTGGCATGGTTGTGATATCCATTGGCAATAAAGGGCTTTCAATACCTTTGGTTGTATCTCCAACAAACAGTTTAATGATACCATCACAATTTGTATCTTTGGCCATTTCCTGGTAAGAGTAAATTTGAAGAATGTATAAGTATGAAATAAATAAATAAAATAAGGATGGGGTAACTATACTTTTTGTAAATCGAAACATAATGAAATGTTTAAATACGAGTGTCCATGTTATTAAACTATAAAAAGTAAAAATTGAAATTCGAAATTATTTTTTAAAATGGAAATAACTATTTCAAATATAAATAAGTGAAGAATATAATTTATATCTATTCAAATGTTGATGTGCAATAGTTATGCTGAACAGGTGTGGAAAGACAGTAAGGAAAGAATCGATCTATTTTTCAAATAAAGTTGTGTATCACATAAGGTGTATTGGTAGGATATTTAGTGAATGATGTTATTTATTGAAGCTTCCATCGACATGATCTTAAGAAAGAAAGAAAGAAAAATCTCAAAAAACAAACACACGTTTAGATTAACATATACCCAACAAAAAATAACTCTTAGGAAATTTGATTCATCAAGAAGTTACAAATATATGTAGTAGAGAGATAGATCAAGAGGGAGATAAAGAAAGAGATAGAGATAGATACATCCACAATTCAAATGTTGTAATCAAGATTAACAATAATAGATAGTACACATCAAAATATATATAATACAATTATATTTAATACTATATATTCTAATATATTTATGAAAATATATTTTTTTTTAATAATATATTTATGTATTATATATATTCTAATATAATTATGAAAATAATTTTTTTTTAATATTATATTTATGTATTAAATATAATTTATTTTAAATTTTTTTAAGAAAATAAAAAAATAAAATATATAATTAACTATTTATAAATTATATTTATTATTTGTATATATGTTATAATTAAACATTAATAAAATTAAACAACACAAATATTTTAAATATATAATTTTATGATCTTATTTAAAATATATACTAAATATAATATATTTCTAATATAAATTTTATATAAACTAAATATATGATTGAGTTAATGATTAAATTAAATTTGATAATTTACAATAAAAATACAATTATCAGGCCTGTTAATGGGTTGCTGAGGGCTAATCTTCAGAGTAAGGGCAATTCAACCCCGGAGTGGACGCCACCTGAAAAGGGGTGGACTAAGATTAATTTTGACGGAGCATCGAGGGGTAATCCAGGACCCTTGGGTGTTGGGGTGATTGCTCGAGATGATCGGCGTAACATTCTGGCCATTGCGGCCAAGAGATTGGTGGATGGATCAAACAATGTTGTTGAATGTCAAGCTGCGTTTGAAGCAATCCTTATGGCTGGGAAATTGGGAGTCAAGAAACTTCATTTGGAAGGTGATTCTCAGGTTGTGGTGAATGGGATTGCGCGAGGGCGAATGGAAGCACGGTTTTTAGATAAGTAGGTGCGTAGCATGCAATTTCTGCTGAACAATTTTGAAGATTTTAAAGTAACCCATGTCCTGCGGGAAGCTAATTTGGAAGCTGACAAACTTTCTAATGTGGGAGCAAATGGTTCCTTGGAAAACTTGTTTAGTATGTTTGAGGACTTTAGAGATTGTAGTCTTCTTGAGTAAGATTTGAGTTGATGGCTTTTTGGAAAAGTGAACCCAAGCTCAATTTGTTGTGTCCACTTGCAACCTAGGCTCTGTGGGAATTTAAGTCCCTCGTGGTGTGTGTTCTTCAAATTTGTTGCAAGTGGCCTAGAGGTGTTGGTTGATGATGGAGGTGTGCGAAGTGAGTGACCGGTGATGATGTTGGGAGTAATGCGAAGCGTGTGAAGCTTTCATGACAAGAGATGGAGGCGGCTTTAAAGACCCTTGTGTGTTGATTCCTGGCACTTTGTGGTGAAAGCTTGGTGTTTGAAGGAGTGCTCAGGGTTTCTTTTTGTGCAGCGGAGAGATAGGATGGAGGCGAATTTTTTGTTGGAGTCGGACATACAATTGCCTGCCTTTTGTGGGCCGGTCTCGAGGATCAGGCTTTCGAACGTCTTCAGAGTGGATGGAGACGTCTTCTGGAGGGCAGTTAGGCTTTTGTTGGGAGAGGAATTCCTTTCTCAGGATTGGTGACCTAGAACAAATCTAGACATTTCGTCTTTGTTTACTGCTTTGGCCCTACAGGTGGGGAAGTCGAATGAGGAAGTGCAACGGATTACTTCCCTAGTTTTACAACCCAAATGGGCAGGAGGTTTGCAGGATGTGGTGGCCCGTGTTGTCATTGGTGTGGGGCTGAGGATGGCAGAGGGCCCAAGCAGGAGGATTGGAGTGGACGTTGGGGAGCTAAAGCCTTTTGTAGTCTGGTCGGCTTCTCGGCCGGTCGCTTCGCAGATGGAGGACGCAAGAAATGGCTGGGCTGAGATCGTGAACTTTGTTCCCTAGTTGGGGCTGACTGAACATTTTAATATCCACAGGAAGGTGACTCCCATTCGGTCTGAGGCCCCCCTAGACGAGAATGGGAGGCCTTTGGTTCAGCACCAGCTCCCAAGGAAATCAACGAAGGTGGTGGAGCGTGGGTCATTGTGTGGAGGAAGGCCTGGAACGGTGCCAGGTGGGGGGAGTGAGCCGCAGGTGGCTGGTTCCAGCAGGGGTATTCCCAATTTCTCAAAAGAGGAAGCTTTGGGATGGTTTCAGTGCTAGGTTGGGCTAGGTGGGGTTTGTGGTGTGGTCCTTTTTGTTTATGTAAGCAACCCCTTTTGTGGCTATGGGTCTTAGTAGGTTGATGCTTGGGTTCTTTTTTGTAGTAGGGGCGTGACCCCTTGGTATTGCAGATTGTCAATCTGCTCCTTGATTGTAACACTTTTCTTTCAAAGCAATATAATACTCTATGTTATCGATAAAAAAATTAAATTAAATTAAATAACAAATATATTGATAATTACTTTATGTACAAATAATAAAAATGATACGTTAGTTTGGAAAACATAAACAAGGCACATATTTGCCTTACACATTCCACGTGCTCAAGTACTGCCTCTACAAGGGGTATCGTGGCTCTAATTTGGTCTTCTTTTGAAGCTCGTTGGCTTTGTTTCAAAGATTTTGAATTTATTCAATTACAATCTCCTTCAAGATGCTCTGGTCTGGTTTGTGTATGCAGATTTATACATTTCTTGTGTCTCTTCTTTCAACACGATTGATTGCATTTGTTTGAAAAAAATTTAAGCTCTTTTATGAGATCCATTTTGAAACATATCTTGCAATCATGGATATAGCATAAAAATACATTTCTTTCAAGCAATTTGCTTCTATTTACCGCCTGCAACCATTTATCATTTTTTTTGTGTGTGCAAAGCTACATTTTGGTTCTCTGGTTCTATTGCCCGTGATTTGAAATTTTTTATTGCTAGTTATTTGAAAATTGTCATTGTCTATGATTTGAAAATTGTTATTGTCTATGATTTGAAAATTGTTATTATCTGTGATCTGAAAATTACTATTGCATGTGATCAGTTTATGTGCCCCACGTTTTTACAGCTCATGTGGGCTATAACAGGTCAATTTTTTTCTAGCCATGACTGTCAGAGCATTTACCACGCACCTTGTTGATTTTTGCATTTATTTAGTATTTCTCTGAATTGGAAAAAAATGTTTTCTGCTACATTATCGGCAGATTTTCTAGTAAGGGTTTTGTGCTAGTGTTTATCTGTGAGTTGTTTTGTTTTTGTTGGTTTTTTAATTTTACATAGGAAGAGGTGGAACAGTAGAAGGAAAAAGTAAAAAGGCACAGGCAAAGCAAAAGGAAGTCACAAAATTCTTGTTTAAGGTAATTATTTTGATGTTTTATATTCTTTTGATAAGCATTTTCTTGGACTAGTTGTCCTGTTTTTTGAGTACTGGTTGTTGTTGAAGTTTCATGAAAAGATTTTTTTTTTGTTCTCCATATATTGTAGCTGGAAGCGCTACTAAGTCCAAATGAGAGAAGAAGAAATCAGAGAAGTTTGTAGGAAATTAGGAAAATATTAGCAAACCAGATTTTTTAAAACAAACAAGACTACAATATTTTCACTTCCAGTAAAACGTTTATTACTGGAGGCTTATTATTGTAGTCTTGTTTATTTTAAAAAATATGGTTTGGTAATATTTTCTTAATTTCCTGCAAACTTTTCTGATTTCTTCTTCTCACATTTGGACTTACTAGTGCTTACTTGCCTATATTATTTGCTTTCCCTTATGTCCCATGATGCGAAGAATATTTAAATGGAAAATTCAGACTTTAAATATTTGACCATTACTCTTTAAAAAAAATTTGCCATGAAAATAACAGTAATAATAATATACTAAATATATATTTTTAAACTAAAAAAGATATACAGACATCACATATTTTATCTTAATAAAGTTTTATTTATTATAAATTACTGTATTATGTAAAAAAAAATATTTATATTTAAAATTTACTATATTTTTAATTTTATAGATATATTAATTTTAAGCATTCTAAAGAGATCCTATGTAACTAAGTTGTTAGCTACATAATATTAATAAGTTGATTTTAATAAAAATTGGAATTAATATCAATTTGCCAGATTATCATTAGGCATTTTAAGGGGAGGATTTGTAGAATAAAGGGCCAAACCATTATAAATACAAAGTACAATGATTTCAAATTTTGATATAAAATTTTGAAGTTTATACTACTTATAGACAATCGTGAAATCCTTTCTAAGGAAAATGAATGAATGTGAATAAGTTTTCATCCATGGACATATACACTTGAGAAATAACAGATTGATGATTCATGCATGGCCCCAGTATGTATCAAAATCATTTCTAAAACAAATGGGAACAATGTTCTAAGCATATCTAACATATGCTTTTCATATATAAAGATATCATATGAAGACACTAATGAAACAAAAAAAATTGAACCATAAACTAACAAAATGGAGCTATAAAGTATAATAGTCATGACAAATACCTGTTTGATGACAAAGTGTAACAACAGCCTAACAAGTAAGTTAATGAAAAGCTGGCAACAATACATCCCAAAATTAAGCAATTAGGAAAATAATTTATAGGAAGATGAACTGAAAAAATAGATAAACAAAGAAAAGAGACTATAATACACATACCTATTTGATGCACAGAAATTACAAAACTGTAAAAACACAGAAACTACAAGTAAAATAAGGAACACCGAGATATTTGTAGCACTCCCAGGTCGGTTAGGCATTTGTATTGAATGCAAACCAACCACGACATCAATGTTGATGCACCCAATACAAGTGGGAAATAAAAAAATATTTAAATAATAAATGGTGCTCTATCTGTTTCAGACAGAAGATAACAGAGGTAGATAAACAAAATGGCTCAAATATAATTGTACTTAGCTTCCCTGCTTTGTCAGCGGTCATATCAATTCATATGTGCAAGTTGTGGTGATAATAATATCTCCATTACGAAATAATATTTTTATATTATGAAATAATATCTCCATTTAACTGCGGAGGAGCTCATTTTGTTAAAAGATATACTAATTTTATTTTTTTACAATATATCAATATTTAATAAATTTTAAAATATATTTAAAAATGTATATAAATAGATTTTGAAATAAATTCATATTAAAAATCAAATATTTAAGAAATTAAAATACAATAAATTTTAAACTTTATAAATTAATAAATAGTTAATAAATAAAAATTTTCAAATTTCAAATAAAACTATTTTTAAAAACTTAATAGTAATATACTAATTTAACATTATTTATATTTTTTTAAATTTAAAATATATTTTAAAATGTATATAAATTGATAAAATTAAGTTTGAAATAGATCCATATTAAAATTCAAATATCTAAGAAAAAATTAAAATACAATAAATATTTATGTGCGTTTTCTTTTTAGGGATAATAAAAAACAATTCTATTTATCAAAAAATTATTTGATATTTATATAAATTGAATAATATTATTATTAATTTTTCATATAATATATATTAAAATTGATTATTTATTATTTATTTGATATATTATAATATATTAATTATTTTGATATATTATAATATAATAATTATTATAAAAATTAAAATTGATATAAAAAAAATGAAGCATGTAATTTATTATTTATATATTATATGTATAATATATTATAATGATTAAAATCTATAATAAGAAAAGTTATTATTTATATAATATATGTATAATATATTATAATTTTTTAAATCTATAACAAGAAAGGTTCAAACGTAATAAGAAAATAAATGGACAGTAAAATGGACAAGAAAGAGCCTATTAATGGGTTGTTGAGGGTTAATCTTCAGAATTAGGGTGAATCAATTCCAGAGTGGACTCTGCCAGATAAGGGGTGGATTAAAATAAATTTCGATGGAGCTTCGACGGGCAACCCGGGGGTCTCTAGAGTTGGGGTAATTGCTCGAGATGATTGGGGCAATACTCTGGCCATTGGTGCTAAAAGATTGGTGGATGGATTGAACAACGTTGCTGAGTGTCAAGCGGTGTTAGAAGCCATTCTCATGGCTAAGAAATTGGGAGGCAAGAAACTCCATTTGGAGGGAGACTCTCAGATTGTGGTGAACGGGATAGCTCGAGGCCGAATGGAGGCGTGGCACTTAGACAAGCAGGTTCGAAGAATGCAACTTCTGTTGGGCAGTTTCAAAGATTTTAAGGTGACTCATGTCCTCCGGGAAGCAAACTTGGAAGCTAACAAACTTTCAAATGTGGGACCAAATGGCTCCTTGGAAAATAAGTTTAGATTGTTCAAGGACTTTAGAAATTTTAGTCCTCATGATTCTGAATTTGGATAGATGGCTTATCTTAGAAAAGTGAACCTCGTGGTGTGTGATCTACGACGTTACTGCAAGTGGCCTAGCAGTGATGGATGATGATGAAGGCAATCGGTGTGAGTGACTGGCGATGATGCTTAGTTTTCTACGACGCATGTGGAGTAATCATTACATGTGATGGTGGTGGCTTTTAAAGGCCTTTGTGTCTTGTTCCCTGGCATTTTGTAGTGGTTGTTTGGTGGTAGGCGGAGTGTTCAGGTTTTGGAGCAGTTGTGAGTAGGGATGGAAGCAAACTTTTCTTTGATGTCGTACGGGCAAATGCCTGCGTTTCGTGGCCTGATCTCGAGGAATAGGTTGACGAATGTCTTCAGAGTGGATGCAGAAGATTTTTGGAGGGCTGTGGGGTTGTTGTTTGGGGAGGAATTCCTAATGTTGGACTGGCGGTCGAGAACTAACCTTGACATTTCATCACTTTTCATTTCCTTGGCCTTGCAGGTGTGTAAGTCAGTAGAGGAAGTGCAATGGGTTACCTCTTTGGTGTTGAAACCCTGATGGGTGGGTGGTTTGCAGGAAGTGGTGGCGCAAGCCACCATTGGAGAGGGGCTGAAGTCGATGGAAGGATCGTGGCAGAGGATTGGAGTGGATGAGGGGGCTTTGCAGCTATTTGTCATTTGGTCGGCTTCCCGGCCGGTTGCTTTGTAGGTGGAGGACGCAAGGAAAGGTTGGGGTGAGATTGTGGATTTTGTGCATAAATTGGGGTCGACTAAGTGAGTGAAAATTTGAGGGAAGGTGACCCCAATTCGGTCTGAGGCCCCTTTGGCTGAGGATGGGAGGCCTATGGTTCGACATCAACTTCCAAAGAAGTAGACGATGGTGGTGGAGCGTGGGTCTCTGTGTGGTGGCAGGCCAGGAATGACACCAGGTGGTGGGAGTGTAATGTAGGAGGCAGGGCCCAACAGGGGTATACCAAATTTCTCAAGGGATGAGGCTTTGGGGTGGTTTGGTAATTAGGTATCCTGGGTCAATCGGGGCCTCCGTGTGGAGGGGGTTGTGTTTGTAAGTGGCCTTTTTTGTGGATGTTGGCCTTGTTGGGGTGGTGTCTACTCAGGTTCCTTTTTGTAGTAGGGGCGAGACCCCATGTTGTGGCAGATTGTCTATCTGCTTTTTGGATGTAAATCTTTTCTATTTTAAGCAATATATTATACTGTTATCGATAAAAAAAAAAAAGGACAAGAAATAATTAATTACTAAAAACTTATTCCACTTACCATTGGAAAAAGTGAACTGTAAAAAGTTTAAAATAAGAACACCTGTACTTAAAGAATCCTATTATTTCTTTAAATAAAAACTTATTCCACTTACCATTGGAAAAAGTGGAGCATAAATGGAAGGGAAAAATGAATGGACGAGATGATTTGAATGGTCTTGCATTGCTTTTAGTGAATTTCCAACCATTGATATTTAAAAAAAGCTTGCCCATCTCATATAAGAGATGCCTTCGGCGTAATTAGATGGCAGGGGTGAAGGGTTGATGGGATGGGGGGATCTAAGGTGGCATTAAAAGGGGATGCATAGTGTATTTTTCCACGAATTGTATCTTTTCTTCCACAAGGCAAAGATTATGGAGGCCAATTTCTCTTTGGTTACTTCTTAGCCTTAGGCAATGTTTTTTGATCTGGCTTCTGCGAAATGTTTGAAGGGGCTCTTCAAGTTTGGTGATGAGGAGTTTGTGCAAGTGATGGAAACATTGTTGGCCAAGGTTTTCCTCCAGGACAAACACTGATATTGGTCCAACATGGACATTGTCACAATGATGGTTGCACGAGGTTTGGAACTGGGTTACAAAGAATATCAAATGGGTTGTTCGCTCAATTTTAGATAATGAGTGGTTGATTGGGTTAGATTCCATTTTGGAATGGGCAATTCCAAGGTAGGATTCGATGTGAGTGAAGGGATTGAAGACCCTATTGCAACGGAGGTTTATGAGTTGATTCCATTTATTCGCTGGCCCATTTAATGCAACCGCGACGAAAGACGAGCATAGGCTCTTATTGGATGGGATTCTCTAAAATCCTACATCAGGCAGAGGGAGGCCATGGCGAGTGGTGCAATGGTGACTACTAATGGAAATGCTCGCGGCAAAGGTATTCAAGGGTTGAGGCATGGAAGGGTGGTGAAGGTGAAGCAATTGGCTACCGGTTTAGGAGCTTCGAACGCAAAGTAATTGCATGTTGGTCTTCCTCCTTCATGTCTCTGAGTAGTAATTATTTGATATAGTTTGTCTTGGGTGATTGGAATTCTGTACATCTAGTATATAGGAGTTTTGTTTTTGTCCGCTCCCTGATGTAAGTAATGGTTGTATAGGGTTGTATGTAGGGTTTCTACAGGTGGTAGGCTTTATTTTCTATTTTGGTATATATTTCTTGCATGTGATGCTTTGGGGTATTGTGGCTTTTTGGGGTGATTATGTAGGTGAGATATTGGTACTGGTTTTTTTGATACAACAACCAGTCTCTTTTGGGCAATCAATGCAATCATTGTAAAATCTATACTTTCTATTAATATAATAAAAAACAATTATCACTAATAAAAAAACTTGCATTTTATTTGTATTTATTCAAACTTTGTATCTGTGTAGACATTTGATAATTTTCATCAATATGTGAATATGGTGTATTCTTTTACTTTATTCATCGAAAACATCATACACACAATCTTGTAAATTGCCATTTGATGTTCTTTTACTTTATTCATCGAAGATCAGTGTCAGCCATTTGATGTGTAGTTCCAACATCTTATAGTCTAAAGAGCATGAAAACACAAATAAATGTCCCCCATTGTGTAATAAATATAGTTTTATGTTGATATGTATGTTTAAGATGTTTGGTTACACCCTAAGAATCCATCCACAAATGATAACATTTCATGCCCAAAAGTGAAAGCTATAATCATGCTATTATTGGATAAGGAAATTATCTTTAGGAGATGCTTTCTTTATAAATTTGAAATCAATTGATATGTACACACAACCATCAAGCTTTATATCAAGTATCAAATTATATTCAAGAGGTGATAATCAATTGGTCATATGAAACTTGTTGGCAAGAGACACTATATAGGTCATTTGGTGTTGTCATTGATGAAAACTAAAGTCAGATATTCCATCTACAGTCTGTGATATGATCCTACTAGCAGTCAGAATGAAGAGTTGGTTAAGTCCGATGAGTTAGAACAATGCATCCAACAGAATGTAGTGTTTTGGTTAGCATTTCATTTTGGTTGAATATTTTGTGTTGTAGAGCTAGAAGAAGTCAGTCAGATTTTTGAAGTACCTTATTCTAGAATCTTAGCCTTTGGTGATGATTATCGTCTGAGATAGAAGATCCAGTGTACAGGTTTTTGGGTTGAACAGTGTGATATGGACGTTTTGAATAGTTGATCATTGTGCGGAATTGATGGACTAATTTTGGTGATTGTTTTTGTGATTGAGGATGTTTAGTCGACATTTGGGTAGCGTGTGGACAATTCTTTTTGGTCTGCATATGCATTGGAGTTTGAATTAAGTTGACTATGTATGCACATTTCATTATATGTTAAGTGTTCTTGTAGTCAACATGTAGAGGACCTAATTTCATGTTGCAGATATATAAGACTGATGGATATAATCATTTTGGATATCGATAGTGGTATGGAAAGTGGTTTTGATTGAGTGTGCGCAGTTTCACATATGCAAGTGAAATATTTCTGCTCTAGAATAAAGCAAATCAACATAACAGAGCAATGTAGTAGAGCAGTGAGAGTATAAGTGTTTTGTGATTAACCAAAATTGTACCTTGGAATTTTTAGATGCTATTTAGTTTAGACTTTCCAATTATCTTTTGTAAAAGATTTTGTAAGGCAGTGAGCCTTCCAAGGTTGTTGCCCTTCTTTCTTTTGAGTAGTGAGCTCTGGGGAGTGTGCTTGAATGCATGTGCATTCCCTTGTAATACTTTTAACATAGTATAATTATCTTGTCGGTCTCATCCCCACCATGGTTTTTCCCTTAATCGAGTTTTCCACGTATAAATCTTGGTGTTATGGTGTTGTTGTTGATTGCTTTGTGTTTTTGCATCTCTCTTTTGTTCATTTGCATTAAGTGGTTGAAAGATCAAGTTAAGAATGTTAAAAATTACAGAACACTCATTCACCCACCCCTCTCAATGTTCCTTGATTCCAACAATTGGTATTAGAGCCTAGTCTCTCGAAAGAAGCCTAAAACTTGAGGAGGATCCCAGAAGCTGTTTTGATGGATTATGGTTGTCTTCAACATCAACTTATTGTGGCACTTGAGGATCTTGATCACTCCCAAGTTGAGTCCCAAAAAATTAAGGCAAATCTTAAGGATGTTGAGAATTTCATCCAATCATTGAAAGATCAGTTGAACAATTCAAGAGAGAAGTGAAAGGAACTTGTTGATAAGCTAAAGGAGAAAGAAAGCCAAAGCATTGATGATCAAGCCTTGAAAGAGAAGACAAAAGAAAGTGAGAAACTTGCTAGAGACAATGCAGTTCAGAAGAATGAGATGGAATCTATTGTGATGAAATTGTGGAAAGGAAGAAGAATGAGGATAATCTTTCTTAGTTATTAAAATACAAAGCTGATAAATGTTGCAGACTTGATTGTGAGAATGGCCAACTAAAGCTTGACCTACAAGAATCCAGACAACATGAGGAAGAGCTTGGAAAGCAGATCATTCTTCTTAGATATGATGTTGAAGCTGCAAATGAGTATAAAGAAAAGTTCAGGATCAGTTCAGCCAAACTTAATGAGATGCTTGAAAGTCATAAGAGTGAAGATGACAAGTGAGGACTTGGATTTGAGAAAGGTGAAAGCTTTGGATTTGGTCAAAGCAATCCTAAGTCTCAACATCAAAAGAACAAAGCAAAAAGGTCTTAGGTAAGGCAACCTAATGCTCATAAGTTCAATGGTAACTGTTTTGTTTGCAATAAATTTGGTCATATGGCTAGTCAATACAAAAATAAAATGAATCAGAGTAGTCCATCCTTCTCCGGTCAATGTTTTAAATGTAACAAGTATGGACATAAGTCAAATGAATGCAAAAGTATGATGAATAATTTTCCCAATAGAAGGAATGTTAGATGTTATGCATGTGGTAGGTTTGGACATGCTGCTAACTCATGCAGATCAAGAGGAAATCAAGGAAATGTTGTATGCTACAATTGCAAGAAATCCAGTCACATTGCAAGATTCTGCAGAAGTAGAAATGTGAATAGAAATGGTCTGACAGACAAGAACAAGAGTGTGCAGGCAGATGTAAAAGGGAAAGCTAAAGTGGAGGAGATCAGAGATCAAATGAAGAAGACATGGGTTAAGAAGAGTGATTCAAATACTGGAAAGGGTCCACACTTGATTCTGGTGCTACAAATTCCTTCGAGAATTAGACTGAGACCTCTAGCCTAACGGGAGTCTTCATGCAGATCTTTTCTCCCCTGCTAGATGTTGGTGTCAGAAGATCGACAAATTGTTAGAAGCTGTATTATGGTGGTGCAGATGTTTTTCAAGGATATTTGGAAGAGTTTGACAAAATTGAAGAGCCGCAAAATATTTCTTGAAGAATTGTTTGTGTATGCAGGGTATTAAGAAGTATTAGGGAAAAGTGCATTTATCGCACCTAAAAGTTAGGTATGCTAAAGATAAAAAGTGACTTAATCACTTCATTTCTCACTTTGCATTCGAAGAGAAGAAGAGAAGAGAGCTCTGCAAGTAGAATTTTCAGAGATCAAACCGTGAAGAAGATTTGCCGCGCAAATTTCCTAATCCGGTGGTCAAGGTATTTTTTTGTTGAAACTTTTCAAGTTTGAATTTTGAAATTTCTGAAATGGCTGCCTTTGGAACTGCAACCCCACTAGTCATAGATATCAATGAGAGAGCCCAACCAGGTTTTGAGAAACACCCATTTATATCCATGGAAGATGATTTGAAGAGTGCATTTTCATCGGTTCCACACGGCATTTTGCACATCAAAGATATCAGGGTTTACACGCACTGCAACATTGAGGAATTGGGAAGCTCACATTTGTTGAATCTCTACCGTAAACAAATGATTGATAGGAATTTTGGGCTAAAATCATAATTCCAAGTATCAGAGGATAACAGTTTTGTTCAGTTCACCAAATTTATGATATGCGATGAACAAAAATGGGTCCAGTATATTCTTAACAGAGTTCACGATGAATTTATGTGGTTAAACAAGCCTTTCAAAATCACTAAGAATGCTACTAGGGCTATTACTTGTTTGTGTTCATTTGGTGAGCTACCCTCATTGAAGTCAGTGAAGAACCAAGTTGTTACAAATGCAACTGATTGAAAGTTCGACAAAAGAGCCATGACAATCAATGACATTTTGGAGTATGATGTCATATTTGCCTCAATGGTGATTGGGTATAAGATATACTATTCCAACAAAGAGAACTCTGTATCCGGAACAACAATATATGTTGCTTATGAGATGGTCTAGGAGAACAAGAAATATGACCTATGTGGGTTGCTCTAGAGTGAGATAATGAAGAACTTGGCGAAAATCAAGCAAGACAAGAAACATCCGTTCAAGTACGAAACTTTGATCCTGTGTATGTTCTTCTATTTCATGAATGAAGTTTTGGGTGTAGGCCAAGTCCAACGAGCTTATGAAAAAATTGTGGGAGTAAAAATCAGAGAGTTACTATATATTATTGGTGACAATAAGGTCCAAAAGGGCACCCTCTAGGGTTATTTCAAGAATTTTCAGAGTGCAATGCATGATAGGGAAAGAATCCCTAAAACTATAGTTGAGAAGTGCCAAGATTCAATTTGCTTCATGGTAGATTCTGACCAATGTCTGATGGAGGTTGTTGAGTCGAGGATTGTATGGATCATGCCCATGGGGTATGAGGTAGATGAGAAAATATTGGAGCTATATGCTCAACATATATTAAGAAAACCAGTAGATCCCTCTGAGGAGAGATTTGGAACCTATGTTGAGAAGAGCTTGAAGCTTCACAAGCAATTCAAGAAGCCAGAAATTCAGAGAAAAGTGAGAAAGGAAGTCGAGGAATATGCTGAAAGAATTGGGATTACCAAAGAGGTCGTCCAAGAAGCGAGAAAAAGGAATATCCTATCTGAAGAGCAGATTGTTAAGGAAAAGAAAGCTAAACTGAAAGTCTCTACTCCAAAGCCTAGACAATCAAGGATCTCTGCACCCTCCTCCATTCCTCAAAAGCTTGCAAGAACAACTAAATCATCAGCCATGCCATCCAACAAAGGAGAGAAGAGGAAGAAAGTAAGCTTTGTGATTGTGAAGGATGATGAGACAAAATATGATGATGCAATTAAGGAGGTAAAGGCCAAAGCAACTAAGGCCACTAAAGTTGCTAAGGAGAAGGCATATGGTGGAGACAAGCCAAGCAAAAAAATAAAAACCTTTGAAATAGACAAGGTAATTAAGCAAGTAAGATTCATAGTTAAACCTCCTATGCCATTAGATGAAATTATAGATGAGGTTGTTAAGCATGGAAATTTGAATCCAATGTCTGAATGGTATGACAATTTTGATGATAATGGAAAAAGGACTTTAGAGAAAACTACTTTTAAGTATTTGAATGACTACAATAGGGCTCTAATAGAAATAATGTCAGAAATCCCCAAAAGTTTGTATGACATTTTAAAAATGAGAAAACAAATTGCAAATAAGGATGATGAAAGATTAAAAGAATATGTGCTAGTCAATATATGCTCCATGATAGCTAAGGATGAAATTAACAGGATTCTTAAGGAAGCCAAGAATTAGTTCAGGAGCAAAACCAAAGTCAATAAGATAATGAATGGCAAAATAGATGAAGTCATAAAAGATACTGAGACAATATTGAGGAAAGTATTGCTTTATAATTAGTATGAGGTTATACCTAAGAAAACTCAGAATGATGCTTCTAAATCTGGTCTGGAAACTTAGAGCATGCCATCCCAAGGTGATCAAACAAAGGTTGATACTCCTTCTATTATGAAAGTGCAGATAGTTGATCAGGTAGAGGTGAATGTTCCAGAAGAGACTACAGATGGGGATGTGGCAGATAAGGGTGAAGGAGAAGAAGGAAAAGGAAACGAGGTTGAGGATACTCAGAATCCTTTAGTTGACACTATTTATCCTATTGAGATACCTAAAATAGATGCAATCCTTAGTAAAGCTGATACAGAGAAGATAGCAGAAAAGGAGAAGGTTCAAGTTAAAGTTGAAGTTGATATTGAGGGCAAAAGCAATAAAGCAAGAGACACTGCAAGGACAGTGAAAGGTAAGCATATTATTGATGATCCAAAATTCGTCCAAGGCCCAATCAACCTTGCCTCTCTGTCTCCTATTCATAAGCTTCAATTAGCTTCATTTGCTTAGGCCAAGGCATGCGAGGATTTGTTGAAATCTCACAAGGAAGACAATGAGTTGCTTACCCTGACATCTGGTGTTCTTTAATGCCCACATTTTAGAAAAACGCATTTGACACTCCATCCGAATAGCTGAAGAGTTTGATCAACTCGGTGGATACTCATTTTGAGTCATTGGAGAAATCAACTAAAGTGAAGGTCTGCAATGAGTTTAATGCCAAGAGGCTCAAGACATTGAAGATAATGATTGTCGATGATAGAGTTACATTAGATAATTGTACTAAGAGCATTCATGATTCATTATCTAAAGGAGGAAACATTTGTAAGTCATGTATATCATTGTCCAAGTTCACTGAGGATATTGAGAAGAAGTCCAAAGAGCATGAATATCAATTAGCTAGAATATCTCAGTCACTTGATCCTTTGTCAGTTTATTTGAACATTAATTAAGATCAGGTAATATCTTTACTTGAAAAGATCAGGAGCCTAAGCCATGAAAAGAAGAGAATCATTGGTAGAGTTGGAGAATTGTGAAGTCACATCACTCTCAAGTTGGACATTATGCTAAGTACATTGAAGGATGCTCAAGCTACCAGTGAACCTTTAGATCTTAAGTTGGAAGAGACGCGAGCCTATCTATTCAATGGTCTCATATCTATCTTGGAGAGTCTCAAGAAGGTCTAGGATAGCCATTTGGGTTCATTGAGGAACACTAAGTTTTTGTAAGGCAGTAAAGTCTGTGTACATATGCAGTGTGTATATAGAATTTTGGCTTGAATTTTGGCATTTGGATCGGTACCTTTGCCATTGATGTCAAAGGGGGAGTGTAGAGTAGTCAAAAATGTTGTATTCATCTTAGGGGGAGTTTCAAAATTTTGTAACTTTGAGATTTTAAGTTTTGCAGTGTATATATGTTGGTACTGATTCCGACACAGTCATTTTTCACCAAGTGTCACCATCAATGACAAAGGGGGAGATTGTTGGCAAGAGACACTGTATAATTAATCTAGTGTTGTCATTGATGGCAACAAAAGTCAAATATTCCATCCACAGTGTATGATCTAATCCCATTGGAAGTCAGAATGAAGAGTTAGTTAAGTCTGGTGAGTTAGAACAGTGCATCTGGCAGAATGTAGTGTTTTGGTTGGTATTTCATTTTGGTTAAATATTTTTTGTTGCAGAGCTAAAATAAGTCAGTTAGATATCTAGAGTACCTTATTCCAGAATCTTAGCCTCCGGTGATGATTGTAATGTGAGATAGAAGATCCGGTGTACAAGTTTTTGGGTTGAACAGTGTGATATGGACATTTTGAATAGTTGATCATTATGCGGAATTGATGGACTAATTTTGGTGATTGTTTTGGTGATAAAGGATGTTTATCCAGCATCTGGGTAGTGCATGGACAATTATTTTTGGTTCACATATGCATTGGAGTTCAGATTAAGCCGACTATGTATGCATGTTTCATTATATGTTAAGTGTTCTTGTAGCCGACATGTAGAAAACCTAATTTCATGTTGCAGATATATAAGACCAATGGATATGATCATTTTGTATATCAGTAGTGGTGTGGAAAGTGGTTTTGATCAAGTGTTCCCAGTTTCACATGTGCAAGTGAAAGATTTATGCTCTAGAATAAAGCAGATCAACAGATAGAGCAGCGTAGAAGAGTCGCGAGAGAATAAGTGTTTTGTGCTTAACCAGAATTATACCTTGGAATTTGTAGATGCTATTTTTCATTTCATACATTCCAATTATCTTTTTTTTAAGATTTTGTAAGGCAGTGAACCTTCCAGGGTTGTTGCCCTTCTTTTGAGCAGTGAGCTCTGGGCAGTGTGCCCGAATGCATGTGCATTCCCTTGTAATACTTTTAGCAGTGTATAATTATCTTGTGGGTCTCATCCTAACTGTGGTTTTTCCCTTAACTAGGGTTTTCACATATAAATCTTGGTGTTATGGTGTTGTTTCTGATTACTTTATGTTCATGCATCTCTATTTTGTTCATTTGCATTAAGTGGTTAAAAAAACAAGTTAAGAATGTTAAAACTTGTTGAACACTGATTCACCCCCCCCCCCCCGCTCTCAGTGTTCCTTAATTCCAACAAAACCTACCTTTGATATTTTCATTAGTTTTTATTTAACCATTAAATCAACCATGGGAGGTGAAATCAAATAGTAAAATAATAATAAAATAATATAGGCTAAAATTCAAATGAAAATACAAACTCTCGCCTTTTGACTGAGCTCAATAATAATCTACATCAAAGCAATATGAATGAAATTGCAAATACTAAACCAATTGAAAATCACCATTGTTCATGCAGGGGGTGTGCTCAAATAATTTGGTATATTTATTACATAATGCAACAAAACATACTTGCTTGATTTGGGATGATGGAAGTGTAGGATTAAGCTACAATTTATAGAAAATTGGAGGACGAAGATTTAATCTTAGATCTATTGGGAAATAATGCATCAATACCCAATTCATTTAAGTCATTTCCTACATAACCCATGAGATAAAAACATGCATACAAGCCTACTGAATAACCATTGTTCCTATATCAAATAGACAAGCCACAAGATAACACAAGATATATCCTAGGAAAACTCTTAAGAGGTAAAAAACCAACCTCCAAATGAATGCTTCTGAAACATCAAGCCTCTATCATGCATTCTCCATGTGTCCAAGCATGAATCCATACATTGCATACCATTCGACACATATGTACTCCTCAAAAAGACTCAATACAATGACAACACATTCACTCTACCAACCTTAACCACTAAACACGTGCTTTCTTATTTAGAATCAATCTCACACAAATTTAACCAAGTGGAAAGATAAAACCTTGTTCCACAAAACCATGTGAACACAATACCATTGATCCCTCATTTAATATTAGGTACTAAATTTTCACTTTAATAAATATCTTTCCCAATATTAAATAACTACCCCAATGTTACATACATCACATAAAGTGACCCCGGGAATGTTCTCTCCTAGTGATGCATAGGCCCCTAAGTATCTAGGTACAAAATAAATAATAATAAAAAAAAACATTATAACATTGTAATTATGCAAGGTGTACAATGCCTTGTCCCATCATGTTGTATACATTGCCTAAGGGTCAATCAATGAAATGCATCAACATAGCCATGCATGAAACCATGTGAACTCCAACATGATTTTGTACTCCATCAAGATACTTGCTATAAAACCAAAGTGACCACCATCTCAAGCAATAACTCCTCTCATCCTCTAGGTGGCCACCTATAGAACAAAAGGAACAAGCCAATATGAAGATGCATCAATCCAAGAACACGAGTATCAAATACAATATGATAAAAAAGGCTTGAAGTTGTTGTCGTAAGAAAAAAAGCCCACATGTTTGAAAATAACATCTGCAACACATGCTAATACATCTGAAACTCATGCCAACAATCATATGTGAATTCATAAATGACGAGCAAGTGTCCTATATGAAAACTGTAAATGGAGAACATATATATCTAGGAACTCCCACTACATGGTAATAACAAACCTAAAAATAAGCTAAATACATATTGTCTACTAATAAACACGTATATCAAGATGTGATATGTAATCAAAATAATGTAGTGTCAAGAACAAATACAATGATCCACACATGCAACCCAAATAGTTTCGTACTATCTCACAATATTTCATTACCATTCTCCCAAAACATATGAACATGAAAATCTTGGAAGAAACCATAGAATGAAGAAAGAAAACCTATAAACCATAGCATGTCCTTCTACCAACACCTCAAAGAGCAACAATATGTCAAGTATGATCTCCTTACAACCCCAGATGAAAAACCATAACAACACCCAACCTATTCAATGTCTTAGATCAAACACAATATATGTATCATGTAAAATGCCAACATGGGTCCAAGCCTCTTAAAACAAGAAGATCAAACTCAAAGTAATCATTCCAAAATAGGAATTAACCTTTTAAACTATCTCCTAAGATCCTTATAAGGACATCATAATATCAACATATGCACATGGAGATAACCACGCTATTCATCTCTCAAAAAAATCCTCTAAAACTAACCATATATACATAGCTCAAGGTCCATGTCTATGAAAGATGAAGCATAAAACATAACTTGTCTAAGACAAGTATGGGCAAGTACCTTCCCAGATGATAAACTGACAAGTAGACTAATAGTGGGGATTGATAATGATCCTTAAGGATAACCAAGTCATCATGACTCACTCCAATAACAATCTCCTCTTGATTCTTTACTAGGTGAAAGATTCTTAATCTTCTTATTGAAATCATCGACTGTTTTAATACATGTCTCTAACCACAAAAGAACATCAACATCATCTACGTATTCAAGTATCCATGAATACCTATAACCAATCAATCCATGCTAAGACTCAAATTCAACATTTTCATAACAATGAAGCTCCAAACAAATTATCAATGTACTCAATACCAAAAGAACCAAACAAGATCAACTATCAAAATTCCAACTATAGTATTGGGAACCTAAACATGACATCATGATCTAACCATCTCCTTCTAATAGTTCACATACAATCAATGTGATTATATTGGTCACAAGAGAACCCATATCATGGAAAAACTCAATCCTAGGATCAAGAGGAAACGATGATAAGATACCAATCACACTATAAAACAAGAATCAACATCTCCAAGCACATGAAGATAACCATCTCCTGATAGCGATCCTGCAAATGTGAAAGAACCCTTTTGCAGTAACAAGATCTAAGAGCACCTCCAAATTTTTGCAAACACTAAAGAAGATCATCCACCATCAAAAGATAAATCCACATCACTTTCAACAACTCCCACTATACCATGGTACCGAGTTACATATGGGATCATGATAACCATCTCCTAAATGAAGATCATCTAGACTCCCCAACACATAACTAAAATGTCAATAACACCAAGTAGGAACAAGATCTCCAACCCAACAAGATACAACCACCAACATATCATCAAGAATCAATCCTATGACACCAATTCATCACTATCAAAATCTCCCACTTCAATGTGCAACCAATGAAATATAAATAATATATCATGATATTTTATTTAACATACTACAATTCCCAACAACTAACTATTTGAGTACTCTAATAATCCATTATCTAATCTCAAATCAAACATACCAATGTATAAATGACCACAAACAAGGCCTCAACACTAAAACAACCTAGAGGATATAGATAGTCCACATCCAAGTCATTCCACTACACTGAATAGGTGATCAGCCCACATAATTGCATAACTCATGGATCCAAACACTAAAAGATACAAAGTTGTTATTGTTGGATATTGTTGCTACTAGGATATGTTGTTGTCATTGATGTCAACATATTCCTGTATCTTGGCATTGCAAAGAGTTGTTTGGTGTTCCCATGATTGCATTGAGTTGATATGGATGGTTTATCTATTTGGGATGTTGGAATACTTTATTCCTTATTTGTTTCAATCATTGATAAGATTGCTTGATCATATTATTTGATCCGGTTTATAATTTAGTCTTTATGTGCAGTGGTTGGCAGAGTTTGGTATTTGATCTGGTGAGCTCCGGTATGATCATATCTTTGGATGCAGATTTGGGAGAATGTTTTGGATGTTTAGATGTATCTTCATTTTATATGGTTCATGATTTGGTCCTCCACAATCTATCTTTCTAGTCCCGATTATTGTTGTTGAGTGTTCTTGTGAGTTAGCGTGTTGATCAATGAAGATTTGCATAAGTGGTGTTGGTGCAGCTATTGTGGATGGTTCTAATGTTCTTGTTGGTGTTTCATGATCGTGTCCTATTTATTTTGGTGGTCTACATTGATTCTTGTACGCATTGTTGGTGATTTTGTTGATCTAGTGATATTCTTCATGTTATGCGGTATTCTTGTGGTGTAGCGTGTTGCGGTTGAACTTGGCGAGATTTTTGGTGGTGATGTGTGTTTGGAGATTTGATTTAGGTCCATGCTATGCCATGTATGTCATTATATTGGTCTGGTGTTTCACATATGTATCATGTGATGTAATTTTGTGATTGTGGTTTGAGGGTTTGGTCGACCTTGTTGTCAAGGTTGATGAATTGTATAAATAGGTGGTATAGTCATGCAATTTGGGTGTTGATGTTGTGTTTGCATTATAAGAGAGTGGCATATGTGGTGCATAAGAGAATTTATCATTCAGTGTGGTGTATTGAGCAGAGATTGTTGTAGGGAAGACAAATGTGCTTAATCGAAATTGTCATCAGGCATAAGGAGATGCTATATTTGCAGTTCATGTAATCTAGATTGTAGTCTAAATCTTATTGTTAGGTAGTGAGCCTTCCCTGAGGGTTGGAGCCTTCTCGGTCATCTTATTTCAAGCAGTGAGCTCTAGGCAGTGTGCCTGAATGCAAGTGCATTCCCCATTGTAATATTTAAACATACTACTGCAAACTATCATCTTATTGTGGGTAGGTTCCCTCCATGGTTTTTCCTTTAACCGGGTTTTCCACATTAAAATCCTGGTGTTGTGTGTGTTGGTCCTATTGTGTTTATCTTTATTCTTGTTGTAGTTGTTTAGATCTAAGATTGTGCTTAATTTGGTTAATCTGGTGAAAACTGATTCACCCCCCTCTCAGTTTTCCTTCTTGGTTGCTACTAACAGTCATAAAATTAGTAACCTATAAACTGAGATATCAAAGAGAATATTCCTATAGACCACATGAACCAAACACCAAATCAATCTGAAATCCAATTTCCAAACATGTCTACAAATAATTAAACATAGAGAAGGAACCAATCAAGCATCCAAGAGATAGGAAACAACCTCCTAACATCAAACCAAATCATCACCAAAACACCAAAAACCTAATTATGCCATGCTAATGCAAAAGTGTACATGCATAACCATGACACCATAATTACCACTATTATTGTACCTACAATCAACTATCACTCATACAAGACTCCAAGTCTCATATCATGTTCAAACATGTCCTCAAAATTGAAGACAAACTTTGTACTTGTCACCATCAAAGTCAAACTCTAAAAAAAACCTATAAAATAATACCATGATGCACCAAATCTGATAATCAATTGTACCATCATAAATGTCACATAAAAACATGTATTCCCTCAAGGTTTCGCCTCTTGACTCATCTGGATGCTCATGTAGTCACACCCCAAATCTTAGGCACATACAAGTGTTTAAACAAGTACACAAATCTCACTACTCATCAAACTAAAATATAACACCACCACTATATAATACACTGAACATGCTTTCCAAAACCTATTAAGAAGCAAAAAATAGATTTTGTATGTGAAAGTTATGTCTAAAACCATGCAAAAAAGAATATTTTGCTTCTAAGGCCCAAAAGCTAAACAAAACAAAAAAAATCATAAACTTGTACCACTATTTAGTGCTTGGAAGGAGCTTTTCGTTGACTAGATAAGATGTCAAAAAACCAACTCCCTAGGTGAAATTTATACCCATTAGAAACAACTAGCCGATATCAATATTTATGAACACTATGTGGTGGACCCCACTCTAATAAGATTCAATTTAATTTTTAAAAATTTAAATTTCCTCATCATGGGAGTTGACCACCTTTTCCAAAATAATTTAATTTTCAATTTTCAAATATTTAAAAGTGGTCATGAAAAGTGGATTTGGATGGTTTCATTTAAAAAAAAATCAAACTTTTAATAAAGCTTAATTTTATGTAGTTTCTAATAGAAAACAAAAAGTAAAACCTCTCAAAAGAGGTAGACTGAATTGCACAATGGGTTATGTAAGACAAGTGTGTCGACCACGCAATATTAACAAGGAAGAGATGGGTACAAGTCTATGTATCCCTACCCCCCATTAATATTTTGTTATATATAAAAATATGATATATTTTTTCCTACAAATTAAATATTTTTAGATGCCTTAGGCCATACAACCTGACCTAGGGAAAAAAATTACAAAACTTTAAACTTTTTAAAAATAGGGCAAAAAAATTTGTGTCATTTTTTGTTTCTTGACCATCTCAAATCCAATGGCAAGGTTCATTTTCTCCTAGGGGGTCATATACAAAAATGCCTCCATAAAACCCTATTTTGAAAGCACATCCAAGAAACCCTTTTGACCCAACATTTCTCAAACCTTATATCTGACATCAACCCACTATAACAAAAAACCTAAAACCCTCAAATAAGTAATAAAAAAACTTGGAAATATATTCCATACCTTGTAATGTCATAGATATTTCCTGCATAGCCATGGCTTCAACTTTGCATCTAATCCACTCAAGTTAGGGTTATAACTCAAAATCCAATCATGAAATCTCTCATGCCACTTGTTAGGAAATAATGCAATTCCTAGTTCATTTAATCCATTTCCTACATAATCGTTATCTCCAGTTTGGAATTATGGGTAACCTCCCTCAAAATTTGCATATTTTATGGCATGAAACCTCTAACATGATTTTTGAGGAATGTTTTAGTCCCTTTGATTATCTTATCAAAAATTGTCTTTTTTGTCTTTTTTGTCTTTCAATGTTTCTTTTTATGTTTTATGTTTTATGTTTCATGTTCTTAATTTGTAAGTTAGTCCTTTTTCTTCAAATGCCATTTCAGATTCTAAACCCGAAATGACATGTATATTCTTGGTATTCATCATTTTGGGTTTAAAACTTGAAATAACATCTCTTTTCGACACAAAATATATTTTGAGCTTACAAGCCCAAAATACATATGTATTTCGAGCTTATAAGTCCCTATTAAAAAATACATCTTATGTGAGTACATTTAATGCACTTAAATTTGAGATTTTAAAAGTCAATTTAGGGCTTCTAGTGTTTCAATTTTTAATCATTGTTGTCCAGACAAGATTTCTTCATCTCAAAATTATTTTCCAATTGCTCCCTTTCATTTTTATTGCCCAGGTGTCTATTTTTGTATTTGTATCTCTTTTTTGTTTCAGAGCAATGGTTTTTCTATTTTTCACATGCAAGGGTGAGGGTCAGGTTTTCAAAACCCGACCCATATTTTCTTCCTCAGTTTCTATTTATTTACGTGTTTATTATGGTGCAGGTTTTGAAACTTTTGAATCCAAGTTATGGTTCAGGTTTCAAAGCCCGACCCGCACTTTGTATTACATACAAATCCCATCAATATTTTATTCTTTTGTTGTTTCCTCTACATCTCTTTATAAAGTAATGATGCTACTACCTTATCCATCTCGAATTTGATGGTTTTACTCCCAATAGCCATAACAAGGTGTTTCCATGAGTCAGGAAAAGAACACAACGGTAACATGCAATGATCCTCCTCCTTGATATTGTCACCAATAAAACTAACTGATCAAAAATCATCTGGAATGCATTGAGATGATCGACAACAAATCCTCCATCTTCAATCTTCAAAGAATACATTTTTATTTTTAAATAAAATATTGTTTGCTAAGGATTTATCCCAATAAACATCTCCAAGTTTCTTCCAAAGATCTTTTGTAGTCTTCTCTTTATGGATATTTAACAGACAAAGTTTTTTAAGCATAGCCTTATGAGGCCCTTAGATTTTCAATCCATCATATCCCTAACATCATGTGCCTAGTTTAAGGTTTTGTTCTAGATATTGTAGCCCATGGATCTCGATCTACAACCATGTTCTCCATCTTTAACTTCCACAATTCGAAGTTACTGTCATTAAACTTCTCCATGTCAACTTTTGCAGATGTGCTTGTCATCTTTTTCCTTCAACAAGATTTCAAAAATACTATACAAAATCTCCCATTGAAATAGAGATCAGTTGTAGACACTTAAAAATAATTATTTTAATTATTTTTTAATTCCTCACATAATTAATTAATTAATTATGTTAATTAAAATTCTTCTCAATATTAATTAAATATAATTAATATTGTCACTATAGCATATGATTGATTTATTTAATAAATCAATCCCTTTCTTTATTCTTCTAAAAAATCAAATCCTCACAAATCTTCCTCTTAGCTAATTAATTTCAATTAATTAGTTAACCTACATGATTCCTATAAATCATCTTCTTAATTCATCATTAACCTAATAAATTCTTCTAGAAACTCCCTAAACTCAATTAACATTATTCTTTTAGTCAAATTCTCCTACAAATATAAATCCCACCTAACATTTCCTCTAATTCCCCTCCTAATGAGTCATTATTGGCTAATCATCATGATTAGCCACAAAGTCAACTCTTTGTCCTTTCATCCAACCACTAGCTTTAAATGCTCTTTTTCTAGATGAATGTAAGATTTTCGAAATCTTACATTCCTCTAGGCATTTCCCTCTCCCAAGGAATTTTTAATTCCTTTTTATTCTTCTAATCCCCATAATATCCATTTTTGGAAAAATTTTAATTCCTCCAATGCATCTTGTAGAGTGTGGAGATACGAAATGCTTTTAAGGCACATTTCTTGGTCTCCACACCCTCTCTTGGACCTTGTGTGACCTCACAAGTAAATCTTAGCCCTTCATCTCGAATTCATCCTAGCCATCCGTTTTCCTCTCCTCTTCCTATAAAATAGGGTTCCATCCCTTCATTCAAATCATCTTGAAATTCAGTAAGCTTATGCTGCCCTTTTGAGCCCAGGAAATCATCTTGGCAACTTGATCATCTCATCCTTATCATTTGTGCACAATATTGGAGAGCCATCCACATCCAACAATCAAAGGAGCACATCAAGTGGAGCATTAGCAAGGGGCGCCTTCACTTCATCAAGCTCAATCCGAAGGAGAAGGTAAAATAGCAAGGTGAAATAGTCTTTTTATGATATTTTAGCATTCTGTATGTTTATTTCGTTATGTTTTGATCAGTTTACCTTTCAAATCTATTTTTCCCTCTTCATTTTGGCACGCCCGGTGGGACTCACGTCCCTACTAATGTTATTGTTTTTTTTTAAGGTTTTTGTGAGTTGTGAGACGCAGGTTCCAGAATAACGCGACTGCAGAAAATAAAAATAAAAATATATATATATCTTTTTTGCAGGTTCCAGAATCGTGGCTCTGCATTTCTGCGCGATAGTTCCTCCTTATTCTGTTCTGTTTCTCTTTTTTTTTCTATTTCTGTTGCAGCACGACAACTCTGTTATCTGATTTGTTATTTGATTTGTTGTCTGTTCTGTTTTAGTATAATCTGTGCGAAAGTAGGAGAGTATGCTCTTGTCTATATAGACAATCAGAAATCCAGACTTTTCACTTTTCTATTCTGTTTAGCACGACTGTATGCTCTGACCGTAGGAAAGTGTGAAAATAGGAGAGTATGCTCTTGTCTATCTAGACAATCAGAAATCCGGACCTTTGACACTTTTCTATCTGTGTAGTGCTACTGTCTGCTTTGTTAACCTGTTTGAAAATTGTAGGCGCTAACTGTAGTCTGCATTTTATTTATTTATTTCCTGTTATCTGCTCTGTTTAAATATAATCTGTCCACCCGCAGGAAAGTGTGAAAGTAGGAGAGTATGCTCTTGTCTATCTGGACAATCAGAAATCCAGACCTTTGACATTTTTATTCTATTCTGTTTAGTGCGACAATTTTCTCTATTAAATCTAGAGTTTCTGTCTGCTCTGTTAAATCTAGGGTTTCTGTTTTGTTAAATTTAGGGTTTCTGCTCTATTAAATCTAGGGTTTCTGTCTGCTCTGTTAAATCTAGGGTTTTTGTTTTGTTAAATTTAGGGTTTCTGTTCTAGTAAATTTTTTTCTGTTTTTTCGCCATATCTTCTTTATCTTGACTCGATTACCCTTCAAACTTCACCGTATTCTCTACATTGCCATTTTCCACATTTTCTTCCTTGGAGGCCTTATCTCAAAAATCCACTTTTTGAAGGCCAAAATCCCATATTTCTCTATTTTTAGGGTTTGTCATAACTTCTTCCCTTTTCATCCAATCACCTCCAAATTTTTCCCATATTATCCATCTTCAACTTTTGCTTCTTTGTCCCTCTTGGACAAATTTTCCCATTCCTTCATCTCTCCTCCAAAATCCCCATTTTTTCGCTTGCATCTCCCTCAGAAAGTGGTAAAAACCTAGTCAAACCCCATTTACCCATCAAAGCTTTCTTCAAATCCACATTTGTCATTAGTAAAAAAGTTTTTATTCATGTTTTTCTATTTATTCCCAAAAAATTAAAAAAATTAATATTTTTGTCATTTTGTTGATTTTTTGCAGGACGCTTGTTGAAGACTATTTTTCCAAACTACTAATCAAGTTGTTTTGCAGGACGCTTGTTGAAGACTATTTTTTCAAACTACTAATCAAGTGGTTTTGCAGGTTGCCTAGCTGATTCAACCAAATATTGTGCATTTATTTAAATTAGGCACCTAGATATTAATTAAAATGGAATGAACCATTGTCTTATGTGTCCTTAAGAAAAGCGTAAAGGTAGGAAAGTATGCTCTCGTCTTATTAGACGATCAGAAATCCAGACCCTCCAACCTTTTCTTGTTTGATTGTGTGTTTATCTCTAGTGGGCCTGCCCTCCCAACTTGCTCTTTGAGAAGGTAAGAGGGGAACGACCCAAGTGAGTACACCCGGACCTGGGGTTCCCAACTCACTATAATAAATAGGCCATTGACTACGAAAGGGTTAATGGTTGGGGCTATATGAGAGTTCACTCTCACATTGGGTGCTTAGTAGGATCCTAGAGATCTCAATCATGCTTGCGTGACTACTAAGTTCTTGGTGCTTCGTTGGGCTATAGGCCTCAATTGCGCTTGCGCAACTTCGAAGGGTAGCTCCTAACGGGAAGACTTACTAAACACCTTGTTCATAGTGGCCAAAAACCCTTTAGTCATTGGTGCAGGAGGTCGGACCTCTGAAGCGGCCCATATTCTTACGACCCTTAGTAGAGACACAAAGTTCACCATGAGGAGTTTTCATGGGAATTGATGCTTGGCTGCCCCGAGAAGTGAGTGTCGTGGAGGGGAGCCAGTGGGGTCAAGCATCTAAGTGTCCGCTCTGGGTAAGCGTAGATGGGAAACCAATTGGGATTCAATGACTATTGTCCTTGCCAGCCTTAAGAATGTTGTATATGAGCATGAGTGTCTTTGAGATAATATGCATTTAATCATTGTGTTTGCTTTGTTTGATACATACTTGCCAAGAGTAGACTAAAAACACATCACTATCCCCAAAAAACTTTGCAAAAATATTTGTCAAGACCCAAACAAATTGTCTAAGTTATTACCCACACCAAGTTCAAAATTGCGTCAAAACTCCGTCCGTCCCATTTTTCATAAGCCTGAGAGAGAAGCTAAGAGTTTATCCTCTACATCAACATACAAGTTTGTCCCTTGAAACACCTACTATTGTCCAAATCAGGGTGGTCATATCCCTTCATACAACTTGCCATTTAAATAGATCCTTCATGTTCATGCCAAAGACAACCTAGTCATCAAGTTTTCTTCTAAACCATCACTACCATACCTTCTTCATCAATCATCCTCAAATTTCTTAAGTCCTTTCATCCTCAAATTTCTTAAGTCCTTTCATCACAAATTTCTTAAGTTCTTTCATCCACAAATTTCTTAAGTCCTTTCACCACAAATTTCTTAAGTCCTTTCATCCTCAAATTTCTTAAGTCCTTTCATCACAAATTTCTTAAGTTTTTTTTTTTCATCCACAAAATTCTTAAGTCCTTTCATCCTCAAATTTCTTAAGTCCTTTCATCACAAATTTCTTAAGTCCTTTCATCCCCAAATTTCTTAAGTCCTTTCATCACAAATTTCTTAAGTTCTTTCATCCACAAATTTCTTAAGTCCTTTCATCCTCAAATTTCTTAAGTCCTTTAATCACAAATTTCTTAAGTCCTTTCATCACAAATTTCTTAAGTTCTTTCATCCACAAATTTCTTAAGTCCTTTCATCCTCAAATTTCTTAAGTCCTTTAATCACAAATTTCTTAAGTCCTTTCATCACAAATTTCTTAATTCTTTTCATCCTCAAATTTCTTAAGTCCTTTCATCACAAATTTCTTAAGTCCTTTCATCACAAATTTCTTAATTCTTTTCATCCTCAAATTTCTTAAGTCCTTTCATTCTCAAATTTCTTAAGTCCTTTCATCACAAATTTCTTAAGTCCTTTCATTCTCAAATTTCTTAAGTCCTTTCATCACAAGTTTCTAAAATCCTTCCATCACAAATTTTCTAAGTCATTTCATCACATTTTTCCTAAGTCTTTTCATCACAAATATCGTGTATGGTCGCAACTCGATCCCAAAAGAAAAAGATGGCTGATCAACAATATGGCATGCCAAACATTGGTGTCCTATATGAAGATCCCACACAAGATCATACACAGAGTGGGCAACCAAGCGATCAAGATCAAAGCCAAAATCTTGACATGGTTAACCAAGATGAACTTTGTCCGGAAGTGCAAACTTTCCTAGCAGATTCTTATAACCAAGAGATGATAGAAAAGTTTATTAAACACAATCCTACTGCACTTCTGAAAACTCTTCTTGAACATGGAGCTCAACTTCCACCTGAATTTAATAGATCCGCTCTCGTCCAACAACCACAAGGAGATCTTGCTCCCACACAAAGTGCTGCACCTACTATTCAAACTCAATCAATTGCAGCCCCATCAATCATCCAAGCCCAATCAATGCTACCCGCGACACCTCCCACCATGATCTCCATCCCGCCTTCTTCCTCCTTACCATCCATACCACTATCAAATCCAATCTCATCCATTCTCCAACAAACTTCTATACCACCTCCTTCTATTCGACTACATATTTCTATTCCACAAACTTCCCTTTCTCCCAACAATGTCGCAAATTTTATCCAGACTGCATTCAATCCCGTCACAACAGTTGGCGGATCACAACCAACTATCACACGAACCCCAGCAACATCGGTCATCACATCCCACATTCCCACTTCCTCGTCATATCAATATATTGGTGGTGGTGCACCTTCTTTAGTTCATCCAATGCTTGGAGCAGATACAATTCATCAATATCAAAGTCCACAACAAGACCTCATCAAGGAAATTCAAGACATGAAGAATATCATCAAAAACATGAAAGAAAAGACTAATAAAAGGAAAGCTTACTCATTCGAAGAGTTTTGCCCTTGTCCTTATGACCCATCTATATCAGTTGCACCGTATCCCCCAGGATTTGAGATCCCTAAATTCACCAAGTATGAAGGCAAAGGAGACCCCCGCGACCATGTCCGCGAATTCCACATCTTATACCAAGAAGTCTCCTATAGTGACCTTTATCTTCGCAGACTCTTTCCCAAGAGTCTCACGAGAGACGCCCTAGCATGGTTCTCATCTTTACCACGAGGTTCCATTGTCTCTTTTCCAGACTTGGCAAAAAAATTTGTGGCCCACTATGCATACATGGGTAATGATGTTTCTATGATGGACCTATGTAATACAAAACAAAGGCCTGGAGAAACCTTCGCCAATTTCCTACAAAGATGGCGACATCTTATCAAAAAATTCCAGTGGGACATGCCAGAACAACATCAAATTGAACTATTTCAAAAGAACTTGGTGCCTGAACTTTCAAGACCTTTAATATCTTAATGTATCAAATCCTTCCAAAAATTGACCGATAAGGGCCTCGCCCTCGAACATGTTTTATTGGAAGAAGGAACCTTGAAACATTACCAGAAGTCATCACAAAGTTCTTCCTCTTATCATAACGACAAGCCAAAATTCTGGGCTAAAAATAAAAACATGGTCAATGATGGTGTAACTGATGTGAAGCGGGTCCAAACCGTGGCCACTCCCCCAAAGTCCACCACCAATATTCATCAATTCAACAATCAAAATAATTCAAATCAATCTCAAAAACCTCACAACAATGTTTCAATCCAAGGACGACCACCCCGATTGAATAACAGGACTCCAAGAGATTTCACTCCTCTTGCTGAGCCTATTGAAGTGGTGTTTCAAAAACTTGTCCAAGCAGGTATAGTGGTTTTTCCAATCACTCACCCGTTTGATCCCAATCAACCTAAGCCAATATGGTATAATGAAAATGAGTATTGTGAATACCATCGTATCAAGGGACATGATACACGAAAGTGTATGAAATTGAAGATCTACATACAAGATCTCATTGATAGAGGTGAGATTGAGGTAGCAAATGCAAAACCTGGTAATAACAATGACAAACTCAAAATGTACCAAGAACCCTTCCCAAAGCATGATAAAGGAAAAGGCTCATCATCTAACGTAATGGATTATGACTATGCTAATCACGTAACCGGTTTTGATTTTTTAGTAAGTCGCATTGAACCTGTAGACACTCATGTCAATGTCATAACCATCCAAGGAGTTAATCCTCCTTCTTCCCAAAGCAGACCAAACCCGGCTAAAATAGTCATTCAAGGTGCCACGCCTTCCACCTCCCATTTCCAGAATGACTGTAATGCAACTACACGCCAAGGAAGAGTCACCATCCAAGGAGTTCCTCCCCCACCAAACCCTCCACCCATGTCTTCCACCCACCGATATGACCTCCTTGATCAACTTGGGAAGACACCCGCGCAAATCTCCATTTTGGAACTTCTCAAGACTTCTCCAGTCCATAAAGAAATTTTGGAACAAGCCCTTCTCCAATCACGTGTTCCTGATAACATCAATGCCACCCAATTTCAAACCCTCATTGGAAACCTTGTTACCCAGCAACACATTGTATTTAACTCCAAAGATGCTCCCGCAGATGAGGACCATAACAAACCTTTGCACATCGAAGCTCTCATCCACAAGCACAAGGTCAAACGAATCCTGATAGACAGTGGATCCGGGCTTAATCTGTGTACATACAAATTGATAAAGCAATTGGGACTTTCTGAGGATCTGATAGACACATCAGGAAGGATCACAATAAAGGCATATGATGATGCAGAAAGAATTTCAAAGGGCGTGATCACCTTACCTCTTCAAGTGGGCCCCATTACAATTGAAACCCCTTGCCAAGTACTAGATCTTGATCTCCCCTACAACATTCTCCTCGGGAGGCCATGGATTCATTCCTTGCAAGCCGTACCCTCCACCTATCACCAATGCATCAAATTCCCCTATAATGGAAGAGTGATCACTATCAAAGGTGATCCCCAACCTTTTCAATATTGCAAACTATTAGAGGGGAAGCATCTGTATCATTGCCCACTAAATAGACCTTCGCCAACGCTTCCATCTGACACATCAAATGTTGCCTCCACATCATCCCAACCAAATAATCAAATCAAGATCTTGGATAATGGCTGTGGAGAATACAAATTGGAGGACATCTTATTAATAGGAAACCTCCCTCTCTCTCCTTAAGTCATTTGGCAAACCAAAAGAGCTAAAAAAGGACCCGAAACTAGTCATGCAATGCCAAAGCACCACCTTCCAGCAATGGGGCCCACTTGATAACGAGAACCTCGAAGCAGATATTTCTTCATGGCTGTACCGGGAAGAGGACAATGATCCAACAAGAATATCCAAAGAAATGTATCCAAAAGCATTTGCCATAGTTGAAAAAATGGGTTACAAAGGACACGGTCTGGGACCAAAGGAGAAAGGAAGAAAAGCACCCATAAATCCTATCTCCTACAGATACAACAGAGGCTTGGGGTACACCCCGGTGCCTAAGATTACTATCGCCGGTGCCCCTTCTAGTCCTTCTTTGGATATCGAAAGCACTGACGAAGAGGAATTCCATGAAATGCCTTATGAATATGAGAAAGATACCTTCTTCGATGCTCACATCAATACCATCACCCCCGTAACCCCTCCCACTTCACATGAGCTACATCTTGTCCATCCTGAACTCATTGACTGGGGCCAACGAGACAAACCCAATTTAGATATTTGCGTCGATGATAATGCTCTCATTGCTCTCCTAACAATGCAAAATATGGAAGATGGTAATAGAATTGAGGGTATTCAACTACACGAAAAGGGATACGTTGGTAGTCAAGTCAATACCCTTATCCACAAAAAAGATAATAAAAGAAAAAGATATGATTTCCTAGGTGAAAACCTCCCTGAGGCGCCTTTGGATGAACAAGAAATAAAAACAAAGGGCATATCTGAAAGTAAAAACCTGGAAAAGGCACTTGATGATGAGGGATTTGACCTCCCTACCATTGGCTATCTTCCACAAGACAAATCAAATTTGTTGATAGAAGAAACAGACAGCATCAACATGGGCACTGAAGTCAATCCAAAAAATGTGCTCATTGCCAAATCCCTCACCGAAATCGAGAAACAAGACTTCATCAACTTCCTTACAGAGGTTAAAATCAATTTTGCATGGTCCTATTCTGATATGCCAGGGTTGGATCCTGCCTTGGTGGTTCACAATCTCGCCGTCCGCCCAGATGCAAAACCTGTAAAACAAAAACTCCACAAAATGCACCCGCATATTGCTCTCTTGGTCAAGGTAGAACTTCAAAAGTTGTTAGACGCAGAATTTATCAAACCCATAGACTACGTTGAATGGGTCTCCAACATTGTGCCTGTCAGCAAACCTACTGGGGGCATCCGCATTTGCACAGATTTTTGAGATCTAAATATAGCTTGTCCTAAAGATGATTTCCCGCTTCCAAACATAGATATGATTGTGGATCTTACAGCAGGACATGAAATGCTATCGCTAATGGATGGGTTTTCTGGATACAACCAAATCAGGATAGCAGATGAGGATCAGCATAAAACCGCATTCACAACACCATGGGGTACTTTCTGTTACTGGGTCATGCCTTTTGGCCTTAAAAATGCTGGAGCTACATATCAACGAGCAATGACAACAATTTTTCATGACCTCTTGCACAAAATTATGGAGGACTATGTGGATGATCTGCTAGGCAAATCCAAGACAAGACAAGAGCACATCCCTATTCTAAAACAGATCTTTGAAAGATTGGAAAAATACAAGTTGCGCCTAAATCCTAAAAAGTGTGTGTTTGGCGTCACATCGGGAAAACTACTAGGATTCATTGTTTCCCGTAGAGGCATTGAGGTTGATCCCGCAAAAGTAAAAGCTATTATGGAAATGCCTCCGACAAAAACTCTCAGACAACTACGCAGTCTCCAGGGAAAACTCCAGTCTGTCAGGCGTTTCATTTCACAGCTAGCCGACAAATGCCATCCATTTGCACATTTGTTACGAAAAGACACAAAATTCAAATGGGATTGCCTCTGTCAAAAGGCCTTTGAAAAATTAAAAGAATATCTAGCATCACCTCCAGTTCTGATGCCACCTACCCCTGGAAAACCCCTCATTTTGTACATATGTGCTACTACAGTGGCATTGGCGGCATTGCTAGCGCAAATAGATGATCAAGGGAAGGAACACGCCATTTACTACATTAGTCGAACGTTAGTAGGATATGAAATCAACTACACCCCCATTGAAAGAGCATGTTTGGCATTAGTATTCAGCACACAGAAACTACGACACTATATGCTAAACAACAAGACAAAATTAATTGCTAAAATTGATCCACTTAAATATCTCCTGTCAAAAGCTGCTCTCATTGGCAGAACGGCTAAATGGGTCATGCTCTTAAGTGAGTTTGACATTGAATATGTGGACAGAAAAGCAATCAAGGGACAAGTCATTGCAGATCAACTGGCTGAAGCTCCACTTCCAGGCGACCATCCTCTTCTCACAGAATTACCAGATGAGTTCATTATGACTGTTACCACATCCTCCACATGGAAATTGTATTTTGATGGCTCCTACACTCAAAATGGATCGGGGGCAGGAATGTTATTGGTCACACCTCAAGGAGATGGCATCCCCAAATCATACAAGATAGCCTTTGCATGTACTAATAACATAGCAGAATACGAGGCCCTCATCACAGGTTTACGCTTGGCTATCCATTGGAAAATAAAGGAATTACAAGTCTATGGCGATTCCCAGCTCGTCATAAAACAAGTCAATGATGAATACCAGACAAAAGATGATAAACTCCTTCCCTACCGTACCATGGTTGAAGATCTTAAGCAACATTTCACTGCAATCAAGTTTGATCAAATCCCACGAACAAACAATAGGGCTGCAGATGCAATGGCCACCAGCACATAGTCAGAAGTGCGAGTTCTTGGTCAAGCAATTGTTTATATCGGCATACGACCTACCAGAATCTGAAATGGTGTGTGTTCTCGTTGGTCCAGAGTCCCCTTGGTACCAAGAAACCTTCGCTTTCCTCAAAGACAACACCATTCCCACACATCTCACCAAAACCCAACAACAAACTTTCATCTGTCGATGTGCCCATTACACCATCCTTGCAGACACCTTGTTCAGAAGGCATTTTGATGGTTCCCTCCTAAGGTGTTTAGATAAACAAGAAGCCGAATGGGCATTACGCGAAGTACATGAGGGCATCTGTGGGGCACACTCAAGTGGACTCACATTGGCTAAAAAACTTTTGAGAACAGGATACTATTGGCCTAAAATGGAAGAAGATGCATACAATTATGTGAAGAAATGCATCCCTTGCCAGCAACATGGTGACAAGATTCATGCACCGTCACAAGAATTGCAGCCATTTATTACACCATGGCCCTTCTCGCAGTGGGGGCTCAATCTCATTGGGAAAATCCACCCTTCATCTTCCAACGGACATAAATTTATTATCACCGCCACCGAATACTTCACCAAGTGGGTAGAGGCTATCCCTCTTACTTTCACCATCGGCAAGCAAATATCCAAATTCATCTTGAATTACCTAATCTGCCGATATGGCATCCCAAAAGTTATCATCACAGATAATGGTAAACAATTTAAAAACCAGGATGTCAAAGAACTCTACCAAAAATTCAACATCCAACACCGCTTCTCCACTCCATATTATCCCCAAGGCAATGGCCAAGCTGAGGCTTCTAATAAAACCCTAATAAAAATCCTCAAAAAGACAGTCAATGAAGCGGGCCGTGATTGGCACCTCCAAATCCATCCTGCATTGTGGGCCTACCGCACCTCCATCCGCACCCCCACAGGCGCCACTCCTTATTCCCTAGTATTTGGTTCTAAAGCTATCCTTCCCCTTGAGATCGAGATCCCCTCTCTAAGTGTATCGCTGCAAAACATCCTACTAGAGGAAGAATACAGAATTGCCCGCTTACAAGAGCTAGAATTGTTAGATGAAAGGCGCCTCAAGGCCTTGAATCATCTCTGGGTATATCAAAACCGTCTGCGCATGAGTTATCATAAAAAATTCAGAACCCGAGAATTCCAAGTTGGTGATCTTGTCCTCATGGAGAATCAGAAAAATCTACAAGAACGAGAAAAGAAAGGCAAGTTCGAGCCTAACTGGCTTGGACCATATGTAATCACAGCGAAATATGGATCAGGAGCTTATTAGTTGGCTACTCCTGAAGGCGATCCTTTGGATGATCCAATGAATATCATGCACCTCAAAAGGTTTTATGCTTAGTCCTCGGAAAGTCTTAAATTGTCAAAAAAAATAAAAATAAAAATAAAAAATTAACAAAAAAAAAAGAAGAAGAAGAAGAGAAAATCAGAAAAAAGAAAGGAAAACAATTCGTGGTGCTATGGGCAAGTATCTTGGTGAAAACCTCTATACGGGTGCCAAGGTAAATAACCGGATCCACTGTCTATCAGGTCGATACTACAAATCATCTGCCATCTAGCCCACCCATGCACAACATTCCTTCTTTTCCGCCTCCCAATAAAACATGCGTATGATGATGAGTCTTCGCCTAAGTCATGAACAAGAAATGTCCCAGTGAAACTGAGCTTTCATGCCTCTGTATAAGCTTCAAGAAGTCTTGAGAAACAATCCCAAGTCCATCCTAGTTGTACTCTTGGCAAGAGGTATCATTTGGTCGCAAGGAAGAGACTTGTTAGATTTTGTTAGATTTTTTTTCATATAGGCTTGCATCTTTTGCCCTACAAATGCCACTATTTATGACTGCCTGGGTTCTTCCATATCCAGGTATGTTCTGATAGGTGCATACTGGGACATATTTCATAGTATGGCATGTTTCGGATCCTTCTTGTATAAACCGATGACCTAGTACTAGTGTTTATCAACACTTACCTTCTCGTATACAAGAGGTATCGGTGTGTTTGAGGGTTTCCTTGCACAAACCCACAACTTTGTATTAGTGTTTCTTAACACTTGCATCATTGTGTGCAATAAATTCCCGTTTGTCTACAGAGTCAGTCCACGCCCTGGGTTTCTCATGGCATCCTGATTTCTATAAGCAATGGTGCAAGTCACTCAGGGCAACATCAAACTAGGTTGGCTCTCCACATTTGTTGTGCACAAAATCTCACCATCATTCCATCAAATCCTAAACTCAATAGTCTCGTGGAGTTCTCAATTGCCCCCATTTTCCTCCGCGGTCTCGCATCTCTTATTCTTCTTTCCAAATACCTCACGGCTACTTCATATATCTTCCTCATTTATCCCTTCCACCCTAATTTTTCTTCCTTTATTTATTTATTTATTTTTTTTAATTTTTTTTTTCCTCGCATAATCAATTCTGATTCTAATCATGTCTTATACAGGATGAATCCTTCCTGAAACCAGACGTTGTGATCTGATCATGTCTTATACAGGATGAATCCTTCCTGAAACCAGACATTCATTGTGATCGATTATGTCTTATACAGGATGAATCCTTCCTGAAACCAGACGTTGTGATCAATCATGTCTTATACAGGATGAATCCTTCCTGAAACCAGACGCTCTTATCATGTCTTATACAGGATGAATCCTTTCTAAAACCAGACGTTGTGATCAATCATGTCTTATACAGGATGAATCCTTCCTGAAACCAGACACTTTGATCATCTTTGTCTTATACAGGATGAATTCTTCTTGAAACCAGACTGAATCTAGATCTTATCAATCAAATCAAATCAAATCTATCGGGATATCAATTTCGCAAAACTCCAAAGATCAAATACCTCAATTGATCTCCCGAGGGGGCATCACCATACCGTAATTTATAAATCAAGAGCCGGGGCATCCTATCAAACCAATATCAATATCAAAACAAGATTATTCTTTGAATCAATGCGTCATCACACCTCGCTTCAAAGAGGGGCAAAATGTAGACACTTAAAAATAATTATTTTAAATATTTTTTAATTCCTCACATAATTAATTAATTAATTATGTTAATTAAAATTCTTCTCAATATTAATTAAATATAATTAATATTGTCACTATAGCATGTGATTGATTTATTTAATAAATCAATCCCTTTCTTTATTCTTCTAAAAAATCAAATCCTCACAAATCTTCCTCTTAGCTAATTAATTTCAATTAATTAGTTAACCTACATGATTCCTACAAATCATCTTCTTAATTCATCATTAACCTAATAAATTCTTCTAGAAACTCCCTAAACTCACTTAACATTATTCTTTTAGTCAAATTCTCCTACAAATATAAATCCCACCTAACATTTCCTCTAATTCCCCTCCTAATGAGTCGTTAATGGCTAATCATCATGATTAGCCACAAAGTCAACTCTTTGTCCTTTCATCCAACCACTAGCTTTAAATGCTCTTTTTCTAGATGAATGTAAGATTTTCGAAATCTTACATTCCTCTAGGCATTTCCCTCTCCCAAGGAATTTTTAATTCCTTTTTATTCTTCTAATCCCCATAATATCCATTTTTGGAAAAATTTTAATTCCTCCAATGCATCTTGTAGAGTGTGGAGATACGAAATGCCTTTAAGGCACATTTCTTGGTCTCCACACCCTCTCTTGGACCTTGTGTGACCTCACAAGTAAATCTTAGCCCTTCATCTCGAATTCATCCTAGCCATTCGTTTTCCTCTCCTCTTCCTATAAAATAGGGTTCCATCCCTTCATTCAAATCATCTTGAAATTCAGTAAGCTTATGCTGCCCTTTTGAGCCCAGGAAATCATCTTGGCAACTTGATCATCTCATCCTTATCATTTGTGCACAATATTGGAGAGCCATCCACATCCAGCAATCAAAGGAGCACATCAAGTGGAGCATTAGCAAGGGGCGCCTTCACTTCATCAAGCTCAATCCGAAGGAGAAGGTAAAATAGCAAGGTGAAATAGTCTTTTTAAGATATTTTAGCATTCTGTATGTTTATTTCGTTATGTTTTGATCAATTTACCTTTCAAATCTATTTTTCCCTCTTCATCAGTATAAAAATCTTACTACCCAACAACGGGACCCAAACTAGACAAGCTTTGATACCAACTGAAAGGAAGCTATGGTACAGAAAATGATTCCTAGATAATGTAAATTTTCTTACAAATCTTGAAATATTACAACAAAAAAAAATACATATAGAAGGAGATATACAACATTTAAATAGATTAACACAACAAGAACAAGATATATTATATGGGAAAAGCCCTTCGAGAGAAAAAAAAAAACCCACACTCCAAAAGTATAATACTTTGTATTGTTGAAACAACAATTACAATACAATAGCAATACACTACTTCAATAGGAGTCTTCAACAATTAATCAAATAACAATCTGAATTGATTTTGGTAACACAATGCTTCATGTATAAAATATAACATAACTTATGTTTATGTTGTAATTTGAAACTAAAATTATTGTAAAACCTAATAGATTCAACCTCATAAAACCTAGTTCTACAATCAATCCACCATACACTAATGAAGAACGTTAAACCATGTAAACAAGCAAAATAGAAATGTTATACCTTCACATGCTCATAGGGTTTGATCTCCATTGTTTCCAATATCCATTAATCTTGCTTGTTTAATTATGGTTGCTCTTAGATTTGTATTGTGCATGAGAGATCAATAGAGAACAAACGTGGTTGAGTATGCAATTTGGCAAAGTGTAGGTGCTTCACTTGATTGATTGATATGGAAGGATAGCTCGCAAGGATCCTCTTTTATAGAGAACACCCTATAAATGGAGTGCTAGGATTAAGAGGTGGAAGGATGAATGGTCAGCTCAGATTAGAGGGTAAGTATAAGATATAGGAAAATATTAGAGAGGTGGTTAAAGGTAAATTTAGAAATGAATAACAAGTGTCATGAAGGGAAAAGGCTAGTTAAACGAATAAAGATTTATTTAATTAATAGAAGAGGTGGGGTCAATTATATTAATAAATTTTATATTTAATTGGGTCAATTAAATAAAAATATTTATTTATTTCGGGGAAAGGATAATTTACATAAATAAAAACATTCATTTAAATAGGGAAAGGCTAGAAGAGGATTTGTGAATTAATTATAAATAAATAAATAAATAATCTTTTTAATTAATAGAAGGCTTAGCATGAAATAATTAAATAAATGAAATATTTATTTAATTAGGCTAGGACAATTTTAGGTGCCTGCATTTTGCCACTCTTTGAGACAATGCAGTTTATCGCATTGTTTCAAAGAAGATTAAAACATAGTGACTAGGATAGGGATAAGGACTCGAAGCACAATGCCCCCATCAAAGGATGGATGATGAGTTAGAAGGATGATGCCCCCTTGAGAGGACATGTGGGTTAGGAGAACACACACGTGCTCTGAAAAGGAAAGATAGTGGATGAGGCTAAGGAGAAAATGGATAAGGAAATGGTAAATTGATGACCATGGAAGTGGTTATGGATGACAGTGGATATGGGAGATGAGATATGAATGAGAGTGATAAAAGGTGGGCAAGGTCATCAATGTCACAACTTGCACCATTTAAATTATTTTCATTATTGACTCGGGGTGTGTCTGAAAGCTATCTGCGATAAGGAGGATCTCAATTGGGGGTTTTGCACTATAAAACAATGACTGGGGTTGGATCATGCTTCATCAAGAGCTGTCAAGATCTATTCAAAACTATTCCTATGACTGTGGTTTAGAACTAAAAAGACACTTTGCTAATTTAAGCCACAAAAATCAATTATCCTGTAAAGAATTCAAATCTGATACCAGGAGTCCGAACAGAATAGAATTTAAGATATAATTCATGGAATTGTCTAATCACAAACTTAAATGACTTTTATCTTCCTATGAAATGAAATCTACCACTCAGTGCTAGGAAATAAAACCTATTTTATGCTTGCAAAAAAAAGAAATCTAAATTACGTTTGCAGGAAATAAATCTAAATTATAACTACATAAATGAAATCTACTTAACAACAACTAAATTCCATGAGTTAACCCAACAATTCTTTTGCTCTTTTTTGAGTTCCAAATTCATCATCTTACTAAAATGAGAAACTAAATTCATTTGCTGAAAAGAAACTAAATGACAGTAAACAACTAAGATTTCCTAACATGCACTTATCAAAACAATATCTGCATGAAAATTAAAATAACTACAACTTTTGAAATTCAGCACTCAATCTAATCAAGAATGAATTACCATGAAATTTGAACAATGCGAAATTAATTTCAATGCACAAACTAAACATGTAAAAAAAACAACACAAGGATCACCTCCCTTTGGTTGAGAGGGCCCTGCTCTTCCTCTGGTGGGATGCTAGGTACAAGAATTCTTAGATCAACTTTTGATTTTCATTCAACTGTGCTTCCAACAGGAAGTAAAAACAAACTTGTTGATTACAAAATGCAAAGCTCTACTACTGCCTAACTTACTGACTAGTTTTCCTATTACATTCTACAGAACTAAACAAGATATTTATACATATTCATTATTCAAATTCAAACTAATGTTACCCGCTTAAAACAGAGTAATAGATACAACTGAACTGGAGAAAATTTAACATCAGACTAAGAACTTTGGAAGGAAGTTAAAGTTCTAGAGACAACCGATGAAATAGACACAAGGAAGATCAAGAGGATCTTTTATCTAGAATACTTCAAGCGTCGTCATCATATAGGTGGCAGTTTTAAATTCGCTTGTTCTTATAAAACATATACAAAAATACATTTATGAAGATTAAATAGACTAAAGCAAAATAATCTTGGATATCATGGCATTTATACTTGCAAATCAATCAAAAAGTAAAACATTTAACCAAAATATATCATTTCTAATATTACTTTTAATAAGCAGAATATAATAGCAAAAATGAGTAAACATGCAAGTTATAAGTATGCTACCAGTCATATTAGTTCACAGATAATTAAAATTTTAAACCATAAAGTATGATTAAAAGTGTAAAGATGAGCCTCTCATCAATAAACTCATATCATTGATCTTATTATGGAAAGCGGATGCAAGTATCTAGATATGATAAAATCTAGATAAATCACATACCATTTGCAAGGACTAATAAGAAAAATTACAAACAATAGTCAAATGATAAAACCAATGATCCATCATCGCCACTCTAATCACTTGTGGATATCCTTGAGTAGCATAGGATCATGATACAAACATGATACAAGATAAATAAATGAAAAGATAAGACTCATTGGACCAAACAAGTCAACAACCATTTAGATATTTTTTCCAAGTTAAGTGTTCTTATTAAAATGATGTTTGATAGGATGTCCATTGTAGGAAAGATGTATCCATAAGACATGATAGGATGTCCATGTTGGCATATGATGAAGCGGTGATAATGTATGTTGTCATTGATGTAAATAAGTGAACAGGTATATGGCACTCAAGCAGGTGAACCAGTATAAATCGGTGTGAAGACTGGAAGTGGCAATAGTCAATCGAGATGGAGTGAACCGGTGTTGGGGTTCACAGTTTGACTACCGGTTTGTAGTCTCAGTTTAACTCGAGGGTTTCTGGTTTGGCGATCTGACTTGTGCGGTGCAACCGATGACATTTTGTGATGAGTTAGTTAGGAGATAAGGATGAGATCGAGATGCCACGTTAGTTTGTGCATGTGAAGAATCTCTTTGAGGATCTTGCGTGTGAAGAGTGAATGCATTAAATGTCTACCATGGGAATGTGCATTTATCTTAGCGGTGTGTGAAGAACGCGTGATAGGTTACTGAATTCTAGGTGCAGTGAAGATTGGACGATGCAGAACGACTTGAGATCTTTCTCATATTGTTCTATTCTATGCAATGTATTTTAACGGTCAGGATCAGACCGCTTGTAACTGAAAACCTAAATGTGTACGGTTTAGGGTTTATGCTACCAACCTAATTGTTGTCTATAAGGTCGATGATGTTTGTTATTATTTGTGTTGGCAAAAGTTGTGTTTATGTCTGTGTGTGAAGACTTGATACTTGCCAAACCAGAGTGAGGAGTCTACAGAGTGTGATTGCAGAAGAGAGAAATTGAAAAAGATCCGCCTTAGCAAAGTAGTGTTGTTATCAGATTGGAGTCTTACCTGTTGTCTTCTAACCATTTCAACAGAAGGAAAATCCCTTGACCGAGTAGCTTTAACAAGCTTGTTGCAAATCCTCTAAATAGGTGACTCAAGCTCATTGAGCTCTTTAAATCCTCTAGCGAGGTAACCTTTAACAGGGTTTATAGCCATCCCTTAACCGGGTGATCCCTAACAGGATCAGTTCCTAATAGAACCATATAGTAAAGTCTTTAACCGGACTAGGCTCCTGATAGAGCGGACTTCAAAAGAGTTCAAAAACAAGCTTGTGGGTATTCATCCCCATCGTGGTTTTTCCCATTTGGGTTTCCACATGAAAAATTTGTGTGTCATGGGTTGTGTATTTTTCATGTGATGATTGAGTAGTTTTTGGTTCAGTTGTATATGCATGCAGAGCTAATGGTTGTGATATTACTAATGCAACTCATGCATGATCAAACTGGTAAAGTAGCTATCTAGATTTGAAAATTGTTGGATGCTATTTGAAGTACTTTTGTTTTACCGGTTTAGTTGTTTGAAGTATTTCTGTTAATCGGTATTGCTATTGTTAAGTACAGTGATATAGACAACCGATTATTTGTGTTCAAAGAGTGTCAAAATATTAAAGCAAGTTTTTGTCTGTACTAATTCACCCCCCCCTCTCAGTACCGGTTAGTGTATTAGTTGTTCATCATTATTCATCAGTCCATTGTAGGAAAAATATATTCATAGGACATGATATATGCCCATCGCAGGAAAGATGTATCCATAAGACATGATATTTGATAAGGTGCCTATTTTAGGAATGATGTATCCGTAGATGCATGTTTGTTTGATAAAGATGCTAAAAATGATAGGTAGTTGATCAGTAAGGTTGCAAACTAGCTTTGTAATTTGTCTATTGATCTGTGATTTGTTAAGCTCATTATTTTGATTGTGTTTGTTCAAAGTGTTTATGTCTTAGAAAAAGGCAATTTATTAAAAAAAATAGATTTTTGAAAAGTATTTTGATTTTTGGGGATTTGAAAAAGTTTTCTATTTTTTATTTTTAAAACTTTTTTTTTTTTTTTGTGGATTTATAAAAGTTTTTCACATTATTGATTGAGGTATAAGACATATATCAAGATTTATTCTCAAGCAAGTTGTAATTTTATTTGCCACTAGTGTCTAGCAAGGCATAAGGAATTATGAGCAAATGAATGGATTGATGGGATGGATGCGAATAAGTGAAGGACAGAGGAAACTTATTATGGAATTAAGGTTGATTTTGTTTTCAAGGACTATCTCAAGATGGGAACCCAAGCTAAGGGTGATATGGAAATGTAAGGTACTAGCATGGTGTTTTGGATAGCACGGGGTTGATAAGAATGGATTAAGTGGATTTATAAAAACATGTTTTGCATTTTATGTCTTTAGTTTTGACCAAGATCAAGGGATGGATATGATGGAGATGGGATAAAGATAGGATAAACAAGATCATAGGTGTAATGGATGATGGAAGCAACAAATAGATAAGATAATGGATATGGACTGAAAGGGGTGTGGATAACGTGAAGCAAAAAAGGATGTATGATGTTTATGGTGATCCCTAACCTTGTCAAGATCAAAGACGGAAAAACGGAACATGGTGATAGATAGGGTGAATGAGGGATAATAAAGGATGAGGTAGATATGATAGCATAGATGAAACTTGCCCCCAAGGGTAGACTGCAAGAGGAAAATGGATTACGCATAACGCCTATTAGCTAGATTTTAATCATAGTACTTTCCCAAGGTTCCACAAGTAGTGGTTTTCACCATTGGACAAATTATTTCTCTTTACTTTTATTTTTCATTTTTTTCATTTTCTCAATTTTTTTCATTTTCTTTTACATTTTTTTTCTTTTTTTCTTTTTTTAGTTTTTGAATTTTTGAAAGATAATGGATGTATGATAGAAGATGGAGAAAGGACTCAATCATCTCATTCTTTGGATGGTACCCCTAAAATATGTGTTGCAATGGACCATGGCTATTAAAAGTATGCTCAAAGATGCTAGTAAGGTGATAGTAAAGGGAGATGAAATGGATGATGAGATGGAATGGTTAAGGATTTATGCAAAGGATTGGATATGATGATGAATGGATGTAAAATAGGTGTTGGATGATGGATAGGATATTGGAATATTTGTGTAGGGATGGATGGAAATGTTGGCAAGATCTATTTTGGCACACACATTGAGGGGTGGTGAAATGATGAAGGAGAGATGGGTCTTGGAGTTTGAGGTTTTGATGGAGAAGGGGATGTGGATTTTGGGACATAAGGACCCAAAATGGATGGAGGTGATGATGGATAATTCAATCTAGTGGGTTTTGGGAGATGTTTAGATGGAGTGAAGGAATCCTTTGGAATAGCAAGCTTGGATGCCAATTTTAATTTTTTCTTTGGATGCATGTCTTTTATGAGCAACTTAGGAATCCACATGGTTTTTGATTTTTCTTTCCTTTGTGGTTCTTTGGAATTCATTTCTTCTATGAGCAACTTAGGAGTCCACATGGTTTTTAATTTTTCTTTTTGCTTGAAGGGCCTTTGTGGCTTTTCTTTTTTTATTTTGGATCAAAATTTCTTTATTTTTGCATGTCTTTTAGATGAGACATGTTGATCCTTGGCCCTATGTGGATTTTTGAACTTATGAACTTTATGCTTGACATCCAAATTGCTTCCAAAAGCATTGGAATCTGTGGATGGATAAGAGTGATATGGAGGTATTTTGGATGAGTTCACGTAGGTAGATGGTTGGAAGTTTATCAAGGATGTGTGCCTTTGTTGACCTTGATTTATGGTACGTTAAGTGGATTTTGAGCTAAGGGGTGATATGGATAGTGGATGGAGGGATATAAGGACCCAAGATGGATGGAAGGAATGAAGGCTTTGGCTTTGGGGTATACTCATTTTCATAATAGTTTTTAATTTGATAATATTGAGTTTATCTTTAAATTAATGCTAGCATTGTTTGTAATATATTAATTATAATTTTTACGTTTACTAGTATCTCCATTCTAATAAATTTACTTTTAAATTATTTATTAATTTAATAAGTTGCTCTTTTTTTCTTTTTTTTAATATTTAGATTTTGATATATTTTGACTTTCCATTTAGTTTATTTTATTTTAATTTTAATTTTGGATTTATGTTTGAAATTTATTTTGATTATTTATGTTTTCCTTTGAAATAATAAATAATAATTAAATGTTATTAAGATAATTTACTTTACAATTATTTGTCTTATTAAAATTTTAATAATTGTAGAATAAACATTTTGTATTTATTTATTTTTTAATATATATATATATATATCACTCCTTATTTCTCCCTTCCTATCTATATCTTTATAGCTCTCTCACTCACACAAACACTTCACGTTTCTCCCTCCTTATCTCTATCTCTATCTATCTATCTCCCCCTCTCTATCTATTTCTTTCCCTCTCTCTCTATTACTTGTATCTATCACCTCCTTTATGCTCACTTTCCCCCTATATCTCCATCTTTCCATCTCTCACTCTCCCTCTCCCTCTCTAGCTATACCTCATTGTGTTTATCTCTCTCTTGTTCACTCCATCTCTCCCTTCATCATTCATATAATTTCTCTATATCCATCTCTACCTCTCTTTATATCACTTCCTATATCTTTATCTTTATATCTATACATCTCCTCCTCCCTCATTGTCGTCGTCTTTCTATCCCCATTTCCCCCTCTCTCTCTTCCTCTCTTCTTCTTCCATCTCTCCCTCTATATATTTTTCTCTCACACCCCGCTCCATCTTTCCCAATTATATTCGTCTCTCTATCTCTCATTTCTATCCCTATCTCTCCCCTCTATCACTTTCTCTATCTTTTTACTTCTATCTCCTCTCTCTACATCTCTCCCTCCCTCTCCAACCCTATCTATCTATCTATCTATCTATCTATCTATCTATCTATCTATCTATCTATATATATATATATATATATATATATATATATATATATATATATATATATATATATATATATATCTATCTATCTATCTATCTTCCTCTCTATCTATCTCTCCATATCTTTTTCACTCATTTACATGCACACACTCCTTGTTTCTTCCTCCCTTTGTCTAACTCTCTATCTTTCCCCCATCTCCATCTCTCTCCCTCTCTTTGTGTTACTTGTCTCTATCACCTCATCTCTCTCTCTCTCTTTCCCCTTCTATCTCTTCTTATCCTTTCTATCTATATCTCATTATCTCTACCTCTCTTATTCAATCGATCTCTCCCACTTTTTCTCTCTCAACCTCCCTTTCACTCCTCTCTCTACCTATTTCTATTCATATATTTCTCTACCTCTATCCCCTATCTCTTTCCATATCACCCTCTATCTATATCTCTCCCTCTCACTCCCCCTCTCTATATTGATTTCTATCTCCCTCCTCTTCCTCTTCCTCCTCCTCCTCATTCTTCTTCTTCTCTCTACCTATTTTTGTCCCTCTCCCCCCGCTTCTTCTCTCTCTCCAACTCTTCCCCTCTCTATCTTTCCCCATATCTCACTCTCTCACTCCCTCCCTATCCTCACATATATCTCTCTATCTCTACATGTCTCCCTTTCTCTCCCCATATATCTCTATCTCCCTCTCTTTATCTTCCTATATATCCATATTTACCTCTCTCTCTCTCTCTCTCTCTCTCTCTCTCTCTCTCTCTCTCTCTCTCTCTCTCTCTCTCTCTCTCTCCTTATTTATATTTGTTTATCTCTCTATCTCTTTCTTTCTCCTCTCTATATTTCCTTATATATCCATCTCTTTATCAATCTATATATATATATATATATCTCTCTCTCTATCTATCCCACTTCCTCTTCTTCTATATCTCCATATATCACTGGTTATTTCAATATTTATATTTCTATCTCTCAATCTCCTCTCCAATACCCTCTCCTCCCCATCCCCATCTCCATCTCCATCTCCATCTCTATCTCTATCTCTATATTCTCTCTATGTCTTTCTCCTTACCCCTCTCTCTCCATCTATCCCTATTGAAAACATAACATGAGCATATTGATAATGAAATTTGATTATCTTCTTGATTCAAAGGCTTTTATTTAGTCATGTTTAGATCACTATAAGTGGATTCCTGTGTTGTACAAACGTCATTTGCTAAATGGCCTACCAATTAATCTCGTGTACTACATACAAGTATGCAAAACATAGGCCATCATTTTTCCTATTTGATCTTGTACACTTTTTCGGTGTACCCATTGCACACCAAGGTGTGATTGCTAGTTTTAATCCCTTTTTCAATATGTGGAAGACACATCAAGCAAGAAAGAAATGATTCTATGATGAATGGAAAGGATTATGACCACTTTTCAAAATGTAAAAGAGAGGATTTTTGGAAAAGTGCACCTTGATTTTAATGCTTTCCTTTTGTGTTTAATCTCTTGATCCAATCATGAGCTCCATGCTAGATTTTTATCATCCTCAAATTGTGTGTGTGAGAACATGCCAAAAAGGATAACCAAAGCAAGAAAATGTTATTTCACAAATAGATTCCTTATGATATTAGAACTCATAATATATTAAATTTCAATGATGATAAAGCAATTGTATGAGCAATAAGATATATGCAAATAAATTATAAGCTCATCACAAGATTGCCATTTTTTTTTTCTTTTTTTTTAACCCGGTCAACAAGATTTGAATTTTTTTTCAATGATATTTACTCCAAAAATTAAATTAAAAAGAACAAACCCCTGCTAAAATTTTGAGAGCTTTTTGAAAATGTAATTTTTTAGAAAAATGCCTTAATTTGAGCCCTGGAAAGTAAATTTAAGGAAAAATCTTAATGATCAAAATTAAAAGAACAAAGAACAAAACCCCTCTAGAATTTTAAGAGATTTCCAAAAATGTAAGAAAATCCAAAAAATAGCTCGTTTGCTCCCCAAATTAATTTTTTTATGAAAAAAAAAAAATTATAAATAATTTTAGAAATGATCCAATTTTTTTTATTTTCAGACTGAGAACTCCTACTACCTGTTGAGCACTATTTTTTTTAAAAAAAAAAGAGAAAAAATATAATAAAAATAAAAAATAATACTATATGTTTCCATAAGCATGAAGACTAATGGATATTTCGGCCAGTAAGCTGTGTCGAGCACTGCAGGAGAGGTTTCATCGAAAGAGCGTTTTCATCGACACAGGGCATATAAAGCGCTAAGCAAAGGTGTTTCGGTAAGAAGTTACCTTCGATGAACGCAAGAAACCGCTCATCGATACCCCATGTTTCATCGAAAAGGATAAAAGCAAAAAGACAAAAGGTGATTTCGAAGAAACATCGTTACCGAGGAAACTCAAGAGGCATTCATCGAAAAGCAAGTCTCATCGATGAACGTGGTGTCGAACAAAAGAAAGGCTGTTTCATCGATAAAAAGGGATATCGATGAAAAGGGGGATATCGATGAACACTCATAAGCCTTCATCGAAGAAAGAAACTCATCGAAAGTATGGCATCGATGAAACTCACGAGCAATTTGTCGAAAAGGGAGACCATCGATGAAAAAGTAATTTCGATGAGTCTTAAAAGCGGCTTCTCGACGTAAGTTTTTCACCGAAACAGTATTATCGAAGAAAGTGAGCTTTCGATGGAAGATTCGAACACTCGGCCGAAGGCAAGGGTTTCATCGATAATTTGAAACGCGCGCACTTTGAGCGGACTGTACTTCCCGCGAAGGAATTAAAAGCCCAGTTGAAAAGTGTCACATCTGCAATTAAATTTAAAACACTTGAGTAGCCGTTACAGATCCAGAACATTAACTATACGCAAGTTGCCCATTCAATTACAGTTAAGCTGAGTGAATTTTCGTAAGAATCAAATCGATGCCAAGAGATTGAAGGCTGTGAAGAACTTGCAGAGATTTGCAAACGATAACCAGAAGAGTTGAGCATTTTACCAAGTAAGTATTGTCTCTCTTATTTGCTGTAACTATGGAACCTTCGTCTTCTTCTTCTAAAAAGAGTAGGAAAGGAAAAGAGTTAAACCCTGAAGAGAAGCCCAAGAGACAGAAGAAAGAAGGGAGAGCTTTGACTCAGGACTTATTAGACCAGTGTCCATCGTCTAGTGTAAGGTCCAAAAAGATTAAAAGTGAAGAAGAAGGATTAGAGGATAAATTTGAAAATCTAGGAGACATCTGGACTGAGATACGAGGGCATGAGTTATTTTTGTTTGGTTACAAAAGAAGGGATGCACCCGAACCCATTAGTAATCTGTGGAAGAGGAACTTAGGCAAGTTAGCAGTTCCGAATGTATTTGTAGACGTAGAATTAATGAAAGCTCTGGTAAATTGCTACAACCCGAGAACTAAAACCATATGTGATTACAGAGGGAATACATTAGTAGTAATCAACAAGCAGACTATTGATATGGTCTTTGATCTAGATTGGGAAGTCGAGGAAAGCATTGATATGAAGAAACTCTCACAGGAATTCTTTAGTTTGGAGAATATCTACAGGACTTGGAGGCTACCTGTTCATAGGCCAAAAGTGGGTGGGTCATTTGTTCAGTTTGGCAAAAGTGACAAAGTGCCATTTGATGTCAACCACTTCCATCCATATTTCAAATATACATATTACACTGCAGCCCAAGTACTAGGCATAGAGGCTCATCCACTCATGGATGTTGGGATTATGGTTCTGTGTGCTGATATTCAATCAAAAGACCCTAGGTCATTTGATTTTGCTACTTATGTTGCGGATACCTTGAATCATGGGCTGGAAAAGATGAAAGGAGACCTTGTGAATGTTCACTTTTCATTATACTCCATGTTAATGCATATTCTTCTTTATTGTGGACAAGAAATTAACTTCTGGCCAGATGAGTTCAGCATCAGGTCTTATGATAAGAATGGTCTAAAGAAGCCGGTTCAGCTGTGGGTATCAGCATGGGACCAGAGGTTTATAAACAACCAATATTGGCATTTTCAAGAATACTTTGTGAAACCTCTCAGTGCAGCTTTTGGACAACGCAGGGATTATACTTTGTCCCCTGAAATTAAGAAGTTCCTCAGGCCAAAGGATTTCTCTCCAGAATCACAGATTGAACACAATTGGGGTGATTGGTATTGCCATGATAATCACACGGAGATAAGGGTATTTGGATATGAAGGGCAACCACACATGCTTCCAATTACGGTGCCAGACAGAGTGGCTAGCTTGGAGATTATAAGGCAATTGTCTATTGCCAGTGCTAAACATTTAACTGATTTTGGTAAACAATCTATTGTTCCAGGTCTATTAGTTTTCTCTGATTTCATTATCAAAAGTTCAAAGAGTTATCATTTATTACAGAATAAATTAAATTACTATGGCATGACTCTGGGTGAGCCTAGGGAGAATTTTGATCCCGAAGGATATATAAAAACTGCCAGAGCCTCACAGAAACTCAAAGCTGGGATACATATGGCCAAAATGCCAGACGACTTAATTAAGAACCTTGAGCGAGAGGAGGCCAAAGTTTTGAAAGGAAAGAGTGAATTAGTCTGGGAGGCCTACAAATGGAAAAGGGCAAGGGGAATGATAGACGGAGACCTAATTGGAAATATCCAAGATCCTCTGGAGGTGGCTAAAAGGCTACTTCAACATGAGGCTGAAATTATGCACAGAGTTCCTTCACAATTCCTTCGCTTCATTAATACTGAAAGAGACAGTCAGCCCCTAGCTCACATGTCACCAAAATCAACCGCCAGTAGTATCCCACCTGATTCTCCTCGAGAGGATTATCCTCCAGGTTTCGAAACAGAAATGAACATGGACACAGGAGAAATCAACATCAAAGATGTTGTTGACATAAGGATGACTGAGCATGAGGACTTTATTGCTGATGATGGATTCGCCTCCTCTAGGGAATTTCTCTCATTTCTATATCAATACAAAGGGGCTCATGTCAAACGAAGCATGGCTGGAAAACCAGAGGAAGAACAGATGAAGAGATTACAGGATGAAATTGATGTCCTCATGAAAGATATGACTCCTGAAAAGGGGAGGAAACTATTAAAAGAGGCCGGTGTGATCATCTTCTCTGGTTGGGATATCAATTCAGCACTCTTATTTGATGGTTTTTTGAAGAAGCAAGATTTGAATCAGCAGGTATTGCCCCAGGAGGTAGATAAACTGTTCCTAGGCTCTGGATATGATCCAGACAAGAAGGCTCTCCTACAGTGGGCACTATATCCAAAAGGGAAGAGGCCAATCATTGTGGATATAGAAGAAACCTTTGGGCACCTCATGGTTCATCAGGTTGGAAAGACCGACCCTAGGGTCACTGCGAAGCTCAATCTGGATGTTGCAAGATTGAACTTGGACCAGACAGAGTTTCTGGTCAGAGAAAACATTACATACAAGGGATTATATGAAAAGTCCAAGGAGGAAAACCAGAAGCTGCAAGCAAAGGTATTGCAATTAGAAACGGGGACTCCTATCAGCGAATACACCTCATACCCTGCAGGACGCAGCTTGGATGACGTCTCTGATGCCCTGTACTGGAAATATCAGGCGGAGAAGGCCAATAAACGCGCAGACAATATCCAGCAAAAAATGGACAAATTGGTCAATGACATCATAGGACATCGGTTTAACACCATGCTCTTACAGGTCGAACCATATTGGATAGTTTACAATGGAACCATGAAGGCGCTAACAGAGCATGAGCGGTTAAGAGCACGATTGCAGGGGGTGCTAAGCAATGGCGATTCCATGACGCCAGAAGAAAAGGCTGAGGGTAACGCGTATATGGATAGTCATGTCAAATTCGAAGATATGCTGAGAAGAGATCTAAAAGAATTAGATGATGAAAGACCCGTTGGAATGCCCTCTGTCTACAAGGAAGGAGAGGTAATAACCTTGGAGGATTTGCGAAAGGAGCTTGTCAGCGTCAAGGATTGGGCCTTGTCAGAAATTGATCGGAGTAAGGATATGGCCCCTACCGTCAACCAGATGATATTCAAGTACCTGACGCTAGGGGATGAATTAAAAAAGCAAACACTTCGAATCAAAACATTCAAAGATGATGATTACATTCATCATGTGGGACTTTTGAATCTCTTTTTGCTTAAGTTTAGAAACACTCGAGTTGATGACTAATATTTTGAAAAGACGTGTCTCTTCATGAAAAGCTTGCGTCCTCATATATATATGAGAATGTTTTTGTAATGTAAGGGAGAGACATTATTAGATAGGATTATGAGCGAAAGAACAACAGCCTGTAAGTCTTCGTGTATGAACTTCAATGGAATACAAATCTTGATCAATTGTTTCCCTGCATATGCGTTGTGGATTATTTCATTTTCTTTTGGCAATCATCTGTGATATTATCTGATAAAGATAGGGTTATTCATATTCTTAAGATCAAATCTATGCTTTATGTTATAATGTTGTAACGAAAGTTTTGCTTGCGGATTGTAATTGTTCCCTGCAAAGCTTAATTGACTGGTCCCTTAAGGGTAGGGTTAAATTCACTCAATCAGCACATAATGTAAGCATTCATTTGGTTTTGAAAGAAATAGTAACTGACAGGTTCATAAGGGATGAGTTAAAAAACTGTCTCACAGATTCGCACTATAAGCCCTGAAGAAAATTGTAATGACTCTGTAACCCATGCAATAAAGAAGGCACTGGCTTAAATCTCAAGTCATACTCATCGTTTATTTTCACAATTAGTTATTTTGATAGCTACAGGAGTAATTAAGAAACACAAAGCGAAATAACAACCTTGAACTCGTCTGCAATATCTCCATTCAAGGAATTCATGCCATTTCAAGATCAGGAGATATCAGAATAGGATAACATATCTGCTATAAAAAGCACTGTTTATTGGAGACATTCAGTGAATAGGTATACCCACCTAGGTCCTGCAGAGCCTAAAGAGAGAGAGTTAGTAACTAATAGGTTCACTCTATAAGTTGGCCAAGTCAATTGGAGGGTTTGATCATAGGAGTTGGCATTGCCTTAGAACCCATCCAATCTGTTGATTTGAGACCCAACAGATTGGCGACTCTGCTGGGGAAATTATAAGAACTCTGCTGTGGGAAAGAGCTCAGAAGAAATAAAAACAATTCATGTCCTCTAGACAAGAGGTGGCGACTCTAAAATAAGAATTTCAATGCACGGGACAAGATCGGTTGCGAAAGGACAATCTTTATCCCAATTAGATTTCCCTCAACGAAGGAACAAAAATAAAGAACCCATGAATGATTCCATGAGAGAAAGATACAACCAGTATAAACATGAAAGTAGCCAACACTCGCCCTCGAAGGAACAAGATAGAACAACAACTTCAAGCCCGATGAACGAAGATTTGGTTGCGGCATATAAAGCTCAAAAGGGGCGATGCCAAATTCCCCCTGGTTTTGAAAATCATGAAGCACAGTCCAGACAACATACACCACCTCCATCAAGATCAGGTATGGCAGATCCTGCAGATAGATTTACAGATTTAACCAGACAAATGATGGAGGCAGCTGCTGAAATGAGAGATTCAGGAAGGACGCAGGAATGTTTGGAACTATGTGCCAAGTTGGGCATAAATGTTGGTGAGGATGACTTTAATAAAGATGTAAACAACTACAAGAAAACATATGCTCAGGGAGTGGGTAGAACAAAGAGCAATGATTTCAAAGCTTATGAGAACCCTCTGTTTGGTAACAAAAGGGATGATCATGTGCAATCAAGTGCACCACCAGTCCAGCAAAACTCACATGCAAGCTTTATCCCTCACAATCAGTATCCACCTCCTGGTCAATTTTATAACCAACATCCACCCCCTAATCAGTTTCAGTATCAACACCAGAATCAATACCCTCCTCCTTATCAAAACCAAATGCCCTTGTATGGTAATATGAACCAGAACTTCGTGAATCCTCATGGAGGGCATGGACTAATAAATATGGAACAAATGAGGCAGTTTGATTTTTCAGGAATGATGGTGTATCCATATCCCATCCCAAATGAGATCAGGACAGCAATACCAAGGTTCACAGGAAGTAATGCAGTTTCAGGTGAGGCTCATTGCAAAGCATTTGATGCAGTAATTGAGGATTTTGGTTTGCCATATGAGGATGTCAAAATCAGGTTGTTTATGCAGTCATTAATAGAAGATGCGAGAGACTGGTTTAGAACGTTGCCTGATGCGTCCATTAGAAATCTTGCAGAATTCAAAGAAATGTTCCTGGAACAATATGGAGACCATAATAGTCCTGAGTTTGCTTTACATGAAATCATCAGCATTAAGAAAGAGCAAAATGAATCAGTAATTGACTTTAACAAAAGATTCAATAGGGTTTTGAACAAAATCCCTAATAGGATGAAACCAGTACCTGAAGTGAGCATTCTGTACTATATCAATGCTTATGACAGCAAAACAAACTATGAGTTGAGAACCAGAAACCCAAGAGATCTCCGAGATGTTATGAAAGATGCCATTGTTATAGAGAACAATAGAAAGGCTGCTGGTAAGATTGGAAAAAGAGAGGATGCAAGATTGTACAATCCTAAAGCACCCAAGGCCAATAGGGAAGAAGATAAGCTTGACAAAGTTTTAAATGCCCTGAAAGATTTATCTGTAAGAGTAAACAAAACAGAGAAGCAACAATACTACCGTCCTGAGAGACCTAGACTACATGACATGCCTTACAACACTACATGGAAGGATGGAAAACCGATAGAAAGGAACCATAGAGACAATCAACAAATTCTAGATCCTTTAAAAAGAGCAGTAAATTATACTCAAGACGATGACATGTGGTGCTATGCTTGCAATATGCCACACGCTTCCTCTTTGTGTGCAGTAGCAAAAGGGTTGCAAGAGGAGGAGGATAGCTATGAAAATCACGTGGATGATTCAACTATTAATATGATGTCATTTAGTCAGGAAGGAAGGTCGGACTCTATAAATCTTGATCAGTACTCTGTTTTACCTGTGACCACCAGCAAAAATGAAAGTGTCAAACTCAGAGTCCCTACTGAAGAAGAGAAAAGAAAAATTACAGCTTATGCTGTTGCACAAGCAAAAAGGACTTATGACTTAAGAAACAGGATGGTGAACCCAGAACAAGGTAAACCTGCTAGTCTTTTCATGAAAGAAAACAATGAAGCATTTAAGCAAATGAATAAGGCAACTAAGACTAGGCAAGATGATAATCAGGGTCCTGATGTTCAAAGGAAAGAAACGGTAAAAACTCTTTCATCACAGCAATCTACCTCGTTTGATATCTCAGCTGCACTAACACAATTAAAAGTCTCTGTCCCATTGATGGAAATCATGAGGTTTCCTGAATATAGGGAAAAAACTTTGGAAATGATTTCAGGTGTCCAAGAAGGGAAGGTTAATGAAAAGAAACGAGAAGTCCCAACAGGTGGCAGTAATGAACAAATGGCTCCAGTTATATACTTAGGGTCCACTATAACTAAAAATCCAACACAAGTAGACCCATTTTACCTCACTTTGGTGATAAACAACAAAAGGGTAAAAAATTGTATGATTGATTCAGGAGCAGCCATAAACGTCATGCCTGTTGGGGTGATGAAAGAATTAGGATTGGAAGTTGATACTACCTTTGGGAAATGCTATGCCATGGACAATAGATCAGTCCCAGTGGTTGGTATCATGAAGAATGTAGAGTTCAGATTAGCAGCCTGTCCAGAAGCATCGTATAAAACAGATATCACGGTGGTAGATGTTCCGCCAAACTATGGAATGTTGTTGTCTAGACAATGGTCGAATATGATTGGTGGATATGTGCAGCTGGATTTATCTTATGCTACAATTCCAATAAATGGACAGGAAATAAAAATTGACAGGGAGCCTCAGTCCACATATATCATAGAAGACATGGAAGGAACAGTGAACCAAGTGTGTTTTTTACAAACTGACATGGACAACTTCCAGGTACAGTTGACAAAACCTAAATTTAAAGAGTGGATCCCCATTGAGTCATGTCTAACTGAAAATGATGGTCAAATATGGAAGATGTTCTTTGATGGGTCTTGTAGTAAGGAAGGGAGTGGGGCTGGAATCCTTTTTATTTCACCTACAGGAGAAACTTACAAGTATTCTTTCAAGTTGTTATTTGAATGTACAAACAACATTGCTGAATATGAAGCCCTACTCACTGGTCTTAACATAGCAGTCAAACATGGAATCAAGTTGATAAGTGTCTTTGGAGATTCAGAACTAATAGTCTCACAAGTAAAGGAGAGATATGCCTCGAAGCATTTAAGACTGAAACAATACAGAAATGCTGTATGGGATACCATGGAGCTTTTTGATGCTTTTCAGATAACCTGGATAGATAGATCAAAGAACATCATGGCAGATTTTCTAGCAAATGTTGCACTAAAAGGTAATGATATAACACTAACTGGGATATCTGAAGTGGAGATGAAAGTGAGACCATCTGTTCCTGACAACTTGTATAATTGGCAAGTGTTTCAAGATGATGCAGATCTGTTGAACTTCTTGCAGTGTGCTGATCATTATCAGGCTCAAGCTATAAATTTTAATGACTTTGTGGAACAAACTGAAGGTAAGGAGACCTTATTTGGACATGAAATTATACAACTGAAGACAAATAAATTACCAAGAGGCCTGGTAGCGTTAGAGAGAACTTTTAATGCTCGAGATGTAATTGAAACCAAAGGGTCAGCTGTTAAAGAAAGTGATGTTGAACAAATCAATCTAGGAAATGAAGAAGCCCCCAAGAATGTTTTTATTGGAAAAAAATTGACTCCTACTATGAGGCAACAACTGATAATCTTGTTAAAGAGATATAAACATGTGTTTGCATGGTCTTATGAGGATCTCAAAGCTTACAGGGAAGATCTCTTTCAACATGAGATACCACTTAAGCCAGAAGCTAAGCCATTTAGGCAAAAACAGAGACCAATTAATCCTACATTGCTACCAAAAATGAGAGAAGAAATTATAAAGATGAAAGATGCAGGAATAATAGAACCATGCAGATATTCCACTTGGGTTTCTAACTTGGTACCAGTCAGGAAGAAAAATGGGGATATTAGATTATGTGTAGATTTTAGGAATTTAAACATATCGTCTTTAAAGGATAACTATCCATTGCCAAACATGGATAATATGCTGCAGAAGGTAACAGGGTGTGAGTTGCTGTCCATGATGGATGGATTTTCGGGTTACAATCAGGTGAAAGTTAGAGAAACTGAAAAATATAAAACAGCCTTCACAACTCCATGGGGCACTTATGTCTATGCACGAATGCCATTTGGATTGACCAATGCTGGAGCTACTTTTCAAAGGGCAATGGATGTGGCTTTTTCAGAATTGATTGACATAATCATGGTAGTATACCAAGATGATCTGACTGCGTACTCAAAGAAAGCTGATGATCACTGTGAACACCTTGAGAAGATATTTAAAAGAGCCTTAGAATATGGAATTTCCTTGAATCCCAAGAAATGTCACTTTGGTGTTGAAGAGGGAAAACTACTTGGACACATAGTATCCAAGGAGGGGGTGAGAATTGACCCTGAAAGGGTAGCAGCTATTAACGAGGTTTCCCTCCCCCGAACTATCAAAGCAATCCAGTCATTTTTGGGACAAATTAATTTTGTGAGAAGGTTCATTTTGAATTTCGCAGACATAGTGAAACCTATAGTAAGGATGTTGAAGAAAGAGGCAAAAATTGACTGGACTGAAGATGCAATTGATTCCTTTGTGGCTATTAAAAGAGCAATTTCTGAGGCACCAGTACTAATTTCCCCAGATTTTGGCAAACCATTTATGATATTTTCATTTGCCTCTTGTCATACTATAGCAGCAGTGTTGTTACAGAAAAATTCAGAGGGGTATGAGCAGCCCATTGCATACTTTAGCAAGTCTTTAAGCCCTTCAGAAGTAAAATATGAGATAAATGAAAAACAGGCCTATGCTCTGGTCAAAGCAGTAAAACAATTCAGGCCATACCTAGTAGGGGCCGAAGTTATTGCTTATGTTCCCAATGCAGCAGTAAAAGATATCTTCAGACAAACTGAGGTCACGGGCAAAAGATGCAAATGGATCAATCAGATACAAGAATTTAACATTGAGCTTAAGATTTCACAGGTTATCAAAGGACAAGGACTGGCCAAACTCATGACAGGAACTGAAATTGAAGAGTCTGATGTGAATCAGGTTGGATGGGAAGAAGCTAATTTCAGTATTGAGAAAACATCATGGTACACTGATATCATGTATTACCTTAAGCACTTAAAGTGTCCAGATGCTATGACCGATAGTCAGAAGAGAGCTTTGAAGTTAAAATCAGTAAGGTATGTGATTATAAATGGGGACTTATACTGGAAAAATAGAGATGGGATATTGTTGTTGTGTCTGGACAATTACCAGGCAGACAAGGTTCTTCATGAAATGCATGATGGGGTTTGTGGTGGCCATTTCTCAGCTAAGACTACAGCACATAAAATATTAAGAGCCGGATATTATTGGCCATGTGTCTTCAATGATTCCTATAGATATGTCAGAAAATGCGAAGCTTGTCAAAAGTTCTCAAGCAAAACAAAATATCAAGGATCACTCCCGTTGAGACCAATGGTGACTGAGGAACCATTCCAACAGTGGGGGATTGACTTTATAGGGGAAATATCAGAAAAATCTAGTGGAGGACACAAATGGATATTGGTTGCTACAGATTATTTTACCAAATGGGTGGAGGCAATACCTACCAGGCAGGCCACTAGCAAGGTGGTGATAAAATTCTTAATGGAGAACATTATTACTAGGTTTGGTGTTCCTGCAAGAATCATCTCGGATAATGGCATGTCTTTTAGATCAGAGGAATTCAACAATTTCTGTGATGAATATGGCATTAAGATATCACATTCTTCTCCTTATCACCCCCAGGGGAATGGGCAGGCCGAATCAAGCAACAAGAACATCCTGAAGATCATTAAAAAGATGCTGGGGCAGAACAAAAAAGCATGGGACTCAAAGTTGAATCTTGCATTATGGGCAGACAGGATAACTGTGAAAAGATCCACAGGAAAATCTCCATTTGAATTGGTTTATGGCAAAAGGGCCAGACTACCTTTGGATAATCTTCTACCTGTACATAGATTTATGATTCAAGAGGAAATAGATGTTGAAGATCCATCACAAGAAAGAATAATGCAGCTAGTAGAACTTGATGAAGTCAGGGCAGAAGCTCAAAGGCAAAATATCAGGATTCAGAATCAAATAAAGAGGTTGTATGACAAGAGGACATCTCACAGGAAATTTTGTGTAGGAGACTGGGTTTTAATGTGGAATGCCAGGAGTCAAGACAAAGGCAAGCATGGTAAATTTGAAGCCTTATGGATCGGCCCATATGTGATCATAGACAAAGGGGGGGAGGATTCTTATTTGCTCCAAAACGCGACAGGGGAGGTCCAGGAATTGCCAGTACATGGGCAGTTCTTAAAGAACTTCTTCTCCTGAAGCACTCTGCATCACCTGTACAGTAGGGTAGGATCCGTTTCCATTGTAAATACCATCATGTCTACGAAACCAGAGATTCTGGATTCTTGAAGGCATAGTTCAGAATGCCTCCATCCTCAGTCAGAGCCGCTGTTGAGCACTATTTTTTAAAAAAAAAAAAGAGAAAAAATATAATAAAAATAAAAAATAATACTATATGTTTCCATAAGCATGAAGACTAATGGATATTTCGGCCAGTAAGCTGTGTCGAGCACTGCAGGAGAGGTTTCATCGAAAGAGCGTTTTCATCGACACAGGGCATATAAAGCGCTAAGCAAAGGTGTTTCGGTAAGAAGTTACCTTCGATGAACGCAAGAAACCGCTCATCGATACCCCATGTTTCATCGAAAAGGATAAAAGCAAAAAGACAAAAGGTGATTTCGAAGAAACATCGTTACCGAGGAAACTCAAGAGGCATTCATCGAAAAGCAAGTCTCATCGATGAACGTGGTGTCGAACAAAAGAAAGGCTGTTTCATCGATAAAAAGGGATATCGATGAAAAGGGGGATATCGATGAACACTCATAAGCCTTCATCGAAGAAAGAAACTCATCAAAAGTATGGCATCGATGAAACTCACGAGCAATTTGTCGAAAAGGGAGACCATCGATGAAAAAGTAATTTCGATGAGTCTTAAAAGCGGCTTCTCGACGTAAGTTTTTCACCGAAACAGTATTATCGAAGAAAGTGAGCTTTCGATGGAAGATTCGAACACTCGGCCGAAGGCAAGGGTTTCATCGATAATTTGAAACGCGCGCACTTTGAGCGGACTGTACTTCCCGCGAAGGAATTAAAAGCCCAGTTGAAAAGTGTCACATCTGCAATTAAATTTAAAACACTTGAGTAGCCGTTACAGATCCAGAACATTAACTATACGCAAGTTGCCCATTCAATTACAGTTAAGCTGAGTGAATTTTCGTAAGAATCAAATCGATGCCAAGAGATTGAAGGCTGTGAAGAACTTGCAGAGATTTGCAAACGATAACCAGAAGAGTTGAGCATTTTACCAAGTAAGTATTGTCTCTCTTATTTGCTGTAACTATGGAACCTTCGTCTTCTTCTTCTAAAAAGAGTAGGAAAGGAAAAGAGTTAAACCCTGAAGAGAAGCCCAAGAGACAGAAGAAAGAAGGGAGAGCTTTGACTCAGGACTTATTAGACCAGTGTCCATCGTCTAGTGTAAGGTCCAAAAAGATTAAAAGTGAAGAAGAAGGATTAGAGGATAAATTTGAAAATCTAGGAGACATCTGGACTGAGATACGAGGGCATGAGTTATTTTTGTTTGGTTACAAAAGAAGGGATGCACCCGAACCCATTAGTAATCTGTGGAAGAGGAACTTAGGCAAGTTAGCAGTTCCGAATGTATTTGTAGACGTAGAATTAATGAAAGCTCTGGTAAATTGCTACAACCCGAGAACTAAAACCATATGTGATTACAGAGGGAATACATTAGTAGTAATCAACAAGCAGACTATTGATATGGTCTTTGATCTAGATTGGGAAGTCGAGGAAAGCATTGATATGAAGAAACTCTCACAGGAATTCTTTAGTTTGGAGAATATCTACAGGACTTGGAGGCTACCTGTTCATAGGCCAAAAGTGGGTGGGTCATTTGTTCAGTTTGGCAAAAGTGACAAAGTGCCATTTGATGTCAACCACTTCCATCCATATTTCAAATATACATATTACACTGCAGCCCAAGTACTAGGCATAGAGGCTCATCCACTCATGGATGTTGGGATTATGGTTCTGTGTGCTGATATTCAATCAAAAGACCCTAGGTCATTTGATTTTGCTACTTATGTTGCGGATACCTTGAATCATGGGCTGGAAAAGATGAAAGGAGACCTTGTGAATGTTCACTTTTCATTATACTCCATGTTAATGCATATTCTTCTTTATTGTGGACAAGAAATTAACTTCTGGCCAGATGAGTTCAGCATCAGGTCTTATGATAAGAATGGTCTAAAGAAGCCGGTTCAGCTGTGGGTATCAGCATGGGACCAGAGGTTTATAAACAACCAATATTGGCATTTTCAAGAATACTTTGTGAAACCTCTCAGTGCAGCTTTTGGACAACGCAGGGATTATACTTTGTCCCCTGAAATTAAGAAGTTCCTCAGGCCAAAGGATTTCTCTCCAGAATCACAGATTGAACACAATTGGGGTGATTGGTATTGCCATGATAATCACACGGAGATAAGGGTATTTGGATATGAAGGGCAACCACACATGCTTCCAATTACGGTGCCAGACAGAGTGGCTAGCTTGGAGATTATAAGGCAATTGTCTATTGCCAGTGCTAAACATTTAACTGATTTTGGTAAACAATCTATTGTTCCAGGTCTATTAGTTTTCTCTGATTTCATTATCAAAAGTTCAAAGAGTTATCATTTATTACAGAATAAATTAAATTACTATGGCATGACTCTGGGTGAGCCTAGGGAGAATTTTGATCCCGAAGGATATATAAAAACTGCCAGAGCCTCACAGAAACTCAAAGCTGGGATACATATGGCCAAAATGCCAGACGACTTAATTAAGAACCTTGAGCGAGAGGAGGCCAAAGTTTTGAAAGGAAAGAGTGAATTAGTCTGGGAGGCCTACAAATGGAAAAGGGCAAGGGGAATGATAGACGGAGACCTAATTGGAAATATCCAAGATCCTCTGGAGGTGGCTAAAAGGCTACTTCAACATGAGGCTGAAATTATGCACAGAGTTCCTTCACAATTCCTTCGCTTCATTAATACTGAAAGAGACAGTCAGCCCCTAGCTCACATGTCACCAAAATCAACCGCCAGTAGTATCCCACCTGATTCTCCTCGAGAGGATTATCCTCCAGGTTTCGAAACAGAAATGAACATGGACACAGGAGAAATCAACATCAAAGATGTTGTTGACATAAGGATGACTGAGCATGAGGACTTTATTGCTGATGATGGATTCGCCTCCTCTAGGGAATTTCTCTCATTTCTATATCAATACAAAGGGGCTCATGTCAAACGAAGCATGGCTGGAAAACCAGAGGAAGACCAGATGAAGAGATTACAGGATGAAATTGATGTCCTCATGAAAGATATGACTCCTGAAAAGGGGAGGAAACTATTAAAAGAGGCCGGTGTGATCATCTTCTCTGGTTGGGATATCAATTCAGCACTCTTATTTGATGGTTTTTTGAAGAAGCAAGATTTGAATCAGCAGGTATTGCCCCAGGAGGTAGATAAACTGTTCCTAGGCTCTGGATATGATCCAGACAAGAAGGCTCTCCTACAGTGGGCACTATATCCAAAAGGGAAGAGGCCAATCATTGTGGATATAGAAGAAACCTTTGGGCACCTCATGGTTCATCAGGTTGGAAAGACCGACCCTAGGGTCACTGCGAAGCTCAATCTGGATGTTGCAAGATTGAACTTGGACCAGACAGAGTTTCTGGTCAGAGAAAACATTACATACAAGGGATTATATGAAAAGTCCAAGGAGGAAAACCAGAAGCTGCAAGCAAAGGTATTGCAATTAGAAACGGGGACTCCTATCAGCAAATACACCTCATACCCTGCAGGACGCAGCTTGGATGACGTCTCTGATGCCCTGTACTGGAAATATCAGGCGGAGAAGGCCAATAAACGCGCAGACAATATCCAGCAAAAAATGGACAAATTGGTCAATGACATCATAGGACATCGGTTTAACACCATGCTCTTACAGGTCGAACCATATTGGATAGTTTACAATGGAACCATGAAGGCGCTAACAGAGCATGAGCGGTTAAGAGCACGATTGCAGGGGGTGCTAAGCAATGGCGATTCCATGACGCCAGAAGAAAAGGCTGAGGGTAACGCGTATATGGATAGTCATGTCAAATTCGAAGATATGCTGAGAAGAGATCTAAAAGAATTAGATGATGAAAGACCCGTTGGAATGCCCTCTGTCTACAAGGAAGGAGAGGTAATAACCTTGGAGGATTTGCGAAAGGAGCTTGTCAGCGTCAAGGATTGGGCCTTGTCAGAAATTGATCGGAGTAAGGATATGGCCCCTACCGTCAACCAGATGATATTCAAGTACCTGACGCTAGGGGATGAATTAAAAAAGCAAACACTTCGAATCAAAACATTCAAAGATGATGATTACATTCATCATGTGGGACTTTTGAATCTCTTTTTGCTTAAGTTTAGAAACACTCGAGTTGATGACTAATATTTTGAAAAGACGTGTCTCTTCATGAAAAGCTTGCGTCCTCATATATATATGAGAATGTTTTTGTAATGTAAGGGAGAGACATTATTAGATAGGATTATGAGCGAAAGAACAACAGCCTGTAAGTCTTCGTGTATGAACTTCAATGGAATACAAATCTTGATCAATTGTTTCCCTGCATATGCGTTGTGGATTATTTCATTTTCTTTTGGCAATCATCTGTGATATTATCTGATAAAGATAGGGTTATTCATATTCTTAAGATCAAATCTATGCTTTATGTTATAATGTTGTAACGAAAGTTTTGCTTGCGGATTGTAATTGTTCCCTGCAAAGCTTAATTGACTGGTCCCTTAAGGGTAGGGTTAAATTCACTCAATCAGCACATAATGTAAGCATTCATTTGGTTTTGAAAGAAATAGTAACTGACAGGTTCATAAGGGATGAGTTAAAAAACTGTCTCACAGATTCGCACTATAAGCCCTGAAGAAAATTGTAATGACTCTGTAACCCATGCAATAAAGAAGGCACTGGCTTAAATCTCAAGTCATACTCATCGTTTATTTTCACAATTAGTTATTTTGATAGCTACAGGAGTAATTAAGAAACACAAAGCGAAATAACAACCTTGAACTCGTCTGCAATATCTCCATTCAAGGAATTCATGCCATTTCAAGATCAGGAGATATCAGAATAGGATAACATATCTGCTATAAAAAGCACTGTTTATTGGAGACATTCAGTGAATAGGTATACCCGCCTAGGTCCTGCAGAGCCTAAAGAGAGAGAGTTAGTAACTAATAGGTTCACTCTATAAGTTGGCCAAGTCAATTGGAGGGTTTGATCATAGGAGTTGGCATTGCCTTAGAACCCATCCAATCTGTTGATTTGAGACCCAACACTACCATTACTCACTTGCAAAAAAAAATTGTACACAAATTCAAAGTCATTTATGAAATATGATCAAATCATTGTAAAACCCTAATTTTCAAAGGTTTGATTTTTTGCTAATTATTTTTCATTAAAATTAAAAGCACAAGAATGGACCCCCTCTATAATTTTGAGATATTTTCAGAAATACAAGAAAAACTAAAAATAGTTGATTTACTCTCAAAATTAATTTTTAATGAAAAATCACAATTTTTTTTAGAAATAATTCAAAGATGATTCAAAAGTTCTAATTTTCAAACTAAAAAATTATGATACCATTTCCAACCTATAGAAAAAAAAATTGTGCAACAATTTGCAGCCATTTGTGAGATATGATCAAATCTTTCCAAAACCCAAACTTGTGTCCAAAACTCTAGATGCACAAGGTTAGTCTCCAAATTTTTGCACAAAATAGCAAAATAAGGTTAGAAAAACCTACAAAAATATAGATCAAATAGAAATCAAAGTCCCACTGAGCATGCCAAAATATTTATGTTGGAATTGGAAATTAAAATTATTGTAAAACCTAATAGATTCAACCACATAAAACTCAGTTCTACAATCAATCCACCATACACCAATGAAGAACCTTAAACCATGCAAACAAACAAAATAGAAATGTTATACCTTCACATGCTCATAGGGTTTGATCTCCATTGTTTCCTATCTCCATTGATCTTTCTTGATTGATTATGAATGCTCTTAGATTTGTATTCTGCGTAAGAGCTCAATAGAGAATGGATGTGGTTGAGTATGCAATTCGACAGAGTTGAGGTGCTTCACTTGATTGATTGATATGGAAGGATAGATAATTAATTAATTCATTAACCTTTTCTACACATGACACATGTCATTCATCTCTTAATTCATACACTACCCACCCTCTCATTATTTTATTATTTCCTCTACCTACCCTTTAATCATAGCTGACCATTTATCTCTTACACCTCTCAATCTTATCCCTCCATTTCATATAGTGTCTTCTATATAAGGAGATGCTTCCTTCATTATCAACCCTAACTGACTAACTCACTATGCATTTAGCCCCGACTACGCTTTTGAACTTGCACATGCAATCAAGCCTACTTGCAACCACATTTTCGTTCTTTGTTGAGCTCCCGTGCACATATAAAATCTGAGAGCAAATATATCAAGCAAGATCAATGGAGATAGGAAGAATGGAGATTCAAACCCTATTGGACATGTGATGGTATAATCTTTGTGATTTCATTTGATTTGCATTGTCTTAGGTAATCTTCATATGCTATGGTGGATCTTTGTTGTTGTTAGGCTAGGGTTTTGTGGTTAAATTCATTTAGTCTTTCAACATTGTTGTTATCCATTTTCACCGTATACATTTTGGCACGCCCGGTGGGACTCTTGTCCCTTTTGCATTTAACATCTTTTGTTGTAGATTTTGTTTTGAGGTTGCAAATCTGACATTTCCGATAACATTTTGATATTTCGTGTCTGCGCACTTTCGGATCGCGTTTTTGATTTTCTATCGCGTCTGTGACATCTGGAACTGCGTCTGCGTCTTCGACAATATTTTTTTTTTTTTACAGATTTCGGCAAACGCGTCTATGTTCCTCAGTCGCGTCTGTGAAGTTTTCAACCACGTCTGCATTTGGGAGCCACGATTGTGTCAAATCTAGGCGTGTCTGTGTGTTCTAGCAACGTCTGTGTCTGTGACAACTGCGTTTGTGTTCGGTTGTTGCATTTTTGGTTTCATTGATTTAGTTTTTCGTCATTCGAATTTCAGATCTGGTTTATTTTGAGCTAACATTTTTCAGATCTAGCTAACGAAATTGGTGCAGCTTGTCTTGAAAGCAAAATTGTTTTGTTGAAGGCCCCTATTTCACAAAGTCTTTTGGATTTAAAAATTTACCTAACTTGTGTGCTTGCAAGAAGGGGTGATTATTTCAAACAATCCAAACTACTAATAGATCTTTATTGTAGGACCTTGGCAAGGATTTTTGATATTTATTATGTGCCTTGTTTTCATAGATTAGCAAACACTTCAATTGGTGCACTAAAATTGAACCATTGTCTTTTGTGTCTTGAGCAATAAGCTCTTTTTGTTTCATCTTCAGAGGGCCTGTCTCCCCGTGTGGTCATTAGGACAACTAGTGAGGAGAGAACAACCCAAGTGGTAGCAAAAGAAAAGCCATCTTCTTCCAAACCACTATAAATTATTGTATCCATGGTGAAAACTATGGATAACGTGTGCTGATTAGTTCATACTGACACTATGTCTCCCCATAAACCCGTTTGATCAAATTTATTTGATCACCTGTAGGGCGTAACCCCTGCCGACTGGGAACCTTCTGTATTTACAGAGCTGAAAGTTCCGCATGTATGGCCACACGAGCGGATGCCCTTACTAGCACCTTTTTGTTTTAGAAGCCAAAATCCTTCTAGTTGTTGGGGCAGGAGGTCGGACCTCTGGTAGTAGCCCACACACATACGGTTCTTAGTAGAGATATAAAGTTTGCCACAAGGAGTTTTCGTGGGGACTGATGCTTGGCTGCCCCGAGAAGTGAGTGCCAAGGGTGGAGCCAGTGGGGTCAAGCATCTAAGTATCCACTCTGAATAGCGTAGCCTCGGGGGAAACTCCATGTGGGATCAACAACTATTGTCTTGGCCAGCCATAAGAATTGTGCTTGACTTATTTTGAACAATTAAACATTCAAGACCAAACATCAAAACATTGTGTCTTTTGTGTCTTCAAGTGTATGCAAAACAATTTTACATCAAACAACACACTTTTCTTGGAGTCCTTGAGTCTAAACACTTGCAAACATTGATTCCTCATCAACACTGTGTCCTCTTGTCCCAAAAAATAGTTAAACATTCAGATTTGGTCACAACAAAACAACTTCACAGATTGGAAAAATTACACAAAGTTTGTAGAAACGCGTCTGTGTCTGACAGAATAGCGTTTGTGCCATCTAAACGTGTCTGTGAAGGGCAGAAACACATCTATGTCTTTTGAGCAACATTGCAGCATCTCAGAAATGCGTCTGTGTATGGTAGAACCACATCTGTGTCATTTAAGCATGTCTGTGTCTGACAAAATAGTGTCTGTGTCATTTAAGTGCATCTGTGAAGTATACAGGCATGTCTGTGTTCAGGATTGAAAACTTTCATAATTCAGCAAACAAGAACAGTCAGTTTCAGACTTATTGAGCTTCCTAGGTTATCTCTCTGGGTTTTTCATCTAGAATTCAACCTGTCTCTGGGTCTCACAAAGTCCACCATTGGTTTACACCTTACATTACATTCACATTTGTCTAAACTTGAGTCAAAAGGTCACTTGCTTGTCCTCCTCATACTTTGTCAACACACTACATACAACAACACTTTGCTAAGTGGTCCCTCATCAAGGTCCATCACCTTTGGGTCTCATTTGGTCTTACTTAGAGTCAATGTCAACTTACCTCATCAAGAGAAACTATCATCTCTTTGGAAGCCACACCTACTCTACTACATACATACTTGGTCTTACACTTTGGACATTGCAAGTACACCTCAGATTCATTTACATTCCATCCAACTCTTGGTCTTCCATACTCTTTTCCATTTTCATCTAGTCTCACACATCTTGGTCAATACCTAGTTCATGGTTGAAACCCGTTCCCAAAAATATAGGAGAGAAACTAAAGAGGTTCAAGAGTCCGCAAACATGAGTTCCTATAAGTATGACAATGATATCTTTTTCAATTCTGATCATACTGCATTACCTGATATGGATGCTTATAGAAACATTCCAAATGTTGAGAACATGGACACTACAAACAACAATGATACACACAATGACAATATGGACAACTTTTCCGTACATTCAACAGAAGTGGAAGACACCATTATGAATCCCCATTTCAATCGATTGGTTGAGGAAATAATGAGGAGAGATAGACAATACTTTCTACAAGTGATGGCACAAAGTGGAAACAAGATACCTCATGATTTTGACATGTCTCAAATAATGGAAAATCGACCTTTGCAACAACCTCACCTCAACATGGATCAAAGGAAGCCTAATAGTGGAGGCAATAGAGGACCACATCTTGTGCCTGAATCACCATCATCTTTGTTTCAAAAACTAGAGGTCCCATACACACATGGTCAAGCATATGATAATCACCTTCGCAGACCATTATGGAAGTCTTATGTAGAAAAATATGCTCAATCACGTACCAATGCTAAGGATTAACCACCAAAGCAATTGGATATTCAAAGGCATGCTCAAAATTTGGACACAAGGAAACCCCACATCAAATTTGGGGGCAACACACTAGAACAAACTCATGACATTCCTATAGAGTATGGTATACATGGACAAAGCAGATATGTCGTTCCTCAACATGACTCTATACCAAGTGGTCCATATACACAACATCATTATAGACCTCCTCCATATGAACATGTGTATGATCAATATCATCCATGTATATAACATGCTCCTCCACTCGGTGCTTCAGGCATGTGGTATGGTCCAAGAAGTCAGTCTCCACCTAAGAACAATTTGGAGCAACAAATCAGGGACTTACAAAAGAAAATGAAGGACATAAATACACCAAAGCCAACATACAGACATATGTCCTTATCCATTTGACAAGAGCATTCCAATGCCTCTGTTTCCTACACACTTTGTGACACCTAAGTTTGATAAGTACAGAGGAAAAGGGGATCCTAAGGCACACATAAGACAATTTTTTACAACTTGCATTGAGGTAGCAGCAGAAGAGACATATTTGATGAGATTATTCCCACAGAGCTTAGGTGATCAAGCTATGGAATGGTTCTCCCAACTCCCACCTAGAATTAAGTCATGGGGTGATCTAGCAGAGACATTTATCCAACATTTCTCATACAACATAGAGACAGACATATTAGTCACCACTTTGTGCAACACCAAGCAAAAAGATGGAGAGTCTTTTTCATCATTTTTATAAAGATGGAGGAATCTAGCCAGCAGATGCTCTTGTGAAATTCCCACAAAAACAAATGGTAGAGATGTTCACCCAGAATGTTAACAAAGACATTGGCTATGATCTAAGGAAAGCTTGTTTGTCCACCTTCAAGGACGTCATTGAAAAAGGCTTAGCAACAGAAAAGGTCCTAATTGAACAAGGAGTCATTAAGATATTCAAGGAAAAAAAAGATGACTTTAAAGGAAAAGATAAGCCAAGATTTTGGAACAAAAACAAGAACATAGTCAATGATGGTGTTGTGGATGCCAATACGGTACGACCAAAAATCTTTTTTTCTGGATCAAGCTCTACAAACAATCAAGTGAATACTCAAACAACTTCCAGATCACGAAGGAAGTACACCCCATTGGGAGAACCACTTGAGTCAGTTTTCAAGAAGCTAGTGGCAAACAAAGTAATCACAATTCTAGATTTTCCTCCATATGAGCCATCAAACCAAATTGGTGGAATGATGATGAGTATTGCGAACTCCATAAGAGCAAGGGTCATAAGATAGGAAATTGTCATCAACTGAAGAACATCATACAAGATCTTATTGATAGAGGTGACATTGAGATTGTAGGACACTCATTAAATCAAGAACATGAGATGTTTAAGGAGCCATTCCCAAAACATGACAAGGGAAAAGCTACAGCCACAAATGACCAAACCAACTATACCAGAGCATCTTATAACTATGATTCAACTATCAATCACATCTCGATGGGCAATTATGTCTCTACCATTATCATCAAGGACAAAACGCCTGAGAATTCTACCCAAAGACCCAAGATTGTCCTAAAAGGCATTGGATCTTCTTCCGAACCTGTTACAACTTGTCGAGGTAAATTCACTTTGCAAGGTGATCCAGCTAAAAACATAGCTTCCTCATCAACCAAACTTGAGTATGTCCTTGTCGAACAGTTAGGGAAGACACCCACGCTTATCTCAATCCTTGAGCTCTTACGCATATCCCCCGCACATAAAGCCATTCTTGACAAAATATTGAGAGACACTGTTGTCCCCACTGATCTGAACATGGACCAGCTTCAAGCCATGGTGGGATACCTTTCCATTCCACACTCCCTTACATTCACAAAAGCCAATGACGCCTCCGTAAGTCAGCCACATAATGCACCTTTACACATTGAAGCCTTCATACACAAACATCAAATAAAACGAGTCCTGATAGATGGAGGAGCAGGTCTAAACATTTTTACATTGAGCATTATTAAACAATTGGGATATTCTGATAAAGTTGTGAATTCTACAAACAAAATTACCATTAAGGCATATGATGATGAAGAGCATTCATCCAAAGGCACAGTCACCTTGCCTCTCAGAGTTGGGCCAGTTACAAAGGACGTTGTTTGTCAAGTCCTAGACCTAGATCTCACATACAATATATTACTAGGACGTCCTTAGATTCATGAAATGAGGGCAGTCCCATCTACATATCACCAATGCATCAAGTTTCCTCACAATGGAATTGAAATAACAGTTAATGGAGATCCTAATCCATTCATATACCTCAATAACTTGAGATCGAAAACTGAAATGATCATTCCAAGTAATAGGGAAGTTGTTCCTTCTTCTGCATACATTGATCCTGAATCATTAAAACCTTCAACCTCAAAACAAGGTGAGCTTAAAGGCAAATTCTAGGACAAGGGTATGGGTGAATACACTTTGAATCAAACCATGTACTTATGACAAGTCATGAGTTCACCAAAAGAATATGGAAGACCACATCCTAATAAGCAGGTATCTATCATTATACTCAAATGGGACCCTACTATCTTTCAAAGATGGGGTGAACTGGAAGAGGAAGACTTATACAAAATTCTTTACAAAGACCTTGAAAATGATACACAAGATCACATCAACATACCATGTGAAAAGTATGGCAAAGGGTTCAAGATTCTACAAAAATTTGGGTATGATGGCAAAAGCTCTCTTGGCTTAAGAAAAGAAGGCATCATTGAACCTTTAAAACCTGAATTGACATTCAAAAAGGAATGCTCGAAGGGACTTGGTTTCATGACTTCCAAGGTCTACACTCAAAGGACAGAAGAAGCATTACAAATCAAAGTTGCCAAAATTCAACAAGAGAATCGCTATTCCACAGACTCCAATGAATGGGAATGGGGTTCAGACAAATCCACTAGTGACTACGAGCTCACTGAGACATTTAGAGAGCCAGATGAACCCATAGAAGAAGAGGAATTTTATGAAAAATTCAAAGTTGGTCAAGAAACAACCCCGGAGGATCCCATACAGTCCTTGTCTCTAGGTCCTAGGTTGAAATCACATAGAATGAGAACACCTGTCTCAGAATGCGCTACTAGTGAGGATAATTTGGATTCGTTCACAATCGAGACTGATGAGGAGAGTGCCAATGATGACCTTGATAACTACCTCGACATACCTGAATATAACTGCAACTTCACTCTTAGCCCTACTAACTTTGAAGACATGAAAGGCCTTCCCCTTGTTCACCACCAACTTATTGACTGGGACCATGAAGGACCTGCACAGTTTGACACATTCCAGAATGATGAAGCTTTTATTGACTATCTTGGCATACGAGATGATCTCCCCCTTGGGGACCATAAAGCGGGATACACTATAGAACTAAATAGCCTGGCATATTTTGGTGAGGGTGTCGAGCCTTCTAGTCGCAAAAATATAAAAATAAAAACAAACCAAGGGTCTTATGGCGAAAACCACATTGTAGCGTTGTCTGACCCCAAAAAAGTAAAAAGAAAGGACGTATCTAAGGGCAAAAATCTCTCTGAGGCACCTGAAGATGGAAGGCTCGACATTCTCCCAGCATCATATGAAGAAAAGTCATCCATGTTGATAGAGGAGACTATCAAAACAAACATTGGCATAGAAGAAGTTCCACACAACATATTCCTGGCTCAATCTTTGACAGAGTCAGAAAGGTCAAAATTCATAAGTTTCTTCACAGAACGACAAATCAACTTTGCATGGTCATACGCTGATATGCCTGGATTGGATCCGGATTTGGTAATGCATCATTTGACAGTTAAACCGGGGGCAAAACCAGTGAAACAGAAATTAAGAAAGATGCATCTACAAGTCGCATTATTAGTCAAAGCAGAGCTTGAGAAATTATTGGATGTCGGATTCATACGCCCAATTGATTATCCTGAATGGATCTCCAACTTAGTGCCTGTCAGTAAACTAGATCGTAGTATCAGAATATGTACAAATTTTAGAGACATCAACAAAGCTTGTCCTAAGGATGATTTTCCATTACCAAATATTGACTTGATTGTCAATCTCACAGCAGGTCATGTGATGTTATCTTTGATGGATGGATTCTCTGGTTACAATCAAATAAAAATCATGTTCGAGGACTAGCACAAAACAACATTCACTTGTCCTTGGGGAACTTTCTGCTGGAATGTTATGCCCTTTGGGCTAAAAAATGCAGGCGCTACATATCAAAGAGCCATGACTACTATCTTTCACGATCTCATGCACGTGACTGTGGAAGATTATGTTGATGACCTCTTGAGCAAATCAATAGATAGAGATACACATTTGGACATACTTTCAGTCATCTTTGATCAGTTGGAAAAATATAAAGTAAGATTAAATCCCAAGAAATGTGTCTTTGGAGTAACCTCCGGGAAGCTCCTGGGATTCATTGTCTCAAAAAGAGGAATCGAAGCCAATCCAGCAAAAGTCAAGACCATCCTAGAGATGCAACCACCAAGAAATATCAGTCAACTTCAATCTTTGCAAGGGAGACTCCAGTCCATATGAAGATTCATAGCACAACTTGCAAATAAGTGTAATCCCTTTCAGCACTTGCTACATAAAAACATCAAATTCAAATGGGATGATAATTGTCAACAAGCTTTCCAGACACTCAAAGATTATCATCTGAATCCACCAGTTTTGATGCCACCAATTCTAGATCAACCTCTATTACTATACATATCAGCTACTTCAACAGCACTGGGGGCACTCTTAGCACAACAAGTTGCTGAGGGCAAAGAAAAGGCAGTATACTATATCAGTCGCACATTGGTGGGATATGAGCTAAACTACACACCAATTGAGCATGCATGTCTCGTTGTGGTCTTTGCTTCGCAAAAACTACGACATTGCATGCTAACTCATAAGACTAAGTTGGTTGCAAGGATCGATCCATTGAAATACCTTCTCAATAAAGCAACACTTACTGGGCTACTAGCCAAATGGGTGATGCTCTTGAGTGAATTCGACATCGAGTATGTGGACAGAAAAGAAATAAAAGGACAAGCCTAACGCAGATCAGTTAGCAGATGCTCCTATGATAGATGATGTTCCTCTAATTTCAGAATTTCCAGATGAATCCATTTTAACAGTGTCACATGCAAATCCTTGGCAACTATACTTTGACGGCTCATACACACAGCATGGGGCAGGAGCTGGCATCCTCTTCATAAATCCTCAAGGGGATTCTATACCAAAATCATATTGATTATCATTTCCTTGCACTAATAACATAGCAGAATATGAGGCATTAACAACTGGATTATGGATTGCAGTTTAGTGGAAGATCCAAGAACTCTGTGTTTTTGGGGACTCTCAACTTGTAATTCGTCAGGCAACTAATGACTACCAAACAAAGGATGAGAAATTAATTCCCTATAAAAGAATGGTGGATGACTTGAAACAATGGTTCAGGAAGATAGACTTTGAGTAGATACCCAGAGAGCAGAATCGAGCCGCGGATGCCATGGCTACAATTGCTTCACTAATTGATCTACCACCGAATGAGACCCGCTATGAGTTCTTGGTGGATAACCTTTTGGTTCCCTCATATGAAATCACTCCTACTGAGATGATATGTGTTGTTGGTCCTGAGTCCCAGTTATATGGTTCCATTTTCACATACCTTCGTGACAATACCCTACCTCCTAATCTATCCAATAACCAACATCACACTTTCATTCGGCAATCTTCTCGATACGTCATTTTAGCCGATATCCTATACCGTTGAGGTCTAGATGGCACTCTTCTTAGATGTTTAGAAAGTGACAAAGCTTAGATTGTGTTACGTGAAGTACATGAAGGGATATGTGGTCCACATTCTAGTGGTCCTACCTTAGCCAAGAAACTCATCAGGACTAGATATTACTGGCCCAATATGGAAAAAGATTCATATCAGTTTGTCAAGAAATGTAAGCAGTGTCAACTTCATGGAGACCTCATCCATGCGCTAGCGCAAGAACTTCAACCATTACAACTCCTCGGCCATTCTGTCAATGGGGACTCAATCTCATAGGCAAGATTCACCCTCCATCTTCCAATGGTCATAAATTCATCATCACTGCCACAGAGTATTTCACAAAATGGATCGAAGTCATGCCTCTCACACAAGTCACTGGAAAACAAATTGCTACATTCATTCTCAACTATATCATTTGTCGATACGGTATTCCTGTTTCCATCATCACTGATAACGGGCGTCCCTTCAAAAATCAGGATGTTTGTGAACTCTGTGACCGCTTCCATATTACCCATTATTTTTCCACACCTTATTATCCCCAAGGTAATGGTCAAGCTGAGGCGTCTAATAAAACAATTCTCAAAATCTTGAAAAAGACAGTCGACGACGCTAGCCGTAATTGGCATATCCAACTTAATCCCGCACTTTGGGGCTACCGCACAAAGTTCTGCACACCTATAGGAGCTACACCCTATTCACTTGTCTACGAAACTGAAGCTATCTTGCCTATTGAGGTCGAGTTACTCTCTTTACGAGTCTCTTTGCAAAACATTATCAGTGATGAAGACTACAGGGTCTCTCGCTTACAAGAACTTGAATTATTCGATGAACGAAGACAAACTAATTTTAATCATCTCAAGGCTTATCAACAACGAATGAGTCGTAGCTACAATCATAAAGTGAAGCCTCGCACATTTAAGGTGGGTGACTTAGTTCTCAAAGAAAATCCTAAAAATCAGCAAGACAAAGAGAAGAAGGGCAAGTTCGAACCAAACTGGCTTGGTCCTCACATCATCACAACATTATATGGATCTAGTGCATATCAGCTCTCAACTACAGAGGGCGAACCTTTGGAGGATCCTATCAACAGCATGCACCTTCGCAGGTTTTACACATAGCTCTTCAGAGTATCCCAATTCAAAAAATACAAAAAAAATTCAAAAATACAAAAAAATCATAAAAATTAAAAAATCGTTACATGGTGAAAACCTGGCAAACAGGCGCCTTGTGACACAATTTTTTTTTGAAAAAAACATAAAAACATTTCATCCAACGGTGAAAACCACTTTGGTGGCACCCTGGGCATGTACCATGGTGAAAACCGGGTCACCAACACCATGCGTAGAGACATTGCTCCTCCCTCCTTCAGGATTCCATTTCATCCTTTCACTTTGCACACACTCACGACCTATTCATTCATAATAAATTTACCCATTTCCATCATGGCTTGTTGTTGATCTACCTAAGATTGGTTAGCCATTCATAATAAACCTCCCTTTTTACCCCTTTCCATCTATAATAAATCAACTCCTATCTGTGGCTAAGGCAAATCCTACGTCTAGTAATAGGTGTGGAACTAAGAACATCACATGTTTCGAGGAGTACAGTTTCTTCCAGTTTTCTTCAGTCTATACACGCACAATCCACAATAAAGCAACATATGCATCACCAATCCGCAATAAAGTTCTGTCTTCTCCGCAATACGGTATCAGTTGCATGGATTTAGTCAGTTTCAGATGAGACACAACAGCAACAATAGGCTTCAACAAATCAAATCTTTCAATAGACTCAGACAACATATGGTTCAGTGCTATCTATCCTTTTTGTGAAAGCAAACATTGTGACCACAATCAAATAAGACTTATACAAGTGACAAGAGGTACTAAACTTGAGGACTACAGTGGATGTTGGTGTCGAGTCTTGGTTTTCTTTTGATTTTATCTTTCTGGTGACATGTCTTTTAGCTTTTCCAGGATGTCTCTAACTAGAGATTCTGTCTCCAGGATGTCTTTGACTAAAAAGGCGAGGATGGGGTATTGTCACCTATTTTTCTTTGCTGTATGTGGATTGTCTCTTAGTAATGCTATGACTTGTCCAAGAGTATGAGGACATTGTGAGTCTAGTGTGAATTGGGTCATTCCTTGTTTGTGATTGTCTTATCTCCATGCAAACAGGTACAATGACTTTCTGGATCGAACCTATGTCTGGATTGTCATAATCTACTTGTCATAATAAAGCTCAACGATGATAACGCACAAGAAGCTCTTTCACTTTCATATCTTCTATCTTCCATCCCCCTTTCTTGATTGACTTCCATCATCCTTCTTGAGTCCATGTAGCCTACTATCACATGACTGAGTATAATGACACACCAAAAATATTTGCATCTCATGTAGTTGCACCTTCATTATCACATATTAAGTATTTCATACATACATATAGATATCACAATTACATCACATCCTGCACACAACACATGTTAGCACATTTTACATTTGCATTACAATATTCATCTGCATTTCATACATTTGCATTTGCATAACATTTTAAAAACACAAAAGAACAAAAAACATTGCTTTGCATCATATACATATTTGCATCCATATCATAACCACCACATAGAAACATACATCATGAAACATCTCATCACATAGGTACACATGCATATAGCTGCCGCAAAGATGAATCATCTCATATATATAATCAAAAGTGTCATGATACAATGATGTCAAAATACATATGGCTACAAAATCACCCTAAGGTGTCTACATCATCATACAAAAATGGTACAAAACTGATACATAGGGAGCCCTCTATGGCTATGATGAACTCCCTCCCTCGGAGCCGCTGGCCTCGACAGAGTCTAAACCCTAGAAGGACCCGCCCCAGGATCATCTCTCCTGCCCCCTCTATCTGGTGGTGGTGCTGGAGGACCCATAACCCCACCACTAGATGCCTGTCTCCTTTGACTCCCTCCTGTGGTCGTCGTTGTCTGTGATGGTCTACGGAAGCTCCTCGCCGGCTGCTCTGGTGGCACTGCCCCGTAGTATAGGTCTCGCCAATAGCCTATCTCCTCCCCTACCTGTAGAACATAGGCGTATCCAGCCCCTATGTCCTCTGCTGCCTGCCTCCCAGCCCTCAGTGCTGTCTCAGCCTCAGTATAGCACTAGATAGCCTGATCCTGCTCTCACTCTGTATCCCTCAGCTGTCTCCTGAGCCTAGCTATCTCCCTCTCCAAGTCCTGGATCTCATCTCCCTGTCCCTAGCAGATCTCCCTTAGCTCAAACAGCTCATCCTCCTCCTCCTCGGCCCCCTGTGGCTCCCCTTATACTGGTGGTTGTGCCTGTACCTGTGCCTCTGCCTGTACCTGCCTTTGTCCCTGTCCCTGCACCTGTCTAGGACCCTATGTTGCTGGCACCTATAGTGGCAATCCACCGCGACCCCTCACCACCCGAGCCTATCTCTCCTCTCCACCCTCTCTCCGTGGAACCACTCTCCTCTCTCCAACAACACCCTACCTCCTCCATCGGCCTCTCCCCCCACCATCTCCATCATCATCCCCATCCCCACCACCATCTCCATCTATCGGCTCCCTTGGGTCTGTCAGTCATGGAAAGGGATGCTCAGCCCAATATGCAGTGTACTCTGCATCCATGCTTGCATCCTCAATCTCTGGCCACATATCCCATGGCATAGACACCATCTCCACCAGCTGCATCATGGCCTGATCATACGACAGCGATGGCCCAAAGTGTGCTTGGTCTTGCACTATTCGTGCATACATACCGGAACCCCATGGCATCCACTAGATCCTGTCAAACTGTCTGCATACCCTGTCAACCAGCTGTCTCTCCAATACATAAGGCGTCTACCCAATCAGATATCTACTCCAGAAAGTATAGGGTAGATCCACTGCGTCATCCTCCCACTGCTCGCACTCATGGTACGACCTCCATATTATAGTGTCGATCTCATCCAGGACTCAATGCCAATACTCCAACCTGCCAATCCGTGGCTGTGATGTAATCATATCATACAAATGCACAAAGTTGCATCCATGACCCCTGCCCCTGAAATGTATCAATCGAGTAACCGACAAATGCTCATATGCCCACACCTGCAACAATGTAACTCCGCAGCCCAATCCTACGGATCCATGATAAACAAACTAATGAAGCTCATAATATAAGTGTGCCAGCACGCACGGTCCCCAGGCATATCTGGTATGCTGTGTAACTAGTGTCTCTAGGGTGCTCCCCCAGCCTACAGCCAACCCTTGTGTTGCCCTGTCTGGACACAGGAACCCACTAATCACTCCTCCTAGCACTGCTGGTAGTGCCAGTCTTGTCGCAGTCATCATGTCCCATGCCACATGTCCAACCCTCATTTCTAGTCCTGGATCCTGAAACACTCATCTCAGGGCCTCCCTATCTCCATCTCAATCATAGGGTATCAGCTCCCCATTGATCGGTATCCTCAGAATCCTGTAAACATCCTCCATGGTGACTATCATCTCACCCATCGGCAAATGAAAAGTGCATGTCTCAGAATGCCATCTCTTAGCCAAAGCAATCAGCAACCCCATGTTCGCCCGAAACTCAGGCACATACAGATTGTATCTCAGACCCATAACCTCAATGGCAGCCTTGTCCTTGAATGTCAGCTCTGGTCATAACCTCTACGTCGATGGGAATCTCTCCCGTGACTCCAACATAGGCAAATACTCCTGCAATCAAGCAAATCAATCATGTCAGTCAAAGTGACACTCACTGTTCATCACAAAGTGTTGCTTCTATATCCTAGTGACACTCATTGTTCATCACAAAGTGTTGCTTCTATCCTAGTGACACTCACTGTTCATCACAAAGTGTTGCTATCTATCCTAGTGACACTCACTATTCATCACAAAGTGTTGCTTCTATCCTAATGGTACTCCCTATTCATCACAAAGTACTACGTGTTTTTGCACTCCCTGTTCATCACAAAGTGCTGCTCATATTTGCACTCCTTGTTCATCACAAAGTGCTGCTCATATTAGTACTCCTTGTTCATCACAAAGTACTATGTCTTGGTACTCACTGCTCATCACAAAGTGCCTCGATCTATCCTAATCTTCCCTAGAGGACCTGCTTGAGTGTATCCTCTTAGCAGCTTATCCAATCGACAGCGTATGTTCATCATAGAACTGTCGATTTGACCTTGAAGACATAAACGCGCCTGCACAATGCAAACGCGCTCGCATTTTGCATAGACGCGTTTCCCAGCATAGACGCGCCTAGCCAACATAGACGCGCCTGGCACCAACGCAGATGTGCCTACACATTTTTTGCATTATCCTAAAGCACATTTATTGCACTACCTAGCATGCATTTATGACAACAATTAATGCAACAAAGTACAAGGAGGTTTTGTGGTACTCACTGGCTCTCCTGCATCTGTTGGCCTCTAAAATAGGCAAACGGGATCGAATCTGTGAACCAATGCCATCGCTGCTAACTGCTGCTGCTCTCTTCTCACTCTGCCCTCTAATCTCTTGGATGTGTGGATGACAATGAGGATGTTTTCCCCTTGTAGTTTATTTTATAGACTACCCTAGCCCTCGTTTCCCGAGTCAGTCTTCATTATCCCGTGACTCTGTCACTCTATCCTATCTGGTCAGTCCATTATAGCCTTTCTTTCTTATTGAGAGATTGTCTGCGATCTTTTCAGACATTTTCATCCAATCTCTCACGGGGGCATATCATTCCCATCTTGGGGCAACTTTGTATCAGTTCATCTTATCTTCTTTGAAACAACGCGACAAGCTGCATTGTCTCAAAGAGGGGCACAATGTAGACACCTAAAATTGTCATATCTAATTAAATAAATATTTTATTTATTTAATTATCTTAAGCCTAATTCTTCTATTAATTAAATAAATCTTTATTTATTTAATTAATTCATGTATCCTCTTCTAGCCTTATTTCTCATTTAAATAAATACATTTATTTATTTAAATTATCCTTTTTTCTTAATTAAATAGATATCTTATTTATTTAATTATCCCACTTCTTCTATTAAATAAATAAATCTTTATTTATTTAATTAATTCATTAACCTTTTCTACCCATGACACATGTCATTCATCTCTTAATTCATACACTACCCACCCTCTCATTATTTTATTATTTCCTCTACCTACCCTTTAATCATAACCGACCATATATCTTTTACACCTCTCAATCTTATCCCTCCATTTCATATAGTGTCTTCTATATAAGGAGATGCTTCCTTCATTATCAACCCTAACTGACTAACTCACTATGCATTTATCCCCGACTACGCTTTTGAACTTGCACATGCAATCAAGCCTACTTGCAACCACATTTCCGTTATTTGTTGAGCTCTTGTGCACATATAAAATCTGAGAGCAAATATATCAAGCAAGATCAATGGAGATAAGAAGAATGGAGATTCAAACCCTATTGGACATGTGATGGTATAATCTTTGTGATTTCATTTGATTTGCATTGTCTTAGGTAATCTTCATATGTTATGGTGGATCTTTGTTGTTGTTAGGCTAGGGTTTTGTGGTTAAATTCATTTAGTCTTTCAACATTGTTGTTATCCATTTTCACCGTATACGGTCGACTCAAATTAGATAGTAGGTATAGGACATAGGAAAATATTAGAGAGGTGGTTGTAAATTAAGAGATGAATGACAAGTGTCATGCAGGGAAAAAGCTAATGAATTAATTAAATAAATAAAGATTTATTTAATTACTAGAAGAGGTGGGGTCAATTAAATAAATAAAATATTTATTTAATTTAAGGAAAGGATAATTTAAATAAATAAAAATATTTATTTAAATGGTGAAAGGCTAGAAGAGAATTATTGAATTAATTAAATTAATAAAAAAAAAAATTGTTTAATTAGGCTGAGACAATTTTAGATGTCTACAAGTAATACTCTCCAAGTCCACTTTATATAGAGAAATACAACAAAGAAGGAACCTTCTAGACGAAGCAAGAAGATGGGGTTTTGCAAAACACTTGGCACAATATTCTAGCCACCTAAAAGAATGCAAATGACACATGTACGTTCCCAAATGACTCCCCATTCAATCCTCCTAAGTAAGATGCCCAAAATTTACTATCTTGAGTTATGATAGATACTTTTACACATCTTACAATTGTCATAAGATTTTGTTATAAATATTTTTATAACTTACAACACTTAAGTTGTAAGAGAATATGTCATATTTGACCATAAATAGCACATTCTCTTACAAGGTTTCATAACTCAATTTTGGCACCTACCTTCTCAATGCATAGGTATCTCTCGCCACTTGCCCATTTTGTCATAGAATTTGTCTTAGGTTGTCATATGCAAGTGTGTCATAATAAACATCGTAGATTATATCATGAATCTATCATAACATGACACTTGTCAAGATCCTCAAAGTGGGATATCTACTTCCACATGTGCAACATATGTGTTGCATAGTCATTGTCAAGTAGATGCCACCCAGCCTGTGGATCCCACTAGATGACTAGATAAATAATTTATTAAAATAACAAATAAATGCAGTAATCAATGTTAGGGTCTACAAAGGTTGAGACACCTTAATCCCAATAATGGAGAATGTGACAATGGGCACAAATCCTAGGACGTCTTCAAATCCACCTTTGAATGTTATAAAAATGTGATTATATATGATATTCATATTGTTGATTTAAAAGAAACTAGATTTAGCTATGATGAGATTAATTTCATTCCTGGACAATTCATAGAAACGGAAAGTGAAAATGGAATCCTTTGTGTTGGTGAAAATGAAATGTGTTGGTGGAAATGAAAATATTATTTTGAAAATTGAGTATAATGTTTTGGATAATCTTCCTTGCAAGATTTATTGGAGAGAAATAAGAACTTATGCCAATAGATTATACATGTTTTTTTGTTTAAAAAAGCTATCATTTCAATGTCAACCATGATGCAATTGATGAGAATGTGGAAAATGAGAAAGTTAGGAATTTTTGTGAAACCAAAAAAAGAGATGAATCACTTAAACATATTATATATATTATTTTAAGTTTAATTAAGTGTATTAGAAAAAAGAGTCGGTCGAAAGATAATAATGTGGCACAACAAACTATAAAAACTGCAATAGTTAATAAAAAACTTTGTATAAAACAATGTTAAGCAACATTAGTGGAATTCTAAATATACATCCTAAAACATTGGTAAGAGCGGCAAAGAGAAGACAAAGTATTGAAAATGATCCAATCTTGACCAATGTTGGAGTTTTCATGGTCAACTCCCAAGGTCTTACATGAAATTGAATATTGAAATCAAATATTTAATTAAAAAATATTGGTATGACAATACAAGGTTATCCTCTAATTATAGAGATGTTTTGAAATTAAGAGTGGATTCCAAAATTCATGTTCCTCGTCCAAAACACCTAACAAACACAACTCAAATTAATGATTTAGTTTTACATGGAAATATTACCATAAATCAAAGATCATTTGAAAAATGTAAACCTTGTTATGTGAAAATTAATAAGCAGTGAAATCTATATTGTTGTTGTAAAACTCATGAAATTTCGTTATTATTGTGATATTTTTTGATATATACGTTGTACTTCACATACTAACATGATTATGCAAGAATGTAGTATTAATATGCCACTTGAAACAATCAAGGAATTAATAGTAGGTTTGTTTTGTGAAACATCTAATGGGGATTTTTTTTATTTAAGTTCATGTACTTCTAGATAATGTACTAGTTGTGACAACCTTTCATTCTTAGGAGAATATATGCATGAAAGTATTTCAACTATTTTTGGATAATAATTAGTGAATGTTAAAATATTCATGAATGTTGAGTATTCTTTAAAGGACAAAAAAATAGGAAAGCATTGTGATTTTATCATAGAAAAAAATAGTGTGCATGCATTCATATTAGCATTTCACTTGAGTAAGATTGTACAAAAATATGTGAAACACTCTCAATGAGCCTGATAGATTGATGGATAATTTCACACATATAGAAACATATTTTCAGTTGGAACTATATTATTAGTGGTTGAATTTGTTGAAAACTATATAGTCATGCTCCACAAGAGGAAAATTAATTTCAGTATTACAATTCAAAGCAGATGGCCATATTTGTTCATATTGTGTACAAGCATGCAGATGATAGTACAAAGGATGATAGAATTTTTTTGAGGGAGAACCATTTCTATTCGAGTGATAATCAATTACACTTGTCAAAGTTTGTTCAATATTATTTTAATATATTCTATAAAAAAATAAAAGAAAGAGGAATGCAAATGACAAAGCATCTCATATGGTCAAATAACTGTACGAGACAATTCAATAATGCTTGAATATTTTATTGGCTAAGTAGGGATCACAAGGAAAAAAATATCCAACATATGTGGAGTTTTTTTGAAGATGGATCTGGTAAAGGAGAACATGATGAAGCAATGAATGTGTTTAAACAATTCTTGCTAGATAGAATTGAAATTTGAGGATGCAGTAAAATTTAAAGATGCATGTGCAATTATGGATTAGTACAATAAAAAATTATCTATAGGATCAAGTGAGAACACTACAATTCAATGATTCTTTTGGTTAGTTAAAGAAGAGAACATTCTTAATAGACTTGATTGTAAGATAATTAGTGAATCAAAAAAATGGCATTCGTTTAAGAGTTCAAATGCAAGAACATGGACTATCTTGACAAGGGATCTTGGATTTGTTTTGTCAAATTTATATTTCATTTGATTGGGAAGCACGTGAGAATACATAATGGGTTGAAGAGTGGAAGCAAAGATCATTGATAGCTACACAAACACATGATCAATATGAAACAATAATTGAAGATAATGATCAATTGTTTGCATCAAATGTGACTTTGACCATGTTTCATACCTTGTGCAAGAAGGTAATTTAATTATTTTTATTTCAATTTATTTTGATTTATTACATTATTTTTCTTATGCATATAGGAATGCATGTATGTATATTGGTCAAATTATATGTCACACAAGTTATTAAATTAAATTTTGTTTATGGGACATGTGTATGATGTTGTTGCACCTAAGGAGTATGAAGAGGAAACAAAGTATTGGTTGGCTTGATGTGTTGAGACTAAACATAAGTTAATTCAACCTCAAGAACATGATGATCACTATCAATATTTAACAAGCTAAATGGTGATTGCTGGAACTTGGCTATGAAAATATCTAACCAAGGAAGAATTGTTTGCCTACAATCTAAAGATTATGAAACACATAAGAAGATTATACACTACTCACATTTGGTTGTGGCAACAAACATAAAACTAGTGAGATATCGTGGGAGACCCGCTAATAAAGAGTTATGAACACTTTCTATGGAAGAACATGAAACAATTATAGATGCATTGCAAAGAAGAGGGGATATATATGGTACAACAAAACAAGTAAATATAGGTAAGTATATATATAGTTTTATATATATTTAAATACATGTTTTTATTATATTGATATTTATTATACATAGCTAAAATTAATTTATTTTCATTTTGTAACCTTAAGCTATCCTCTTAGGACCTCTTAAGCCATTCTCTCGAGACCCCTTAAGCTGATATCTTACCCAAGAGCTTAAATCATCATATAATTATATTTAACTAATGTGATCATATGAAACATACTTTGATCACATTCATACCATATCTTGAGAGATTTATCAAGTGTTTCTCCCCTAAAGTAAAGTGCTACTAGGACCTCTTAAGCCATCATCTTACATAGGACCTTAAATCATCTCCTAATTACATCTAACTAATGCGATCACATGAAACATAATTTTAATACATTCTTCACACACTTTTAGAGATTGATTAAATGTTTCTTCCCTTAATCCATCCTTTTAGGACCCCTTAAGCCATCATCTTACCTAGGACCTTAAATCATCTTTTTAATTACACCCAACTAATGTGATCACATGAAACATACTTTGATCGCATTCATCACATACTTTGAGAGATTGATCAAATGTTTCTACCCTTAAGACATCTCCTACTAGCACCCCTTGAGCCATCATATTATTTAGGACCTCAAATCATCTCCTAATTATATGTAACTAATGTGATCACGTGAAACATACTTTGATCGCATTCATCACATACTTTGAGATATTGATTAAGTGTTTCTCCCCTTAAGTCTTCCTCTTAGGACCCCTTAATCCATCCTCTCAAGACCCCTTAAGCAACCATATACTAATTATATCTAGCTAATATGATCACAAGAAACATATTTTGATCACATTCATCACATGCTTTGAGAGATTGATCAAGTTATTCTCCCCTCAAACCATTCTATCAAGGCCCCTTAGGCCATAATCTCACTTAGGACCTTAAATCATCTCCTAATTATATCTAACCAATGTGATCACATGAAACATACTTTGATCGCATTCATCACATACTTTGAGAGATTGATTATGTGTTTCTCCCCCCAAGCCATCATCTTACCTAGGATTTTAAATCATCTCCTAATTATATCTGACTAATGTAATTACATGAAACGTATTTTGTGTATATACTTAAAATTCATCATCACTAAATAGGAAATAAGGAAAATCATGAATTCCTTAACTATTCAAACAATCCAAACATAAACCAATGAAATAACACAATCAAGGCAATAAGGATGTAAAACATTAATCAAAACTCCCTATCCCATGATCACATATGGCTTTTATTGTTCTTCTCTTCTTCGTGGTATGATGGCTCTCAGGTATTGCGCTTGTAACCTGCAATTGACACAAAGATTCAAAGTTCGTGATTGTTGAAAATGGAGATTGAATGCTGAATTTATAGATTTTTGGATGAGATTGAATGAGAGGTGGAACAAAATGATTAAGAGGTGGAACTCAAGTGAGCTCACATGCTGATTGATAGTTGAACTGCTAATTTGGAGGTGGAACTGAATAGATTGAATAGTTAATTGAGTTAACTAATTGAGAAAAAATCTGATTGAAAGATGAAAAAGAATGATTGGAGGATAATTAAAAAATGATGTAATTAATCAATTAATTGAATTAATCAATTAAAATAGATTGAGTAGTTAACTGATTGAAAGCTTTTTGGAAAAAAGCAAAGTGGAAGATAGAAATAGAGATTGGAAAGATGAAGATTTAATTAATTAATTAATTTAGCATGTGCTTGCACTTTGACTTTGATTTTCAATTTGATTTTTGAAATCATGCACATGTATTTGAAATTAGAAGAAATTAGAAGAACACAAATTTGAATTTGAATTAGAAGAATTAATAAAATTAGAATTTGAAGCATTAAATAGTTAATTAAATAATTTAAAGAAACTATTTAATTATTTAGAAATTGAATTTAATTAAATAATAAAGATATATTTAAATTAAAGGAATTAAAATCATAATTAATTAAATAATAAATATTTAATTAATATTTAGAAAAGGGTTAAATGATTAATTGATGAGAAATGGAAATTGAAATAATTAGTAATATGATGAGGAAATACGAATCTAGAGGAATAAGATTAATTAACTTAATTAAATAATTAGCAGTTCCTCTTTAACTATTCCCCTTAAAGCAGGATTGATCCTTCATTGAGGTTGTCTAATTGGTTTACAATCTTCTTTGATATAAATTCTATGAGTACACAATGTAGTATTTAATTCTTTCATGTCCTAACAATCCCATGCAAAAGCTTGTTGTTGGGCTCTGAGTAATTCTGTTAATGACAATCTTTGATCTGCTGCTAATTGATTATTTATATTCGGAGTTCCCCTTGTAGCAACTTTTATTTAAATTACTGATTCTACATTAGATATTTCAGACAGACAAGAGGTTTGAATCTCCTGTGGTAGAAATGTGTGAAACATATCTGTGGCTGCAGGAGAATTTAATAATCCTACAGATGGAAGAAGGGTATGCAGAGGACTTATTGGTATACCCAATGACTGTTGAGTTGCTCCATAATGATTTCTTATGATGTTAGAGAGTATTGTATCATCCTCTTGAAGTGCTATGAATGGGTCCCCTGGTAACATCATTAGTTGTTGAACATAATTAATTTCCTTTGCTTCTTCTCCTATGTCTAGTCATAGTACTCTTTCTTGATCAAGTTGTGGTTGTGCTGGAGAATAGAGTGCAAGCATTTTGGTAGTAATACCATCTGAAATTGTCATATCTTCGGATCTGTAACCTATGTATCCATCAGTTGTTGCCATCCAAGGTCTTCCCAAAATAATTGGATATCCACCTAATGTTGCCTTGGGAGAGAGGATTATGAAATCAGCGGGATATTCCCAAGAATCTAATGTGACAACAATATCTTCAACCATTCCTTTAGGCCGAACAGTGGAGCTATCAACAAGTTGTAGAACCATTGGAGTTGATCTGAGACTAGTAATGTTGAGTTGTTGCATGACACCCTTAGTCATCACATTTATTGCTGCTCCTAAGTCTATCAAGACATTTTTTATTTGAGTTCCATTAATAACTACCTTGACAATAGGGCTACCTGGGTCAGAATATTTAGGGACTGCTATTTTTCCTAACATAATATCAGCCAAGTGTTCTACCACATGCACTATTTTTGGATCTTTTTTCTTCCTCCAAGGTTTCTTCAAACATGCCTCTTTAATAGCTTTCCCATATATGGGAATATCTTTAATAGGTTGAAACAGTGGAATTTTAACACATATATGTTTTAGTTGATCAATAAGATCAAAAGCTATATCATCATGTTGCCTAGATACTTCTACTTGCAATCTTTGAAGAAACGGGGGAGTTGTTATAGGTATATCTGAAGTTTCAGACTGCTAAACCTGCTCAAGGTTTCCAAATTTATCAGGTATGCTTTCCTGAGTAGTTTCCTCTATTGGTAACTCTGTTATGACTGGAGGAGATGGAGTAGGCAATGTTGTCCCTGACCTCAAATGAATATAACTTATATTGAGAGAGTATGTGGGATAGTTATTAGGATCAGTTGAAAAGAATTGTTGTTGCTATTGTGGTTTATTATTTGGATTTGGAACAAGCTGAGTTGGCAGTTGGGTTGGCTTGGATGAAGTGGCAGTAGGAGCTAGTGGCATTAAAGCTGGTTGTTGGGACTGTTACTATGGCTGCAGGAAACCTGATGACTGGTTTGCCCATTGTTGTCCTCCCCTCCATTGTGGTGACTATTGCCAGTTACTTTGAGGGGGAGACCAATTCCCTTGTGTCTTATTCCATTGAGATAAAGAATTCTAATAATTAGGCCAAGGGTTTTGAGAGTTATTCCAAGACCGAGGAGTATAATTTCCAAATTTTTGGGAATATGATGGTTGCCACTGATTGTTTTGTGTATTGAAGTTCGTATAAGGATTAGAAAATGACAATGGATCCTATGGCATACCTTGTCTTGGAGGCCAAGGCCTTCATTGTGCAACATAAAAGAGTTGTTCATCATCTCCATAGACAAGCTTGAAATCTGGGGAACTTTGTTGGCTATCTATTTTAGCTAACAGTTTGCATCTACAGTCCTTCTTTTGTCGATAGTGAGGACAAAATCCAGCAAGCATAGCCTTTGCCTCCTCGTGCTTCTTCTTTTCCTGCAATGTATCCAATTGGGTAGCCATATTATTAATTATATCTTCTTTAAAATCCTTCAACAAATGAGTTATTTCCATTCTTGAGACTATTGAAGATGACTTTGCAATTGAAGAACCAGGCCTATATTGTCTTCCCCTTTTTGCTGCAGCTCTTGAATACTTTTGACAGATTTGTCGGATATCATCCCATTGAACTTGATTAACATCTCCTCCTCCCATTAGATCTAAGGAGTCAACATAGTCATCATTGATGCCCCTCAAAAAAATCAACTTCATAGAGTCTTCACTTAGATTACTATGTTTGGATTTGCTGACACTAAATAAAAACCTTTCCAAATAGTCTTCCAGGCTCTCATCTTCTTTTTGTGTCATTCTGAAGATATCATCACCATGTTGGTCCATTCCCCTGCAATAGTCTTTATACTTATCCAACAAGTTTGTTTTCATTCCCTCCCAAGTAGTGATTACATTTCTTCCTAAACTCATAAACCATCTCAAGGCAGCTTCTTTCAAAGTAACAGGGAATAAGTTGAGTTTATGAGCATCAATGGTATAATCATAACTTTTGCAAAGGATATCAAATTCAAACAGAAAGGTGTCTGGATCTTCTATTACCAATCCATGAAATTTTGGAAGTGGAGAGGCTGGTATGTTTTTCAAATTTGCATTATCATGTAGGTCAGGAATGGGAAACTCAAATGTTGGATTTACAGGTGGAGGTGGAGGATTTGCTGCCATTGGTCCCTAATAAATGACTAGAGATAAAATGTTTTGTTCACGGGGTTCGTTTGGGAAGTCTAGGTCTCCTTCTGAAAAATTAAAGACACCTCTATTTAGCACATATGTTTCTGCAAAAGGGTTTACTGCAGGTCCTTGATCTGATCTCGTATCTTGAGTAGAATGCGAGGGAAGAAATCTTCCTAATGCATCTCTTCTCCTCACATGCATGTAGATTAATGAAGGAAATTCAAAGAGCTAATTAAAAAAACTTAAAAACTAATGGTTTACAACAGGTTCTTAGCTTGGCACCATCCCCAGCAACGACGCCAAAAGTGTTGGTCCTCACAACTGGAATGGTAACTAGGTAATAAAACACAATTTAGAGATTGAATATCCTTAAATAGTTAACTTTTCCTATGGCAAAGGCTCATTTAGTTATCAACCAGGGATGTAAACTTGAAATGGGCCAACATTGTATGTGCACCAAGTTCATATTGCAACCATCCTATATTACTGCACGAAAGAGAATTCTTCTTAAAATAAATGCACAGAATCTCAAATGAACTAATACTTTAATCTTACATCTGGAAATTACTTTAAACAACTAATATTAAATGATAAAGTTCTAGTAGGCAGCAGGAACTACTCTGTTGTTGTGGCTGCAGGAACAAACACAAGAACTGTTTCCTATGGCTACAGGAATAGACACAGGAACTGTTTCCTATGGTTGCAAGAACAGACAACTACAGAAACAACTACTACAGAAGTATGAAATTAACTGAAACATACAAAGGATTACTCACCAAGTGGACCCCCTTGAGTGAGTATCTCAAGAACTTCATATTACAATTATCTAATTATTCAAAATTGCATTGATCTCTTTATTTCATCTTGATTGGAAAATACATAAACAATACCATAAGACTGTGTATTACAAGATACTATGGTCATTCTCTGCTATCCTCGAGAGGAGATAGATCTCTTTATTTATAGTAAAAATTATAACAAACTTCTAACTGATCGACCACATTCCTACGGAATAGGTGAACAAGATTTATTAACAAGAGAAGAAGTCAGCGTAGGACAACAGAACAACATTTGTCCTGAAGCTGAGAAAACATAACATGAGTAGTCTCCTAGATCTAAGCTCCACTAAAAATATTTATAAATATTTCATAAATCAATCTGCTAAAGAACCAGTCAAGTGGTTTTGATCATTACTACATTTCTCTGACTAGGTCTGCATTACGGTTATATATTTGATGATCTTTTGAACCACCATTTGTCTTTACTTCACCTTTGTTGACCCTGCATCATGATATCAATGCACAACAAACATGTGTATAATGCAAACCATATTTATAATTATTTTCAGATATTTGCATAGATAGATCATTGTATGACATCCTTAGGTATAAGTTAAACCAGTTTCAAAAACACTTAAAAGGTATCAACTTAAAAGAGTATTATAATCCAAATGTCATCTAATCATAAGACCTAGGCAGGAGTATTATATCAAACATCTATCAAAATAGAGCCATTATTTAGGCTCATCAAGCACCTTGTATAAGCTAGATGCATGGACAATTGAATGCAATAGGGCTTCTATGGAGTCCAAATAGAGGGCTCTGGATTCTTCATCTTCACCATTAGAATGATCTATGAAGAGGACCATCACTTCTACATTTGATGGTCATGCTTTATGGGTACCTAAGGGTGCCAATGACTTGGAGATGAAACTCTCGATAGAGAAGACAATGTAATGGCACCAAAAACTTGTTTATATTGGTGAGAAAGGTCTTAAAACCCTAAAAAATATATGCCTCATCAAAAGGCTTTATTATTATAATATTGAGTTTGAAACTCTGTGAATGTTGCATTTACGATAAACAAAATTATGTTAAGTTTTACTCTAGTTCTCACAAATCTTTTGTGTTGTTGGACTTGATACATTATGTTGTTCTTGGGTCTATTAAAGTTCCTTTGATTTTAAAATATGTGTATTTCATATTATTTATTGATGACTATAGTAGATGGACATTTTGTTTATTTTTATAGAAGTAAATTTGAAATTCTTTGTTAGTTTAAGGATTTTAAGGCTCTTGTTGAGAATCACTCTTGTAGAAAGATTAAGTGTTTGAGGAATGACAATGGTGGTGAGTTTTTCTTGGCAAATTTCAAAAGGTTTTGTAAGGACCATGGGATTAAGAGGCTTAAAAAACTCCATACACCTCTCAGTAGAATGGAGTTACAGAGGATGAATGGGACATTGATGGAGAGGAATAGGAGTACGCTTAGTGGTGTTGGCCTTGAATAAAAGTTTTGGGGTGAAGTTGTAGCCACTACCTACTATCTAGTAAATATATCTCCTACATTAACACTTGCTGATAAGAAACCTATAGAGGCGCGTTAAGGAAATAAAACCTTGACAAGACATCTCAAAGTATTTGGTTGTGACAATTATGCTCATGTTCCAAGTGAAAAAAGATCTAAGTTGGAGAACAAGATAGTGTGGTTTATCTTTATCAACAATTGTGTCAATGTAAAAGGGTACAAGCTTTGGGATCCAATGATATAGAAGGTTCTCTAGAATATGAGTGTTATTTTTAGAGAGATGAAACCTCCCACTGTTGAGTTGCAACAAGAGAAAGAGGAGAAACAAAATAAAGAGGTAGTACAGATTCCTTATGCCCCAGAGAAAGAAGAACTACAAGCTCCTAGTAGACCCGATGATGGAGAGATCTCTAGCAACTTTGAAAGTTTAAAATAAAATGAAGAACCTCAACCTTAGCATTTGAGGAGGTCTACAAGAATCAAAGGACAATCTGATAGGTTTGGTTATTCATTATCAGATTCCAATTGTATTTATGCTTTGATTGCTAAAATTAATGAGCCTAGGACTATTAGAGAGGCTATGGGTATGAGTGATGTAGACTCTTGGATGGAAGCCATGAATGAAGAGATGACATATTTTAAGAAGAAGAATACTTTGGATCTAGTACCTTTTCTTGAAGGACATAAGCCCATGGGATGCAAAGGGATGTTAAAAAAAAGTTGTGATAGTATTGAGAAGCACAAAGCACAGTTGGTTGCGAAGGGGTATTTCCAGGTTGAGGGACTAGATTAAGGTGATATTTTCTCTCCCTTTGCAAAACTGACATCCATTCACTTCTTGTTATCACATGTTATAGTTCATGATGGGGAAACTGAGAAAATAGATGTGAAGATTAAATTATTTCATAATGATTTAGAGGAAGATATTTATGTCACATCTATAGCATTCTGTGGGGAAAGATAAACAAAATCTGGTTTGCAAGTTGAAAAAATCTTTGTATGGTCTACAAGAATCTCCAAGGATGTGGTACCAAAATTTTGATACCTATGTGTTGAGTTTTGGATTTCAAAGGTCTAAATATAATTATTGTGTTTAATTTAAAATTGATAATGGTCGCATTCTCATTATTGCATTTATGTGGATGATATGTTACTATTTGGGAATGGATATTTGATTTCTAACTTGAAGTCTTAGTTCTTAATACAATTTGAGATGACAGATTTATGTGTAGCTAGGTACATTTTGGGAATGGAGATTAGAAGAGACAAAGATAATAGAAATCTTTGGTTAAGTCAAAGCAAGTATGTGAATTCAGTGTTGGAGAGATTCAACTTGAATACTTGTAGATCTATGATAGTTTCTATTGCATTGGAAACAATGTTATCTATTAAAGATTGTCCAAAATCTTCTACTGAGGTGGAGGACATGGCCAATGTGCCATATGCGAGTGTTGTTGGTAATGTTTTGTATGTTATGGTCAATACAAGACCCAACATTTCCCAAACAATAGGAGTCTCAAGTCGATGTATGGCTAATCTTGGATGGGTGCATTAGGATGCAATTAAGAGTGTTTAGGTATTTGAGGGGCAATTTTGAGCATCTTGTGGTGAAGGGTAAATAAAATTTGGTTTGTAAGTTGAAAAAGTCTTTGTATGGTTTGAAACAATCTCCTAGGATGTGGTACCAAAAGTTTGATACCTATGTGTTGAGTTTGGGATTTCAAAGGTCTAAATTTGATCATCGTGTTTGCTTGATAATGGTTGTACTCTCATTATTGCATTATATGTGGATAATATATTACTATTTGGGAATGCATATTTAATTTATTACTCAGAGTCTCAAATGTAAGTACAAATTAAGATGAAAAATTTAGGTGTAGCTAGATACATTCTAGGAATGGAGATCAGAAGAGACAAATTCAACATAAAGCTTTGATTAAGACAATATAATTACATGAATTCAATGTTGAAGAGATTCAATCTGACGACTTGTAGATCTATGATAGCTCTTGTTGCATTGGGAATGAAGTTATCTATGGAGGATTGTTCAAAATATCCTATTGAGGTGGAGGATATAGCTAGTGTGTTAGCACCTTCAAATTTTGACAAAAATTGACGTGCTTATGAGGAGGAAGTTTATTGCAACACTTGAAAGTGCCCTTGTAAAAAGTGCCTTGGGAAACTATTTTGAAAATTTATAACTGAAATGCAGTTGATTGTCATGAGAAATGGTTTTCTGATCATGTTTATTTTCTATTCGTAAGTGTGCTTGTCTGTTTGCGGCCCCCCATAGTTAGATTTGACATGTTTTTAAAGCATCTAGTTTGAGGGTTCAGAAGGAGTTTGTGGTTTGCACATTATTTTATATGCCAAAGTAGCCTAATTGGGAGGTTTATATTTCATGGCCAGTTGATTTTTAGAGCAAAAGGATTGTTGCCTATTATTCTCATGATATAAATGAACTCCTCTATCAATTTTCAGAGCCCAATTATCTTTTTTTTTTTTTCAAAACCAAAACCAAACACAATTTATTGAAATTTGTTGAGTGCATATTGTGGGAATTGTCAAGAAAACCTCCTATCTCAGTTAATATTTCACATCCAGGAAAGTGTCAAGACAAATAAATTGATTCCAATGATTCTCCATATGATTATGTACTCTCGTGCATGATCCCAAAGTTTCATGATTCCATTTGATATTTTTGCTAGGCCAAAACCAAATGGAATTTTTAAGGGTTTGTTGACAATGTTTTTAGAAAGTTGTAGACAAGCTAACTTTAGAGATCAATATCTTTTGTATAAGATGGAACCAAGCTAATCTGTTTGACACACTTGTTCATGGTACTTCAGTGAATACACTCACCCAATGGTAGCCTTCCAAGATGATGTTTGATATTTTTTCAAAGTACCTCTTTGGTGCTTTCAAAATTGTTCCTGACATGTGCAATTTTAGAAAATGCATTTGTGCCCAACTTTGAGCTTTAAAATTTTGCAAATTGGGCCGCTTCAGGAAAATCCCTTTGGAAAAGTGTTTTTAGAGGTATAGGAGAATATGTTTGCTCAATTATGAAGTATACAGGTGAAGGTTGGTATGACATTTAATTATTTCATGATTGTTCCCGAGCTAAATTTGGCGTCCCAAAAAAATTGCAAAATTCAAAAAACAGAGAATGTCATGGGTCTTGGTATGATCTCAAAAGTTTCCAGTTTTGATTTTGTTAGAATCCGAGTCCGTTGGTATATTATTTTAAAGTTCATATTTTGTCTCTGCTAGCCCCGATAGGTCAATTTACAAAGCAAGTACCTGAAATTGGCGAGATGGTAAAAAATCGACAAAAAAACCCATGTTTTATTTTAATTATTATATCTGCTCGGAAATTTTTATGGCTCTAGGATGCTCGATTAATTCACAGTGAAATTACCCCATAATAGCTGCAAGAGAATTTTTTTTATTTTTTTATCATTTCTCTATAGTTGTTGCAATATTAAAAACATATTTAGAATATTTTTAAACTATCATTTTAGGGAAAAATATGAGAATATCATGTATGAAAGTTTTATAAAGTTTAAAAACTTTACTCAAATCAAATTGTCTTTAAAAACTTCACTTGCGACATATCAAACTTCTCCCCTTGTGGAAGAGAAGGCAAGGGAAACAAAAGTGTTGTGGGCATGCGAGAGCCTCTCCCTATATACCCATGGGTGAAAAGATCAACCTTCAAAAGTGGTGTGGGCATGCGGGAGCCTCTCCCTATATACCCATGGGTGAAAAGATCAACCTTCAAAAGTGGTGTGGGTGTGCGAGAGCCTCCCTCCGCATTCCCACGAGTGAAAAGTGAAGTCATGAAAAGTGGTGTGGGTGTGTGAGTAGCTTCAATCAACAATGTTGAAAATTCAGTAAATCACTTTTTTGGGCATTTTGCTGATTTTTTAGGTCATTATTGGGCTGCAAGTGAAGGTTTTTACATTTCAAATGTTTCCTAGACCCTTTCTCATGCTTTTAGGATGATCTTGTTGATGTTATGACTTCCCAAAAATGACTTAACAATGACAGATCCAGATTGATAATTTAAGAAATTAGTATTTTAACAAGGTTACAACTATGCCCTCTACAAAATAAAAGTTGATTTGAACCTCATGTGAATGGATATTTTTGGTTGCAAATATTGTTCCAAATACAAATACATTATTTTAGATGTTTCCAGATCATGGCTTGAAAGGACAATGTTTAACATTTCTAATGTGCATTGTAACTATAAAGAAATAGTGCAAAGTAAACAATTGTGAAATTTTAGCAGTGCATCACAATGGTAGGGAATAATAAACTCATTAAGTATTCCAAAATGATACAATGATAGTATGTATTATATGGGTCAATTGGAAATTGATTGCATTGTGCAAAAAAAACTAATGTAAGAGGGGATAATGATGTTGCATTTACATAGTTTTTAGTCAGGTAAAGATTATTCACTATAAGAGCCAGACAAAAGTGAAAAGAGGAAAAATGATTTACTGTCAAGTAAAAGCAGATGAAATTTTATTTTTACCATTGGAAGGGAAAAGTGTAGTGTGGCTTCTAAATACTCACCACCATGTGCAAAGTATTTTTCATAAGAATGAAACTAATGATTATCCCAATTGCAAAGAATATGAAAGAAGGCAGAAAGTGATAGAATTTTTACAAACTGATAGGTATCATATAAAAGGAATAAAGACAAAGGTTTTTTCAACTGCAGATGAAAAAAATAAGTATAGATTAAAGGGTATAAGTCAAAACTAGAGGAGAGAATATTTTACAAAATCAAATTTGGAGGACAAGTGTTAGCTACAAGATGAATCTAGAAACTTCCTCTCTTATATTTCTTCTTTGTCTACCTCATTATACATGGTTCTGAATTTTTATCTTTCAAGCATGTAAATAATGCAAGAGTGTTTTCTGTGTCATAGATAGGATGTGCAGGCTTTAATAGTTGATTCTGGATGCAAATATTTATCAGATTTTAGTACATAAATGACATTATCATAAAATTGTCTCCATGTTTTATATTCACTGTCATACAAATTCAATATATCAAGGGTATTTGAGTCGGTCATCTCGGTTTTCCTTGAGATCATGATGTTTGTTCATGGGTCTTTTTCCAGGAAAGAGTTATATTCCTTGAGCAGATATTTGTGGTTTTGAATGCACTATTTGGATTTGTAAGAAGAGTTTTGGTGATTACATAAGGTGATTTGTTGATGCAAGGCATTAACACATAAAGATCCATTGATAAAATTTAATTTGTTGATGGGATTTATTTTGTAGTTTCGTATGTGACTCTGTGATCGTGGATAGGCATCAATATGTGAATGGCTTGATTTATTTTCAGATACCAATCATTTATTAAAATTTTCTTTAATTTTTTGTTAATTAGGTATTGATTAGAGTAAGAATTTCTATCCCAATTGCTAAGTAAATGGCGAAGTACCTAGAATCTAGCCAAGTTCAAAGTGAATCATACATTCTTAGGTACATCTATATTGGTACTATTATCTATTAAGCAATACTCTAGTAAGAAAATGTTTCAATTTTTTTTTGTATTGTTGATAGGGTCACCCTCCTTGGTTTAACAAAGCCTAAAGTGCAAGGGAAACCAAGTGTTCTTGTTAGTTGGCCAAGTCTGGTGTTAAGCTAATCATAAAACCTGGTTAGTTTTTACATTTTAACATTTTGTTGATTTAGGAACCAACATAGTGTACCATATACGAGTGTTTTTGGTTGTCTTGTGTATTTAGTTTTTACTCATGCTTGTAAGGAAGCCATTTGACTTAGACGATTGTGTTCAAATACGAGTTTGATTCGAAATTGATTACTATTTGTTGTGACAGTCATAGTGCTATTTTCTTAGCAAAGAATCCAAATTTTCATGCTAGAACAAAGCATATTGATGTGTAGTTTTATCTTGTTTGATATAAAGTAGAGGATGACAAAACTAGTGACCACAAAGAAGTTTAGATGGTGTTTCAATTCTATGAAACTCTCAACCCTAGGTAGTTGATCTATGGTTTATTTGAAAGGTCTTCAACAAGTGGGAGAATGTTGGGATTAAGGTGTCTTAGCCTTTGCAAATCCTAACATTGATTATTGCATTGATTTGTTATACTTATTCATTATTGTAATTATTTATTTGCCTACAAATGTGTAGTCATCTAGTGGTGTTAGGATTAGGTGTCATCAACCTTGTAAATCCTTTAATTTATTATTTTCCTAATATCATCGTAATTTGCCCATAAAAGGTTAAACCATTTAACCAGCGATGGTGAAACAAACCATGTAAAGGCTAGGTTACTTTTACCATTTGTCTTTAGGAAGGACAAAATATCTAGGTGACACCTTTTGGAAGCTTCTATTTTGAGGTGGTTGGACACCTATAAGGAGTTGTTAGAGCATCTATGATGGTTATGACAGTCATTATTGATTCTATGACAATATTTGTGACAAAATCCTTATGCAAGTGCCCATGCATGAGAGATGCCTTATGACAACTGAAAGAGCATCTATAAGAGGCTATTTTAGGTGTTTTTGAATCATTACAAGGAGATACATGTGAATTTTTCCAGGTGGTTTTTTAGCCTATTGTGTTGGTGATACCATGTTGGTATTCATCCTCACATATCTCTATAAATCGAGGCCTTAAGCTAGTGTTATTCATTCAGTCTTATTCAGTTTCTAGGATAATAAAGTGCTACCAGATTTTACAAAGGTCTACAAGAGAAATGTATTGCTATTGTAATCTTTATTTGATTAGTAATATACTTGTCTCTCTTTCTGTGGTGGATTTTTTTCCCAAAAGGGTTTTTCCATGTAAATTTGGTGTTTTGTGTGTTACATGTTTTTCTTCTTGCTTTGATTCTACAATCACTTTGTTAAGGGTTAATCTTTAGTTTTAGATTTGCAATAATATTGATTTAAAGTTCATATTGCAAGCTTTCTTAACCTTGTTTTACAACAAGTGGGACACGATGAGTGGCATCCTACTTGATAGTGATTGCATGACACATATGTTTCACATGTGGAAGTAGGAGTCCCACTTTGAGCATCTTGACAAGTTTCATGTTATGATATATTTATAACAAAATATATGAGGGTTATTATGACACACTTACATATGACAATATATGATAAACTCTATGGCAAAATGAACAAGTGGCAAGAGATACCTTTGCATGGAGTAGGTTCCCAAATTGGGTTATGACAAGTTCCAAGAAAATGTGTTATTTATGGTTATTTATGATAGAGTCTCCTACAGTTATAAGTGTTGTAAGTTATGATAATATTTATGACATTTGTAAGATGTGTAAGAGCATCTATCCTACCTTGAGATAATAGATCTTGGTTGCCCAAATTAAGAGTTTTGAATGGAGTGTTATTTGGAGATGCATATTTGTCATTTGCATGATTTTTTGTGGCTAGAATATTATGTAGTCAAATAAATCTATCCAGCTTAATTAAATAAATATTCGCTATTTATTTGATTAAAAATCCACTAGCCATCAAATTAATTAAATTAATATTTAATTAATTCATCCCCAAACATTCTTCTATTAATTAAATAAATTATTCAATTTATTTTAATTAAATCATTAAATCAAATTCACAATCAATTAAATAAATAAAATCTATTTATTTAATTAGAATCCCCTTTTCCTCTTTTAAATAAATTAAATAAAACATTTATTTAAATCATTATCCCCACCCCACTTGCATTTTCCTACAAATGCAACTTGCACACATTTATTGAAATAAATGAATTTTTATTTTAATAAAATCCTATTTTCCCTCACCCACCAAATCCACTTGCAAAATCTAATCCCCTTCTAGATTCTTCTAAAAACTTCCTAATTAGCCTAATCCATCTTCTAAACTTTGTCACATCCCTAAGCAAAGGGAAGTCACTTCTCAAAACCTCAAAGTCTTTGATAACCATTAAAGGCTTCAAGTCTTCAACCACTAAATGGCTCAAAGTCTTTGATAACCTTTAAAGGCTTTCAACCTTCAACCACTTAATCCCTAAAGTCTCCAATAACCATTAATGGTTAATTCAAACCCTCCCACATGGTTAAAACATTTGTTTTGACTCAACCTCTATCCAACCCAAAGGTCTCATCAGGCCATTAATGCTTTGACCATGATTATCTCTTAAACATTTGCACAAAGGTTTATCTTTGGATTAACTCTTAATCCAGTGGGTAAGCCTAATTTAGACTTGACCCTTAGCCTTTAGATAACCATGAGGTCTTCTCAGGCCTTTAATGCCTCCAACTCCTTTTCTCAACCCAACCCTATGTTGACACTTGTCACCATTTCATTGGTGCCAATTGTGCACATGGATCCCCAACTTTCAAACTCAACCCTTGATTGAATCTTTCAATCTCAACCATCCATTGCTCCATTTTCCCTATAAATAGAGCCTATTCCTTCATAATCCAGATCCTGAAAACTGGTATGCATCTAAGCTATAGACATTTTAGAGAGCATTTTTAGCATAATCATCTAATACCTTATTATTTTGGTTAAAATATATCATTTTAGCATCAATAGCATAGCATTAGCTTCTCATTTCATACTCGAAGCACAATATTACAATCTCAATCCTCCATAAGCATCCATAGTGCAAAAAGTTGCTGAGAGCTACACTATTTTGGAACTTGGAGAGGAGAGGAACAAGGGAGAAAGGAACCAAAACCATGCTAAGAGGCATTTGGAGATGCCTCGTTATCTTTGCTTCTTTAGTTAGATATATTAGCTTGTTTTTAGCATCTCTCTTGGTATGCCTTTTTAGATTAGTTTTTGATTGACTAACACTGACAATCTAACGGTTTTGTGTCTTTTTGTGTTGTTGATCATTCACTAACCTTGTGCCATTTAGGAGGGCATCATATTATACCGAGTGTCTTGCACGACCCCATCTTCTTGCTTCATCTAGAAGCTTCCTTCTTTGTTGTATTTTTCTATATAAGGCCGCCTTGGAGAGTGTTAATTATTTTATATTTTGAAGGTGAAGTGTTGTGCTACCAAAATTGATTAAGAGTGTTGTTAGATTGATTGTTGAAGACTCTTATTGAAGTAGTATATTGCTACTTTATTGTAACTATTGTTTTAGTATGCAATGGGTGAAAAATTAGGGTTTCCACCTTTAGATGTATGAAAACCGCTAATTGTTACTAGAGGACCATTACATTAAAAGAGGGAAGATCAACAAAGATAAGGACTGATAATCCTATTGGATTTTCAAGGTTTGATTAAATTGCCCTCTTTTAAGTTGAATTGTGAAAATGCTAAAATTAGGGTAAATGTGTTGGAATTGATGTAAAAATGCATAAATAGTGAGCTACAGTTGTTGAATCAAGCCACGAACCTGGATCTGAGGATTTTAAGAGTATTCAAACCTATTCCTAGAAGGAGATTTTGATTTGTCAGGACTAGTGTGGTGATCGCCCTAGTCCTCCGTACTTTTCGCAATCCAATGGGGGATTGATTTGTCTTTGTAAATAAAACTTATTATGAAGATCGCAACTCCGTACTTGCTTCCTACACATAGAAAGAAGGGGAAATAGATTGGAAATGGGGGTTTGCCTAAGTCAAACCCCAATTTTAGAATTAACCATAAAATAGAAATGAAATATGATTGAATTGTAATAATAGAAATGTTCTCCTTTTGAGGGATATGTTGAATAATGGCGGAAACACAAATGCTATACCTCCTTGTGAAGTTTTGTTTGTCTCCACATGAAATTAGGGTTTCACAAAGTCTTCAATAATATAGAACTTGAATGTCAACTCAAATACTTGAATCTTGAATTTATCTCTACTCCAGTGCTCGAAGGAAGACTGATTGCTTGCTTGATTAAACCTGAATGCTTGATGTTGAATTGAATTTCATGCATGTCTTTCAAATGAGAGGGGTAGACCTCCTTTTATACTTGCCCTTCTAAAAACAATTTACATGAGCTGACACAAAGCTGGAATTCCTACTCACATTTCATGACTATTAAGGGGCCCAAATCTGGGTCCTAATTGGGAGGACCAAGGTGTTGGGTCCTTTGGTCTTGCCCAATCAAAGACCACAATTTAAGAGAAAGATGGGGTGCATATTGAAAATGGTAATAAATTTGCATAGCATGAGAAAAAATAGGTCCCTTTTAGGCCTCAGAGCATGAATGCCAAGGTGAGGACCCATATGTGGACAAAATTGTAAGGGGATACAATTTAGGATGCTACATAGTAAAATAAAGTACCATGCTTTTCGAGTGTGGGGTTTTCCCTCGAAAGGGTTTTCTCCATGATATATATTGTTCTTATTGTGTTCATCTATTTGTATGTGGTATAACACATTATGTATGTGTTACTTATTTTATATCAATTCAAGATTTGTAAGAAAAAAAAGTGTTATCTCCTTCACTAAATCAATGTTAGGAAGCATTTTCCATACCTTAGGTTCCTCTCATCCATATCATTGAAAGATGTATTTGAAGAAATATAAGGATTTGTTTCTATAATTGTATTATCTTCCATATTTGCATCATCTACATCTATCATGTCCTCCATGATCTCTTCGATATTTTTCTCTTCCATAGTCATGGAACCAAATCCTTCGATATTGTTCATTTCTCAAATCCTCATTCTTCTCTCTTTGTTGTTTTCCTCCTTCTCTCGATTTGCTTCAATTTCTTTTGAGGTCGCAACCCTCCTTTCCTTCCTCTTTTGGTGATGTTTTGATCTCATGATTACCAAATTTTGATGTACAAATGAATGCGAACAATAAAAATTCTTATTTTGTATTCCTCTTCAAAATGACTCATGAAGTCCATTATTCCACTTCGAAATTGTTTCAATGATTGAATCATCAAGAACCAAATATAATATCATATGTAAAGAGCTTCATCAAGATAATAATTATTAAAAATTTGCAAAACAAATCGATGTCGATCGTACAATATTGGATATCAATTTGTAGTGAAATAGTGGTAAGTCATTTTCCATAATCTTTATTAAAAAAAGGGTAAAAAATGAATCGAGATCCTATTATGAAATCATATCTGATTTTTTTCTGAAAGAGATCCTATGTTCTAAACAAGTGCATGTTATTTACTAAATGGGATCCCATTTCAAAAAAGTTGTATTCCAGGACCAATTTCTACTATAGGTTACTTGAAGGTCATGTTTTATGTCATTAGAAAATAGTGACTTTGGGCATATGCCTGAAGACTTTTTGGCATATTTTTTTAACGAAATTAAAACCCATTACAAATGAGATTGTTAGATTTCAAATATGTAATTTTTTTATGATTATTTTATTTTTTCTATTTTTCAAATTTTTTTAATGAAACTAGTCCATAAACTTGGAATAACATTTTTTTTAATTTTATAATAAATTAATTTTCATATTTAAAAATAAATAAAATTATATGACAACAATATACACACAATTCTTTGCAATTTGAAGGCTTGTGAATAGGCTTAGTGTAGACACCTAAAATTAATTAAATCAATATTTAATTAATTTAAGCCTGTCAACATAATTAATTGACTTAATTGTGTTATCCTTATTCTTCTTAATGTTATTTAAATATAATTTAATTAATTCTATCACTATTGTCCAATAATTAATTTATCAAATAAATTAATTATTCCCCTATTCTTCTAAAGTCCCCTCCAATAATTATTTCCTCTAAACCCACTCAATTAATCAATTCTAATTAATTAACCTAGTCATGTGATTCCTACAAATCACTTTTCCTAATCCCACTCAACCTAATTAATCCTTTTAGAATCTCTCATAATCATGCTTATCATTATCCCTCAATTTTTAATTCCCACTCATGTCACATCAACATTGAGCATCTCAAGGGAGTAACAAGGGTCATCCATTCAAAAAAAATAGAGCGGGAATGGGTGAAGTAGCAGTAAGCAGCAATGGGGGAATTCAAAATTCAAATTCTCTGCAAGGCGGGAACTCTGGTTCCAATGATGGGAGCGGCCAGATTGTAGCTGGTCCCATAGGAGAGAAGGATAAGCGAGAAGGATAAGCCTCCGGACTATCTGGAAGCTACTGCTATTCAGAAGACTGGTGGTACTCTGCCAGAGAAGACAGTGGGTTCCTCTGGGCCCTTGGGGGAAGGGACCAGCAGGGGGCCCATCCCACGCAACGGTTCCGAGGAGAGCGGAAAAGAATAAAAAAAATGGTCTTCCCTTTTTGGAACTAGACCAACTGGTAAATCCTCTTTTCCTCCTGTCAAGAGTATATATGATCCCTCAGGAGGTAATTTCGCTATTTCTATCCATGATTTGGTTTTGGACCATAATATTAATAGTATGTCAAACTCCTTAGTAGGTAAATTTATGGGACTGCGTCCTAACATTGAAGTTGTTAGGGCCTATGTCAAACGAAAATGGGCCCTTAAGGGTAATGTTGAAATTTTAGCCTTACCCAAAGGCCTTTTGTCCTTTTCTTTCTCTTGTAAAGAAGATAAACACATGATTCTTTGTGGAAGCCCCTAGTTGGTAGGAAAGATAGCCTTGGTTCTTCGTAAATGGTAACTGAAACTGAATATGAATGACTCTCTCTTGACACAAGTTCCAGTTTGGGTTAAGCTACTAGGCTTGCCTCTGGAATATTGGGCAGAAAGTATCTTCTCTAGAATTACAAACTCTTTTGGTGAACTGCTTTCTATAGACCTAGTAACAGCTTCAAAAAGGAGACCCACTCATGCTAGGTTTTGCGTAGGGGTAGCCCATGATGCAGATATGCCGGAGCAAATAGATCTAGTATCAAAGTTGGGAACATGGAAGCAACATATTGAATATGAATCTATTCCCTTTGCCTGCTTCCATTGTAAAAAAGCAAGGCACTGGGCAAAGTCCTGTCCCATCAAACCCAAGGCAGAATCCAGGCAACCTAAGCCCCATTCTGAGAACCAAAGGGCACCAAAAAAAATGGTATGGCAAGTTAAAAACTCAGAAAGTAAAGAAAGAAACTCAAATCGTTTCAATCCCTTGGTGGAGAAGAAGGAAGTGCCCTTAGTCTCTATCTCTAGCCCTACAACCCAGGAAGCTCTGAGAAATGATTCAACCATTGTCAACCTTTCGATTACTTCTCAAACAAGGGAGAAGAAAGATCAGACTGATTACCTAAATGATATAGTTGAAGTGGTGGTTGATACTTGTGAAGGAAATGAACTGCAAGAGAAAAATGATCAACCAGAGGAAGGAGAAATCCCTACCTCCCAAGAAGAAAATACCGATTCCTCTCTGCTCATGTCTAGTCTTGAAATTCAAGAAGCCCAAAAATGTTCAATTTTGGGCCTGAACCTCTCGGACTCAGACTGGAGTTCAAAATCAACTAATAGTGATTTAAATGATTCAAATGCTTCCAGAACCCCTAATTGGGGAAACGAAGAATAAATTTCCAAAATCCTAAGCAACCCTGTAGCGGCTCTTGAGACAGACGCTGAGTGGAAAATACCAAAGCAAAGGAATAAGAAAGGAACTACTCCCTTGACTTCTCTTCTAAGGAAATCTAGCAGAATAGCTCAAGTGGATGTCGGGTATACCTCCTCCTCCCCAGGTCGTCCCTCTAATCACACAGTCAAAAACAAGGAGGCCAGCAAGAACATTGCAGATGGAACCCAGAAGACTCTTAAGGAGTTAGGTATTGGTAAGTAACTATGAAGATTATTTATTGGAATATTAGGGGACTTAATAACCCCCATAAGCATGACATTATTAGGAACATGATAAGGGATAGTAAACCTGATATATTTCTAATTCAAGAAACCAAAATGAGTAAAGAAAAAGTCGAATCATTGAAGTTTTTCAAAAATAGAAGTGTCAGTGGCGGCAGTTCTGAAGGTGCTTCAAGAGGTATAGCTACCATTTGGAATCTTAATTCTATCAAAGGGCATGTTATCATTCAGGACAACAATTTCTCTTGTATCAAATTTGAGCACCTAAAAGATGGTACTTCATGGGTCCTCACCAACATTTATGCTCCCAACACTTTGAAGGTTAGAAATTCCTTCTGGAAAAAACTTATTTAAGCTAGGGACATCTTCAGGAATCTTAGCTGGCTGGTTATGGGAGACTTCAATACTCCTTTGAGAGAGGAGGAAAAATACGGAGGAAGCCCCCCTTAGCTAGAAAGCATGTTGGCCCTTATGGATTTCATTAACTCTCAGGCTCTCAATGAATTGGAAATATAGGGATGTAATTATACTTGGACTAACAAGAGAAATGGTACTGATCTTATCCAAGTTCGTCTTGATAGGACCCTCATTTCCGATGACTGGTTTAGTCATTATTTATGTTCTTTGTCGGCCCACATTCGGGTTGGTTCAAATCATTTTCCCATCACCTTTATTGTTGACTCCATCAATAGAAGGAGAAACTTCCCCTTCAGATTTGAAAAAATGTGGACCCTCCACCCAGACATCAAAAGTAATATCCAGAAATGGTGGAGCATTCAAGTTGAGGGAACTACCATGTATAGAGTTGTTAAGAAGCTTAAGAGTGTTAAGGACAATATAAGAACCTGGAATAAATCCAGTTTTGGGAACATTTTTTAGGCCAAAAGTAAAGTCCAAGAAGACCTCAAAGAAATTCAAACTCAAATCCAGAAAGATGGTTTCAGAACTGTATCCATTGCGGATGAAAATGAAACTCTCAAAAAATATCATGATATCATTGCCAAAGAGGAATCCTTTTGGAAGCAGAGATCAAGATGCATCTGGCTTAAGGAAGGAGATAGGAACACAAGATTCTTCCACATGTCGACTATAAAGCATAAAGCATCTAACAGGGTTACCAAACTCGTGGTGGATAAAGGGGAGATTATCAAGGAGGAGGAATTTAGAAAGGAAGCTAAAAGGTTTTTTTCAAAACTGCTAACGAGGGATAATAGATTGGATGCTGAAGCTCAATCTTCTTTTCTTCTTAACATCCCTTGCCTCATTGATGATCATAAGAATGCCTCCCTTTCTTCCATTCCTTCTATTCAGGAAATCAAAAATGTTGTTTTCTCCTTTAATGGTAACAAAGCGTCGGGCCCGGATGGTTTTCCAATGTTCTTTTTTCAAGATTTCTGGGACATTGTCGGGAAAGATGTTACCAATGCAGTCAAGGAATTTTTCGGGGCTAGAAATTTTTTGAAAGAAATCAATGGCACATTTCTGGCTCTCATTCCCAAATCTCAAGGTGTTGACTCTATGGACAAATTTAGACCTATCAGTCTTTGCAATTCCTTTTATAAGACTATCTCTAAGGTCCTTACTTCCAGATTGCTTTCTGTCCTTCCCGCTCTTATTAATCACCAGAAAAATGGTTTTGTCCCTGGTCATCAAATTCTTGACTCTATTATTACTATCCATGAGAACATCCACTCTCTTGTTAAAGCTAAGAAGCAGGGTCTCATCCTTAAGCTTGATCTCTCCAAAGCCTATGATAGGGTTGACTGGTCTTTCCTCTTGAAGGTTCTAATGTCTTTTGGTTTCTCACCCAGAGTTTTGGATCTCATCACCCAACTTATCACCTCTGCTTCTTTTGTTGTTATTATCAATGGTTCATCTTCTCCTTTTTTCCAAGCCTCTAGAGGTCTTAGGCAAGGGGATCCTATTTCCCCCATCCTCTTCATTATTATAGCAGAATGTTTTGGAAGGAGTATGGAAAATTTGGTTTTTCAAGGCTCCTTTAAGGGTCTCCACCCCTCCTCTGCGGATCTTGTTTGTTCTCATCAACAATTTGTTGATGATACTATTATCATGGGGGAATCTAGTATTTCTGAAGCTAAAACTTTAAAGAGTACTCTTTGTAAGTTTGCCTCTGCTTCGAGTCAGCTTATCAATTGGACTAAAAGTGAAGTTTTTTTCATCAATACCTCAGAGAGAAGACAACAGAGAATCAATAGAATCCTGGAGTGTAGGATTGCTGACCTTTCGGCAAACTACCTTGGTCTCCCTATGGGCACTGCTCCTCCTGACTCCTTCTGGAGTTCTCTTGTGGACAAATTCCAAAAAAAGTTAGCTGGATGGAAAGGAGACCTCCTAAGTCATGCTGGAAAGCTCCAACTTCTAAAAGCTTCTCTTCTAAGTATTTCGATATATGCTCTTAGCCTTTTCAGAATTCCAGTTAAGTATGTTGATGCTATCGAGAAAATCCAAAGAAGATTCCTTTGGTCTGGGGTTGAGGACAAGAAAAGAATGTCCTTGGTGGCTTGGGACCGGGTATGTAAACCGAAGAGTCATGGTGGACTGGGCCTAAGGAGGATCCAAACCCTAAATGAAGCTCTTCTGTCCAAACAAGTCTGGAGAATGTTTCATCTTGATACCGAATGGTGTAAAATTTGGTGAAGTAAGTACTCTCTTCAGTCCTCTTCCCTTTCTTCTTTTATCAATTCGGATATTAGTATTAATGGCTCCCGCATATGGAATTATGCCTCTAAATGTAAAGAAAGTATAGCTAAAGGAGTGATCTGGAAAGTTGCAAATGGGAGGAAAGTTAAATTCTGGGAGGATCCCTGGCTTTTTGATAAACCTTTGATAGAAATCAATGAATGGGCCCCATATGCTCCCTCCTGTATAAGATCTTTTGGCTCCTTAGTTGCTGAGTACTGGACTAGTAATGAATGGCAGAATATTGAAAGCATCCACCCAAGCCTCTCTAAGCTCAAGATCCATTTGTCTGCAGTTTGGTTGAACAAAGAGGTTGACTCCCTGATCTGGAAACATGATCCCAAAGGTACCCTTATTGTTTCCTCTATGTATTGTGTTTTGTCCCCTGATCCTTTAGGTAATCCCTTCTGGTCTAAAGTTTGGATTAGAGGCCTAACCCCCAAGATCAATTTCTTCTTCTGGACCGTCCTCCATAATAAAATCTTGACCCTTGACAACCTGAACTGCAGAGGCTTTGCTATCCCTAATAGATGTGCTCTATGCCTTCAGGAGGAAGAGTCTGTGGACCACCTTGCCATTCACTGCCCCTTCTTAGCCTCAATATGGGAAAGATTTCTCAATAGTTTTAGCATTGCCTGGGTGTTTCGCAACACCTTTACAGATCTGTTTTCCTCCTGGAACATAAAATGGACTAATTCTTTTTTTAGATCTTTGTGGCAGCTCTCGCTTCCTCACATCCTATGGGGACTATGGAAAAAAGGAAATAATCGAATCTTTAGGGATATTTCCCTCAATCAGGATATTGTGTTCCAGAAAATCCAATGGGCGATTCAGGAAAATATAGAGATCATTGAGGGTCCTTGTTTTTCAAACAATACACTGGAAGAAAATATTTTAAGGGTGTGGAATATGAAGAGCACCGATAGTCCAAACCTCACTCATAACAAAAGGCTTGAAGTTAAATGGCAAACCCCCCCTCATGGTTGGTTCAAAGTTAATTTTGACGGTGCTGCCAAAGGTAGCCCGGGTCCTTCAGGTTGTGGAGATGTTCTAAGAGATGACAAAGGAATGTGTAAGGAAATGGTTGTTGTCCCTATTGGAATTCAAACTAATCATAAAGCCGAAGCAATGGCTGCCCTCCAAGGTATCCTCCTAGCAAAAAAATGGAATTGTCCCCACCTTTGGATTGAAGGAGACTCAAACAATATTATTAACTGTCTTAAGGGGGTCTCAAAACCTTCATGGCTGATCAACAACATTATAATCTCTGCTAGAGACCTTAATAGCACCTTTAAAAAAAGCTACATATCCCACATTTACCGGGAGGCCAATGGCTCTACTCACTGGGCTGCCACTGTGGTGGTTAACAAGGAAGTAATTACCACGTGGACGGGAGAACAAGGACTCCCTGAAGATGTCAGGCAAATCATTTTCTATGATCATTATAGAAGTACTCCTAAGATACTTGATGGACAGGATAATTATGAAAAAGAACTAACTTGAGTACTTTGAGTCATTATAATAATGAGAGACTCATTTATTATATTACCAATGCCATAAGTTCCCACACTTTTTGGGTGACTTTGACAGTTCTGAAAAGCTCACCGGCTAATCTGCTCTACAAGTTTCAAAACTTGGTGTTGAACGTCGATAATATGGGTGGTAACAAGAGGCGATATGAACCAACTAGTTGTAAAGAATGGAACCAGAAGGAGGAGGTTTGGGGTATTCTGCAAAAGGGTGGCTTCTCTAAATTCATGGAGAGACTCTATGGTCATGACAGTATGATCACCAGTTTTTTTTGTAAAAATTGGAAAAAGGGCAATGCTGAAAATGGGAGACCAAACTGTAGAAATCGATGAAGATTTAATTGCTCAAGCTACGGGCCTCACAAGAGAAGGGTGCAACTTCTACAGAGATAGGAAAGTCAGTAGGGAAGCTATTGAAAGATATCCGGACACCGAGAAAGAGAAGAAATGATTGGTAAAGTTGAGCAAAACCTACTACCCGCCTAGGGCTTTTGCCAAACCCTGGCGGGAAGTCCTCTTTGTTTTAATGTGATACATCACTCTAGATGGTAGGTTCACTAAATTTTATGGTTATCACTTTGTTCTACTAAATCACTTTAGGCACAATGATAAGGTTAACTTCCCTTATTTTCTACTCTGTTCGATGAATGTGTCCCTCAAGGCCTACAAAGAGAACCCACGGGGTGATACGACCATGCATCAAGGCCTTATGGTTCTAATCTATGACCATCTTAAGGCCAACCAAATTGCTCAGATGCAGCCCTCTGTGGATTCTGAGGATGAGGGGTCTGACCCTGCCTTCTCAGAGGAAGAGGAGTCTGAAAGTGACCCTTCGACTCATATTGAGGACAACATGGATGTCTTGGATTATGAAAGTGGGAAGAAGAGGAAATACATCAAAACCAGACCCTCATCCTCTAAGGGAAAAAAGCCTAAAGGTAGACCCCTGATTAGCATTTCTTCGGAAGAGGAGACTTCAGACGACTCTGAGGAGGAATACCCTCAAGGGCGACTGAAGAAGAAGACTAAAGCTCACACCCAGGCAAGGAAAATGCACAAGAAGAAAGAGGAGACTGCTAAGGAACCAGAATCCCACAAGCAGGTAAGGGCCCTGGAAGATGATCAGAATCTAGAAAAGGAGACCATGGACGAAGTTCTTAGGGCTATTGACACAACCATCCAACACACCCTTAAAGAGGAAAAGGCAACCCCTAGAAAATTTGACCCCCCCTCTAACCCTCCCCCCGAGGGTTTGCAAGGTTTCATGGAAACTATGGAGTGGATCATCAATGGTTACAAGAAAGCTGTGGACGAAAATAAAAAACTCTGTAATAGAATCTTGATCCTGGAAACCATCAATACAGGGGAAGGGAAGACCATGGCCAACTTTATAGAGGACCTGAAAAGTACCATCGCCAAAGCTGAAGACATGAGAGATGCTTTCAACCCCAGGTTTGAAAAAATTGAGAAGGATTTGTTGGAAAGAAAGAATCTTGCTAACACTAACAACCACACTCTCGTGGAAACTGTCAGCAAAATTAATAAAATTGAGGAGTGCTTGAAGAACATTACTGAACAAAGCCTTAGCATCCTGAAGATTTTAGCCAACAACACCAACACTCTCATCAGTAAACTGGATGATGAAAAGGAAATCCTAGACGTTGACCCGAAAATGAAAGGAACAAGGGAAGCTCAAGGCCCCAGAACCCGCACTAGAGGCAAAAAGAAGGACAAAAAACCTAACAAGGATCTAGAAGACCTTAAAGCTATCGGGGCTTCTTATGACGAACTGGTTACAAAGGCGGAGGACTTGATGAAGAAAATTTTTGTGTAGTTCCTTCTCAGTTTATTTGCTGTTGTTAGTTTTGTTGTCCTTTTTGTTCACTGGCTTTTTGCCAGTCTTTTTGTATGCGGCTCTTAAGCTCTAATCTTTTTGGTGTCTTTTCTTAATATCTTATGTAAAGGTTTCAGGTCCTAAAAACCTACTTTTTTAATTAATCAGAACATTGAGCCTCTCAAAGAAATTCAAATTTCTTTGAATCCCTTAATGCATCCTTATTTTGGAAATTTTTAATTCCTCATGTTTGAAATTCAAATTTCTCCCCCTTTTTCCCAAGGAATTTGATATTCCTGTTTATTTTCGTAAGGCACCCTTGATCCATGTCTTCTATCTCGAATCAATCTCAACCCTCCATAAGGAAATCAATCTCGGCCCTCTATTGGCCTCCTCCAATCTATAAGTTGGAGCCTATTCTCCTCACAAATCATCCACTTCTCATGCATTGTCATGCTGCATATTTCTCCTTGATCTGAATCATCATCTTCTATGGCATTCTTATGCTGCTAGTTTCTCCTCTCATCCTCTTCTCATCGTCCCTCTATCATGTCCTCATAATCCTCCATTATCAAATCCTTCTATCCATCATCCAAATCCAATCCAATAATTCACTTACCTTGTTGAGCATTTGGAGAGCATTCCATATCTATCAAAAAGGAGCCCATCCAATCAAGTTGAAGAGAGGCCCTATTCAACTTCACCGAAGGCTCAATCCGAGGGAGAGGTAAAATAGCAAGGTATAAATGATCTTTTGATGTTTTAGTGTTTTCTTGCTCATTCAACTGTCATTTTGATCATTTGACCTCTTATTCCATTTTCCCCTCTTCATTCTGGCACACTTGGTGGGACCCATGTCCCTTAATTTAATGTTTTTAAGAGTTTTTTGTGATTTTAGATCACAGATTATCGCTTCAGCGTGTCCGTTTGCACAACAGTGCATCTGCCTCACTAGTTCAGCGCGTCTGTAGGAAAAACAACACGGGCGATTCAAATTTGAATCTTCTGACTGCCTTTTCTATAGTTTTTTGGTAAATCACTGTGTACGTAGGTGAAACAACGCCTTCACATGTGCCAAAATGTGTGCAGTCAGAAAAAAAAATCCTCTCGCCTTTTTTTTTTTGAATTTTTCAAAAAAAACTGTCAATCAACGTGTGCGCAAGCGAAACAACGCCTTCGCACGCGCTAAAACACATGCGCATAGTAAAAAAAACCATAAAAAACTGCAAAATAGTGCCTACACACGTGCTTCAGCATGAGTGCCTCTGAATCGGTGCGAGTGACTGCAAAACAGTGCGAGCGCCATGGGTTCAACGCGTGCATTTAGGTTAAAAAACTAGTTTTTTTGTAAAATAGGAATAAATTTTTGCTCGGGTGTCGGATTTCAAAAATTCAAGATGCATTGGAAAGGGGATTCAAATATATAAAATGGGTTGTCTTTAGATTTTTAATATCAGTTTTCACAAATTATTTTAACACGTGCAAATTCAACCCTTTCTTTTTGAACTTTAGATTTCCATATTTTTAGCATATAAAATCAGTTTTTATCAAACTTTTTTTTGAAATCACTTAGAAAATCATAAGAAAACTGATTTTTCAATCTTTTTTTTGGCTAATCATCTTGTCTTTGTAGTTTCTTTTCTTTCGAGTTCCCAAGATCAAGTATCAAAAACTACTAATAAAGTGGTTTTGCAGGTTGCCTAGGAGGTTCAAACAAACATTGTATTTTTTTTTATTAGGCACTTATATCTAATTAGGGGGTAAAATAATCTTGTATTTTCCTTGTCTTGAAGATTCAAAGGGTAGGAGAGTATGCTCTTGCCTATCTAGGCAATCGAAAATCTAGACCCCTTTGGTCTTTTCTAGGAATATTGCTTGTGTTACCCTTAGCGGGTCTGCCCTCCCAAGTTGCTCTTAGAGCTAGTGAGAGGGGAACAACCCAAGTGAGTACACCCAGACCTGGGGTTCCCAACTCATTATAATAAATAGGCCATTGGGAATGAAAGTCTTAATGGTTGGGGCTATTTGAGAGTTCATTCTCACATTGGATGCTTAGTAGGATCCTAGAGATAGTAGTCACGCTTGCGTGACTACTAAGTTCTTGGTGCTTTGTTGGGCTATAAGCCTCAATTGCGCTTGCACAACTGCGAAGGGTAGCTCCTGACAGGAAGCCATACTAAACACCTTGTGCATAGTGGCCAAAAACCTTCTAGTCATTGGTGCAGGAGGTCGGACCTCTGAAGCCACCCATATTTTTATGGCCCTTAGTAGAGACATAAAGTTCGCCATGAGGAGTTTTCATGGGAATTGATGCTTGGCTGCCCCAGAGAAGTGAGTGTCATGGAGAGGAGCCAATGGGGTCAAGAATCTAATTGTCCGCTCTGGGTAAGGGTAGTTGGGAAACCAATTGGGATCCATTGACTATTGTCTTTTCTCACCATAGGATATGTTGCGAAGGAGCATGAGTGTCTTTTGAGTCTAACTTATTTTGACTATTATGTTTTCTTTACTTGACATCTCTTGCCAAGTCCATCCCCCACAACCAATCAATCCTCCCTCTTTCCAAATTTCATCTTGTCATCATCAAATCTTTAATCCATTTCTATCTATCCAAGAAATTCTCCAATCCCCCAATCCACTTTTATCCACTCAAATAATCATCCTCCCTCGACCAAATTTTTTTGTCCAAATCATTTATCCGAATTTGGGTAGCCTCCCCCTTTATTCTTCCTATTATCTATCCCTTCTTCCATAATCATTCTCCCTCTAATCCAATTAAATCTCCAAAATTCCAATCAATCAAACTAATCCATCTTTCTAATCTGGTTATCCATTCCCTCATCAATCAATCATCCAATCAAATCTAATCTAATCTAATCCAATTCAATCCAATCCAATCAAGTCCTAATTCAAGGACCAATCCAATCAAATTAAGTCCTAATCCAAGGACCAATCCAATCAAATCAATTCCAATCCAAATCAAATCCAATCAAATTCAACCCATCATCATTCGAAGCGAAGTCCTAGTCCTCATATTCATCCAATTCCCATCTAGTCCTTTGTTCTAAACATGGCTAACCAAAATTTCAAAGCTTGGTATGATAAGATGCTCATGGAAGTTCATGAACCACCTCAAAAAGCCTACCAAGTCAATCCCATAATCTCTCATCCACCTATCGTACCTTCATCCATCTCACCTCAACACATTGCACCTGATCCCAATCTATACCATATCTCTTATCCTTCCTCTACCTTCAACACGGGAAATCCATCTTATTCCCCATCTGTATCTCCATATTATCCCTCGTCTACATATATACCTTCATCTCCCCCCCCCCCATCCATATCTCAATCCCCATCCTTTCATAACACATTCATTACCTCTACTCCCCATCCAAATCCTTTACTCCATATTCCTCCAAGCATTAATCCTAATTCCCCAATCCATTATCCTAATCCTCCATCCAATCCCAATCCCCTATCTAATCCCAATTCTCCATCTAATCCTAATCCTCCAAAATCCATATTGTCCACGTCCTCCAAATCCATCATCCTTAATCTTATCCAAGACATCATAGCAAAGGAGACAAAATCCCCACCTCGAAGCAAAGTGGCCAAGTCTCCTCAAGTCCTCCATCCACCCCAATCACCTCCACCTCAAAACAAATCCCAATCCTTTGCACTTCATGATACCCCCATTTCCCCAACTATTCACATCAAAGCTTCCATATCTTCCTCCATCACACAATCCCCACAACTCCAAACATGCCAAAAGCTTGTTCCAAAGCATGCTAGCATAGAATACTCTCCATCTCATGATGAATCTCTCTCTACTCCATCTAATGATTGCATTCCCTCCACTTCCTCTCATGATCATATGATTCCTCTATCCAACCCTCTCCCTCCATCGCATGATCCTCTTCCATCTCGTGATCCAATCATCCCTCCCACTCCATCTCATGATACCCCTCCTAGTCAAGATCAAAGTATCCCTTCATCTCCACGTCACGATCCCAACCCATCTAAAGATCCTAATCTTCCTTCCACATCTCATCCCCCTCAAAATGGACTCGCATCTCATTTCTGAAATAATAAGGGTCCTCAATCTAATGCTCAAGATGTTGGTACATCCTCTATTCCTCTTAAATCCAAATTTCCTTCATACAAATAAAAATCCCATTATCCCCCATCATCCACATCCATTTTGGGACCCTATATTCCAAAGCTAAATCCTCCATTCCTTCCATCCATTTTGGGTCCTTACGTCCCTCCATCCACCACTCCATCACCTCAGATAATCCCTAAGCAAGATCAACAAAGGCACACATCATTAAATGCCTCCCAACACACTCCCTCCATCATCCCACCATCCATAAAATCCTTAATTCATTCATCCTCATGCACCCATCCCATTGCTATTGGAACCAATTTGGATGCCCAATCTAAAAAGCATAAAGCTCAAAATCCACAAAAATCAAAGGATCAACATGTCCCCTCAAAATGACATGCTCAAAAGAAAAATGTGATCTGAAAGAAAGAAAAATTAAAAAGGCCACAAAGGCCCCAAAAGAAAAAATCAAAAACTATGTGGATTCCCAAAGAGGCAATGCATCCCAAAGAAAAATCAAAATTGGCATCCAAACTTGTTAATCCAAAAGCTCCATCCATTCATAAGTCCTCCAATCCTCCATCTAACACTCCTCCATCTTCAAAATTCATTTTGGGTCCTTATGTCCCAAAATCCACCATCCCAACTCCATCATCCCCTTCTTCTATTTTGGGTCGTCATTTCCCAAAATCCACACTCTATCCCCCATCTAATTCAAAACACTCTCCCCCACTACTCCACCACCCTTCAAGGTGTGTGCCAATGTTGATCTTCCACAAATTCTTCAAAACCCCATCCATTATCCACCACCCACTTTTCACAATCCCATTATGTTAGTCCAATCCTTTCCAAAACCTTATCTTCCATCCCCTATCCATTTCATCTCCCCAATTATTATTACCTACATCTATGAGCATATCTCTAGTTCAAAGAAATACCAAGGGATACCATACATGGAACTAGATGCTTGAGTCCTCCCTTCCTCCTTCATGCATCCATTATCTTCCACATCTAATCATCCTCATCCCTATCCATCCAAACTCTTCTCTAAAAATTCAAAAATAAAATTCAAATAAAAATAAATAAATAAATCAAGAAAAATACAAAAAAAAAAAAGAAGAAAAAAGTAAAGAAAAGTCATTTCATCTAACGGTGAAAACCACTCATTGTGGCGCCTTAGGCAAGTACCATGATGAAAACTTGGCAAACAAGCATCATGTGTAATTTCATCCTCTTTCACTCTACACTTGAGGGCAAGCTTCATCCATATAATCGGCCCATCCATCTGCATCTTGTCTAAGTCCATTCTCCTTTCCTATCTTTTGATCTTGACTATCCCATCCATATCCTCCATCTCATATCCTTCATCCTATCAAAATGAATCCTCCATTCATATATTTAGTCTTGATCATATAAGAGGCAAAATAATGTATATGCATGCATGCTTTGGAAAACACAAGCCTTAATCCTCTACCATCCATATCCATTACACATTATCCTCCCATCTCATCCATCTTTATCCACCATCCTTACATCCTTAATTAGACTACCTCTATAGTGGGGCATTGCACTCCTTTGCAACATAGTCCTTGGGTCTCCATCACCCTACCCTCTAGTCCTCCATATCCTATACATATCCATCCACTTGATCCATCTATCCAAACAATATCTTCATCCATTCATCCATCCATCCTTTTACCAATCCTTGGTTCTCCATTCAATCAAATCCTATTCACCAATCCACCCCATCCTATCCAATTTCTTATCCAATCCTATCTCATCCAATCATATTCTTCATCTCTTCCAATTCAATCATTAATCCCATCCTAAATCTGATCCTACTCACTCATCTGTCCCCCTTTTTCGTCCTAGCTAATCATTTATCTTTCTTCCTAGCTAATCATTTATCTCTCTTCCAATCCTATCCCATCCATCAAACTGAGTTTTTCCCATCTACCTGAGCTCACGCTGATTTGTGCTTAATCCAATCACCCATCCATACTTTGCTAATAAAATCCAAGCAACAATCCTCTAATCTGCAGATCTTGCACACCCAACTTGTATTCTGTCATCCATCAATCAATCCATCACTCTACCCATTGGGATGAATCCTTCCCATGTCTGGCAGTTCATCTAAATCCATCACCTGCCCATTGGGATGACTCCTTCCCTAGTCTGACAGTTTATCCAAATCCATGTCCTACTCTTGGCAAGAGATGTCAGTTGGTCATGTGCATGTTGTTTGCATGCTTGATATTTTCGCTTTGTTTTCATCTTGTGTCCCAGGACTATACTTGTTTAGAACTGCCTTGATCATCCTATATCTTGGTATGTCTTGGCTGGTGTATAATGGGGAATAGTTTTCATGGCATGGTGTGTTTGAAGGTCTTCCTTGTATGAACCGACAACCCTGCATTATTGTTTATGAACACTTGCATGATTGTGTACAAGGCATTCCTATTTGACCAAGTGTCATTCCACACCTCGGATCTTCATATCATCCTAGTTCTTATAATCAGTGGTGTAGACTATCCATGGCAATATCAAATCTAGGTTTGCTCTCTATACTTCCTCAACAAGAAATCCAATCCATTTATCATTTCTTTGTCTCATTTCATTGACAACACTCCAACCCATCCTAGTTCCCTCTTTCATTATCTTCATCCTTTCATCACTTATTCTTCTAATTCCTTTCGCGAGCACACCCGTGTTCTTCGAACTTGCATGTCCTCTCAAGGGGGCATACCGCTGCTTCCTCATCATCCTTCCTCCTTATCATTATACCTCATCTCATGACTGGGGCATCATGCTACTAGTCCTTATCCTTTTCTTCCACTATGTTTTATTCTTCTTTGATATAACATCATTTCACGATGCTATATCAAAGAGGGGCAAAATGTAGACACCTAAAATTAATTAAATTAACATTTAATTAATTTAAGCCTGTCAACATAATTAATTGACTTAATTGTGTTATCCTTATTCTTCTCAGTGTTAATTAAATCTAATTTAATTAATTCTATCACTATTGTCCAATAATTAATTTATCAAATAAATTAATGATTCCCATATTCTTCTAAACTCCCCTCCAATAATTATTTCCTCTAAACCCACTCAATTAATTAATTATAATTAATTAACCTAGTCATGTGATTCCTACAAATCACTTTTCCTAATCCCACTCAGCCTAATTAATCATTTTAGAATCTCTCATAATCATGCTTATCATTATACCTTAATTTTTAATTCCCACTCATGTCACATCAACATTGAGCCTCTCAAAGAAATTCAAATTTCTCTGAATCCCTCAACGCATCCTTATTTTGGAATTTTTAATTCCTCATGTTTGAAATTCAAATTTCTCCCCCCCTTTTCCCAAGGAATTTTATATTCCTATTTATTTTCCCAAGGCACCCTTGATCCATGCCTTCTATCTCAAATCAATCTCAACCCTCCATAAGGAAATCAATCTCAACCCTTCATTGGCCTCCTCCAATCTATAAATTGGAGCCTATTCTCCTCACAAATCATCCACTTCTCATGCATTGTCATGCTGCCTATTTCTCCTCGATTTGAATCATCATCTTCTATAGAATTCTTATGCTGCTATTTTCTCCTCTCATCCTCTTCTAATCATCCCTCTATCATGTCCTCATAATCCTCCATTATCAAATCCTTTTATCCATCATCCAAATCCAATTCAATAATCCACTTACCTTGTTGAGCATTCCACATCCATCAAGAAGGAGCCCATCCAATCAAGTTGAAGAGAGGCACTATTCAACTTCACTAAAGGCTCAATCTGAGGGAGAGGTAAAATAGCAAGGTATAAATGATCTTTTGATGTTTTAGTGTTTTCTTGCTCATTTCATTGTCATTTTGATTATTTGACCTCTTATTCCATTTTCCCCTCTTCACTTAGTCGAGTGGATCTGATGTGTGACAGTAGGCAAAAGGAAGAATGGTGTAAACCAGAAGAAGGATGGGTAATTTTTTTTTCAATGGAGCCTCAAAAGGAAATCCAAGGCCTTCAGGGATTGGGTTTGTTTTTGATTAATTAAAAATAGGTTTTAAGGGACCTGAAACCCAATTACATCTGAAAGATATTCAAGAACGAAACAAGCAAGACAGCTATAAAAGACCAGCAAAAAAACCAGCAGCAGAGAAAAGGACAGCAAGAGGCCAGCAAGAAATTGACCCCAAGCCTAGCATTACAAGAAAATTAAAAACTCTTCATAGTTTCCTCAGCATTCTGCACCAAGAGCATCATTGCCTTGGCCGCTTCCCTCAGGTCGTTGTTTTCCTGTCCAATCTGACTCTCTTTCATTTTCGTGTCCTTCTCAGCAGTAGTCTGCCTAGTTCTGCGCCTAGTGTTCTGGTGGGTTGGGCTGGAAGTTGGAGCATCTTCAATAATTACCAAGTTCTTCTCCTGGTTTTTCTTTTCCAGATGATCCACCAATGCATTCATATTCTGGGATGAAACTTTAAGGACTTGGAGACTGTGAGTCATAAGGCTTTTCAATGCTTTCTCATTACGAGCAATCCGGGTGTTGACGTTGTCTTTGTCCTCCTCCACCTGTTCTTTCATAGTTTTAATGGCGTCCTCCAAATGTTTCAGGTCACCTTTTTTCAGATCTTTCTCCAGCTAGTCCTCCATCTCCATTTCCTCCTCCGCTTCACTGTTTTCCATATCCTCCTTCTGTTTCCCAGAGTCAGACATCTTAATCAGCTTATCGTTCTGTTTCCCAGAGTCAGACATCTTAATCAGGGATTGGGTTTGTTGCTCAGGATTGGCAGGGTGATATTCTGGCACTTGGGGCTCAAAGAATTGAGAATGGTACTAATAAATTTGCAGAAGGAATGATGACATTAATGGAAATCCACTTTGCCAAATCCTTGGGTTTATCCAAAATTCATATTGAAGGTGACTCTTTGATAATTGTTAATGTTATTATTGTTGGTGAATATCATGCATGGCACTTGAGTAAGATAGTCACGGTAATTAGGGATAAGTTGGTAGATGTTCAATACTTCTGGGTTGGTCATGTTCGTAGGTCAGCAAATGAAGTGGTTGACACTCTATCAAAATAGGCGGTTGGGGTTTAACGAAATCAATGAAGCTCGTGTGGAAGATTTTTGTACCGTGTTTTTTGAGGTTTTATGAATTGACACTATTTTTCATAATGAGGCATTTATGAATTGGTAGGGGATTGTGTTTGAGTGATGAGACAAATCATGTGGGATGATCAATAAATTGACGGCCGATGGATTTTGTGGCATTCATTTTCTTTTATTCTCTTGGCGACAATTTGAGGTGGTTGGCGAGGACGGAAGCGAATTTCCCTCTTTATATTGACAGGTCGCGGGCTTCTTTTTTTTGCCTTGTCTCGTCGCTCAAAATGAAGCATTTATTTAAGGTTAAGGATGATGAATTCATCCACATTATGGAGTCTCTATTTGGAGAGGTGTTTCTGGAGGAAAAACATAAGTTTCGTTCGAATATGGACGTGGTGACTATGGTGGTGGCATGGGGGCTTGAATTGGGTGACTCCACAGAAAATGTGGAGTGGGTTGTGCAGCCAATACTGGATGATGAGTGGTTGGTGGGTCTGAACTCAATTTTGGAATGGGATATTCCAGGGGAAGGCTTCAATGTTAGTGAGTGTTTTGTAGACCAAAGGATGGCAAACCTCCGTGAATTGGTTCCCTTCTTGCATTGGTCGATCGATTTCAATCGAGTTGAACGAAGGGCGGAGGCGGTGCTTGCATGAGACTCTCTGAAGAACCTTCTGCGATAGAGGTTGGTTGTGGGTGGTAGGAACATGAATGATGGTCGTGGTCGAGCTCGACGTCGGGATAGGATTGGTCGGGGTTAGTAATGGACCGCGTTGCTTGGGTGGTGGTAGGAAATTGATTTTGCTTCGACTCTTTGTTGACAAAAATATAATTTTTTTCTCTTTTTTGGTACAAATTTTGTAAATTTTGCTATGGCATTGCTTAGTTGATTCCTCTGTATAGGGAAAGGTTTTTGTGTAAATTTGTAGTAACGATACTATGATTATGGGGTAGGGTATGCATTTTGGGCTGGTGGTCTAGGGTTTTTCAGTTTTTGTGTGGTGGTCCAAATGTAGGGAGGTATGAAATTATTTTGAAAATGTTTTAGTTGCGGACATAGTGTAGCTTTGTAGTACGGAATTGGAGATGGGTATGTTAGTCGAAACTTGGGATTTTTGTAAAAGGCATATGGTGGTGTAGTTGTCTATGGGGGTTTGGTTAAAATCTGGTCTTTGGGCTCTGGTTTTTTTCTTCACAAAGTCAGCAATGGGTCTAAATGAAGCAATGCAATACTCTACTTTTTAATAATTAATAAAATAGCACTTTACCGATCAAAAACAAAAAATTCTTTGCAATTTAAAAAAAACAATAAAGTGATAAGTTTAGGGTTATTTATGGTTGACGTATCCATGGGGATTCCAAAACAACAATTAGAGCCAATAAAAAATATTTAGAAATAAAATTACAAAAAATCCTCAAAAATATGTAGTGTCTTACTGATCTTTTCCCAGGAGGATTCAAAAAAATACTTTTATTTAGGTCAAAGCATGGTTGTCATACATGTGCATGGTATGGTCCTGAAAAGGTGATTTTTAAACAATGGTTTTTAGACATGCCTATTGAAAATCAATTTGTAGCATTTGTGTATTAAAATAAATTACATATTTGAAAATTAGACTTTGCATACTATATTTCATATTATTGACTTTTTTAAGATTCAATCTTTAAGTGCTTCAAATTTTTAGGTCAATTATAACAATTTTTGAAAACCATGAAAAATGCTTCCAATTTTGGCCAAAAAGTGGACTCAGCTTCTTGACACACCCTTAAATTGATCCTTTTTTTGATGAATTTGATCGGTGATGTTCAACTTCCTTAATGGTTATGATAACTAGACTCTGAGGTCATAACTTAGGGATTGGACATCTGTACTAAGTAGTCATGTGATCATTTTGAAAGCTTATTTCTTATCAACCCGGGGCATATACTTGAAATGGGTCAGCAAGGTATATGCACTAAAGATCATGTTACTGTTGGCATTATGGATGAATTGATTATGTGTTGCATTGATGTTTTTTCATTGATGTCAACACTAGTTGATATGGTTGGTTACTGATAGACAGGTTTTGGTTACCGGTAGAAGATCTAGTGTTACCGACAGAAGAGATTATTTGTTGGATGCTTCTGGCATGTTTGAATCTATGGAATGTGATTGGTTACATGTGGTACGTGCTTCTGGAGCATGTATTGGTCAGTTGATCGAATTGGGATTAAGGAAGAGGTCAAAGGCCTCCGGTATTGAGCTTAACTGGGACTGTAATCAGGCATGATAGATGCTATCTCTGGAAGTTCACTCTATTGGATTGTTGTCCATTTATCTTGAGATGGTTGTAGCCTATTTGTAGTCAGTGAGACTCTTTTGTAATGATCAGTATGCTTTAGGCAGTGTGCCTTCCTGCATGTGCAGGTCCCTCATTGTAACACATACTTTCTGCAGAAGTATCATCTAATTGTGGGTAGGCTTCCCACCGTGGTTTTTCCCTTTCTGGGTTTTCCACGTATAAATCATGGTGTTATGTGGTATGGTTGCTTTGCATTGTTTATATGATTAATTGCTAAGTTGCATCGTTTACCGATATATGTTTCTGCTTTATCGGTACTTAATCTGGGTAAAGGTTGTTAAGTAGATTAAATGTTATAATCTGTTAACAACTGATTCACACCCCCCCGCCCTCTCAATTGTTCACCAGTTATCTTAACAATTGGTATTAGAGCGTTGGTCCTCTTTAGCAGAAGCTTAACCACTTGAGGTAGATCTTATGGCATCTAACACTTCTAATCCACCGACAACTATATTCAAAAGAGAAATCCCTAAGCTTGATGGAACAATTTATGGGATATGGAAAATTCAAATGGAGACTCATCTTAGATGTCTTGGCAAGGATATTTGGGAGATCACTGAGAAAGGATACACACCTTATGATCTAACATCTGGCAATCCTGATCCTGCAGACTTGGATAAGAATATTGAGAATAATTGCAGAGCTAGAGAAGCCCTCTTGTGTGCACTTACTGATCAACAGATCATGAGATTAACTGATAAATCATCGGCTAAGGTTATGTGGGACAAATTCCAAACTATGAATGAAGGTGATCCTATAGTCAAGATTGCTAAACTTGATGGCTACCGGGTAAGATATGAAAACTTGAAGATGGAAGATAATGAAAGAATTGTTGTGTTTATGGAAAGAGTAAATGAGATTGTTATGGGAATTCAATGTTGTGGAGGATTTCTGAGTGACGATGAAATAGTTTCCAAAGTCTTGAGAGCCTTCCACCAGCTTACAAGATGAAGGCAACTGCAATTAATGAGTTGAGAACAATGGCAAGCTCTTAAGTTAATAGAGACATTCTGATTGGGAAATTATCTGGTTTTGAGCTTGAAGAATTTGGATCTTCTAGAGCTATAAAGTCTGAAACTTCTTTTCATGCATCATCATCATCATCATCTACCGGAAAAAGTGATTGGAAAATTTTATATGCAAAAGAATTGGAAGACATGAGGAAAGAAGATGAAGAATTTGAGCAACTTGAAGCCTTATTTGCTAAAAGAGTACCTAAAGGTCTGACATGAAGTAAGTATGAAGGAAAAGCACCTTTTAAATGTTTTTCATGTAATAAGATTGGTCATTTTGCATCTAGATGTCCTGAAAGGAATGCAAGGTTTGAGGAAAGAGTTAATAAATCATTTAAGCCTAACCATAACAGATATAGATTCAAGAAAAGTAAACAATGCTACATAGCAAACGAGGAAGGAGTAACTGATGACTCTGGAGATGAACCGATAGAGGACTCTGCTAGTGGATCCGGCAATGGAAAAGAATGGGTGTTCTATGCTTTAAAGGAAGATGAACCGGAACCGGCTATCAAAAATGAAGAAAAGGCCCTGGCAGCAAAAGTTGAAGATAAGGATGAATGGGTAATTGATAATGGATGCTCACATCATATGACTAGAGATAAAGGGAAATTTCTATCCCTGCAAGAATACAATGGCGGTCAAGCTAGATTTGGAGATGACAAAGCATGTATGATCAGAGGTAGAGGTATTATTTCTTTGGATGGTAAGCATAATATTGATAATGTCTGATATGTAGAAGTTTTAAAGCATAATATATTGAGTGTTAGTCAATTGGTGGACAGGGGTTTCCAAGTTCAGTTTAAAGATAGAAAATGCAAAATCATTAACAAGATTGGTTTGGAGATTGCAACTGGTATTTAGACTGGAGGTAATATCTTTCACTTGAAAACTGGTAATAAGACATGTCTGATTGGTCATATTGATGAGAGTTGGTTATGGCATAAGAGGTTGTGTTATGTTAATTTTGATTGTGTAGTCACATAAATCTGTCCAATTTAATTAAACGAATATTTCCTATTTATTTGATTAAAAATCCACTAGCCATCAGTTAATTAAATTAATATTTAATTAATTCATCTCCAAACATTCTCCTATTAATCAAATAAATTATTCAATTTATTTTAATTAATTCATTAAACCAAATTCAAATCAATTAAATGAATAAATCATATTTGTTTCATTTAAACCCCCTTTTCCTCTTTTAAATAAATTAAATAAAACATTTATTTAAATCATTTATCCCCCCCACTTGCATTTTCCTACAAATGCAACTTGCACACATTTATTGAAATAAATGAATTTTTATTTTAATAAAATCCTATTTTCCCTCACCCACCAAACCCACTTGCTAGCCTAAACCCCCTTTTAGATTCTTTTAACCCCTTCCTAATTAGCCTAATCCATTCCCTAATTATTGTCACATTCCTAAGCAACTTGGAGTCACTTCTCAAAGACTTCAAAGTCTTTGAAAAACATTTAATGCTTCGTGTGTTCAGCAATTTAACCTCTAAAGTCTTCCAAAACCACTAATGGCTCTTACATGACCATTAATGGCTCTTACATAACCATTTATGGTCATTTCAACTTCCACTCATGTGTCTCCTCAAACATTTATTGCTTTGACCATGGTTATCCCTTTTGCCTTTGCACAAGAGTTTATCCATTAGATAAAAGCTTTATTCTTTGAATAAAGAGTTTATTCATTCAACTAACCTTGACCTTAACTCCCAGGTCATGTCAAGCATTTAATGCTCATTCCCTCTCCTCTCAACCTATCTCACATTGACACTTGTCATCCTGGGATTGGGTTGAAAGCCCTCACATGGATCTCAAACCATTCAATCCCGACCCTTGTTGAGATTATTCAATCTCAACCATCCATTGCTCCATTTTTCCTATAAATAGAGCCCATTTCTTCGTAATCCAAATCCTGAAAACTTGTATGCATTTAAGCTATAGGCATTTTAGCATAATCAACTCATATATTGTCATTTTGGTTAAAATAAATCATTTTAGTATCAATAGCATAGTATTAGTTTTTTATTCACATTTAGAGCAAATACTTCAATCTCAAACCTCCATAAGCATCCATAGTGCAAAAAACTGTTGAGAGCTACACTAGTTTGGAACTTGGAGAGGAGAGGAACAAAGGAGAAGGAGCCAAGAGTATGGTAGAAGGCATTTGGAGATGTCTTCTTGCATTTACATTCGTAGTTAAATGTTTTACTTTGTTCTTGGTGTCTCTTTTGATATGCCTGCTTAGGCTGATCTTTGGTTGAATAACACTAACCTTAACATTTGTTTCTTGTTGTTTGTGTGTTATACTACCACAGGTTTTTGATCTAACCCTTTCCCTTTTTGAAGAGCGTCATTTGGTGAACCCGACGTGAATCCAAACACCTAAAAAACACTTTCTTTTTTTGACAACTGACATGTTTGAATGTTGAATTTGACACACAGGTTGCGCTTTAGCGCTTTTGATCACATTGTAGCGCTATTGCAACTTGTTGTTCTAGCACTATTGTTCTTACAATAGTGCTATTGTACCAAGTTTAGCGCTATTGACCTTGTTTCAGCGCGTTTGAAATTGTTTTGGCACTTTTGACCTTGTTTTAGCACTATTGCTTTCACTGTCAAAGTTTTACTTTTAGCGTTGTTGTGTCTATATTAGCGCGTTTGTGTTAAATAGCACTTTTGTTTAAACACAGAGTAGCTATTGTAACAGAACGTTGTAAAAAAAACCCTGTAACCGAAAAAGTGAAAATTCTTAGGCTTGTAGAAGCCCACCATAGGTTCGGTTTTTACTAACTATTTGTTTCTTGTGCAGGTCTAAAACCAACTTCCTTAAAAATCAAAAATTATTTTTGGTGTTTTAAAATTGAACAAAACAAAATTTGCTTTCTTGCAAGCTTAGGATCAAATTTTGTATTTGGTGCTCTAAAATTGAACAAAACAACTTTGTTTATTGCAAGTTTAGGCTCAATTTTTCATTTGGTGCTTAAAATCAACAAGACAAATTTATTTATAGCATCAAACTTAAGCAAAAATTTACAATCCACACTTCAATTTTTGGTGCAAATAAAACTCACAATCAACTTGTTTCAAAATTTTCGCAAAGCGATTTTCCTTCATACGTGCTTCAAATTAAGTTGACTAGGATTTTCAAAGTTCTAGTTTACTCAAAACTTTGCATTTGAAGTTAAAAAGAACACCATGATTGTTGGAGCAACATCTCCAAATAGTTAAAACACATTGCGATGGCAAGTTAAAAAGAACAAGTTCATTTCGTGTTTGGCACACTTGTGCAAAAAGTTGGTCGAGTGGTCTTACTTCTAACACACGCCATCCTCTCCCTTGGCTTTCGTGGTCCTAGGTGCAAGAGAAAAGTGTTAGTAACGCTCAAAATTTTTATCTTTTTAAGAGAGGCCTACCAAGAGACATATCACTCTTGGGAATGACCTTGCACGGTAAGTCCTTCGAGCCATTATAGAAATCAGGTGAGAGCGAAAGTTATAGCCTTGGGTATAGTTGTTCCTACAGTGTAACTTGCCGAAAGGACAAATGGGCCCCACCATAAGTTACAAGGCTCTTAAGTGAGTCACTGCAGAATGAACTTATGTCCAAAGACATCGAAAATGACTAAACACCTTTAAGTAGTAGCCCACCTGTTCTATTGATTGAGGATATTTGTGATATAATTCAGTGCAAGAGCATAGATGGTTTTGCTCCCAAGATACTCACCATACATATTTCTTTGAGTAGAAACATAGCTTTTTGAAAAGTCACTTGTGGCTTGATGAAAGTGGTGACTCTCCCATCATGGGGATCATCTATTTTTTATGCTCGTGCAAGACTTAGTATATCACATCCTTACCTGCCACGACAGGATTCATAAGGTATGTAGTACCAAAGTCGAAGAAATATCAAGATGTGGGCTGAATTTATCACAACTAGCCATTTGACCTTAGGGATACAAAGTGTTTGAGGTGTCTTCATTTTAGTCAAGACCAAGTACAAATTGAACCGACTTCAGGCTTTGGAAAGAAAAGCACCTAAAATACACTTAAAGGAAAGGGTCATAAAAAGTCCAAGGATTGGGTTGATCTAGACCCATACTCATTTGTGCCTTTTAAGGCAACATTCTTGTGTTTGTGTGCTTGCTTTATTTTCTTGTCAAAGAAACATCATAAGATCCAAAAATCAAAACAAGTATTCATCCAACCAAACATCTTTCAAAAACAACCAAAAGATCAAAAACAAAGAGAAAAATATCAAACTTTATGACCATTCTTCACATCTTGCAAAAGAGGAATCGTCATCAGAACATCAACTTGAAAAGAAGACCATTGAATTCAAAGGCTTTGATCAAAAGGAGAAAATTCTTCTATCTTAATAGACAAATCTTTGTCTCTCATAGAGTTTTTCTACGTCACATGCGTCTCTACCTTCAAGGAAAATCAAATGAATTTGATTCAGAATCATTAAACCGCAGAGCTTTTATGCCATATAGAGCTTTGAGTTATCACAAAAACCAAGGAGGCAAGATTAATCCCAACTTCTTCCCAAACGTTTGTATCACATACAACATAACTCGAAAAACGCCACCAACACCTGAACGGGAAGAGGTAGAATTTGTTCCATTTATGACACAAAGCTTTTATTGAAGTTAAAACATTTCATCCATTATCTCAATCATACATCATCCCTTCATCATCAATCCGTTCCAACTCTCAAAACATTAAGAGGTTCTTGTCCTAAGTTCTCTTTTAGATATTGCTTGAATCAAACACATCCCATCACTTTTTAGATTGTTTCTACATCTAGGATAAGCTCATCCTAAGAGACACATCTACGCAGGTTAAAACTAGTGTATGAATGAATCCTCTCATTACTAGGTAGTTAAGTCTGTAACACATCTCAGATTTCTCTACACCTTATCACATCAAACCTTATCAAACAAACAAGCAATTCAAAAAAGGAATTTCGATTACATCTACCTTTAAAGTGCTAGAGATCCACATGCAACACAATTCGCCAACCATCAATCTCTCATTTCATCAACACCTTGTCATCATTTTCACTCAACTTCAACAAAAACTTGTGAACAAAATGGCTCATGCTAGACTAAGAACTAGACAAATGGAGATTGAGGAAGAAGAGGAGGAAAACATCAATGAATTCCAAGAATCCCTTGGAGGAAATGCGAATGACGAAAACCCAAGTACTCCTACTCCTGCAACAATAGAAAGGGCCAAGCATAACCCTCGCTTTAACAGACTTTTTGACGAAATACTTAGGAGCAATGCGGATGCTCACTTTTTAAAGCTCGCTCAAGAAAGAGCCAAGCTCCCCTCTGACTTTGATCTTGCCCAATTAAGACAAGCATCAGAATGACAAAGTCGCCATGAAGAAGAAAGAGGTAGAGATCCCATCAGATATAACATTCCTCGAGGTAACCCACCACCTCCTCCTCCAAATGAAATGGAGATGTTGTGGCAACAAGTTGAAAAACTCACCCAACAACTTCATAGTGGTGTAAAAACTAACCAATTCTCACTCAATGACATTTGTCCCTATCCCTTTGATAGAAATCTTTATATGCCACCTTTTCCACGAGGATTTGAAACACCCAAATTCGAAAAATATAGAGGAAAGGGAGATCCTCGCGATCATGTCAAAGAATTTCATTCAGCTTGCCTCGAAGTGGCATATGAGGACACATACCTAATGCGACTTTTTCCCCAAAGCTTGGGAGGAACAACCACATCATAGTTTTCCCGACTACCAGGTGGCATTAGGACCTTTGAAGAACTAATTCAGAAGTTCTTGGCACATTACTCTCATAACATTGAACGTGACATCACCATGGCTGATCTGTGTAACACTAAACAAAAACCAGGTGAACTATTCTCAGTATTCCTGCAACGATGGCGTCAAATGTCTAGCAGACGTTCTCTTCAGTTACCTGAACAAGAACTAGTGGAAATATTTATTTCCAACTTAAACGAAGAAATGGAATTTCACCTAGATGTCAAAGACACAGACTCTTTTAATGACATGATCACCAAGGGCTTAAAATGCGAGCGAGCTCTCATCAAGAAAGGACTTATCAAAATCTATAATAAACCAAAGGATGGTCCTCACCCACGCTTCAATACTGACAAACCAAGTTTCTGGAACAAAAACAAAAATATCGTCAATGATGGGGTTGTGGATGCCAGAACTATCAAAAGTGCACAACCTGTGGTTCGATTTGCAGGACAGAATCCCCCACCTCAGACTAACACAGTTGTTCCTTCAAATCAAGGTCCAATTACATCTCACAATGAACCTAGACCTCGTCAACAAAAACAAAAATGAACATACACTCCCTTAGGGGAACCCATCGAAACAATGTTGCGACAACTGGTTTCTCAAAATTTGGTAAATCTACCTAAAACATCAAACTATGAACCTCAAGTCAAACCTGCATGGTGGAGAGATATTGAACATTGTGATTTCCATCAAGGGAGAGGACACAAGACAAGTAATTGTCACAGATTGAAAGATCTTATTCAGGATCTTATTGACCAAGGTGAAATTGAAATCAAAGGGCATGACCCAAAAACAACAAACAATGATCATGTGATGTTCAAAAATCCACTTCCATCACAAGATCAAAGGGGTCCTTCCACTTCCAGGAGAGGCACTAATACCATTGATTATACGCAGACTACGTATAATTATACTATAAATCACCTGTATGATGCCAGTGAACAAATTGCAACTATAACCATCAAAAATCCCAGCTCCAATTGTAATGTTGTTACACGTCGCGACAAGGTTACCATAAAGGCATCTCCACAAGGCACCACCTCCATACCAAAGTAGTACAATCTTGTGGAACAATTAGACAAAACGCCTACGCTTATATCCATTTTAGAGCTATTGCGCTTATCTACATCTCATAAAACAATCTTGGATCAAGCTCTCCAAGAGGCGTTAGTCCCTGCAAACCTGAATACAGACCAATTTCAAGCCATGGTTGGAAGTCTAAAGTCATCACCTTGTCTCACTTTTTCCAAAAGTGACAACTCTTCCTTCTAGCAACCTCATAATGCTTCGCTACACATTGAAGGCTTTATCAACCAACATAGGATCAAGCAAGTCTTGATCGACAATGGAGCAGGCTTAAATATTTGTACATTGCAGTTGGTCACCGCTTTGGGATATGCAATAGAATTAGTGGATCCCCGTAAGAAGATCACAATCAAAGCCTATGATGATGCATAGCGTTCATCCAAAGGAGCTGTGGTACTACCAATCCGAGTGGGCCTTGTGGTAAAACACATCATCTGTCAGGTTCTGGACCTTCCTTTGCCATACAATCTATTGTTAAGAAGACCTTGGATACATGCCATGCAAGCCGTTCCATCTAGCTACCATCAATGTATCAAGTTCCCACATAACGATGTAGAGATCACAATCTTGGGCGATGCAAATCCCTTTGCATATTGTCACAATATCAGTCATCAACCAGAGATTACCGTTCCTAACAATAGAGAAGCCATTTCCTCCACATCCTATATAAGTCCAGCCTCTCTTGTCAGTTCAAACACCACTATACCCAAGCAAGAAAAGCTTAAGATGAAAATAGTAGAAGAAGGTCCTGGGGAATACAACTTAAGTCAACTCTTTTGTGTGGGACAAATGCCCACTTCTCCTAGAACACATGGCAAACCACAACAGTTACTTCAGCAACCACTGATCACGCCAGCATGTGCTTTGACGCCTTTCATCATTGGGAAGAGTCAAGAAGAAGAAACCAAAGATGAGGACTTAGCGGAATGGATCTATAAAGATCCTATCACCACTGATATGACGCAAGCTACACTTCCCATAGATCAGTATGGCAAAGGCCTCCTCATTATGCAAAGAATGGGTTATGATGGTCATAGTGCTTTGGGATCTTGCAAATAAGGAAGACATGAACCACTGCTGCTAGAGTTAAAGCCCAAAGATAATACAAGCCTAGGCTTTGAAAAGGCGATCTTTCCTAAACTCATATTCAAAGGAAAACCCAGCAAACCACTATATCAGCCTATTGCAAAGAGGACACCTTTCATTATCAAACAAAATCAAACACCATCGCAATTGCCCCATCGAGGCTCAAAATCTCAACACAACCATCTATAATGCCAATCATCCCACCAATCAAACCAGTAATCCCATCAGTAGCAACAATAACATCAATAGCACCATTAGCAGCAACAACTGTATCAGAACCCGCAGCAGCATCTACAACACCAGCAGTTCCAACAGAAGCAACTGAGTCAACACTACCAATACTCCCCAGATCAGATTCTTTGATCCCCATCATCCTTCCTGTAGCACCGATCATTTCATCTACAAAGGTACATCAACCGATCACACCTGCAGTGTTTAACACAAAGGACATCCCAGTATGGTATAGTAATCAGATGCCAGAAAGTGATTCAGAGACCGACTCACATGAATGGGAATTTGATTCCATACAGCTTAACACTTCAGATGAGGAAGACACATCACCACCTCCACCCCGCAAAGACATCCCTATTTACGGAGAAGCACATATAAAGACTTCTTAGGTTCCTAAACTGGAAGCTTCTTCCACAAACCCTACGTCACATCCTACGCCTGATTCTGACAAGGAGAGTACCATCAATGACCTTCACCGTAACGTCTTAACCCTCGCTAATACATCTAACGAACTTAACCTAATCAATGAAGTAATGCCCATTATCCATCCTGAACTCATCGAATGGAACCAACCAAATCCCCCATGTCTTGACCTCTTCCAAAACGATGAGGCCATCATTGACTTTTTGGAATTAAGGGATAACCTGCCAAGTGGGGATCACAAAGCTGGATTCGCCATAGAACTTAATAGCACAACATACTTCGGGGCGGATGCCAAACCTTTCAGCTGCAAAAATATAACAATAAAACATGGATCTTCCAGTGAAAACCACACCGCGGCATTGTTTGATTCAACAAAAGTAAAAAGAAAGAGCGTATCCAACGGCGAAAATCTCTCTGAGGCGCCTAAGGATGAAAGGTTTGACATCCTTCCTTGTAGCACACAGTGGGAACGATCAATGATTCTCATTGAAGAAACCAAAGAATACAATGTGGGGACTCCTGAAACTCCTCACCTCATACATCTGGCATCTCTTCTAACTCCAGAGGAACAACCTAAGTTTGTCGAATTCTTCCAGAAGTGCCATATTAACTTCGCATGGTCATATGCAGACATGTCTGGTCTTGATCCAGATTTAGTCATGCATCACCTCACCGTAGCAGAAGGACCCAAACCTGTCAAGCATAAGCTTCGCAAGATGCATCCTCAGATTGCAGTACTAGTCAAAACAGAACTCAAGAAACTCCTAGATGTTGGTTTCATTAGACCAATTGATTATGCAGACTGTATCTCCAACATTGTTCCTATTGGCAAACCAAAAGGGGGCAACAACATTTGTACTGACTTTAGAGATCTGAATAAGGCATGTCCTAAGGATGACTTCCCCCTACCAAATATCGACATCGTAGTAGATCTGACAGTAGGACATGCCATGCTTTCACTCATGGATGGCTTTTCAGGATACAATCAGATAAAAATCGCACTAGAGGATCAACATAAGACAACCTTCACATGTCCATGGGGCACATATTGCTGGAATGTAATGCCTTTCGGTCTAAAGAATGCAGGAGTGACCTATCAACGAGCAATGACCACCATCTTCCATGACATGATGCATACTATGATGGAAGATTATGTTGATGACTTACTAGCAAAATCACTCACCAAAGAAGGGCATCTCAACATATTAGATAAAATCTTTGATAGACTGGAACAATACCATGTTCGACTCAACCCAAAGAAATGTGTCTTTGGAGTAACCTTCGGGAAGCTTCTAGGATACATTATCTCAAGCAAAGGTATTGAGGTCGACCCAACAAAGGTAAAAGCAATCATGGACATGCCACCTCCAAAGAACATCGGTCAACTAAGGACATTACAAGGACGACTATAATCCATCCGCAGATTCATTGCACAACTGGCGGACAAGTGTCACCCCTTTACACATCTGCTACACAAAACATTCGCTTTCAATGGGATGCAAGATGCCAGCAAGCATTCCAGATGCTTAAAAATTATCTCATGAATACGCCATTATTGATCCCACCAGATCTGAGTAGACCTCTGTTACTCTATATATCAGCAACAAGTACAACATTGGGTGTACTATTGGCACAACATAATGCAGAAGGGAAAGAGTGCGTTGTTTACTACATCTCTCGTACACTGGTGGGCTATGAACTCAATTACACCCCTATTGAGCGAGCTTGCCTTGCAGTAATCTTGGCAGCCACTAAACTAAGGCACTATCTGTTAACACACAAGGTACAACTCATTGCAAAGATTGAACCACTCAAGTATTTACTCAGCAAAGCAGCATTGACAAGCCGCTTGGCCAAATGGGTGATGATTCTAAGTGAATTTGACATCAAGTATGTGGACCATAAAGCTATCAAAAGACAAGTTATTGCAGATCAGTTGGCTAATGCACCACTCATAGGCGATCATCCTCTCATTTCCAATTTTCCAAATGAAGAAATATTCACGATCACTATAGCACAACCATGGAAACTGTACTTTGATGGTTCATACACTAGGCATGGCTCGGGGACAGGCATTCTATTTATCACACCTCAAGGTGACAACATCCCGAAGTCTTACAGGCTCACATTTCCATACACCAACAACATAGCAGAGTATGAGGCCTTGATCATAGGACTCAGGCTAGTCGTACAATGGAAATTACAAGAACTACAAGTATATGGCGACTCCCAACTGGTCATTCGACAAGCAACTGATGAATATCAGACCAAGGATGATAAACTCATGCCATATAAAAACATGCTCGACAAATTAAAGGCATCATTTACTACTATCACCTTTGAGCATATACCAAGAGATCAGAATCGAGCTATTGACGCTATGGCTACCATTGCATCTCTCCTAGATCTTTCACAGAATTCAACACGCTACGAGTTCTTGGTAGAACAGCTTTGGATCCCTGCTTATGATATCCCCGAATCCGAGATGATATGTCGCCTTGTCGGTTATGAATCCCCATGGTACAGTGAGTTCTACACCTATCTCCATGATCACACCCTTCCTCCTAACCAATCAAATAACCAACGTAAAACCTTCATTCGCCAAACTGCTCGATATACCATTATTGTCGAAACCCTATACCGACGCAGTCTTGATGGTACTCTCCTTTGATGTGTAGAAAAATATGAGATAACAAACGCCTTGGAAGAGGTACATGAAGGAATTTGTGGAACTCATGCAAGTGGTTCGTCACTAGCCAAGAAACTCCCGCGCACTGGATACTATTGGTCATCCATGGAAAAAGACTCTTACTACTTTGTCAGAAAGTGCAAGAAATGCCAAGTTCATGGAGACCTAATACATGCACCGGCACAAGAATTGCAACCAATCACAACACCATGGCCTTTTTGTCAATGGGGCCTTGACCTTGTGGGTAAAATCCATCCATCTTCATCCAACGACCATAAATTCATTATTACCGCCACTGAATATTTCACAAAGTGGATCGAAGTTGTTCCACTTACCCAAGTTACCGGCAAGCAGATCGCCTCATTCATCCTCAATTACATCATCTGCCGATATGGTGTACCCATGTCCATCATCACAGATAACAGGCTTCCTTTCAAGAATCAAGATGTCTGTGAACTCTGTGAGAAATTTCACATCTAGCACCGCTTTTCCACTCCCTATTACCCACAAGGCAATGGTCAGGCCGACGCATCAAGCAAGAACATATTAAGAATCCTAAAGAAGACAGTGAATGATGTCAGTCGTGATTGGCATGTTCAATTGAATCCAGCACTATGGGCATATCGAACTAGCATTCGAACCCCTACAGGCGCAACTCCCTACTCATTGGTTTATGGTGTCGAAGCTATTTTACCTATTGAAGTTGAGATACCATCACTACGGGTTTCCTTGCACAATCTCATCGATGATGAAGCATACAGAGTATCCCATCTTCAAGACTTAGAGCTACTTGATGAAAAGCGACAAGCTGCATACAATCACCTCAAATCCTATCAGCAGTGCATGAGCAAAAGCTATAATCGTCGAGTTAAGCCTCGTGCATTCGAAGTAGGTGATCTTGTTCTTCGAGAAAATCCTCATAACCAGCCCAACCGAGAACATCAAGAAAAGTTTGAATCAAATTGGCTGGGTCCATATGTTGTCACTACTGTATTTGGGTCCGGGGCATATGAGTTGGCTACGTCAGAAGGAGAACCACTAGCAGATCCGATCAACAACATGCACCTCAAATGGTTTTATACCTAAAAGCTGTACAGAGCATCAGGCTCTCATATATAAAAAAACATCTAGATAAAATGAACCGAAGAAAATACAAAAACACCAAAAAGAGTAAAGAAAAATCATGCATCCAAACGATGAACAACCACTCTGGTGGCACCTTGGGTAAGTACGATGGTGAAAACCTGACAAACAGGAGCCACTCGTAAAAGGCTATGGCTCCATTGTCTTTCAGACTTATTGCGATCACATTCACTTCATACATACATCCATCCGTCCAAAACCATGGCTTATTATTGATCTGCAATCACGAGATAGTGCTCCATGCGCCTTGCATCCCGCTTTTTCATAGTCATGTCTAAACTGGGGGCAATGCCCTTAACCTATTGATGGAAGTGGATTCTACATTGTTTTGTGATTCATTGGGTTCTTCATTCAAAACTATCTCACAAAATACCAAAAACATTCAAAACTATCTCACAAAATACCAAAAACATTCAAAACAATCATCACAAACTCCAAAAACATCAGAAAACATAAAAAAAATCAAAACAAAAACATGGCAACACATTGCACATACTCATCTGGGTAGATAGCAAACACACATTGCCAAATACTCACACGATGATCACTTCTCAAAATTGACCAAACAATCAACATCAACAATCAAACCGTCTTCAACGAGGATAAATCCTTCCTTACCAAAACAAAGACAAAATGACGTTTTCTTTGACAAGAAATTTGTGTTAAGCTATCAAATACTTGGTTGATTTGTGGAGTAATTCATTTGTTTATCTATATCAGGATCTTATAGTATTGTTTGTGTATCATCTGCATATTATTTCGATGAAGTTCTGGGGCATGTCCTAATGGTGTCTATGTGGGAAGTTCACTAAGCTACGTGATCTTATGCAAAATGCAGTCATAGATCATTATGGCTTGCTGACTACAACGTATACCTTGACCAGATGGGCATGAACCATTACCAAGGATCCATATTCTTTATTCTTTATGTATATCCTGTCTGCTTACAAGAACAATGCTCCTTCTTTGGTTCCTCCTCATCCAATTTGGATAAAGGTTTTTGTCTCTTATCAAGGTGTGAACTTGTCTCAAGATATGATCAATTCAAGATCAAGGAGGACGATCCAAGTCATGCATAAATGGAGATGACCCTTGTCTGTTCCGCAAGCAATACTCTGGTCGACTTGACCCATTATATCAAGTCGTTTGTATTAACTTGCTATATCAAAATCCATGTAAGAACTACTCTGGTCATCTTGAATCATTATGTCAAGATGCTTGTATTTTCTTACAACATTTTAAAGCTCAATAATGAAAATAAGAGCACTATGGATCGTCATTTCATCTCATCTGTTTATATAATGCATTCTGTTGCATATCACCCATCCATTCACTCATTCATACATATGATTTATATGCAAATATAAACAAGGTTAATATGGACAGTTATGTAAAAATTGAGCTGGTCTTGGATACAATCGTGACCGAGTACTCTGATACATCATCAATGCATCATGCAAAGTCTCACAAACCTTGCATTCATCATGGTCATATCATCATTGCATTTGGTTGCATTTTGCATCAAGTACATTCATGTCATTTTTCATTAAAATTGCATACAGCTCATTTAATTTATTGACATTAGTCTTCATTAATCATTTGCATCATTGCATAATCATGATGATTAGATTCATATGATCAACTTGTCCTTGATTGTATTAACCATTTACTATGCATTCATTTAGTGTCAGTTATCAATTATCATTTTTCCTTTATCATCCTTTATCATTTATCATTGCATACATTCATTTATCTATTCATTAGTTGAAAGGTGCATTCATTCATCCATTATTAAGTGTCTTATTATGCTCATTTTAGGATTCATTTACATTGCATTCATTATCCTTTTAATTGCATTAAGGTGCAGTTATTAAACCATAAGTTGCATTATCATTACATTATCATTTTTTTACTTAATCATATTTAGGCATTTAAAATCACAAAACCATTTGTCTCAAACATTGGTTCATACCATTTTATATATATCCATTATACATATAGACATCATCATATAAACATTTGTACTTTACATTTGTTTATCCATATTACATTCATCTAAAAAGCATCTAGATGCACATCCATACATAAACCATTCATTCTTTACATTAACATCATTACATATCATTATCTAAAACCATTCATTATATTGAATGTATCATTTCAAATATATCAAACAGGAAACACTAAAATCTTGTTCATTAATCATCATAAGCATACATCATCATCATGGCATTACATACATAAAGCATTAAATCAACATGCACACATGTATAAACCTGCATTCATATGTCAGTATCCAACATCATAAATCATCACAAAAACACGCATATAGGAATCATCTCATAAATGCATACATATACACGTATCCATCTAAGCATAAAACTCATAAAAACACCATCCTGCATAGCATCCATACATCACAGTATGCATATAATCAAAAAATGGGATCTCCTCATATATATCATCTCATGTATCAGAGTACAATGAAGTCTACAAAATCGACTACCAAGAGCCATCCAAGATACAATCCAAAAATAAAATACATATATGCAAAATGCTCTCTCAGATGCCACTCTGACTAGATGTTGCACCACCTACTCCCCCACTAGTCCCCACACCATCCGATCTATCTCTCCATGGAGGCCCCATCAAACCCCCACTAACTTCTGCACCCCCTGACCTATCTCTCCATAGAGGACTCATCACACCCCCACTGCTCTGCATCCTCTGGGATCGCTCTGATCTGGCCTGTCGCATCTGTGAATAACTCAGTGCTCGCTGATTGGATGGTACCACCTGCTCATATAGGCCCCGCCAATAATCAACCTCTCCACCTGCTCTATGTACCTCCCTCGCCAATGCCTCCATAGATGGCCCCTATCCCTGTACTCCCTCGAAAACCCTCACTCTCTCCTGCAACTAGACCACCTTGTCAACAACCTGATCTCTCTCTCGCAGCACCACAGTCAGTGCCAACTCTCGTGCAAATAGTTGCACATCTCTCGCTGCAACCTCTGCCTCCAGATCCTCCACCCGTGTCTCAGCTATTGTCAGTCACGTATGCAAATGAGCTAGCATATGCTCCCGAGGATCACCACCCCCTGTCGCTCCCTCCCCTGTCTCCATAAGTGCCTCTCCAGTAGCTCCCTCCCCTCTGTCCATTAGGATCTCCCTCTCCATACCACGACCACCTAATCTAACTCCTCCCGGCACCAACAACCCCTGTGATATCCGCCTCTCCCTCTCTGTTGAACCCGACCACCTAAGCCACCTAAACCACCACCTCCACCCTCTCCTCCTCCTCCCCCACCTCCACCCCCACCATCTCCTCTCCCTCCTTCCCCTGCTATCGGTCCTTGACCTCCTCCCCTCCTCTGTCTCTATCCCCTCTCATCCTCAAAAGCAAGAACCGACTCTGTTGGATCAGATATTTGTAGAATCGGCTGCGCTGCCATATACTGTGTATACTCATCTGCCACCCCAGCATCCACCACCCTCGATCGTATATCCCACGGCCTCGCCTGAAGCGTCCGGAACTTCACCAATGCTTGATCATATGGAAGTATTGGCCCCCATGCATACCTCTCTCGGACCACTCTCGCATACTCTCCTGATCCTCTTGGCAGTCCCTGCTGCTATCCAAACTGCCTCAGCACCCTGCCTGTCACCTGTCTCTCTACATGATAAGATGTCCTCCCAATGAGGAATCAAGTCATAAAAACATACGACAGTGCCTTTGCATCATCCTCCCACGACTCACTCCAGATACGGTCTCCAGATCATGGCATCCAGATCATCCAATGTCTGCCACCACCACTCTAACTTCCCTAGGTGGGGTTGACTCATCATACCACTGTACATAAACATATAGGGTTGGGCGACTGCTCGAAATCTCAAACTCACTGGTCGGGTCATTAGTAAGTTCTCCCACGCCCAAATGTGCATCAGCGTCACTCCCACTGCTAATGAACCCCTCCCGCGGTATACCACCTCATGCAGCTCCTGATATAAGTGCGCCAACACGCACGGTCCCCAGGCAAATCAGGTCCCCTTCGTAATCATCTGCTTTATAACTTTCCCCCATCCGACGGCCAGACCATGCGAGCGCCTATCAAGACACAGTAGTCCTCCCACAATGCCTGCCAAAACTGCTGGTAGAGCCTTATATAATGTAGCGATATCCTCCCAGACGATCAAGCTATCATCAATAAACACGTCCTCATCAAAAACTCGCTGAATTGCTACAGTCCCCCATGCTCTGTCATAGGTGACTAGCTCACCCCGAATGAGAATATGAAGGATACGCCACACATCCTCCAAAGTCACTGTCATCTCCCCCTGTGCAAGGTGAAATGTGCACGTCTCACTGTGTCAGCGCTCTGCTAAAGCTGTAATCAATCCGTGATTCATTCGAATCACGGACATATGCATCACATCGTATAACCTAGTTGCTACAATGTAATCGATCTCAGCCTCTGTCAACCGATCCCGCAACCATTGTGTCGCTGGATGTCTCTCGCATAATTGTAACATGCGTAGATCCTCCTGCATACGGGCATCAATCAATCATCATCAGTTGTTTTGTTTTCAAATTTTTTTAAGTTTAAACCTCAGACTATCAACAAATACTTTGATCAAGTATCTTCGGGTCTCAACAGGTACGCAATCATGGCACACCTAGACTTCAACAAACATTTATCCTAATCACCTAAGTCTCATCAGGCTGCTATGGTTCAAAACAACTCCCACTTTACATCCCTATCCATCCATTTTTGACATCGGGAGATTTCTTCACACAAACTGGGGCATCCATTATCTTGCAAATAAAAGCGCTATTTTGCAAACAAAAGCGCTACTTCTCTACAATAGCGCTAAACCCCTAACCAAAGCGCTTAATCAGCTATGCAAAAGCGCTAAAACTACAAACGCGCTACAACAGCTATCCAATAACGCTAATTAAAGACAAAAGCGCTTAATTGACCCCTCAGTAGTGCTAAACAAACAATGGCGCCTAAACAAGCCTACAATAGTGCTAAAATTTTCAAAAGCGCTCAAACAACACCACAATAGCGCCATTGCGGCACAATAGCGCTGGTTAATTGGACAATAGCGCCAAAACATAGTTTCAGCGCTATTGTCCTGACTCAACTTGGACTCAGCAAAAAACGTCTCAAAAATGCATGAAATTCAAAATTTTAAATTTGTGTACCGCTGGTCCGTAGTCCTCTGACCGTAGGAACCGACAGACTCGCTCGAAACGGTGCTCTATAATAGGTACTGACATCCTGACTGCTGCTCGCTCCTCTCAAAAGTCACTATCAAAGCTCTGGTTTCACACTGGTCATGGTAACAAATGATCCTGTTTTCACCCCTTTCTCCCCATTTAAACCCTTCGCAGTCACTGTAATTTTCCCCCGCTCACCGTCGTAATCCCCGTAAACTTTCCGAGCCTCCCATTTCTCCATTTTACCCCCGATTTCTTCTTTTTTTCACCTGCGTTGCTAACTTCTTCTCTTCTACCACCCTCCCAATTTTCATTCATTTTCGAGCGATCGCCCGATTTTTCAAAAAAAAATTGGCCCATCTCTCGAGGGGGCATACCACCCATTAAATTTACATTTTATGGGGCATTTCTTCACAACAGTTTTTCTTTCTTTGAAATGATGCGATAAAACCGCACCCTCTCAAAGAGGGGCAAATGTAGTCAAATAAATCTGTCCAATTTAATTAAATGAATATTTCTTATTTATTTGATTAAAAATCCACTAGCCATCAGTTAATTAAATTAATATTTAATTAATTCATCTCCAAACATTCTCCTATTAATCAAATAAATTATTCAATTTATTTTAATTAATTCATCAAATCAAATTCAAATCAATTAAATGAATAAATCATATTTATTTCATTTAAACCCCCTTTTCCTCTTTTAAATAAATTAAATAAAACATTTATTTAAATCATTTATCCCCCCCCCACTTGCATTTTCCTACAAATGCAACTTGCACACATTTATTGAAATAAATGAATTTTTATTTTAATAAAATTTTATTTTCCCTCACCCACCAAACCCACTTGCTAGCCTAAACCCCCTTTTAGATTCTTCTACCCCTTCCTAATTAGCCTAATCCATTCCCTAATTATTGTCACATTCCTAAGCAACATGGAGTCACTTCTCAAAGACTTCAAAGTCTTTGAAAAATATTTAATGCTTTGTGTGTTCAGCAATTTAACCTCTAAAGTCTTCCAAAACCAGTAAAGGCTCTTACATGACCATTAATGGCTCTTACATAACCATTTATGGTTATTTCAACTTGCACTCATGTGTCTCCTCAAACATTTATTGCTTTGACCATGGTTATCCCTTTTGCCTTTGCACAAGAGTTTATCCATTGGATAAAAGTTTTATTCTGTGAATAAAGAATTTATTCATTCAACTAACCTTGACCTTAACTCCCAGGTCATGTCAAACATTTAATGTTTATTCCCTCTCCTCTCAACCTATCTCACATTGACACTTGTCATCCTGGGATTGGGTTGAAAGCCCTCACATGGATCTCAAACCATTCAATCCTGACCCTTGTTGAGATTACTCAATCTCAATCATCCATTACTCCATTTTTCCTATAAATAGAGCCCATTTCTTCATAATCCAGATCCTGAAAACTTGTATGCATTTAAGCTATAGGCATTTTAAGAGAGCATTTTAGCATAATCAACTCATATATTGTCATTTTGGTTAAAATAAATCATTTTAGTATCAATAGCATAGTATTAGCTTTTTATTCACATTTAGAGCAAATACTTCAATCTCAAACCTCCATAAGCATCCATAGTGCAAAAAGTTGCTGAGAGCTACACTAGTTTGGAACTTGGAGAGGAGAGGAACAAAGGAGAAGGAACCAAGAGTATGGTAGAAGGCATTTGGAGATGTCTTCTTGCATTTACATTCGTAGTTAAATGTTTTACTTTGTTCTTGGTGTCTCTTTTGATATGTCTGCTTAGGTTGATCTTTGGTTGAATAACACTAACCTTAACATTTGTTTCTTGTTGTTTGTGTGTTATACTACCACAGATTTTTGATCTAACCCTTGCCCTTTTTGCAGAGCATCAGATTGTATTGTTAAGATCAGTTCAACTAAGGCAGTTAGAGATATACCTAAGATTATGAAGCCTCATAATCCGGTATGTAAGGAATGTCAATTGGGAAAGCAAGATAGAACTTCTTTTAAGAGCATACATGATAAATCTAATGGTGTATTTGATTTGATTCACACTGACTTATGTGGTCTAGCAAGGACTAGAAGCTTTCAAGGTGATAGGTATTTCATGTTGATTATTGATGACTATTCTAGGATAATGTGGGTGACTTTTCTTAAGGAGAAGTCAGAATCTTTTGAGAAATTCAAGATTTTTAGAGCAAAAGTTGAAACAAAAATTGGATTGAAAATCAAATGTCTAAGATCAGATCATGGCAGTGAGTTCACTTCTCATGAATTTAACAGTTATTGTGAAACAAATGGAATCAGGGGACAATTATCTGCACCTCAGACTCTTCAGTAGAATGGAGTAGTGGAAAGAAAGAACATAACCATTTTGGATGTAGCAAGATCTATGATGATGGAAGCCAAATTGCCTCATATCTACTGGAGAGAAGCAATGAGTACAACAGTCTACACATTCAATAGAGTTCACATCAAAGGTGAAACCAGTAAGACCCCTTATGAATTATGGTTTGGACATACACCTACTATTAAGTACTTCAAAATTTTTGGAAGTAAATGTTATATCAAAAGAGATGATTCAATTGGAAAGTTTGATCTTAGATGTGATAAATGGATGTTTTTTGGTTATTCAATTCAAAGCAACGCATATAGATGTTATAACAAAAGATTGCAGAAAATTGTGGAAAGTGCTAATGTGAAAGTGGATGAGCAGTATAGAAATCATTCTATATCATATGACAGGGAATCGACAGTGGAAATGATCATAACTGAACCGACATGCCTCAACCGGTATAAGAAACTGAGACAGTTACACCAACACAATCCTGTGACTAATGATTAGAGAAGTGAACCTGAAGTTCAGAAGACACCAAGGTATGTAAGATTAAATCATTTTGAAGATCAAATAATTGGAGATAGGAACAAGGGAGTTATGATAAGAAGAAAACTGACAAATGAAGAGGTATGTCTTATTTCTCAAGTTGAACTGGCAACTGTTATTGAAGATTGTAAGGATAAACATTGGTTAAAGGCTATGGAAGATGAATTAGACCAGATGGAAAATAATGAAACTTGGTCTTTAGTTCCCCGGCCTAAAAATAAGAACGTTGTTGGAACTAAATGGGTTTTTAGGAACAAACTGAATGAGGATGGTCAAGTTGTAAGAAACAGGGCTAGATTGGTTTGTAAAGGATATTCTCAAATGGAAGGAATTAATTATGGTGAGACATTTGTACCTGTAGCTAAAATTGAAGTTGTTAGACTATTTCTTGCCTATGCGGCTTATAAGAACTACAAGGTTTATCAATGGATGTTAAATGTGCATTTTTGAATGGTGAACTTGAAGAAGAAGTATATGTTCAGCAACCTGATGGATTTTCACTGATAGATGATAAAGATATGGTTTGAAAATTGAAGAAAGCTTTATATGGATTGTAACAGGCTCCTAGAGCTTGGTATGCAAGGTTGGATAAATATCTTTTGAATCTTGGTTTTACTAAAGGCAATGTTGATAGTAACTTATATTATATGATCACTGATAATGATATTCTAATTATTGAAGTATTTGTTGATGATACCATTTTTGGAGAAGAAGATAAATTGGGCATGGAATTTGCTGACAATATGAAGAATGAATTTGAAATGTCCATGATTGGTGAGATAAGATTTTTCTTAGGTTTGCAGATTACTCAAACTGACAAAGGCATTTTTATCTGTCAAACTAAGTATGTGAGGGAATTATTGAAGAAGTTTGGTATGGATAATTCCAAATCGATAAGTACTCCTATGGTGACAAGTGAAAAATTATCTATCGAGGATACTTCTACATCGGTAAATCCGACGAGGTATAAGTCTATGATTAGTGGTCTATTATATCTAACTCAGACTAGACCGGATATTATGAATGCAATAAGTATTGTTTCAAGATATCAAAGTAATCCTAAAGAAAATCATGAATGTGCAGTAAATAGGATATTTCAGTATTTGCAAGGAACAACAAAATATGGTTTATGGTATTCTAAAAATGATGATTTCACTTTATGTGCATATACTGACTTAGATTGGGCAGGAGATACTGATGAAAGGAAGAGCACTTCTAGTGGAGCTTTCTTTCTTGGAAAGAAACTAGTTTCATGGATCAACAAAAAAGTAGTCATGCATTTCTTTATCTACTGCAGAAGCTGAGTATGTGGCAACAACAACTAATTGCACTCAAGTCTTGTGGATGAAGCAAACGTTGAAGAACATCAGGGTAAATTGTAGTGAACCGGTAGTTATCCACTATGATAACTCTGCAGCTATTGACATGTCTAAGAATCTGGTATTTCACTCTAAGACTAAGCACATATCAATAAAGTATAACTTTTTGAAGGGTAAGGTAGAAGAAAAGGAAGTCAAATTGGTTTATGTGAACACTAAAGAACAAATTGCAGATATATTCACTAAACCACTGTCTAAGGAATCATTTGAGTATTTGAGAGACAGGTCAGGGGTTTCTGCCCCTCCAACAGAGACTTGATTGATGAAGTTTTTCATCAGTCCAACATGCATTATCAGAGACATTATTCATTCCGACACTGATGAGTGGCGTTACTATTCAGGGGGAGTAGTCAGCTTTGAGATTCAGAGGTTTATTTTCTTGCTTTCATATTTTTGTCATATTTCTAGCATTGATGTCAAAGGGGGAGTGATAGTGATGTGAAAAATCAATTCAAAACCTTACAAAGATATCATTCACAGGGGGAGGGTTATTGATATTCAGGAGATTGTTGGTTGTCTTCCATAGGGGGAGACTTGTTTGGCATTTCTTGGTACTTAGATATTTTTCACATCTAGTGTTGCCATCAATGTCAAAGGGGGAGATTGTTGGCATTATGGATGAATTGATTATGTGTTGCATTGATGTTTTGTGATTGATGTCAACACTAGTTGATATGGTTGGTTACCGACAGACGGGTTTTGGTTACCGGTAGAAGATCTAGTGTTATCGACAGAAGAGATTATCTGTTGGACACTTCTGACATGTTTGGATCTATGGAATGTGATTGGTTACATGTGGTACATGCTTCTGAAGCATGTCTTGGTTAGTTGGTATTGACTTGGTATTCAGATGCTATCATACACTCTGGTAAACCCTTACCAAAATTGGTTTAAGGCTCTATCGGTAGAGCTTTCACTAAGGAATCTTGACAAGATGCATAATTGGTGTTGGTGCAGCTTCTACATGGATTTCAGGATGTTGAAGATGTTCTTTGATCGTGCTTCAACTGCTTGAAGACATCGCTTTGGCATGGTGGATCCAAAATAGGTCCGGTACCTATCTAGGTTATGGACCTGTATCATGTTAACGTGTACTCTACATTTTACCATGATATTTCAGGATGATTTGTGGATTGATTATTGTTGTTCTGGTCTTAAGACGACATGGCATATCATTGTAAAATGAATGTATGTAATGATCTTATTGTAATATCTTTTAGGTGGCCGACCTAATTGGTTTAGGCCTTAGGGTTGGTATAAAATGATGTAAGATCTCATTGTAAATCATGGGGATTACGTGTTGTGGTCTTGGAATGCAATATCATATGCGAAGGAGATTTGGTCGATCATAGGTGATCGAATTGGGATTAAGGAAGAGGTCAAAGGCCTCCGGTATTGAGCTTAACCGAGACTGTAATCAGGCATGGTAGATACTATCTCTGGTAGTTCACTCTATTGGATTGTTGTCCATTTATCTTGAGATGGTTGTAGCCTCTCTATAGTCAGTGAGACTCTTTTGTAATGAGCAGTACGCTCTAGGCAGTGTGTCTTCCTGCATGTGTAGGCCCCTCATTGTAACACATACTTTATGCAAAAGTATCATCTGATTGTGGGTAGGCTTCCCACCGTGTTTTTTCCCTTTCCGGGTTTTCCACGTACAAATCATGGTGTTACATGGTATGGTTACTTTGCATTGTTTATATGATTAATTGCTAAGTTGCATTGTTTACCGGTATCTGTTTCTACTTTACCAGTACTTAATCTGGGTAAAGGTTGTTAAGTGGATTAAATGTTATAATATGTTAACAACTGATTCACACCCCCCCCTCCTCAGTTGTTCACCAGTTATCCTAATAGTTGTAACCATTCTATCAAAAGTAAATGTTACTAAAAGTAAAGTGCAGGAAAAAAGAATATGTGGAATGCTTTTAACATAAACTACCTTGAATTTAGGAAAATAACTCAATCCGTGACTAGTAGGCAGGAAACTACTTTGTCTACCTTGGCTGCAAGAACAGTCACAGGATAAATTCTAGTGGCTGCAGGAATAGTCAATCGCTAAGACAACAAACTAAATACTTTAGGAAAATAACTACTAAATAAGCAAAGGGGTGGTGTTCTTACTAAGTGGGCCCCCTTAGCAAGTCTCCACAAAACTCAACTGAATGCTGCAAACTGAGATACCATCTTTATTGATTTGAAAACACTGTTTACATCATGATACTTGCTAAAACTGCTCTGTAATAAAAATGTGATTGCAAATTACATTAACTGATTGTTCCTCTTCTTGAGAAGGAATGTTGGAACTTATTTATAGAAAAGAGACTCCTAACTAATTCTAACTACTAGCAAGTCCACTTCTAGAACATTAGGAGGATGCCATTTATTAAAGCATAAGAAAAAGGAGGAGTAGTTATATTCTAAATGGGAGACAGCCTAATTGTTCCAACAACAGAGGAAATCTAGCATAACAATCCTTCCTAGATTCACTCTCCTACAAACATGAATACCGAAGTCTCATTATTACATATTATGATCTACAGATATCCGCCTGTTGACTCCTTCAATGATTATCTTGAGAGACTTTGTTTCCAACCAACTAACTAGCATGAACTGCCACGCCTAAATCCTTGACCTTTTCCCGCTCTTCATTAACTCCTACATCAAGTTGTTAATGTGTACAAAACAAAGGTATATCTACTTCATATCAAAATAACATTTATCAAATTACATGTAAGATTAATGTGGATAAATCTCATAGCACGGTTACTCCATCATTAATTATATTTCTAATAAAAAAGGAACATATGTGGGTAGGTTCATGCCATTTTATCAAGTCTTTAGAAACACAAAAAGGATCAAGTTTTAATAGATTTTTAGGACTTAGGAAGTATCTAGACCCTTGCTAAGCTTAGTAAAAACATGGAAAATATAGACAAAATTGAGCCATTATTTAGACTCATCATGTGAGTTAATTAAACTGATTATTTAGTTAACTATTTTGATTGGATAATTAACCCATGATGTGTAATTTATGATTTAAATTAATTTGATTATATATAATTTAGATTTAAATTTAAATATTCAAAAGTTTGGTGGGAAGTATTTCATTTTAAACTAATTAAATAATAAATACTTTGATAAATTTAATTTTAATAAATTAATGGAGCTGGGGTAAGATTATTTATTTTAATAGATTTAAGAGACAATAAGTGTGTTAAATGTTAACATGATATGTCATCATAGAAATTAGTGTATGCATATTCTAGTGTTCACATTTTACCCCTCTTTACAATGGTGTTGCAATTAAAAGAAGTAATATATTTTCAAAGAAAGTAGACATGGACACAACTTGTGTCAACACTAATGAGAGATATTGCCCCAAGCATCAAAGGTTGATGGTTAAGTGGTTGGACTAACTGGGTTTGAAGGATGCTTTGATTATTGTATAGATTTTGGATTCAAAATATGAATTTCATTTTTGGAGTTTAATCAATTGATGAGGAGATGATGTCCACTTGAGAGGGTGATCACCTTGGAATAACATAGGTCTATTATTGAAATAGATGGAACAATTTTAGAAAAAATAGGAGGGATGAATAAATGTTAATTAATTTGATAATAATGATTAAGTGATTGAGTAGGATGAGGAGAGCTATTACAAAAGTTGAAGAAGATTAAGAGAAGTAGGATGATGTAGAGATGGAGACTAGGAGGACAATAGTAAGGTCGAAAATAAAAGGATGTTGTGTATGAGAGAAGCAATAAGTATGACCAACGAGATGGAATATGGGGATAAGATAGTGAGTGATGTATTTGTAGTATAAATTGTATCCCTATATAATTTTCATCTTCACTTGGGCCTCTTTGGTGTTCCTATCTTCTGTATTTTAACGATGTTTGATTCCACTCACACTGGCTTCAAATTGTAACTTTCACCTAGCATTTGGTTTGTCGACCTTTGTTTAGTCTTGATAAGCTAGATAAAGGCACTCGAAATGCCATTGTCCTTGGAAAATGACACCCTGAGTGCCCTTGTCCCACTTAGAGGCACCCAATTTTGGTCCCGACAACAATCATAAAATTTGGGTGGGAATTCCCTTCCCATGTCAGCCCATCACAAAATTTCACACATGTTTTATGTAGTGGGGCGTAAAAGAAAACCTTACCCCCTCATTCGAACAATCCCATCTATCCTCTCTAGATGATCAAAGTTTGAATTCAATTCAATTCAAGTGAGCAAGAAATAGAACAGTTTCAAGACATTGAAGGAGTGATCAAGTATTCGAGTTTCAAGCAATTAAGATGACCTCCATGATCAAGGTTCTATGAAGACATCCTACATCCTACGTGACAACATCAACCTTGGCATGAAGACTTCAAAGAAAGACTCATTAAGGAGTCTCAACTCTCAAAAAGCACACTTTATAGTTCCATTTCGTTTCAATTTTAGGGTTAATTCCAAACCTGAGCTTTGACTTAAGCAAACATTCCCCCCCAGAAAAAAACAAACAAAAAACAAACACACAATTTCTCTTCTTTTGTGTGCTAGTGACAGGTTTAGATGTTGTAATTGCAAAATTAGGTAGAGTAGATAGAGATGATTCGATCTAGCTTTTTTAGGTGCAAAAAGCAGAGGACAAGGTTGCCCCACACACTTATGTTCGACGAGTTTTTTGTTGTTATATGGAACCTAATTAGACTCAGAGGTTAAATTTTCCCTACTATCGACGTAGTTTCCCCCCCTATTTTTGATGAGGGTTTGGGGGCAGCGCCCCTTGCGGGGTCTAGGGGCAGCGTGGGGTCAAGGGGCAGCGCCTTGCGAAGCCAAAGAGACTTTTATTATTTTATAAAGGCGTCGGGTGTTATTTTTCTATTGGCTGGCATGTTGTAACCCTAATTTTGTAACCGACATAAGTCTTGATAAAAAGGCTAAAGGTCAGGGTTTTTTGTAGAGAATTTTGTAGCATTTTGCAGTGGTATTGAGTTGCAAGGGATTGTTGGTTGTAATTGGTTCAATTTACTGGATAATAATATTGGACTCCTTGTTTGGTGGACATAGACCGAGTATGGGTGAAGCATGTTAGAATTTGTCTCCTCTCTATTATTATTTCTATGTTTTTCATTCCTCTGTTGAATCTTTATTTGCATATAATTGATATTTTATGCATGAAATTCCTAACATTTTTGACAAAACTTCAATGGTAGATTCCAAGCATTATTTTGGTTCTAGAAAAGTTACTTTTGTCCATATTCGACATTTTGAGGACAGGGTTCCCAGAGCATCCTTGTCTTGCTTTTGCAGGCCCATATTCCTATCATAGGATCTACTCATCTCCCTCATTCTATATATTTTTTTACAAATACACATCAAATTCGAAGCTACTTGTTCATTTCAATTTATGTTAATTTTCCATCTTTATCCCTATATCTCACATTCAATTTACATATTTGTAGTGTCCATTTCAACACAAACAAAATAGGAGTGGAATCCAATCAACATTCAACTCTTTTCACACGATCGAGGTTGAATATATTATTTTCATATCCTCTCCTCAATGAAGTGCTTTTGTGAAATAGGTCTAGTTCCTTGTTTGCATACCTAAGTGTGTAAGCACCTATTTCACCACATTACATTTTGATGAACCCGACATAGTGCTTGCATTTATTCCAATTTTTCATCTCAGATCTGATTTGTATGCATCTAATTAATTCACTTTTGTAAATTTTTTTTTTGAAATTTACATCATTTATGCACTTAAATTACATAAATTTGGAGGTCTAATAAACAAAAACCCCCAAAAATAGTGATAAAATTGACTTGTGGGTTGCTCAATTTATGATTTATATGCTTGGATCTTATTATTATTGTAGACATTAAAAAATGGTCAACGCCTACGTCTCCTATTTTTAACATATCATGCACGTAGTCTTTAGTATTTGTCGATCCTATCTCACTTCTTCTTTCCCATTTTCTATCCAGTTGATATCATTTTTTCCCCATTTTGATTCCATGATATCAATTTGTGCCAAAATCTATCCCATTGGTGTTATTTCATCCCCACTTCGATTTCATGACATCAGTTCATCCTAAAATTTGTCTTGATGATATCAATTTGCTCCCATTTTGGTTTTCAATATCATTTTCTCCCAAAACTTGTCCTAATGGCATCATTTTGTCTCAGTTTTAGTTCATGACATCATTTTGACCCCTTTTCCTGTCCCATGGTGTCATTTTGATTCCATTTCGTGTCCTTTTGACCTAATTTTCCTAATTCTTCCTATTTTCTTTCCATTTCTTTCCAATTTCACTCAATTTGATTTAATTTGACCAAATTGAGGTCTCTGGATGTCAGTTTGACTTATTTGCCTCCTAGGTTTAATTGATTATTTTCCTATTAACCCTTCTTTTAAAAATCAAATGAATAAATTTAATATAAATTTATTTTATCCCTTTTGCCTATTAATTAAATACGTTCATTTGATTTAATTACCTAACCCATAAATACGAATAATAAATTAATTTTTTTTTTTATTAATTCTCCATAATATCTATTTTTTTATGAGAAGATATTTAATAAATCTTATCTATTAATTATCTCTATTTATCCTCTCATGTTGGGATTATTCTCGTTTTTTCATTTTTAATTCTTCTATTTATCCTCTCATATGGAGATATTTAATAATTTTTTATTATTAAATTTCCATAATATCACCAACTTGCTAATTTGATCTTCACGAGGAGATTATTAATGATTTTATTTATTAATTATCTATGATATCTTCCCCTTGACTTTTTCCATTTTTGCCCATCTCCTAAATGACAGCTTTGTCGCGCGCTCGATCAAATCCATTTGATTCCTCAAAAATCAATTCGATCTTGGCTGCCTATCGAAATTCAGATTTCTATAAAAGGAGACCTCTTTCTTAATTCAAACCATCTAGTTTTAACATCGTTACTAATTCAAATCATCTAGTAATTAATCATTAAGTATTGTTACTCTATCAATTTAGTTTTCATAATCATACTTCTAGTAATCTCATTGTCAAATTATGTGCTTTCATCTATATTTGTGCATCTTGCATTTAGAGAGCAACATATTTGTATTAGAGAAGAAAGGAGAAGCAATGAAGTTTTATTGAAGGAGCGCATAACAATGATTTGATTCATGTTTTAGTTTATGCTTCATTTTGATAATTTTGTTGGTTAGATTATGTAGTTTAGCATGTTGTTTGAGTTTTCGTGATCTGCTTAGTTTAACATCCATGCATGCTTTTGGTTCTTTTCCCAATTTCCTAGTTGATAGTTATTGAATGTTAATTCCATATTTAAAAGCATTTGTTTATCACATCTATTATTTATTTAGCGCATTTCATTGGTTAATCAATCATTCAATTGGAAAATTGCATTGCTTGATCATATTTTTCTTGCATTTTCAATTACATGAGAGGCATTGTGAGTACAAATCCACTCCATTAGATTTGTCCTCTCTGTGTATGAGTTTCACTATCCTTTCACCTACATCCAATATCCCAGTGAGATGAATTTATAGATTTATGGCTTCCCAAACTTTAAACACTAAGGGGTGTGAGTTTGGGTTGAAAAACCTATTCCGTGGAAACTTGGGTGAATCCTCTATCCCTATACAAGACATATCTACAATTATGGAGAACCATTCTCCTCACACTTCTCATGATGAGGATGACTCCTTAACTCAAGTGACTATAGACCAATTAGGGAAGCTTGACCATGAGTTGGATAAGCTTCAACAATGGATGGGTCAAGAACATTCGAAGCATGATACAATCCCCTTGATTGAAGGCTTGAGGAGAATGATTCAAAGTGATGGAATTGGTGTGGAAGTGTTGTGTGACATTGTTCACATTGTTTACTCTAAATTTATGCCAATGAAAAGTTGTGTCGAAGCTCTTGGGATTTCCAATCCTACAACTCAAGTTTAGCATTACATTCCCATGCCTACGTCTTTGCCTAAATATACATCTTCCATCGTGGCCACCTCTACACAAAATTAAACTCCTACACATGTTAGTAATGGGGTCAATTCTACCAATTAATACTCCTAAACACCTCCTTCCACTACCCATACATTTGTGTCAACACCATCTTCTATACCCACCTATCATAATGTTTCACCTTCCTATTCTCAAGCTCCACCTATTTATCTTCATGCTACACCTCCATCACAATCCAATTTCGCCAATTCCAACTCATCCATCAAAGCCACTAGAATTTTTTTGTTCAAAGTGTTTCATCCTTACTGTAGCGTCCTAAAATTGCGACACTTGCAATTTCGACTGCATTTCGGTCTTCACGATGGCGACGCAACACGCAACCTGAATGGAGACCCTGAAACTTGCTCACGACACTGAAAACTGCATTTTTCAAAGCACCCTGGCCTGAACCTCCTTGCACCCTGCTGTCCCGGGAGGTGGGACCAGAGCGCCCAACGCCCTGGTCCCTGGGTCCTATTTTGGGCCCGGTCTCCTAAGGGGTCTCGGGTCTTTTTTGTTTGCAATTTGGAAATTAACTTTCCTGGTCGGCCTAAGGTCGGGAAAATCAGTCTATCAGCCCTAAATGACAAGTATATAAACTACATTTTTCTCTCTCATTTGGACAGAACAAATATATGATGAAAAAGGCATGGAAACTATACTCAAGCATTCAAGCATTCAAGCATTCCTTCTAAGTCTCCATTCAAGGCTAAGTGTTGCATTCAAGACAAGGATTCAACCATTGAAGAGGAGATCACATACTACATGCTACAACATACAACATCTAAACCTTCGTACATAAGGATACAAACATCCTTAGAACAAGGTATTAGTACTTGTTTTACATACATTTACATTTACAGCACTTGCTCATTTCTTGGTTAATTCCAAAACCGGGGTTTGACCTAAAGGCAAACCCCTAATCCCTAACCCCCCAATCGTCTTCGCTTTTCTGTGTGTAGGTTGCAGGTACGCGGCTGAAATTGAAGATCTGGAATCCTTTTGCAGAGACGAACAGATCCCCCTTCGTTTCGCAGATTTTTCGGAGGACCGTGGCGCCGGGTGCCATCGTCCCAACAACTTTTGCTCAAATTTGCAGGACAGCGCCGTATCGACATTTTACTGTTAATTCCAGGTCCGCAGCTTCATCCTATAACCCGAACTCAGTTTATAAGCGAATCTTTATGACTTTCTATGCATTCCTAGCTTAATTTCCTTAACAACATTCTTTACAAAAGAGGGTAGCCTTGCTTTCCTAACCCTTGAAATTCATTTAGCATCCAATCTTACATTGTGTGGGATTGGATCTTATGAGTTTCAACCCCTCTTTTGAATGTAAAGTCTCTCCCCTAAGTGAAAAACCATCGAATCCTAGCGAACCTCCCTTCTCTCTCCTCGGAGTCGGAAGAGGGGAGAGCAACTAGGGTTCGATCGCGATTTTTTTCCGCTTTACATTTTGGTGAACCCGACGTGAACATCCTTTTTGATTTTTCATGCTTAGATCTGAAAAAAAAAAAAATTGATTACATTTCCATGTTTGATCTTTTGCAAAATTTTAGAGGTGATTGCATAAAAAACCCTAAATTTTCTTTTTAGTAATTGAACCTGCGAAATGTCTAAATGTTAATGCCTGTTTCAGATCTGCCCTTCTATTACAAATTTTTAATTCATATTTGTGCTTTAATTCTGAAAATTAAGTGGTTAAGTGTCAAAACCCTAATTTTTGAAACCCTCTTGATTCAACCTTTGTCCGACAATTTCACTGATCAAAACATCTCCAAATCAGCTGTAACTTTGGATTCCGCAATAAAATCACAATATCTTTCATCCCTGAAAATTTGGAAAAAAGTTGCGAGGACCGTGGCGCCGAGCGCCATCATCCCCGACATTTTTTCCGAAATTTCGGGAGTGAGATCTTATTGTATTTTCCTGCTAAAATCCAGAATTTTGGCTGATTTTATCAATTTTAACACCTTCAAAATAACAGTCAAAGTTGGTCTTGTGATTGCTTGGATTAAGGCTTCTAAACATTTAAAAATCATTGAAATTGAAATTTTGTGTCAAAATTGTGTTCTTACTGTCCTAAATCTGAAAAGTGTGTTATCATTCATTAAAAATTTCAGTGCTTTATTCAAATTCTTGCATTTTGTGACTTTTGAAATTAAGTGCTTAATTACAACAACTTTGATTTCCGCTTTCAAAATTGAATTTTGCGTGAAATTGAGTCAATTTTCAAAATTCAAAATTTGCATTGCTCTTGACATTCCCTCTAAAATAATAAAATTCAAAATTTCAAGTTTCCCTCTCTTTTTCAAAATTCAAATTTTGCATTTTTCGACAATCTTGGTAGGGTTCAATTTCGAGATTACAACTTTAATTTGGCCTATCTACAGATTGTAAAATCACTCAATTTTTTCAGATTAGCTCTAAAATCATCATACCTTTCATCCCTGCAAATTTCGAAAAAAGTTGCAAGGACCGTGTTGCACTCCGGGCGCCACGGTCCCGGACATTTTTTCCGAAATTTCGGGAGACTGTTGTGATTGCATTTAACAGCTTAAATCCAGAAGATTGGCTGATTTTACTAAAAATTGCTACCTCTAAATTCAAAATCTTCTCTCTCTTTCTAGTGCATGAGTTTTACAACAATAAGCCCTACTTACACTAATCCCGTTAGACGAAGTCGTAGAATTAAGTCTTTCCGAGGTTTAACTACTGAGGAGATGGAACCTAATTTGAATAGCCTTTTTAACGAGGACATGGGTAATTCCTCTAATCCTCCTAATGATGAAGAAGCTCTCCATGAGGTTTCTGAAGAACAACTTTCGAAATTGGATAACCAATTTGATGATTTTCGACAATGGATGTCTCAAGAATACCCTGATAGTCAAGCTCTTCCTTTAATTGAGGGTCTAAAACGTATGCTTCAAAGTGATAAGAATGGAATTGATATTTTGCGTGGTATTTCACACATTGTGAATTCGAATGTGATGCCTATGAAAAGTTGTGCTGAAAATTTGGGTTATACACAACCTCCTACACAAGTCAATCATTCTATTCCTTTGACAACTCCTATTGCTAGTATACCTACCTTTACATCAAACATAATGGCTACTTCTATACAAGATATTCCCCCTGTGATCACCAGTCATGGGGGCAATCCCTCTTCTTCAATTAACCCTCTTCCTTCATTCAATCCGACTTCTTCATTCATTCCTTCAATGAGTGTCCCTATTATATCTCCACAAATGAACATGACGCAAGGGGGCAATTCATTTAATCATTCCATTCCTCCTTGTAGTGTTCCTCCTGTCCAATCATCTCCTATGACTAATTATCATACAGTCCCACCACCTTACTCTCTACCTTCTTTCAATAACATAACACCTCCATCTCAATCTAACACATCCAATATGAACTCTTCGACTGAAGCGACCATTAACAATCTTGCACAAACTGTCTCTTCTTTACAGCAACAAATTGCCTCTATGAATCAATCTAAGTTTAGTGTGCCCACATTTGATGTTGCGAGCCCACTTTCTCTTGACATTGTTCGAGCTATCCCTCCTAAACATGTTGAAATCCCGCATTTGGAACTTTATAATGGTAAAGGAGATCCTCTAACACATGTTAAGACTTTTCAAACAATTTGTACTGATTTTGCTTATGACCAAAGGTTGCTTGCAAAACTATTCACGAGAACATTAAGAGACAAAGCCCTACAATGGTATTGCTCGTTGCCTTCTTATTCTATTACTTCTTTCGAACAACTTGCAAATGCTTTCATTCAACAATTTCAAAACAATATAAGTCCTAAAGTTACTTTGATTGATTTAATGCATTGTAAACAAGGTGTTAAAGAAAAAGTGACTGATTTCATTGGTAGATATAAGCATTTGTATGCTCAAATTTCTTTTCCAGTGCCTGACAATGATATTCAAAGAATCTTTATTTCTAATTTACAAAAAGATATTCGAGACAAACTTCTGTTTTCTGAGTTTACTTCTTTCCAACAGTTGTGCGCCACTCTTCACAATTATCAACTGACTGTGAGTCAAATGGAACAATCACATCCTATGGCTCCGAGTGATAAGGGTGATAGCAGTCAACAACCATTTGGGAAGTTTAAACCGAACAGAGATTCCATCAAATTCAATGAAAACATCATCAACAACAATGTGAATGCAGCATCAGGTGTGCCTCCTATTTCTAAATTTTTCAAGAAAGAAAGACAGTATACTCCTTTGAATGAATCACTGCATAGTATTATGAATAAGTTATTGGAACAAAATGCGCTTACTCTTCCTCCTATAAGACAAATTGATCCTGCAAAGATTACTTCACCTTATTTTGATAACAAAGCTTTTTGTCAATTTCATCGTCAGCCTGGGCATGATACTGAAAAATGTTTTTCTTTAAAGGGTAAAATTCAAGATTTGATTGATAACAATACTATCTCTGTTTCTGGAGTGAATGATAAGGGCAACACATCTGTAGCTCCTCCTAACCAAAATCTTCAGATTTTCACCGATCCATTGCCTTCTCATACCTCTAATGCAATTGAGGCTAATGATTCCTCTCTCTCATCTGATGGTCTTGTGTCTATGACTCCGAATGTGATTAACTTTGTAGAGCAGCAAGAAATCCCTAAAGAACCTTCCATCACATTTGATTCCAGTGAAACCATTAGGGCACCTGATGGTCCTTTATACATAGTTGCAAAAGTTAAGAATACACCTTGCCGTGGAGTGCTTATTGATCCTTCGTGCATGGTTAATGTTATTACTGAAGAATTTCTTTTTACTTTGCAATTGAATCAAGTGATATATGACAAAACAGATGTGATTGTGAAACTATTTGATGCATTTTCTTCTCCCGCAATTGGTTCTATTACATTGCCTATTGAGGTCCATAACAAATCTCTTGATGTGAACTTTGCTATTATTCCATCTTCCGAACAATTTCGTGTGAAGCTTGGCTATCCTTGGCTATCTTCCATGAAAGCTATTGCTTCTCCTATTCATAAGTGTTTGAAATTTCCCCATAATGGTGAAGTTGTTACTGTCAATCATAGTCTCTTTAAACCAGCTGAAAGAACCTCTAGTGTTCCTATTGATTACTTTTGGCCTAAACAATTCCAATCTCTTCCTCCGCGAAGTGATCATCTTTTCAAATCTTATCAAAAGTGGAAAACAGATATGATCCTATCTCTAAGTGAACCTAGAGCACCTAAACTTGATATTCCTATCATTCTTGAGAAGGAAGTTCTTCCTTTGGAAGATAAAACTAATGTCTTTCCTCAAGAAGATTCTCAACCCATCCCTATGGATGTGACTATGTCTATACCTAATAAACTTCCTAAGAGTAGACCTATACCTCCTCGTCATGATGGACTTGGTCTTCTCCCTAAACCAAAAATTCCTCCTTTGTATGGAGCAGTTCCTCCTCCTTCTTTTTATAGAGAGAAGAGACCTTCTTCTTCTCCTATTATCCAGCCTAAGAGACCACAACCTAAACACCCAAGTGCTAAGGATGAGAACATTCCTCCTCCTCAGTCTTCTCCACTTCCTACTAAGATTAGACGAAATCGTTCTGCACGTGAACGCCAACGAAAGCGTCATCTTAGGGCTCAGGCAGCCGCTTCTCAAACTTTGCAATCTCCAAAAACACCTTCAACAAGCATTATTCCATTTTCTCCTCAGCCGAAAATTGAGCCGAAATCTCCTAAACATAAGATGCATGATGGTCTTGATCCGGTGCGAGTTAAAGATCCTATTTTTATAAATCTTGATGATGATATAGATGAAAATGTTATTCATGATGAAAATGTTACTCCTCTTGCTTCTGATAGTGAATATGAACTTGTTGATGTCGATAACCATTTATCTAATGAATTTTCTAAAGCGCTTATCCTAGCTCCTAGACAAAAACAATGTGGCTCGGAACACGAACATAGCCCTTGTTTAGATCTTGTGATAGCTCCATCTGCTGTGTTGGATGTTCCTCCTCTAGCGTGTTCCCTGCCTTCCCGAAACATTGATTAGCAAGATCGGGGGGTAGATGACATGCTAGACTAGTTACATTAGCATAGCAGATTCTCTCCTCCTCTCTTTTGTTACTTCTTCTATATGTTATTCTCATTCTTCTATTTGTTGTCCTTGGTGTTGTCTACTTGAGGACGATGCAAAGCATTGAGATCTCTCGATCTCTCTCATGTTGACTCAAAAGACACATGTGTTCCCTTCTTCTAGGTGACCTTCCTTGATTGGGGAATGAAGAACAATTATGCATACATACATATGATATATATACATGAATTATCATACAGCATACTGACCCCGAGGAAAGCGAAGTCACCTTGTGCTTTGTGTTTTGTGTCTATTATCCTTGGGTTTATCTCACACTTGGGGGCTAAATCCTTGCGATAACGTGCTCCTTTCCTTTCTCATTTCTTATGTGTATCACTACGTTAAAACAATCACCCCTGGTGAGGCGTGTGCGATCGCTTTAACGTAGGGGGGCATACATCACAATCCAATTTCGCCAATTCCAACTCATCCATCAAAGCCACTAGAATTTTTTTGTTCAAAGTGTTTCATCCTTACAACAAAAATTTAGTTTTTTAGCCTAATCAAAATTAAATGTTGCTACATGTGACATAGATAGCCCACTCTTTGATGACATTGTTTGCATTATCACTCCTTGATACATGGATGTTCCACATTTGGAGTTATATAATGGAAAAGGTGACTCCCAAACTCACAAGAAAACATTTGAAACATTGTGTAGTGACCTCTCTCATGATCATACACTTATGGAAAAACTATTCACTCATACCTTTAGAGATAAGGCTTTGTAATGGTATTGTTCCTTGATTCCTCGATCAATTAATTCCTTTCAACAATTGAGTTTAAAAGAGGACCGCTTCTTATACATCAATTCACCTTGTAAAATTCATTGTAATTTTGTGATATTATATCTTGCCCCAGAGAAGATATTATATCTTGCCCCAGAGAAGATATTATATCTTGCCCCAGAGAAGATATTATATCTTGCCCCAGAGAAGTGACCTTCAATTTATATGTCATTGTATCTTGCCCTAGGGCAATGTGCCTTAGCCTGCAAGTCTAGGTGGTAGTGAGCTTACTTGGCAGTGTGCCTAAAATTGACATTATAACACTTGTTTCATATATATTGTGAGTTTGTCCTCACAGTGTTTTTTCCTTCATTGGGTTTTTCACGTAAAGATTTTGGTGTCCTTGTGTGATGATTTATCTGTTCTATTCCTTAATTACATATATCTGAATATGATGTTTTAAGAGTTAATACATGAATGTATTTTAGTATATGTTGATTCACCCCCTAGCATCTAGTGTGTGTTTAACATAATAGAAGCACACAAAGCATAGTTGGAGGACACAATTATAGAGACATTGCATCCCAATTTTTTTAAAGGACTATGGTAGCTTGGTATATACAAGGACGATAAAAATTACACAAAGAACTAAGATATTTTCCAAACAATAGGAAGACCTACTTCTTAGGATGAAATTCCCTTACATGTGGATCTAGCATAAGTCCCCTTTGAGAAATGGGCTATTGATTTTATAGTACCTATAGATCCTTTGATGAAACTCTCAAAGGCTAGACTCATTGTCATTAGAATCAACTGCATAACTAAATGGGACGAGGTCAAACCCACCAAGCGTTATACCACAAATATTGTCATAAAATTCATCTACCACAAATATCATTACTATATTTGAATGTCTAATATGCATAATTAACGAACAAGGAAAACATTCTGTTAATAAAATAATTAGCTAAATTCATAGTCACTCATAACTGTAGTACACCATACCAACCACAAGCAAAAGGGGCCAACAAAACACTAAATAAGATATTTGGAACTACTCTTGACAAGATGTGTGATGCAAACAGAACAAGTTGCGACATTAAAATTCTTGGGGTACTTTGGACCTACTGCACAACATACCAGTGATCCACCAAACACACTCCTTTTGATCTTGTATATGGAATGGAGGCTAGCCCATCTTTAAATTTCACAGTGCATAACCTTTGCACACCAATGATATTAAGACTCAATGATGAGGAAACCATTAAGAAGTGCTTAGAAGATTTGGATAAATAAGATGAAGCAATAATTGACAAATTTTCACCTTTTGATAGAGCACAAACGATAGAAAACATGGCATGACTAGAACCTCAATTATAAACAATCAAAGGTGAATGACGTGGTCATTCTATATGATAGAAAAATCAAATAAGAAAGGCAAGCTCAAAGCCTGGTGGTTGGGACCTTATCAAATTACTGACACAATACAACTAATGACATTAGACGACACAATATTACAATGGTATGTCAATGGAGCCCGACTAAAAAATTATCATAAGAATCCTGAATAGAATTGACTTGAGGACAAGTCAAGGTTTTGAAAGGGGGGATGATGTTTGCAAGAAAAGAGAACAATCCAGACATAGTCAAACAAATCCTATCATATATTGCCACAAGGACTACCTAGAGCATGAGATATGAAAGATAACATCTAGGACATGGATAAGATAGATGGGTCACATGTCCCATACTCTAGATATAAGTCTTATTGAAAGATGCAAATGATAAAGTATGAGTAGATAGCATATGTATAATGTAGATAATGTCTGAGAAGATATAGAAGAGTATAGAGGAAGATACATGATGTATAAGGAGATATAAGGATAGATCTAATATGAAAACATAAATATTTTGGAGTTCTATATATGGTATGTTATGTAATGGTCTTTATGTTGCGTTGAATAGTTAGTCTTTTATTTGGATCTAATTCACATTCTCTTTGTATGAATGAGTTGAGGATATAAACTACTACACTAATAAAGTACTTGGGGCTAAGAACTTTTGTATGTGTTCCCCAAATTTCTTGCTAACAACATCCATGATATAACCAATATCAAGGTTCCTTTTTGTACTAGAGTAAGCATTATTACTTAGTGACAATTGAGCTAATTGAATCATTGCATAAACACTTAAAGCGAAATAACAATTATGTGGATTATAGTAATATGATAATATATTTTAAATCATCATATGAACAATGAAAACAACATTAGCTTAAAGGCCAAGATCATCTAGAATATGAAAACAACACCAACTTAAATACCAAGGTAATCTAAAAAATTCATTAGGTTATGATCATAAAAAATCCACTTATAAAGGGGATAACCACATTTACACAATCCACAATTATTAGAAGGCAATGATAACATGTATCTCTACCATGTATATTGTATTTAAAATAACTCCTCAAATTATTTTTTTATTTTATTTTATTGGCGAAGAGAAAGGATTTTTAGCTTGGCCCTTGCTCTAGGTGAGGCCACAAATGTGGGACCACATCCTCGACATTAACACGTGTCCTCCACCTCCTCTTACACACGCTCCTTCTCCTTCACATCTTTCTTCAACTCCTCTTATACGTATACCTCTTAAACGTCCTTCCTTCACATCCTCCTCCTTCCTCTTACACGTCATCCACCTTCACATCCTCACTCTCCTCTTCTTCCTCCTCCTCCTCTCTCCTTCCTCTATAAGGTTTGAATCTTTCCGGCAACATTAACATTGCCACAACTTCACCATCACACTGCGAGGTCAACCCCAACTCCTCAAAGTGTTAAATCTATATATTTACATTCAATTTTAATATTCCTAAAGAAAACTAATTTTATTACTTAATAAATCAAATAACCACACATTTTTACTCTAACATTACAAGATAATCAAGACAAAATCCATGAATTGAAAGTTTGAAGACTACAAGCAAAGCTTTATAGACAATTATAATGATCAAAATCATGTAGCATATGGCATGCTACTAGGGTTACAAAATAGTTGGGCCTTACATGGAATGCCATGAACACAATAAATGCATACTAGATTGTGATAAATTTCGCTTCTAACTTAATTCTTACATTGAAAATAAACAAAATAATTGCTCTTAATGAGTATGACAAAGTCATAAAAAATCAACCTCTTTTAGATTTCATAGAGAAAAAATGAAGGTGACAATCATTAGGACTTAAACCTCGTCAACAAAATCCAACAAATCTTCCACATTAATCCCATCCACATCGATCGTATAGTTAAATCTATTGACCACTTAATGGCTTGCCTTGACTTGACCCATAAAATCATAAATCCAAGAGACACACCAAAAAACAACAACACATATTATAAAACTAAAAAATAAAAAACTCAAATAATATATGAAAAGTAGGTTGATACCACTAAAACAATTCTAATAATATTGATTTTAATTGTCAACTCTTTCCAATTTTTTTTTTTCCAAAAAACACCAATTTATTGCATTAAAAACAAAGAGTCAAAGAAGTCCCAAATAATGAGAAAGTCCTATGAATGCAAAATTTCACCTTCCACTATTCAATATAAAGTCTTTATATATTTAATAAACAATATTAGAAAAAGTTAAAGCTTGACATGTATTTGTGCTATAAAACAGGGACAATTAAGGATTATTATTATGCCAATATCAATATTTAAAAGAAGCCATAATAAAGCCAAAATGCTACTCACCAATCACAGGGAATTTGGGGTAAAATTATTGAAAAGCTGCTGATTGGGTAGGCCAGGGAGTGGATTTAAATTGGGCTAAAGTTATACGGCAGAAGTTACTGTCATTTACTTGTGAACAAGGCAAGGAATCAGGTATTAAAAGAGGAGGAGGATTAGTGGACAGAGCAGGCAGGGAGAGATTTTAGCCGTAGTAGAAGAGAGAAAAAGGAGAAAAATTCAATATTCAGACACCATGGGAGCCCATTAATGATTGTGAAGAGTGTCTTGATCTAGTTTGAGTGTCTGTGGTGGAAATTTTGATAGGGAGTAGAGGTTTACAGGAGTTGGGTAGTGGAGGGATTGAGCTTAAAACCCTTGGAGGCAAACTGGGTTTTGTAGGGAACATATGAAAGTATAAGTGGACTAAGTTAGGGTTTTATTGTTGAGATATTGTTTGGACTGTTTTGTTTTCGATATTTCATCAGATTAACTAGATTGCAGAATGGCCGGCGCAGAGGCAGCAGCTCCTGAGGGCTCTGTGAATTCTTCTCTGTCAGGCCTTGTTAAGGATGGGCCTGTTATGGGCATGTTGAACAAGCGGCTGAGGGCTCTGAAGAAGAAATATAACCGTATATTGCAGATTGAAGAGAGCCGAAATCAAGGCAAAGCTATCAACAAAGAGCAGGAGGATGTGCTCAAGGCCAAGGTTAGTGTTGCTCTACTGATCGAGGAGTATGAAAAACTCAGGCAGCCTCTTTCTCTTGCTGTCAAGGAAGAGCTTGGTGAGAGGGAGAAAGAGCCTCTGTCATCAGAGGACAATGAGAACGAGAATGGCTCTAAGGTAGCTGCTGAAGAGGAAGACAAGGAGGGGGGCGTGGATGAGAAGCGAACCCGAACCCTTGATAGCCAGGAGAGCAGGGAGGTTGAAGTCAGGGAAGCAAAGGAAGCAAGCTGTCGGGATGTAAGAGATGGCGCAGCGGAGGATGCCATTGCAGAAGTGTTGAAGATATTGTATCTTGGGCGCTTGTTCAATGTGGTTGAACAGAATGATTCGCCGTCGATTATGTGGTCGAAAATGCACGAGCGTAGCTCCTGTCTCTCATATGATTTTGTCACAGATGATACCAATAAGCCTCTGCGGGAAGAAGATCTGGACCATCTTTCTCTTTTGGGGTCTTTAATGATTTCGCGCCCACAAAATGCAACTCTTTCTCATAAAACTGCTCTCGAGAATTGCCTGTACCATGCCCAACAATGGCAGCTCAACTCTGAACAGACTATCCATCCAGATGTTTCAGTATCATGTATCCTTGCTCAGATCAATGGCAATGGTTTTTTAATTTAAGAAAGTCTCAACTTTTTCTTGACAATGCATCGTTACATTTTCCTATTCGTCAAATCCCAGGTCGCTTAATATGGCAAGTTTGCATTTTTTGTGTATCTAGAAACCATTTCGTTTTCAGTAGCTCTTGAGTGCGTCTATAAGTCCTGTCTGCAATTCTGGGTAAGCTTGGCTTGCATTCTTGTGTGGGTTAAGTTTGGGTTAAATTTCTGTCCCTGGTTCACGTTCTAACGTCACCCATCAAATTCAGGTCATACTCACCTGTCTGCCTCACAGACTCTTATTTCCACTACAGGTGTTTCACTCCTATGTTAATCCCATTGTCATTACACATGAAGCCCTTGAACTACTTAAAATCACTACAGTTGCGTGATTGAAGCCCTTGAACTACTTAAAATCACTACAGTTGCGTGATTGAGTTAGTTTTGCAATTCCCGTTGGGCCTTCATATTTTATTTTAACAGCGCTTTCTATCTGTCAAAGATAGGGTCTTTTTGGCCAGGATCATTTGAATTACACTACGTTCTTCTCTTGTAGTCTCAGCAATACAGCATTTGCCTGTCTTGCCCAAAACCATTGATCTGAATTGCGAAATACATAAACATGTTTTCTTTCATCTTTTGTTGTTTTCAATCTTAACCGTGTTTTAAAGACTCTGATCTGAGGGAGAAGTTGAACAGGATAATATCTTCTGAGTACTTCACCATGATCCCGGAGTTTCAAACTATCAGTCAGCAAACAGCAGCCGCTGCAGCCACAACTGCTGGTCAATATGTTACTCAGGCTTTAGCACAAGACAGTTCTGCAGAAGGGAACATTTATCATACTGAAGCTCCAACTGTTTACTATAAACCAGAGGTGTGGTTAAGTTGTATTTAATTTATACAATGAATTTAAATAAACACTTGTTTATACACTACAACAGGCATACTCTTAAGGTTTCAGTGTTTGCAATTCCCTTAGTTGCTTTGCAATGACCTCTAAAAAATTTGCAATTTGAAATTTATCCATTGTCTCTATATATGCTATGTGTTCTTTTATCAATATAATTAGGGACAAAGTTGGAAAGTAAATTGGAAAGTTTCTGATTTTGATTTTTTTGCGGTTCAGTTTAATTTGGATAGAGAAATAGTTGATAAATCCAACATTTTGTTGAATTTCATGCTTGTAGCAGAGCCTTATTATTATTTTCAGTGTACAATATTGCAAGTATAACGTGTTCTTTTATTGTATTGTGGCCTGCTACGTTATTTGAAAGCCTTAGCTTTGTATTTGTTGCCAATAATTTGGTTGTCAGTTATCACACATCTTGATGTTATGGATATCTACGAGTCATATAAATAAAGAAACTCTCGCATTTACCGCCATTCCTCCTTGTGACAAGCAACTTCATATGTTTTTATGAAGAACAAGTCACTTGAAAAAGCAGGCTTTTACAAGAGTTATGCCAGTATGTTGATGGGTACTCGTATTTTTGATCGGTCATTGAGCTATCAAAATGCAGTGCTTTTATGCTGAAAGCAATCTTTCAGTTTCATAAGAATTCTGCAAAAACTGTATCTGAGGATCTGCATAAGGAAATTACTGATTGGCTAAAAGAAATTGACGAGTTGAGGGGAACACTGTCTGCCAATAACGCTCACATGTTTAATGAATAAAGGTAAATGCTGTTTTCTAGGTCATGGCCAAGCTAGATTCCAATTAAATGTACGAAATCCTTTTTTTTGGAAAACTTTTGATTGGCATATGAAGACCTATTTTTAGAATTTTGCTAGGGGATCTCTTTCCACATATCTTATATTGTTTAATTTTTGTAATTCTTGATGTGCCTTTTGTATACAATGACATTAAGTATGTAGATTACACATTTCTTTCAAAAGGAACAAGTTCCACAAGGCTTCAGTTACCTGTTCAAGGCTGTCTATTATAACTTTACCAGGGAGAGCTATATGTCTGCAGACAGAGAGCCCATTGATGCTCAAATCTTTGTATACAGAGTTCTAACTTACTAATTCTGATCCACAGATTCTATTTCAAGGCTTAACAGAAAACATAAGATATTCAATTTTCAAATGTCTGATAAGCAAATCTTTCAACAGATATCAAATTCAGCTCAATGTATCTAAATTTATTTTTAGTCTACCCCTAAACTAACCAGTTTTAAAAAAGGATCAAATGATGAAGGGGAGGAAGAGAAAGGGTTTAGAAAATAGCCTGTATGTTTGGTTTTCACTCTAGTTACCAAGGGTTTCCACTAAGCATTGAGAAGAACTGCCTGAGAGAAACCAGTTTTGACTCAGCTTTCACCTCAGATGATGTTAGCTACAAAGGGAAAACAACCAATAGTGCACATTCACAAAGCAACTGCTATAATCATGTGTAGATCACACAAAGTAATCTTATAGAAGGAAAACCACTTATGCATGTTGCATTGATTACTTTTTGTTTGATTTGTTTTCATTTAGACCGACTGTTTTGTTTTAGTGTCTCCATTATTTCTTGTTTTGGTTTTGCATCGCGACTTTACACTTTGAAATCTGGCTTAAGTATCATTTATCACGTTACAGTTCAAGGTTAGGTTCAGTCAGGTTCTCATTTTACAGCTCATGAGACAATCTTCACAATATCTGGGTTTGCAGAGTATAAATGATGATTCTCAAAAAAATAAATTAATCAGTGGTCCTAGGTGCTGGGCTTGCAGGGACACATGGTGGTGGGCAATAGATTACCTGGCAATCTCCAATTTGACTAAGGCATCAGTTTACATTCAACACAGGGTTAACACAAAGTCATCAGATGCAAATTGGAAAATGTACGAATCTGAAAATGGAACTAAATTGGATTGCATTAAATATTGGATCTGTGGGTTCTTTGGAGCGGAAGATAGGTTTTCAGATATCATCGAATCTTTGAAAAGAAAGAAGATGCAAAATTATCCTCAATTGGGTTGAAACAAGTTTTAAATCAGACTGTTACAGTTCTGGCTTCATTTGGTGATAAACGTGTAGGCTTTAGAAACAACTTGATGAAGTTTGGCGGGCAACGTATAGCATCCTCTTATCTGCTTCTTGGGCATCATAGGAATGGCTTTAAGTCAATATTCAGGGAATTAGTGATGCATCATCATCACATGCGTTGAGATTTAGGAAACTCCAAAGGATGCATGCTAGAGAAAACAAGTCCAGAAATAGGTGGCAAAGAATAGGGGCTTTGAGGCTTCTGATGATTGAAATTCCTTCACATCTCTCAAAAAATAATCCAATCTTTGGGGGTTGTATGTTGTTGACACCTAGAAAAGTAATTTGGTTAACTAGATTAGGTTTTGCAGACTTTAGGACTCTAGGGATGACAAATGTTAAAAAGAAGGGGCTCTAGAGCTCGTTATGATCGAAGGATGAAATTAATTAAGGCGTTGGGGATTGTTCAAGGAGACGCTTGGCATCACTAGAGGGCCTTTGGAAGCTACTAATAGGGACTATGCAACTTATGAGAACATTCAAAACTGTGACTTACACTTAAGATGTCAGTAGGATTCCTTCTTTTGTTGTGAAGAGATGCAGCAGTTTCTTTTTTTGAAAGGATCAATGGCATTTTTGTGGACAATAACCAACAACAGTTTTTTTGAGTTAAATAAACCCAATAACCCTTGTCCATATGAACCATATGAACCATAACCCTTGTCCATATGAACCCAATAACCTTTGGCCCTTGTCCATATGAACCATATGAAATCCCATTATAACCCTTGTCCATATGAAATCCCATGCAACTTTTTTTTGAGCATAAATGATCACCTTGTTAAAATTTTCTTCTCTAATCATATTTTGCAAGTACATACAATTTGAAAAGAGATGCGTGATGGTTTTAGTTTCATTATTAATAAAATACAATTTTTATATTTATTCTTGATTTGAACAAACAAGAAGCTTCTAAAACACAAGCAATCATTTGTTGCAAGACTTCATTGGCTCCATATAGGAAGATCAACAAATCTTGGCAAACCTTAGTGCCTGAGTTTTACATGAGTCATTAAGGTCACCTTTATTGTTTGGGTTATAACAAAAGCTTGGGAAGTGGCCTCCTTTATCATATGATTCTTTAGCAGGTTTTAAATTGAATGGTATCATCATAAACTTCTAAGAGGTAACGAGCACACTAGTCAATATTTTGGTATAAAAACTCTACATAGTACCAAAGAAGCAAAATTTTGCAAAAAATGGCGATCAGTCACGATTAGTCGTTAATTGCCAGTGCTGAGGATTTTTTCCCCTAGAAATCACATTAAAATCGGTCAAACTTTTCAACGACTTTTATCACATATAATCGCAGAAAAATCGAATGATTAATTGCTCGAAAACGTGTGCACGGGTTAAAAAAAACCACAGAAACTCTAAATTCCTGTGGAACACGAAAAGCACATGATTTTTTTTTTGTAAATGTGTCGTGCAACACCTTGTGGTCATCAACGACGACATGGAGAAGGAAGAAGGGTTTGGAAGGCAGAAATTTGTCGATTTGAATGACAAGAGTCTGCAAGAAATCTAGGTCGTGCGCCATTGTCGAAGAAGACGATGAGAATGACAAGGATTTTCAATAGCCATTTTTTGTTTCAAAAGTTTTATATAAAAGTTCGTATTAAATTTATTTTTCTGTTTATCAAAATTTCTTTTATTTAAAAATTATTTTTTAAATAAAAATTGTGTATAAAAAATATATATGATTTTATTAATATTAATTAAAGATTTATATACTTTTTAATTTATTAAATGGTTTTATTATTATCTTTATAGAATAGCATAAAAAATAGCCCGCTTTGATTTAAAAATTAGTTTTTTTTAATAAAACCTGTGTATGAAAAATATAAATGATTTTATTAATATTAATTAAAAATTTATATATTTTTAAATTTATTTAATGTTTTTTATTATTATTTTTCATAGAATGACAAAAAAACAAAACCTGTTGTTTTATTACAAATTAGTTTTTTTAATAAAACTTGTGTATGAAAAAATAAACGATTTTATTAATATTAATTAAAAATTTATATATTTTTTAAATTTATTTAATGTTTTTTATTATTTTCATAAAATTGCATAAAAAATAAACCCATTTCTTGTTTTTTTTTACCGAAAACAGTATTTAATATTTATTTTGAGCTACAATAGATTCAATTAATTTTTTTATAAAAGAAAATAGTATAATATATTGTTTTTACTTTAAATAAAAATAAATATATATTATTTAATAATAATATTTTTTACAAGAACATTTGCATAAAAAACATAATGTCTTCATAAATATTACAAAACCTTAAAACTTTGTTCCATGATGTCTTCATAAACATTACAAAACCCTGAAATTTTGTTGCATCATGTCTTCATAAACGTTACAAAACCCTGAAATTTTGTTCCATGATGTCTTCATAAACATTACAAAACCTTGAAATTTTGTTCCATGATGTCTTCATAAATATTACAAAACCTAATGTTACTTTAATGTTGCCTTATGCTTATGATGTCTCTATTTTATTTGCTTACAATATCTCTATGCCATGAAAATGCCTTAAATATATAAAAAAGTAGTTATTTTTTCAATTTTTTATGTTTTTTGTAAATCCGATTTTTTCCCAATTTTTTTCTGATTTTTTCAAAAAATCTTATACTTTTGGTTTGCCAATTAATTCCCCAAACGATTAAAATGCTTCTTTGCATAGTACTATGATTACTTGGGGATTTTTCATTTTTGAAAGACCTAGTGGCATGCATTATCTCATCTAAATTGATACCTCCTTCTAGCTTATTTACTTCATTTTTGGAAAGATTCTTTGCAATCACTTAAGCACAAATGTCTCTATTTCCAAGTCTATGCTTGGAGAAGTCACCTTTTGGAAATCATTTTTTAAATAAAAGTTTAAAACTGGAAAATACTTGATTAACTTCTTAAGGATCAGATGAAATATTCCACTCCACGTATTTTTTTCCTTGCTATGTATGGCCTTTTAGATTTTGATAAAGAATCTAGACCTAAGTTATTGATCTTGGTATCGGTTTTCGGTTTTTCGGCTTAGTTAATTTTTTTGAGGTTAGGTTTGTCTATACAAAAACGTATATTTAATTATTTTATATATGTATTTAAAGTGTTTATATTTAGATTATAAAAATACTTTTTGTAATAAATAAATAAAAAACATATCCATACTTTAATACTCTTATTACTCATATGAAGGTTATTTAATAATAACATTTTGTTAAAGAAAAGAGGACATTTGTGACGTTTCCTGCTAAAACAAAAGCCATTGTCTAACTTCTAAGATACCGGTTCTTGGCATTTCAAGCTGGGTCTGGGTCCTGGTCTTGCCCGGTCTTGGTCCTCCCCGGGTTCTCCTTGGGTCCTGCCCAGGTGGATGGGTTCTCTGGCAGGACCCACAGAGAACCCATCCACTTGGGTAGGACCCGGGTGGAACCCAAGGAGATCCCGGGCGGACCCAAGAGAACCCAAGCCCATGGGTTCCCTAAAACGGGGCCCACGGGTCATAAAAACACAAAAACCAATTAAAAAAACACTTTTTTTAATATATTTTTAACATGTAAACCCATGTCTCTTTGATCCTTTCCAATATGCTTCATTGGTTTGCTCTGAATTCTGTTCTTATCCTCTACATAAGGCTGCTCATATATTCTCTTGTTCTATCACACCAAGCTGTTTTAGACTACTGCAGATCTGCTTTTATTTATGTCCTTATTGTGTTCATCCTTCTGTCCTAATTCTATTCTTATTCATCTCTGTTGTGCTCCAACTTAGGATCCTTTTTTCGTGGTTGAATGATGTTGTATTATATTATTCTTTGTAATATACTAATATCTGATATGTTTATAACTGCTGTAATATATCATTGCAGCAGTCACATTTTATATCTGATATATATATATATATATATATATATATATATATATATATATATATATATATATATATACGGACGAACCCGTACCTGTACCCAAGTTTTCTTTTTTTTGCTGAATCCGCGAATCCGTACTTGAATCCGAACCCAAACAAGTAACTTAGTCTAACTTCAATAATAGTCTGAGGAGACCACTAAAAGTTGTTGTAAGGAATAAGTTAAGAATTGTAAATGAGACTTTGCCACACTATGTAAAGTTTACACTAATAAACATTAAAAACATGAAAATGATTGCATTGAAATTTGAACATTAACAATGGTGGGCAAAGTTTTAAAATTTGAATACTAACAATGGTGGGCCAAATTTTGAAATTTGAATATTAACAATGGTGGACAAAGTTTTGGAACTTTTGGAGCAAAGCAAGAATAAGTATAAGAATTGCAAACAAAAATTTGGCATAATAAGTGAAGTTTAAAGTTTTAAACTAATAAACTTAAAAAACATGGAAATGATTGCATAAACAATAAGAATGGTGGGTGGAGGTTTTGGGTCAAGGGGTAGTGCCCCTTGTGGGCGTTTGAAGGTAGAGCCCCTACTGGGATCAAGGGGTAGCACTCCTTGTGGGGGTTTGAGGGTAGAGCCCTTAGCAGGGTCAAGGGGCAGGGTAGAGCCCACAATGGAGTAGAGGGGCACAAATAAGGCCTCCAAAACCTCACAAACCTTCATTATGAATGCCATTTTCACAAAAGTTTCACCATTTTAGGCTTAAGTGATGGAAGACTCCTAGGCGTCCTTGGGACAGTTAGGGGACTCTTGGGAGTCTTGAGTGTTGGTGTTTTATAGCTTCAGGAGCTATTTTCCCCTTGTTTAAGGCAGGTCAGCCTTCTTGTAAACAATAATATTTTATATCTTTTATTCTCTAAGGGGGGCCGACCTCTATCCTTGTATATATGTGAGTTGATTTCATCTCATGTGATAATCAATTCAATCCTTCATTCTTACCTCCAGCAGAAGTTTACCATTCGATTTGCAGCAGATCAAACTTCAAGGGGAAGCATATTTATTTGTACTTAGCATCAAGGAGTGATGCTATTATTCATTGTATTAATTCAGCCTTGAGTAAGGCCAGACGTATAAGCAGATTTTTGCTCTTATTCATTCAATATATGGAGATATATTTTGCTGGGTTTTTCTCCCTTGAGTAGAAGGGTTTTACCAGGGTATCTGTTGTGTTCATTGCTCTATGTGTTGTTGTATTTCTGCTTATTTCATTTCTGATCCTAAAACTAACATGGTATCAGAGCGGGTTCAAGAGATCCGATCAGATTTAATTAAGCAGATTCTCTATGAAGTTCATTTTAGGCATTGAATCTTATGTAGTCTACTGGCGTGGCACTCAAGAGGAGACGTCTATATTGGAGGCGGATGAGTGGAAAAGATCGAGCACCTAAACATTCGCGTCTACTGCAAAGCTCTTATCTTATCATACAACATCGCGTGAGCTTGTAAGATCCATTGACAAATTACACAATCGACTCCTAGGGCTGTGGACACTATACATCATCAAGAATCACTAAGGACACACGGATCTGAGTATAGCGACTATCATTTGGAGTGACTCTCGATATGCTCGTGGCTGCGTAGCCTTTGTCTCTCGCCACTCACCAATTAGAGCCTTTCTCCACCTACGGATACTGAGTACTGGCGACACCATTTGGAATGGAATTAGGACCTCAGAAGGAAGCGAAAGTTGAACATGTTGGCAGGACTGTATCTAGCGAATAGAACTTCGGATTATTGTCCAAGTCATCATCTTTTTGTAGTGAGAGTAGTAGATCCTCCACAGACTTATATTTCAGGTGCATCTATTCTGATTGCAAGCGATCAACATTATTGGAGGCCCTATATTTGATTGCCTAGCCTGTGGTTCCTTCGTGATCGGGTAATCTCATTTGTTGTTGCACAGTGCAATTGCTAAGACAAGCGTTTGTTTTCCTGATTAACTATTTTGATAGTCCATGGTGGCTTCAGTTGGTGCTGTGGGCTGTATCCTTGGCAGCATTGAATCTTACAGGTTGTCAAATCTGATAGGATCGGTATTTCCATGATCACTTCCATATTTGTGATCTGTGATTTCATTGTTTTGACCTCTGCAAGGCCATGTGACAAATTTGTTGGTGGGCATACAAGGTGGCTCTTTTGGAGGCACTTTTATTTTTCGCTTTGAATCAACTATCTATCAGTTTGCTTGCTAGAGGTTTGCAAACTGGAGTGTATTCTTGCCTTGTGCCCAAGCTTACTTGAGTTGGCGATCAGACTATACCTGTGGCTGGTGCATCATCTACTCATCCCATGCAAGGAGTCATTGATCGATCTCATTCACAGTGGTGACTATTTGCTTGGCATTTGAGGTTACAACATTATTTCTATAGACAATTTTTGTAGAAGTCGTGTCTTGCTTGGAGTTCGATCGGAGCACCTTATTTGCTATATCGACCCCTCATTGTTTTTGTCGAGCCTTGTGAAGGAGTGCGACATATTTTGGAGGATCCACATTGGTGCTTCATTTGTTCAGGACGTGTGCCATATGAGTTGGATCGTGGCTCTAGATGTAATTCAATTTCTTTGATGACATTGTCCTCAATGACATCTTAGCTCCATGTTCTTGTGTATTTGATCGACTGGCCACTATTGCTTATGCTTGGCGAGTGTTGATATCTGAGGGTATTCATTGCTCCATCGGTCCTGGCAATCCTTGGCTCGCGAATTTGTTCATTCGAGGCCCAAATTTCACTTCATCGATAGTTGCATAACATATATTTCATGTTTGTTGCACGTTGGGTGATCCGATTCAGGCGGTTTGTAAGGTCGAGCCTTCAACCGTTATTAGTGGCAGATTGTTTGAATCAACACTTTATTCATTTATTGGCAGCAGCATATACATCCATTAAGTCACATTAATTTGTGCTTGAGATTGGAGTTTTCGTGGCATTGGGAATCGATCAAGCTCTCTTTTGGCTCCTCCTCCCTTGTTTGTACTGGTTATTCTATCGGTTTGAGATTGGCCCGATATATTTTGATAGTGGTCATTGTATTTGGCATATGTTGCATGGTGTTTAGAGGTGATTTGAAGCACTTGGTGTCTTGGCCTTGGTGACATCGTAAGTGGCCGATTGGTGTGCTTCTCTAGTTACTTGCTCAACAGTGGTTCTTGGTGCTTCTATTCATATCTTATGGAATTTTGTTGTTGGTACATTCACCGTCTCAACGGAAGTTTGCTGTTCCTATTCTGGGCGCATTTGGAGCAAATCTGAATCTTTAGGTGCAAAGATCAGGAAAGAAAAATTGGTGGATTGAGAGGAAGATTAGACAATAAAGAGATAAGTATTTCATACCCTCATATAATGTTCATGAATCTTTTATGTAGTTATTCGGAATAGTGAATCATGTATGCTTCTAGCATTGGTATTTCTCTTTGGGATAGGTTGATTTTATGAACTATTAGTAATCTCTCTAAAGATGCTTCCAGGACGGATCAAGGAGCATAAGGATGATGAGAGATTGCATTCAAGGGAGGAAGAGCTTGATGCATCCCTGTGAGGAAGTCACGCAAGCTAAAGAATGGAGACACAACTTGCTGCCATGGGGCTGAGTTGGTGGCACATAATTGGAGACATCTCTCAAAGAGGAAGAACCTATTCAGATTGTCATTGTGATCAGTTTCTCCAAAGAGGAGGAATTAACATTCAGAGGAAGTTTGACAAACCAACAAAGGCAACCTTGGACGAGGAGGTCAGGAGGTAGATGCTAGTACTTGAAGCTTCAGAGGGAGTCACATTATCATGAAAATTCCTTGTAGTGTATATTTCTCTGAGACAGAGAAATATGAGGTGAAAGCCCTTGTAGTGTATATTTCCCTGAGATGGAGAAATATGAGGTGAAAGCCCTTGTAGTGTATATTTCTTTGAGATGGAGAAATATGAGGTGCAAGCCCTTGTTCATCTCTAAGATTGAGATGAGACGTCATGTTGAGAGACTCCATGACGACATCACGTTGAGACACTCCGTGATGTACCCTTGTACTTGTGGTTCTATCCACATATGGGAGTAGCCATGGTGGATGTCATGTTGAGAGACTCCATGACGACATCACGTTGAGAAACTCCGCGATGAACACTTGTACATGTGTTCCTTCCACACATGGGAGTAACCATTGTGGATGTCATGTTGAGAGACTCCATGACGACATCACGTTGAGAGACTCCGTGATGACTCTTGTACATCTCTGAGATTGAGATGTGTTTTTGTTAATGGGTGTAGCCATTATGGGCGTCATGTTGAGAGACTCCATGACATAGATATCTGGAAAATACCTCCCTAGCTAAGAGGGAGTGTTAGTGTTTTATAGCTTCGGGAGCTATTTTCCCCTTGTTTTAGGCAGGTCGGCCTTCTTGTAAACAATAATATTTATATCTTTTATTCTCTAAGGGGGGCGACCTAGTGAAAAGGTTGCCTATCCTTGTATATGTGAGAGGTGATTTCATCTCATTTGATAATCAATTCAATCACTTCATTCTTACCTCCAACAGAAGTTTATCATTCCATTTGCAGCAGATCAGACTTCAAGGGAAAGCATATTTATTTGTACTTAGCATCAAGGAGTGATGCTATTATTCATTGTATTAATTCAGCCTTGAGTAAGGCCAAACTTGTAAGCAGATTTCTGCTCTTATTCATTCAATATATGGAGATATATTTTGCTGGGTTTTTCTCCCTTGAGTAGGAGTGTTTTCCCAGGTTTTCTGCTGTGTTGATTGCTTTATGTGTCGATGTATTTCTGCTTATTTCATTTCTGATTCTAAAACTAACACTGAGGAAATCCCGTTGTCCTTGCAGTCCCCAATGTCTCGGTGGTGAGGGGATGTCCTTGCCCCACTCCCGTGTCTTGGAGACGTCCCTGCCCCGTCCTCACATCTTAGAGACGTTTGTGCCCCCGAAACGAAAGGAAAATAAGGGGGGGGGGGGCGTGTCCCGATGTTTCAGGAATATTAAATAAAACCTTATTTAGATGAATTTCCTCTTTCCTACTTAAACTAAATGAAAGAGGATGAGAGTGATGTTATAAAATACTAATCTCCAAAAAGTTGGAGTACAAAATTAACAAATTCGGTCTAGAATTGTAGATAGATGGGAGATAAGATCTTGGCACCAAAAAATGGAGCTCACTACCCATCACACAATCACTATGAATGGATGTCTATGTGAGGCATTTAGTCAAGGTCACGAGTTATAGTCCAAGTCACATGCTGTAGTCTAGGTCATGTGCAACTGAAACTATTGCAAAATATAAAATCCCATATGGAAATCTGGATTTTATACACATAGAGAATGCAACACCAACATATCAATACACCACAATATACTAGAAATTTTGACAATGTTGAAACAATGCTATATGAATAGGAAAACAAAATGATAGAGGAGATGGGAGAAATGAAACCAAACCTTCATGCAATTGTAATCTTCAACAAATTGGTACCTAAGAGGAGTAAAGGTTTGGGGCTTCTTAGGAGCTTGTTGCAAATGGTCAACCGTATTTTGGTCTTTTGATCTCCATGGGCAGCCAATGATAAAGAGGCAATAGAAATGTGTGTGCTCTTAGCCTAAGTGTATCTAGTACTAGAGCAACGAATGAAATGCTATGAGTATTACCCCTAGGTCTACAAGGAAGGATCGACTAGTGCATATATTATGTCAATTGGAAATGAAAACCCAACAAGTGCCAAAAACATACAAATGGATTCATAAATGCAAATGGAAAATGGAAATAAAGAAGGCTAGAACACAATCACCTCAGACAAAGGAGAGATAAAAATCTACAAAAACATCAAAGCAGGATGCCCTCAACTGTGCAAGAATGCCAAGGAAAGACAAGCTAGATAGTAGAGTGCTCGAGAAAGCCTTCAGTATTTTGATAATACTGCTGGTGTGTATATTACATCAATTGGAAATGAAAACCCAACAAGTGCCAAAAACAAACAAATGGATTCATAAATGCAAATGGAAATATAAAATGGTAGAATACAATCACCTCAACTAAGGAGAGAGATAAAAATCTACAAAAATCTCAAGCAAGATGCCCTCAACTGTGTAAGAATGCTAAGGAAACACAAGCTAGCTAGCAGAGTGCTCAAGAAAGCCTTAGTATGCTGATAATAATGCTGGTGGATCAGATGAGAGCTTCCAAAAAAGCCAAGAGTTGCAAGCGAGAGCTTCAAAGATTGAAAGATTGGTTGAGAGATTGCAAGAGATTCTAAGAGATAGATTCAAAAATGGAGATTCGAGGGAAGATAAAGAGGCTTGGAACTCAAATTGGCTGTTGGGATTTGACTTAAGTCAGTTACAAACTTACAAATCTTGGCCGCTCAAGAAAAGGTGGCAAAAGTGCATAGAAGCGGTTGCTGTATGAAGAAGTGTTAGAGGATGCTTGCACGTTGTGCAGATGTGTGTGCATTATGTTGGCATCGAAGAACAATAGGTTTATGAAAGATTAAAACACTAGGGAAACATGAGGTAAGTACAGAAAAGACATAAAAGAACTAAGGAAAGACAAAAACATAAATGCAATTTGGCTCGTATGAAAAGGCTATGACATGGGTCAAATGAGCTTAAAAACATGCCAAGGGTTATGAACACTAAAACAAGCCCAAAGCACAACGTTAAAATTGCAAGGGTATGCAATTTTTGATATTAAAGTAACGAGTCTAGATGGACAAAATAGTAAAACAAATAAAAATCATGTTTTTGTGAATAGATTCACCTTGAAAATGCATCCGTATTCATCCAAAGTAAAAAAAATAAAAAAATAAAATGTTTGGATTTGTTGTTGACATCCAAAAATGTGTCTAGATTCAACCTGAGTTTGTCTTGGATTAAACCAAAGAAACGGGACTCGGACTCGGCTTGGACTCGGCAAGGCGGACTCGGACTCGGACTCGGGACTCGGCGTCAAACTCGGCTCCAGACTCGGCTAGACTCGGGATAGTGAAAAACTCAAGAAATTTAGAGATTTTTAAATATTTAAAACTTGTTTCAGACACCCTTTATTGAATACACCTTAAAGACACAATAACATCATCAAATTCGGCTCATTTGATTACATACACAAGTATACATCAATCACATAAGCATAAACGCAAATTGTAGCTGAAGAAAATAACAAACATAGATATATAAATATTGTCAAATGTATACAATATTACAAAACTCATGGAATAAAAAATCCATGTCATCATATGATCATCATCAAATGTTTCATACAAATACCAAAGGTAAATACAACTACAAGTCTATGGCTCAGAGGAGCCTGCACCCTCCGGCCCCGGCCCCCTGCGAAGGCGTCTAAGGTAGGTCCTGGATGATTCGACTGCCATAGCCGCTCCCCATGACACCATGCCAGGCTCACCAACATCAGGAACATTCGTGTCACTATTTGCCTCTGAATCTCCTGTCTGTGCTCGTGCTCTCCGCTCCTCCTCTGCCATGGCTACAGTCTCAACCTCTATATCTACCTGGTCGATCCAATCAGTGTCAGACTCGGAGGTTAAATTTTCTCTACTTCTATCGACGCAGTTTCTCCCATATTTTTCGACGGGGGTTTGGGGGCAACGCCCCCAAGGTGGGGTCAAGGGGCAGCGCCCCTTGCGCGCTCCCTGTCGCGATACAGGGCGAGGTCGAGGGGCAGCGCCCCACGAGGCCAAAAAAACTTATTACAAGTCTGAATTAGGGTTTCTTTGAGAGTCTTCCTTAGGGCCTGGTTTTGCTCTTGTTGCTAATTGGGTCTTGCTTGGTGAGTGAGTATCATTCTTGAAGGTCCAAGCTAGGTCAAGTTGGTGAGTGATAAAGTCTGGAATGTCAACCTGATCTTCAAATGCCCTGAAATTTGGCTAAGTCTGGAATATCCTGATCCTGAAATTTGACTAAGTCTGGAAAACTGAAGAATCCTCCAAAAACTAGATTTTGCAATATAACTCCTGGAGGCCCGAAACCACTCTCAAACATCCTGATAGTATATATGGAATATAACTTAAAGTATAAGTCTTCACTTATACTTAAATGTTATATTCCATAAAATAATCCTGACGGAGAGACCAAAATGTCAAATTTCGCCCTTCCAAAAAAACTTATTACTTTTAAAAAAAACTTTTTAAAATGTTTTTTTTTTGTCATTTTATTGACCCAACCAGTAGCCGAGTCTGGGGCTCAGGACTCGCCGAATCTGGCGATTTTGAGCCAAACTCGCCAACTCGGCGAGTCTGGCGAGTTTACTCCCCAGACTCGGACGAGTCCGAGTCCGAGTCCCTAGGACTCGCCGAGCATGACTCGTACTCGGACTCGCCGAGTCTGGGCGAGTTCGGGCGAGTCCCGTTTCTCTGGATTAAACCCATAGAGGTTTTTTTGAAGCCTAGATGGACTGACAAGAAGAATGGTTCCAGTAACTTAGATCTAAACCACTTGCTGCCTACTCTAATCCAGGTTACCCTAGACCTAAGGGTGGCATCTTGAACCATGGTTCGGACATGCTCTTAAATCATGCTTTACTTTCATCATATATTCCAAAAGTTAAATATTCTCAGGTTGAGCCTGTAATCTCTTTTCAAAAATGTGTCTAGATTCACCTTGAAAATGCATCCATATTCATCCAAAGTAAAAAAAATAAAAAAATAAAATGTTTGGATTTGTTGTTGCCATCCAAAAATGTGTCTAGATTCAACCTGAGTTTGTCTTGGATTAAACTCATAGAGGTTTTTTTGAAGCCTAGATGGACTGACAAGAAGAATGGTTCCAGTAACTTAGATCTAAACCACTTGCTGCCTACTCTAATCCAGGTTACCCTAGACCTAAGGGTGGCATCTTGAACCATGGTTCGGACATGCTCTTAAATCATGCTTTACTTTCATCATATATTCCAAAAGTTAAATATTCTCCGGTTGAGCCTGTAATCTCTTTTCAATCTTAATCAAACTTTCTTGATCCTTCTTAAAGATCCCTTTCTGTTCATTGATATATCTCTTTTGTAGAGTCATAAAGTCTTTGGAGGCTCTCAATAGAGCTTTGCTAGTTCCAAGTTTTAGACTGCAAACCAGTAGTCATTCGTAAGATCCCGCCGAGATTTAATGATATTTAAACAATATCCTTAAGGTGAGAAGTGTTGGGCATATACAGACCCTTAAAAATTTAGTTACTTTGGAAAGGTAAGGAGGCAAGGGAAAAAAGGGCTCAATCAAATGATCATGAGAGAGACTGTAAAGATAATATATTGACAATGCTGCAGTAATCCATTTGATGGATCTCAAAGCGTCCTCTGTTGAACAGAAATTTACCCTACCTAGATTATATTTTCTACCTCTCACTTGGATATTACACCAACCGAATTGAATACCATTGATTTTTCTCATACATTACCACTGTGGGTCAGTCACCATAGATTAGTTTTCCAAGTGAAGGCTTCACATTTTTCTTATATCATTTAAACTATTTTGGCTCTCCTCCTTATTGATGTAAGAATCTTTTTCATTTTGGAAGCTAAGCAAATCCCACAAAGTGGATCTCTCATTACAGTCCTCAGAGCATATACAAAACATAGTCGAAATAAAATTCAATAAAGCAATGATTCAAAATGATACAGTTGGCTTGTTGCAAGCAGAGCATCCCCCTTCTTCAATTCTCTCTGTTCAAACCTTATTTAAAAGATCCCTTTTTTTCAATTCACTCAGCTCAATTTAATAAAACAATGATCCGGTCAGCCTTAAAAGCATTCCTTTTCGTCAATTTGCTTTGTCCAATTTAATAAAGTAATGATCCAGTCAGCCTTATTATAAGCATAGCATCTCTTTTCGTCAATTCTCACTATTCAATTCAGTAAAGCAGTGATCCAGTTGGCCTTATTACAAGCAGAACATCCCTTTCTTTAATTCTTTCTTTTCAAATCGTTTTTAAAAGAATTACTAAACACCCTCTAACTCTATCATGGCTGGCACATACTTGTATTGCATCATGCCAATTGCATTTATAACTGTTCTAGTTTATATCCAGATTTTTTCTGGTAACACACATAAATTGATATCTTTTGTGGATCCTTTCTGAACATTCAGCCAATTACCTTCCTGTTCTCAATGTCTACTTCCTCACATTCAAAATGAAAGCTTTCAATTAATTTTTGTGAGGGGTTTCAAACCCATAGTTGGGAACTTGGGATGTCAGTCTGCGCTTCCTGCTGTTTCATTGGGTTTTCTCTTTCTAACATCCATCCAGCCTGGGTCTGCACTGGCCTCCAAAGGATTTTCCTTAATAATCTGACTGAAACCCAATAATTGGGATGAGACAGTTTGTGCTTTCTGTGAATCCTTTGGGTTTTCTCTTTTTAACTATGTTTTCGATGCTCACACCTTCTTCTAAACCATGCTCTAGTTTGTTACCTATGTCCTCTCACTGCTACCCATGTGCACAACAGACAGTGGAACAACTACCTTATCCCATCACCTTCCTTCACCTAAGTGCATGGGAATGGCAAGCAACCCCCATCATCTTCCTTCACCTCAGTGCATGGGAGCACCAAGCAAACCCCATTATCTTTCTTCACCTCAATGCATGGGAACACCAAGCAAACCCCATCTTCTTTCTTCACCTCAGTGCATGGGAACAACAAGCAAACCCCATCATCTTTCTTCCCCTCAGTGCATGGGAACATCAAGCAAACCACATCATCTTCATTCACCCCAGTGCATGAGAACAAGAAGCAAACCATGAGGTGTATATTTTACCATTTTCTAGGGATTCAGTATGGATGAGCTATTTAAAGGTCAAACAACATAATCATTATCTTATAGACATTAACATTTGAGGATGATGTAGTGGAAGCTTGCTTAATTCTAACATGTGGCAAATGGCCAGCTTCAGTTAAATTCATGAATTTAGGAAGCAGGGTAACTGTATGAGTTTGGTAAGGTTCCCTAGGATAAGGGATATCCTTACCATTTACCATATCAACATCCTTTAGGATAGGTTGACTACCTAGTTTAGGGCAATTTTTATTCAAGTAGTTAGCTGTGCTGTAGAAAGGCAATAATTCATGCTACCCATGTTCACAGTCTCACAAATAAATTTTCTGAACATTGATTTCAATCTTCAGAGCATAAGTAAAGTGATTCATTGACCATGAAATAATAAGCAATCTAGCATCCGCATGCGGCAAAGAGTTTGTCACTTCTTCAGCCCTAAGCAGTTTGCCTAATATTTGGATCTCATGGAGTTGCTTTGAACAGCAACCTAGCTTAGTCCAAAATCCTCTATTATAAACCTTTCCTACCACTTCAAAATTTCTGAAAAATTAAAAAAAAATCCTGTTTTAAGCACATTTCTCAGAAGTTACAAAAAAACCCTCAATTTTTGTAACTAAACCAAATTAATCCATTTATCACAGAATTTATGAGAAGGTAAGTCTTCATGATTCAAACAGTTCAAAAGAGCCCTAACTTTTTTGAGCCACAATTTAAGCATTCTCCATTGATCAAAACAATGTCGTATTTTCATTAGGGGAGATATATAACAGCGTCCATCCTACCTTGTTTGACTTTGAATCTATTTTCCCTTATGGGCTTTAACAGGTTTGCATTCCCATGAATATTGCCCCCTTTTAATTTCAAGTTCTTTTGAAATTGAATGGTATTCCAAAAGGTCATTTTATGGATGGGCAGAAATACAGAAATTTAGTAGAGGTATGTATGGTTTTTGCTATATTAAATAACATCATTTTCTTTCTCTTCAAATTTCCTTTATGCTTCTAACCTTCCCTTTTTTCTGCATTAATAATATTATCGTTGACTATAGCATGGTGTTGAAGCCATGCAGCCACAAACTCTGGTTAGTGAAATGTTACATTTGTTATTCCTCTGCATCCACAAGTTATTCAGTTTCTCCATCCAATTTGAATTATTCATTATTCACAATTTCCAAGGGCTTCAGCAGGTTTGCATTCCCATCCATGCTCCTCCACTTGAATATTGTCCCCTTTTAATTTCAAGTTCTTTTGAAATTGAGTGGTATTCCAGAAGGTCATTTTTTGGATGGGCAGAAATACAGAAATTTAGTAGAGTGAGGTATGTATGGTTTTTGCTATCTTAAATAACATCATTTTCTTTCTCTTCAAATTTCCTTTATGCTTCTAAACTTCTCCTTTTGGCTTTTTCTGCATTAATCATGTTATTGTTCATTATAGCATTGGCGTTGAAGCCATGCAGCCACAAACTTTGGTTAGTGAAATGTTACATTTGTTATCTCTGTGTCCACAAGTTATTGAGATTATGCATCCCATTTGAGTTATTCACCATTCAGGATTTCCAAGGGGCTTCCCCCAAGCCCACCAAGCCCACTAACTCAATATTCACACCCTCTGCAAAGTCAAACCCACAAGAAACCAAATGCTGTTCACTCTCAGCTGATCTTCACTCGAAAAATCAAAACAACATTTGATGACAGAAATTTAACGTAGCTAACTGTGACACATTCAAACCAAAAAGGGAACTTGGAGAAGCTTGAATATTTTTCTTCTTCCAACCAGATCAAGAATTCCAAGTTCAGTGCCCCCATCCCACCTTGCCTCTTTTACCCCCTTCTCAGTTATTGTTATCTCCTGTTACCATCTCATTCGTGTGGATTATTTTACCGTTATTGGCCATCATATCTCCTTATCTGGATTTTACATGTGCAATATATCTTAAGTTGCTCATGAGAAAAGGAACATAGTTAAAAACCTGGCTTCACTAATCAAGTTCAAACTAGTATTGGACTTGTTTGAGGCTTCTAATTGAGTTTTTACTAGATTGACAACAATGAGTTATGTTTAATTCTAATATTCTTTATTGCTTTCAACAATCATATCTTAAGATCTTGACATTGACTATTCCTTTAGTTGAAGGTAAATTCTTTTCCCTTAGAAGGGTCATTTCTGGGGCTTCACCCCTGATGAGGACGTTGAGGGAAGCTAGGATGCCCCTGAGATCTTGAGGAAAATCGCTAGCTTCCCTTGAAAGTGGGCCACTAGCCCTAACCCTAAAAGTTCTATTGGCTCCACCTTAAAAACTAAATTTTAATTAGCATTTTATTTGTAATTCGACTTTGCTTTTTGTTTTTGTATTGTAGTTGGTTGCTTGGTTTGATTTCAATATTATTTTGTTAGATGTATTCTTTTGGGCTCTTGAATTGCATTGATTTCAACAATCATATCTTAAGGACTTGATGTTGAACACTCCTTTAGTTGAAGGTAAATTCTTTGGTCCCCAGGTTTGGATTTGTGTCTAGAGGTTTGTAATCTTTAGAACTGAATAATTATTGCCAATATAAGGATTCCAGATCAACTTTGGAGATTTGTAATCCCTATATCCTCCTTGTGATGTAATTAGCTTCTGCTGCGACACTCTGATATAATTAGGAATTGGAAATTCTACACCAAGTGACATTTCTCTCACTGTCTTGGTTATGTCCAACTTTGTTCTACAATGATATCCTTGAAGATTTGTTAATGTACTTGCCAGTCTGCCAATATAGTCCTTTAATATCATAAGGTTGATACGGTCATCTAAAGTGTGAAGACAATTTTTTGTCTAGTGTTCTTTGGGCTTATGCACAGTTATTTCCCAATAACTCTCAACAACAAAACCAAGTGTTGGTAACTGGCAAGGTTCGTAATTTAAGACAAATTTTCTCTCATCCTGAGAGAAGAAACAAGAAGACATTTTGCAGTCTTGCAATTCTTACTTCCAACTCCACCTTACAAACATCGAACAAAAAATCATTTTCTCTCATCCCTTTTTACATCATTACACTCTATCAATTTTTTTTTCTTGTCTTAGCGTTGTGCTTATTTCTTCATCTCTTTGGCTCAATACTCTTGTTTCATTAAGCTCAGTTTGTAGTCTTATAATTTTTTCTTCTAAATCCATCCTACTAGACTCCCATATTCTATGATCCTTGACTATCTTTTCTTTTAATTTCCTAGCCCCTTCATTGCATTCTATCGATTCTTTTTTATCATTTCTATTTTGGTGCATAATTCCTTAGGTTTCAATTTCAGCACTTTTCTTTTATTAAATGTAGAATCAAGCTTATTTTGTAGCTTTACAATTTCTTCTTGCAGATCTGTCTCACAAGCATCCCATGAGCATTTATCTTCATTCATCTTTTGTTGTAATTCCTTAATCATATCGTTGCATCCTTCACTCATCTTTATCTTCATTCATCTTTTGTTGTAATTCCTTAAGCTCAGTTTGTAGTCTTATAATTTTTTCTTCTAAATCCATCCTACTAGACTCCCATATTCTATGATCCTTGACTATCTTTTCTTTTAATTTCCTAGCCCCTTCATTGCATTCTATCGATTCTTTTTTATCATTTCTATTTTGGTGCATAATTCCTTAGGTTTCAATTTCAGCACTTTTCTTTTATTAAATGTAGAATCAAGCTTATTTTGTAGCTTTACAATTTCTTCTTGCAGATCTGTCTCACAAGCATCCCATGAGCATTTATCTTCATTCATCTTTTGTTGTAATTCCTTAATCATATCGTTGCATCCTTCACTTTATTTTCCAACTCATCTTTTTCTTGAATACATAACTAATCATGGTGGTCAATCTTTAGACAAATCATTCATCACAACAGCATAACTAATATCTTGCACATCATCATCGTTTGGTCCAGTTGTTTGCATACCTTGCAAATCATTTTTACATGGATCAATTATTTTTGTACCTGTAAATTGGATGGATGTTTCTTGTACATCATTTGCAATTATTTACACATCTTGGATACACATTAGTGACTCTTCTCCTTTTTTAGTTTTAGCAACTTTTTGTGATTCTGATTTTAACTTATCTTCTGCTGTAATTAATGATTCTCTTAGATCTTGCTCCTTGATCTCCTCCTTGGTCATTTTTCATATGTATTCATATCGATCTCTTTTGTTGGGATAATGGTTCCCAAGTGGTGCCAAGTAAGCACTCGTCATGGGTAACACTAGCTTTGAAATCTTATGAAAACCTTTGGTACTTGTCATTTGCAATTAATGACACATCTTTGACACACATTAGAGACTCTTCTTCTTCTTTGGTTTTAGCAACTTGTTATGACTCTGATTTTAAGTTCCCTTCTGCTGTACTTAATGATTCTCTTGGATCTTGCTCCTTGATCTCCTTCTTGGCCATTTTTCTTATGTATTCATATAGATCTCTTTTTTTGGAATAATGGTTCCTGAGTGGCTCCAAGTAAGTACTCATCAAGAGGAACAGTAGGTTTGAAATCTTCTGACAAACTTTGGTACCTGTCAAGCTTGTACAATAATTCTTGAATAGGATCCATGTCCTCTTCCTTTTGTAGACCCTCAAATCTCTTAGATTAGAATGCATCCCGGCATTTTAGCTTATGAATTTATTATAATATTCAGATTAATAATTTATAATGTAATTCTGAAAATAAATCTTATCACGATTTTCTGCTATAATTATCCTTTAAATTGTGATGATTTCCTCTTGTATGTCTACTTTGAAAGTGCTTTCAGATCTGCCTGAATCAGAGGTTTTGATCCCTAACTCAGCAATGGCAATTAAGGGGTTTCGTTCTTAATTGTATAAGCATGAGCGGTTTTGTCCTCAAACTGTAAGTGTAATGGTTTATACTCCTCAATTAAGTAATAAATACATATATATTAATTTTTCCCAATTGGCGATCCTTTCTTCTTGCTTGGCCTCCTTTAAATAGAACCTCCCCCAATAGATGCACCTCTTCAAATGTCCCGTTGATTGGAAACAAACATTAAGTATAACTATATTTTTATTTCATATTAACTGCATTGTTTCCTGTGTTGAGGGGCTGTCTTAATTAAGTAAATCACGGCAGTTTATCACCAACAGCCAGTGCTTAATGTTGCCATAATAGTTTTATTAGGATTTATTAATACCTAACATCTGCCGTTGCCCATCACCCATTATAATTATTCAAATGTCCTTTATTTATTTTATAATTGATCACTCCCAAGACCCATGGGATTGCTATAATGGGCATCTAATTTAATTTTTAAGGAGGGGGCATTACAATAGGAGTGCTTTAGCAGGATAGCTGCCTATTCCCTTTGGGCAACAGAGTCATAACAACAATGAGAGAAGGCAATACACTTCGCAAAGCATCAACAAAACTAGGTTTTTAGCTATATGGGAACTAAAGATTACATTTCAACAATGAACATACTTAAAAGTCCATAATCATAATTATGACAACCCATATGAATTAATAGATGGTTATTACAAAACATTTGCAATTCATTTGGTACTGTCAGACACGCACCAAATTTTCAATACATTTGTGCCAACAAATAGGGCAAAAAGGAATACCTAATTGCTATTATAGTATTCCCCTGCATTGTTGCAAACAACCATGAAGACATTCATTGTTGAAGATGTACAAAATAGAACCCTTCCAATGCTAGTACAAAGTGTATCCCTTCATTTACAGTTACAACATTTTTCAACATTCAACATTCATTGTTGAAGATGTACAAAATAGAACTCTTCCTATGCTACTATAATGCGTATCCCTTCATTTACAATTATGACATTCAACATTTGGTGCTCTAGAGCAACCTGTACACTTAACCAGATTGAACAACGAATTGGTTTTTATAGATTCTTCATTGTATTCAGTCCAGCTTTTATGGGAGCTTAAAGATGATGAAAAACATTAAGTTCAAAAATGAGTGAAAAACTGTTGGGAAATATGGAAATCTGTATAGGAATTAATGACAAGCCTGTGCCAGACCTGCAGATGCTTGTTACATAAATGTTTCCTTTGGATTTTGTGTGTAATGGTGTAGGAGGGTTGAGCATTTTGCTGTAGATGCATCATCAGGGGATGGTTTGAAGAAAATGGCCCACAGAAGCTAATGGCTGCATTAAACACAATATCAATTGACCTTGTCATTTTATCCCTTTAAATTTGCATTTTCATGAATAAACAACAAATCTCAAGCACAATCCCACTCAATTCAGTGGTTGCGGAGCTCCATTGGGTCCATTTTAGGGTTTTGTGTCGTTTAATCTCTATTGCTTCTAATAGCGTGTGAATCAGCATGCTTTTGGTGAAAAGTGGTTTCCTGGGCGAGAAAAAAACCCTAAAGAGGACAAACGATGACATCAACCCTAGTTAAAATTGGTCATATGTGCATACAAGGCAGTAGGTGAAGTCAAATGGTGAGAAGTTCTTAGAGAGAGGGTAAAGTTCAATGGACTGACATATATAAGGAAAGAGTGGATTGAAGGTGGGCTGGCATCAGGGGAGAGGAAAGTCTAAAGTTCCAACAAGGAACAAAGGGAAGTGGGGGTGAGTAGAAAGGTATGCTTGAAACTTTGACAACCCCAACAATTTGCACAGAATTAAACATTTTAACCAACAAACAAAAATTTCAGACACCTTTTGGAATTTTTTGTATTATAGATCATAAACAAAAAATAAATACATTTTCAATCGATAAGGTTGAATTGTCTATTTGCAGACTATGCACTGTCTTGTACCATACTCCTTATAGACCATGCAGGGGCTTAACTCCTTATAGACCATGCCAAAACAAATTACAAAAATGACTTAAACCTTCCACAAAACCAAAGAGAATCTCCTGCCATTTGACCCTACTCTTATCCCCCCATCCCACAAGTTCAACAAAAAACATGTACTAAATCTCTTTTGCATACGTACATTCAAAGAAAATGTGCCTAATACTCTCAGCTACTTACAAACAATACATAAGTTCAATATGGAGATGAAATAGCATAGGGGAGTTTCTGCAATATGAAGAACCAGTTAAAGCAAGCAATTTTTGGTTCTAGACTATTACACCACAGAAGTTTGAAAATTCTAGGCCTATGTTTTCCAGATAGATCAAGACTCCAACATTTGTTTAGGTGATTGGGGAGGTTCTGGGAGTGAATCAAGGTTTTGTAAATTATATTAGGTTATAAATTTGGTATCTTAGAACCATCATTCCATATGAGCTTCTCAAAAAACAACATTGTTACTTACTCTACAAACAGGGAATTATATGATCCTCCAACCCTCCCTAAGAACTGAATATGTCCTCCGATGAGATGGAGGGAGCTTAAACTCGGTACTCAGATCATTTCAAGTTTTTAGTTGGTTGTTACTCAATATATCATTAAAATATATGATACTTTTTAGGTGCCAAGCTTTAGCTGAGCATCCTTGCAGCAAAGCAAGGGGTTTGTCTTTCTTAGAAAGGTTCCACCAGATTGATCTACTAGGGCTCAATGCACCCTTGCAATGATCCATAAACTCAACAGTTTTTAATCTGAATTCTAATAATCTCCCATGCTTTCCATATACTCTTGAATGAATTGGATTCAACAGGCGCTTCTGGAAATTTACCAAAAAGAATGTCATTTATAGGGAGTTGTTTCCAATTCTTTCCTTGTTTTGGAACAGCTTACTGAATGTTGTTACTACAAGAACCTTCCAAGGTTCATTTCCATTTAAAGCTTTAAAGATCCATTTGCTAGCTGGAGAGATGTCATGCTTTTTTAAATCTTTCGTTCCTAGATCTCCTTCATTCTTCTCTAAGCAACACCAATCCCATTTTACAACATGTTTTTTCTTAATACCTTTCTCGTTTGACCATAATAATTCTGTAATCTTTTTTTGGATTTTACTTATCTGGTAGCTACTGAATAGCCAAATAGAGGAATAGTAAAGGCTGTAAGATAATAGTATTTTTTGACAGATGTGAAATCTGCAAGCCATGGATAGGTATTGTTTATTCCATTGACAGTTTTTTTTATCTAGATTCTATATTACTCTTAATCCAGTCCCACATATCTTTCAAACAGGAGTTAACAACAGAAGGAGCGCCAAGGTACCTAACTTGTTTGTTAGGACCTCCCTTTGAAACTCAAACTTGCTAGACCAGTCTGGGGTTAATTTTCCCAACTAAGCAATTCTAGATTTGGCCTTAGAAATTCTGGTTCCAGAGGCTTCACAAAACAATTAAAGTTTATGCATAAGATTGTCTACAATCTTTTCTTCAAGGTTAACAAAAAACACAGTATCATCTGCAAATTGAATGTTTAAAAGGTCATCGCCATTGGGGAGAGATAAGCCTCTAACTTTAGGTGACAAGTTAAAATCCCTTACGAGGTAAAAAATTGCATTTGAAGCTATCACAAACAGGGCAGGGGCAAGAGGACAACCTTTGCAGAGGGAATTGATCTGACAAAGATCCATTAACATCTACTTGGGCTACAACATCATTTAATAGAGTATTCACCATTTGGCAGAAACCATTTGGAAAACTAAAAGCTTTAAGTGTCACCATCAGCGAAGATCATTTTATCCTATCATATGCTTTTCCAAAATCCAGTAAGAGAATGCCTATATTCTGGTTGGAAGCTCTAGCCCATTCCATAGCTTCCCAACTAGTAATGAGATTTTCCAAAATGTATCTGCCCTTAATTAATCCTGTTTGCATAGAGCTAATAAATTTGGGAAGGATGTCCACTAGTCCAAGGGCCAATATTTTAGCTAGAATCTATAATATATTATAGGCATGTGGGGAATGCTAGAAGACCACACATAGGTGACTTTAACAACTCAAGACCCAGATTAAATTTCTCAGGTCGATTAGAAAGAAGTATTGGGTCAGAAATAGGGTTAGACATACAAAAAGAAAGGGACTCCAGCAATAACTGACATTGCAGAGTTGAGTCCCAACCAACTACACAGAGGATCTGGGTAGCATCTTATTTTTGCAGTGGAGAGGTGAATAGCAATTTTTTTTCTCAAGGTAGGCTGAGCATCTGCTTCTTTTCCATACTTGGGTAATCCACATTCTCCCAACACCTTAATGGTGAGTGTAACTGTTGTGAGGTATTCACACATCGCCCCATTGCAAATGGGGACCCCCACTTTTGCTTTCTAGGGTTAGCTCTTTTAGTTTTGTTGTTGGTCGATTTAGTGTCTTAGCCTTTGCATTGAAGGGATTGAGTTTCTCAAAGTTCATCAAGTCAGGTGGGTCTCCTCAAGGTGGAGTGAAGGAGGTCGGGTCAGTTGAGTGATTAGGGGTTATTTAGATCATTTTAGGCTTCAAGTTGCTAAATCAAACCTCGGTTGAATGCATTGTGTCCTCCTAGGTCCTGTACCTTGCCAAGGGTCAAGAGCGAACTTTGTCTTTGAGTCCCGTCCTCATGAAGGACACAGAGTGAAATTCATCTATAAGCTTGTCCTTGGGCTGGTCACAGAGTGAAATTCATCTATAAGCTTGTCCTTGGGCTGGTCACAGAGCGAATTATCATTTTGACCTTGTCCTTACCAAGGATGGTGAGCGAGCTGCGCTTTGAAGCCTTGTCCTTAGGAGGGTTGGTGAGCGAAGTTTCTTATAGGTCTTGTCCTTGGAGCGGTCGTAGAGCGAAATTCTCTTTAAGGATGGTGAGCGAGCTTCTTCACGGAATTTTGCATCAGCTTGGGTCGGATTCATCTATGATCTTGTCCTTAGAGAGGGCATAAGGCGAAATGTATTTTAGGGCCTGTCCTTAGGCTGGCCATTGAGCAAACTTGGAAAGAACTTAGAGCGAATCCATATCTTGAACCCATCCTTAGGCCGATCACCAAGCAAAGTTGATTATAGGTCTTGTCCTTACTAAGGACATAGAGTGAAATCCTCCTTAAGGACATGGAGCGATCTGCATCCCTTGACTTTACTGCTGGTAAAACGGACCTAAGTATGAGTCTAAGAGAGAACTTGGTTCACAATCGTGCCTGTCTTTGCCATGGTCAAAGAGTGAATTTGGAGCTGTCCTTAGAAAGGTCAGCCAGCTAAGCAACTATAGGTCCTGTCCTCATCAAGGACAAAGAGCGAATTTTTCATGTAAGGCCTGTCCTCATGAAGGACATAGAGCGAACTATGTTTTGAAGCTTGCCCTTGGGCCGGTCATACAGCGATTTGAGCTTGTCTTTGAGAAGGTCGGTGAGAGAAGTTTATCTCTTGATCTTATCCTCATGAAGGACATAAATCGAAAATAGGATATAGGTCCTGTCCTTGAGAAGGACGATGAGCGAGCTTCTCCATTTTGGACTTGTCTTCTTAAGTGGGTGAATTCAAATTATAGGTCCTGTCCTTAGCAGGGACGAAGGGCGAATTTGATTATAGGGCCTGTCCTTGAAGAGGACATTGAGTGAAGCCCTTGCCTTGAGTTTGATCATCAAACATATGAAGCAATTTGATAAAGAATACATTTTTTAAGGGGCGGACCAAAGCAAATTTTTTAAGGACAGACATGGAGTGAAAATATAATTTAGGTCTTGTCCTTCAAGAGGATGGTGAGTGAATTTTGGATATAGGTCTTGTTCCTAAGGCAGTCATAGAGCGAAATATACATCATAAATCCCACCTTCATCAAGGACAGTCAGCAAATTAATTGTAAGTCCTGTCCTTACTAAGGACATAGAGCGAAATCCTCCTTTAGGTCATGGAGCAAGTTTTCAAGGCCTGTCCTCACCATGATCACAGAACGAACTGTTATATATCAGTCTTGTCCTTGGAGGGGACTTAGAGAGAATTCACCTAACTTGTCCTTGTCCTTACCATGATCATGGAGCGATCTGTTTTGGGGCCTGTCCTCATCAAGGACATATAGCGAATTTTATTTTAGCCTGCCCTTGCCTTGGTCCAAGAGCGAAAATAGTCATTTGATCATGTTTTTAGAGCTGTCATTGAGCGAACCTAATCATGTCCTTGGGCTGGTCACAGAGCAATTTTATCATTTTGGCCCTGTCCTTGGGAAGGACATGGAGCGGACTGCTTGCTTTGACTTTGCTCGCCTATGAGACATAAAGCTAATCGGATAAGAATGTACCTTACAAAGGTTTTGGAGCGAAGAATGTTGACATATAGGACCTGTCCTTAAAAGGGACAGAGTTATGTACCTTAGAAGGGTCTTTGAGCGAAGTTTTTTGAGGCATGTACCTTGGAAAGGGTCTTTGAGTGAAGTTTTTTGAGGCATGTACCTTGGAAAGGGTCTAGAACGAAATTGCTTGAAGATATGTATAATGCCTCCTAATATGACCAAATTGCACCTATAGCATGTACTTTGATTAAATAGGAATATGAAAGGCTATAAATCATGTGTGTTTGATACTTATTTGTTTATTTTGCAGAAAATGAAGAGAATCATGTTGGAAGAGGATCAAAACAAGTAAATGTCAACATCAAGATCAAGCTGCAAGGAAGATACACTCGAGGGAACTTCATGAGACAAGCATAAGAAGGTGATTATACAAGGAGCACTCACTTAGACAAAGACATGAACCACAACGTCAACTCTCACAGCACCCTGAAGGCATGAACGGATCAAAGGAGTATTAAGGAGAAGACATACAATCATTCCAAGGCAAGCAAGCAAAGATAGAGGGACTTAGCTATATCAATACTCCCATCACCATTACTTTGAGCGAACTAGAGAATGTTGAAGAGATCAATCAAATCAAGCCTACAAAGGTGCAAATTGAAGTGGCATCCCAGATGGCGTCCCAGTCATCTCCACCAATCAAAGAAGTTCCACATCAACAAGTCCTGATTCAATGTACATGACTCACCAGTGATGGTACAAACTCCGAGGCACCTACCCTCAATATCTATTGGTCCACATTCGCTGAATGTAATTTTGTCATTGGCGAAGGAAAGTTTGTTGTAACAAACCCTAATTAAGGTTTTCATTGTAGAATCCTTTCCATTGATGGAGAATCAATCCTGGCCCTTCATTGTAAATGAACTCTCTATAAAAGCTCAAGCTCTTCATTTGTAAAGGTTAATAGTTGGCTAATAGTGAATAGAGAAATAGATGGTTAGTAAGTAGTGTTGATTGTAATTAGGGATGGCGGATTCCAATTGCCTTGGGCAACATTGGAATCCGCCCAACGTGGCCAGCCCCTTCCCCAATGTGTAGGGCTGGGCCCTATACCTCACGGCATCAAATAAAGACTCCACGCTACATTCAAGCCAACACGCCAACATGATAGGGCCAACCCTATCCCAATATATTTCGGATTAAATAAATTAAAAGGTCTTTAATTTATAAGGCAAGCCGACATGTTTAGGAGTATTGCGCCACATATAAATAAACATAAATTTCATCACCATTCATTCATTCATGTTCATGCAAAATACTCATATCTGCCTTATGCGAATTAAATGAGAGATATTACAGCGAAATATGTCTGCTATACCAGGGAGTTATATCTGCCATTAAAGTGCGAAATTCATCCATAAGGAGAGTGAACTGAAGTGCTAAAGGCTGCAGACCAACAAAGTGCAGGTTTCATATGCAATATAATTCAGACCTAGGGTTTGGATCTGACTGCTGTTGGAAGTGTTAAAGGGAGCAGATTTGACAACTTGTTGCTTGTGAAAGTGCAGTCTTGTGAAAGGCATCATCAGCCCTAAGTGCAATCACCTTCAAGTACTTGAGATAAGTGTTGTAATCTTCATATGAATATAATCCATAATCAGATCTGAGGATCTTTTGTGGCTGGGTTTTTCCTCCTAGGAGGTTTTCCCAGGGTAATCGTGTCTTGTTCTTATTTGTTCTTTTCTTGGTTATGCTTAAATTTGGAAAACTATAAACCATTCATTTAATCAATTTAGTTAGTAATTAAATTCTGATTTTCTGAATTTACATTAATCTGAAAGTGTTAAAATTCAACAAGTAGAATAGCAATTAGAGTAGATTAAGAGAAAGAAGAATTTTTGGTATGACTTGTAAATGAGATACTCTTTTCATTGAAGTTATGGTGAAATTTGTTATTTCAACAAGCCTCATGGTTCTACTTTTCAATTTATTTTCATGTTGATTATATTGAATGGAAGAATTTGCTGAATGTGTTCGTGTAGAATCCACTTAGTCCATACCACTAGCCCCTTACTGATTGTGAGCGTGCCTTGTGTGGTCAACTGGAATAACACGAGCTTAACCTCAAATCGTCCTACACTCATTGTTTATGCATTAACTTGAATGGTGATCAATGTTTGGTGGAATTGGTTCAAACATCTTTGAAACGTCCTTAGAAGATTGCACTGATCTTGTGTCGAATTGTTCAGTTTGATGGTGAGAACTAGCTTGGTAGGATTCCACTGAGTCATTCATCTATATTCCTACATTCTAGGGCTTAGAATAGACTCTCTCAACCCTTTCTCTTTTGCTCTTTTTTATCTTCCAATTAAGTAGATAGGATCTAAGTTCTAGCAAATCAAGCATTTAGGCATTCGAATGTAAGTCCCCATGTGATTCCAGCATAATCACATCAAACCAACTAAGCTTATCCACACGTAGTGACCCTACATTTAGGAACCTTGGAGTTGTCTCGAATGATCCTTAAGACAATCTTCAGCATCCGAGAGATTTTGTTCAAGAGAGGATAAGATACTTACGGTATTTTATTCTGTGTTCGCATGTGCGTAAACAACACATCAACATTAACAAGTGTTAATATAATGAGTAGGATGAATGCAGCTATGCCCTAACATATTTAGAATGCTCTTTTTTCACACACCTGTCTTGTTCTTTCCACAAATTTCCTCATGCAACCCCAAGGGAAAAATCAAGAGGACAAGAAGTTTCATGCACCATTCAAGGGGGACATTATTCAAATGTATACAAAACAAAAGAGATTACAGAGATTTCAAAGGTGAAAGTGATGATGTATTGAACTTCAGTAAAATCATCATTTAAGTTAATAAATCTCAAATATCTGTCTCAAGGAGAAGAATTCCATTGTTGCAAATCCACAATTAAATGCTATTGATAATTGAAATCACCCACAATTGTCTGGCATGTTTTTCTTCTGTTCTCTTGCTCTCTCACTAATGTGGAATCCAATGGTACTCTCTCTATAATTGGAAGGCTGGGTGTAACAGGGGCCTGAGGTGTATGGGGGCAGAAGAAATTTCTCCTGCACATTTTACCTGGGTTTCTCTCATGTGCTATCCTTTTCATATACTCCAAAACTGCCATGCCTTCCTTTACTAGTATCCAAAAACTAATATGTTTTATCATATTTGAATTTTAAGGTGGAAAATGGAAGATGTATATGTGCACTGTTCTCTTTGTCTGATCAAGGTTGGCTCAAGGGAGGTTAGATGTGTGGAAGGAGAGGTGTTAACTTCTTCTCCTTTGTTTCCATGAGGAGGTCAATCTTATTTCGGAAATTCTGAAGGAAAAACACTTGGATCTACCACTTGTTACTTTCAAAGGAAAATCCATCCTTTGATGATTATCCACCTCTGCTGCCACCTCCAACTCAACTTCATGACATGATTATGCATACTAGCTATCCAGATGGTTTGGTCAGATTATTTACCCTAATGGGATTCTGTATTGGTGGGATCTCAGATGGCCATGGCGCGGTACATGTCACCTACACACACCAAAGGAGATCAAGGTATGGCAGTTCAAACTAGAATTAATAATTATTATGGTGATAGTTCAAAAACTTGGACCTAGCAAAATCTTGGCTGTCAAAGGCTTTGGCTGACTTGGACTAGATGATTTATACTTGGACTGTGACTTGATTGCGAGCTTAGCAATTAAAAGAAATAAAAATATATATTTCCATAAAGTAAACATAAATGAAGTGTAAGAAGCATACGGAGGATAAGGAATGAATTTAGAGAATCCATATGGCTATTTTTTATTAGCGTTATATAAAAAAGCGTATAATGCACATTGTAAGATCATATAATGATTGATTATCCAAATAGAAGATCACAAATCTATCAAAAAAATTTCAATTTGTTCTGCCTCTTGCTCATAGTCATTGGCCTCAAAGTGGGGGGAAAAACATCCTCCTTAGGGGTGAATGCACCATCAAGCATGCCCTCTTTCAATGCTTCTGCTGCTTCTCTCTTAATTTCTGCGAGATCTTAGTTGATAAATATGGGCTTCACATCCTTGGCAATCCAGTCACAATATGGATTGATGTCAAGCAATTCAGTTGCATAATGAGATGCTTACCACTTCACCTTTTTGACAGAAAGCTGAAAATTGTACTTCATGAAGACAAGGTCATTGAGGTGTGCTCTTCGGTCAGCTAGTCACGTTTCTTAGCGTGAATTCTTTCAAACAAGTTCCAATTGTGCTTAACACGTAGATCTGCTATAGTTGGCATAAAACATGAATGGCCATCCTCAATTTTGGTGTGTAAGCACCATAATCTGCCCCCCAGAAATCGGCAAATAAGACATTTATAACTTTGTAAGGTTCTAAGCAAACTAAAACAGCATTTATTAAAGAACTGTATTATGAAAGGACTCAATTCTTTTACCTGGCTGTTGGCTCCTTGTTCTTAACTCGTATAGAGCTGATGAACTCTCTTTGGTTGATGAATGATGATCATGTGGGCCAATATAAGAGTCTTATCTATTCAGGGCGGGAGGAATCAGATCTTGTGTCATTTTTTTTGCTCATATGCTTGGAAATGTGCGAAGTGGTATTTGAGCTGATTGATTGTACTTGGTATGCCATGCTTCCAAATGGGATCCCTGCCCCTTTCCTACCAATGGATGACATTTTTGCATAGATGCACTGTAAGTGTAGAGAATGAAAGCAATAAGCAGCTGAGGGTAGAAAAGAAGAAAGAAAAAAGTAGAATAGAAAGATGCATGGAATCAGTAATTATTCAATCCTTTCAACATGTATGATGATGATCACTTTATGGCAGCTGAGAAACAGGCCATAGTGTATTTCTGAGCTGAAAGCAGGTGTGCAAATGTAGAAAATGCTGTTGCTAAGGGTTTTTAGTTCCTCTGGCCACCTTTTTGTGTTGTTGCGGAGTTTTACCAAGTTTTGACGAGTTACTCACCAATTACTTGCCTGAAACTCTCCTTTGGTGAGTGGTGGGAAGCTACTCGCCTGCTAAATGGACTTGTGAGTCAGACGAGTGCTTACCGTGTTTTTGTATTATTATTAAAACACTGCAGTAAAACATTAAATTAAATATAACTTGCAGTAAGGCATTAAATTAAATTAACTATTTGTTTAACTGAAAATGAATATAAAAATGGTTGACATGTCAGAAGATGATTAGAGCAGAAGTTAGTAGTACGGAAGTTTATTGAAGCTAGTGATTTTATGTTTCACTTTCATTAGTGTAGATATAGAGATTTCAAGTCATTTTGATTAAGTTTGCCTTTTGATGGTGTTATATAAAAGGTTTGAGCCTATTGTATATGTTTTTCAGTATCAATGCTTGATCATTATGCATGTTCCTTTGACATTTGTGAAGATTTATAGAATTTTTTGCCTACTAAAAGACAATTAACTCAAAATTGGCTGGAAGGTACTAACATTGTACAGACACTAACGTAATTTGATTGCAATTGTGGATCTGCATTGACACCTGCAATTTTGCCAGCTTTTTTATTTTTGCTATGACAAAATTTGCTTATTATTATCCTATGCTGATGTTCTGGTTGAGGGTGTTTTTCCTGTACTTTTCATTCATGTCTTTCATGTAATGTCCCTTTCATATACTCCAAAGCTGCCAATTTTTTCTTCCTATGACGGCATCCAAAACCACCTCACATACCATGTATAAAATTTGAATGTGGAAAGTAGAAAACTTAGTTACATTCTCAATGTCTGATCAAGATGGCTCATTATCATGTAAGGTCAATCATTATTGTTAAAGTGGCTGGCAGACACTATTGTTAATACTATTGTAATGTGACTGTGGTTGTGTATCTGCTTTGACACCTGCAACGTGACTTGTCATTATTTATTCGTTGTCTAATGTTGCTGCTTCTTAGTCTAATCTGTTGTTCTGGCTAATAGGAAGCAAACACAGGGACTCTATTTTCGTGTTGCTGAAATTTTGCTGTCTGTGTATGTGCTTTCTCCAATTATCTGCGTAGCTTTCTCACAAAAACATGGCTTTTTTTTGTATGTTGTCAATCTCTGTATCGGAGTATTTTTTTTAAATATTATTTTCACATTTTCTCACACGTACCTGGAGACATCTTTGCAGTAGATTTCTGCAATGGTCAGTTGTTCTATTAGCTATAAACTAGTTTAATACTCCGTTGAAAGATTTATTTGTCTTGGGTACAGTTTATGTACAAAATGATTTTCATTTTTTTTCTAGGTAATTGAAAATCAAAATCTAGTTTTTTGTGTTGAAGATGAATAGTTTGTGCAGGATCAGAGCCATGAAGAGCAGAAATTTTACCACACAGAAGAATATAATGGTACTCCAGATGGTACTGAAGATCCATTGGATTCTGTTGGGGAGGTCAATCCTTCTGCACTATATGTTCCACAGAATGACACCTCCTTGGAAGACACTCAGGTAAATTAAATGATTTCTCATTTTGTTGATGTTTATAACTTTGCATACATGTTCACATAAATGTGCATGCATAAATTTTAGTGATGAAGCACCAGAATGATTGCTTTATTTCCAGCATTAAGAAGCTGAATTTTCTTCTTCTTGTTGCTGTATTCTGTAGAGTTATGCCAACCAGAATGCAAGTCTTGATCCTGCTTTAGAACAAAGGGAGTCTCACATGGAACCCTTGATGTCTCAGTCTCAAGTGCCACAACAAAAACAGCATTCACCTGTGCAACAGGGCCATCAAGAGCTGGAACTGGACCCTAAGGTTCATGAGCAGCAGCAGGAATACAAACATAAAGAGAGTCAACAGCATGCCCAATACCATTCCCAGAATGGTGGATCATCAAGGGGTTATCAGGGGCAGAGAGGAGGACGTGGTATGGGTTATGGGGGTGGCCGAGGGAGGGGTTATACGAATGGGCGAGGTCGTTTTGGCAGGGGTGGGGGCTATTCCAATGGTCGTGGCCAGTATTATGAACAGGGAAATTACTATCGCAGAAACTTTAATAGTGGAAGAGGACGTGGGAGGAGAAATACTGAAATGATGGACAATAACTATGTGGATGGTGCATTGCAGGATAATGCTGCAACACAAGCAAATTAGTTTTGTCAGTTATAATCTTGATGTTTCCAGTTTCCCTGGACTTTTTTGTTCAGAATTGAATTGCAAAGTTATACTTAGATCTAGGGAAAAATTAGATGTAGAACACTGGCTGTCTCTAGTGGATGGATGCATGTCGTAGATGTTGGATTACTCTTAAACTTCTTGTGAAAATCTTTCCAGTGTATAAGATAAATTTATGGCATACCCATCAAGGGAGTTCCTTTTTGTGGATGGTTACGCTAAGCTTTCCCTTCATGCAGGGGACTCTGTACGAGTTACTTTGTTTTTAGCCAATGATGCATTCCTGGTATGCTTTGTTTCACATGCAGCTATTTTGTCTCCACAGCTTGGGGCCAAGAGACCTCGGCTTATGTAAACAGCATTTTTGATGTCTTATTGGATCATGCACATCTACGAGGCCATGTAAGAGCATGGAATTTTTAGGTGGACTTCAAAGGACAAAGTAGGGGCATATCTCATGGTTAGCTAATTTTTTAATCGACAGTAGATGCTGCAACATACAGGTGGTAATTTCTATGAGACTGCTAAATTTTTGATAAATGACAGGAGGCTAAGAACTTTTACTAATGGTAATAGATGAGTCATGACACTTAAGTCAATTGCTAGTTGTCTAGTTGTCCCTTGAGGAAGTAAAAAACCCCATGTCTATATGACTATTGATGAATCCTGTTCATAACATAGAATGCTTTCATTCGAACACCTGGGCATCCTTATGTTGGTGTTCAAAATTCTTATATTGGTGCTTGACGCCAAGATGTATGATTTTATGAAACAGTATATGATTTATTTGTGTCAGATTATCATCTGTTTACAACTAATTATATGCTGAACTGAACAGGACGCTCATGCACTGGTCTTTCAAAATCTCATTGAATGTTCACTATTTTCAGGCAGTTTCATCCACACTCAAATAGCAATAAGGATATATTATGACTAGCTAAAATATCTATTTTTGATTTGGGTTGGATTGATATACTGTTTCCAAATTTTTTTATGTTGACATGAGAATGATGTTTGTGTACCTGTCTTTCAAAAACTTATTGAACAGTTAAGTGGTCATCGGTATATTGATGATTTTGAATTGCTTTCAAAGAGCCCACAAAAGATTCAAGTCTTGCTAGAGTGTAAAGGTCCAAATGCTTTTATGGGATGAGAATAAGATTGTGCCTCAGGTGAATTTGGTGGAATGATAACCTTCTGTCCTTGACTTGGAGAATCTGATGCTATCAGGCCACAAAAAGATTTGCAATGTTTTTTCATCTATTTTCAATGGTATTTATGGCAAATGAAGATATTTTTTATTGCAAAAGGAAATCAAGTGCACTTCACTATAAAAACATCTGGCATACCATGTGATACATGTTGAATGCAATTTATCTTCATTCTAGTTTTCCAGAACCAGATTTGAGTTTCAAAAGAGGCTGATGGATATATACCCTGACAAATCTATCAGTCATGTTTGCTGGAGTCTCATATAGTTGAGCAGCTTGGTCCAGCATTTAGGGTATACCTCCACTTAGGGTGAGCATTTGAAACATAACCAGTTGCTCATTGGATGCAATGACACAATTTTGTATAACTATACCACTATGCTTCGGAGATGAGATTTATGCTACATTACTCTTCTAGAACTTGCGGTGTGCCTAAGTACAATATATTTAGTTTTAGCATGTATGTTTAACAATGTTATGTTTACTTGCGGTATTTAAGTCGTGAAATGGACATTTGTTTTATTAGGGTTTTCGATTTCATTGAATATGTAATAAGGGAAAGCTATTATAGGTGTATTCTTATCTTTATCAAACACATTTTGTTAATGCAATACAAAAAGTTACCATTGTGAATACTTTTTTGTTGTCAGATTTGTATAAGCAGTCCATCTCATGTTAGTGGGCTCTTTCCTATTTTATATACTGGTTTGTTGCCAAATTTTTTTTGACATGGCTTTTTGATGATTTGTTTAAAAACATGGCAAGTGGTATCAGTTGCTTTAGTCAATTATTTGCCACCACAGTCAACGTGCTCAGAGGTTTGTATTTAAGAAACAAACCTGGTTTATCCATTGAGTTGGTTACTTAAGTTTGAAGAGAGATTCAATCTTTTGGAGAAATGGCCAGGGGATTTAGATTCAAAATGTTCAAACCAGTGAAGCACATTTTAGAAGATGTAATGAAGATTATGTGAATCCTATGAGCGATATTGATCGTACTCCCTCAAATGGTGAAGAGGGAGAGGTAACTAGCTTGCAATGATCCTCTTGTAACCTACAAATGAAGATTTTAGAGGTAGGGGAGATTAATAAGTTGTACTGCCCTTTAGGGTACATAGAATAAAAATGCAAGATGATAAGCTAAATACTTGAATGATGGTGTATGGGTCTTTTAAGCAATTTAAATGATCTTTATATGGTTGAAGATGTACGCTCGAGTTTGAGTCAAAATCCCTTAATGAAGAAACCTTTTAGCAACTTGATGATGAGATAAAAGCCTAAAAATCATTACTCTTGCACCCTTGGTAGAGATAGTTGAAACGGTTGATGCCAGTAGTTTCTATGATTGGCTTAAACCACTTCGATGTATTCAATTTTTTGGTCCACATTAAAGGCTAGGTTTTGGGTCATCATAGATCCTAGAAGCACTTCAAATATTTCAAATATTTTAGACAAATAACAAATTTGTTAGTTGGGACTTCATGTGGATGTTTTGAAATATTTCTTGCTTAGATATGGTGAATAACCAATAACCAATGGTTGGAGACTACACTCTTGAAAGACAAGTTTTATAGTAGATATTGTGGGGCATAGATGCTTTAGGTGTATAATGTTTACTCATAAGAGAGGTTCCTTACATTCAAAGTAGGGCGACCATGAGTACACTATCAAGTCCTTACATCTTATCTTGTTAAGTCATGGAAAACACCTTTGATAAATGGACATTTTGGATTATATTGCGTTGATTTGAATTTTTTTTTTTTTTAGTTGAACTAGTATACCTATATTTAAAAAATATATGTAAAATATGCCGAGAGATATCTTATAATAGAAGAGAATCATTTGTAAACTAAATGTTCTTCTAAAATACTAAATACCAAGAATACAAATCAATTAAAGTCTTGCATGCAAAAATCATTGAATCTAGTTAGACACAAGTTGCGAGGGTTCTATTTTATTTGGAGTAATAAAATAGCACCTCCACAAAAGCTGAAACATGGCATATTTCATGCATTTACCTGTCGTTTGCATGCCAAATTGTTTCAAAAATGGATTTTTGTTTACAGACATTTTGATGACATTGTAGATGCCTCTCGGCATAATTATCAAATAGTGTAAACCTTCTTAAGGAACTTCCTCTGCACGGACTTAAAACATATACGTGATATTAATCCAAGAAGGAACTTGCAATAGTTCGTCCCTATTTGTATGATTATTTCTAGGAATCTAAAATTGAGAAGCTTATGCAAGAGTTATTTGAAACTAAAACAATACCAACAAACTTGAATGTTGTAGTAGTGGTTTTGGCCAAAGACAATTATGGATCCTATTTCTTGTGTGTTGATTATAGAGAACTCTTTGAATAACTAGAAATACCAAATTTCCAATGCCATTGATGGTCTATAAATGAGTTGCATGGAGCCAAATAATTCTTGAAGATTGACCTTAGCTAATACTAGGTCTCAATCCAATTTCAAGATCATAAAAAGGTTGGAATTTAAACTCATCGAGGACACTATTGATTATGCATGTTCTTTTTGGCTTTTGCAACATTACTCAACACTCCAAACATTGATTAATTTTTTTAGAAGTTCCTTTACAAATTTGAGCTTGTTTTTTAATGATATTTCTATTACAATAAATGCTACTACAACATAATGGACATATGAGTATCATACTTTCACTTTTAGCAAAGGAAAGGTTGCATGTCAATGAATAAAAAATGGTGTCTATTTCTATAGTGCCTTGGCCATCGTATTTCTATAGAGAGGGTGCACATGGACCTTGCAAAGATTAAGGCTATATGTGGTTGGCTTACACCTAAGAATTTTCATATACTCTTTAAGGTTTCTGTAAAAGAATTGTGAGAAGCTTCCCTTTAATGGCATGACTTTTGATTAACCTTACCAATGAGGATTCTTTTGTTTGCCTAGAAAAAAAAAAGCAAAAAGCCCTTCGTTTTTAAATATCCTTGATTGTTTTCAACACTATAATTAATTGTGATAGGGTAATTGACCCATTGCCTTGAACACATTTAATTGAATGACATAGAGAAGCACATGTCCACAATAAAGAGATGTTGGCTATATTACATGCTATGGCTAAATGGCATCAATTCCTCATTTGGAATAAATTCTTTATGTGGTCCTAGATGAGTATTTGGCAAGTATTTTAGACTTGTTTGTGGAGTCTCATCTTGCAGATTTGGGAGACATACTTGAGGGGATTTCTCTCCCCTTTGATGATAATTTGAGCACTCTTGATGATAGTTCTTTGGAGATTGATATTGATGATTTTTCTTCTTCACTTGCTTTGTCACATTCCTTGGTTGAGTTTGATCACGAGTATGCACTGGCTTCTTTGAGCTTGGAGACTCCTACTCAGTTTTCAGAGACTTCTATTTAGAGCCTTCCTCCATTTTTCAGTTGGACATGGCATGACTTCTTCATTGTTCGATGGACTTGTTTCTTCCTAAGGTTAGATGTGTTGCTTGTAGCCATTGGGTCATCTTTTGTTTTCAGGCATACTTCATCATCATTGGAGCTTTTTCATTATGGAGGGATACCACGTCTCTCTTCTTCCTTCCTATGGGGGGATTCTTGCTTGTATATACATGATGTATGCAGTTCTTTAACGTCTGTGTGATTAATTCCTCCATCCATGCATCTTGTTTCTTTTCTCTCTTTTGGAGATGATTTTTCAACCATGTGGTTTTCTCCTTTTCTCTGTTTGTGAGAGATTTCATTTCCTTATATTGCATTTGCATTGTATAGGGGTACCTAAAATGGCTTTGTAGTCAAGGCCCATATTGTATCTTGCTCATATTGCATAATAATCTTCTCCTCAAGTTGCACTCAAGGGGGGGTGTTGGAGAAAATTAATATTTACTCTATGCTAGAGTTAACTTAGGTATCATTATTTCCTTGGTTACATTAACATTTGTGCCGTACATTTGTTTGGTGAATTTACCTATTCTCACCTAGCCTTGCATCTCATCGAGACATGGTGTCATCCTGTGCTCTCAGCTCTCTCGCTCTTGCTTTTATAAGCAAAACTCACTGTACATTTTATTCATCTGAATACAATCATCTTTTAGGTGAAATATTTTATTTTCTCTGTGTGAAGGTTATATTGCTATTTGTGCTCCCGACATTGGAGTCGATACTCTAACAATTAGAACTAGCCATCTTAGTCTTAAAATATCTTGCCATAAGGAACTCTTGCATAGTAGCCATAGAAATGTATTGGTTGATTGTGCAACTGATTGAGATATTATACAAGGGAAAGTCAATGTGGTTGTAAATGCTTTGTTATGTCGAGATGAGACACTTGTCTTGAGTACCATTTCTCTAAGCTATAATATTTGGTTGAATGAATTACTTGAAGACCAACATTAACACTAATATAGTTCAACTCATGAGATATTGCAAAACAAAGGATGAGAAATGTTTTGTTGATCAAACATCATGTTCTTTTGAGATTCCATGTACCTTGAAACAAGATCGCCTCATTTATACAAGGCATTTAAATATTGACATTCATCAACCATTAGATGGATTGTGGATTTTTATAAAACTTTTAGGAATAATTGCTACTTTCTTATGGCAAAACATAAAGCTAGACATCCTCAAATTTGTAGTTGAATAAGACACCTATAAGTGCAATAAAAGGGAGAGATTCCCACATCTTATATTTTTGAGCTTAATGCATTCTTGATTAAAAATGTAATATTTCAATGTACTTTATTCCAAGCTTCCTGGGACTTTATTTGTAAGGATGTAATATATGTTGTGGCAGATTGTTTGAAAAAGTATGGATATTTCTCAAATATTGTGAGGGTATATTTTCAGCTTGCATTTAAGTTACAAGGTTCCATGCAGGCCCGTAATTTGACTGCCACCCCTGCCTGTCATATGAATTTTTTATGACGGTTTAGTAATTCTAATGCCTTTCGTTTTACGTTTTAAAAAAATATTGTGTCAATTTTTTTTAATTTGTGAGTAGTTTAATATAAATTCTTTAAGCTTCATAGAATTTAAGTTCCAATAAAAATCAATTGCGGTGAAAAGAAATAATTCCATCAAAAAAATGTAAAAATTTAAAAAACAATGATAAATTAGTAATGCACTAAAAAAATCTTAAATTTACTTGTAAGTTTCTAAATTCACATGCAAAAATCTTGTTTATTATAAAAATTGAAACTATTTTAGATTTTTTTATTACATTATTTTAAAAAATTAGAAATGATTCTATCTTTTCTTTTCAATTGTTAGAAATTTCTATATTGATATTTAAGACAATCTTATAAAAAATATTAAAAAATAAATTGACAAAGTTTATAAATTTATATAAGAAAAAACATACTAAAAATTCATATAAAAATAATATAAAATTAGAAACAATTATATCTTAATCCTACCATTTTTAAATATTCTAAATAAATTACCTATATATATTACCTATTATATTTTTTTTACAGATTATTAATAATTTTAAGTGTCATATATATGGTTTATGGAAAAAATAGCTTATCGATACATACGGTCCACTAATTTTATTAGTTGTAATATATGGTCTAAAAGTGCAAAAACGGCCATATAGCCTGTCAAATTCCAGGCCTGGTTCCACGACATATTGTTTGCATGGTTGCAAGCTTTTTGATGGGTCCCATTTCTTCACCACAGGCTTGCGGGTGCTATCAGATCAATGATTGGCATTTGTGTTCAAATCTTCTGATATGAAGGATCCTTGGGCAATCACGATCATCCATTTTTGCGCAATAGTCTAGATCAACGACCGACATTCAAAATTGCAGCCAGTATTCAAAAGGTAACGGTTTCAGAGGCAAAATATCAAGCAAAGAGGAGAAAATTGATTTGATCCATCATCCGAGCGACACAATAAGTTGATTTGATCCATTTTTGTCCTCTGTGTACGTGATCCAAGTGTGCCCATGCTGCTTTATGAGCTTGTAGGTGATTTCTTTTCTGGCAGAGGACAATCAGGACACCTGATGTTTCCTATAGCTACTCAAATTTCATGGGTCCGTTCTATATCAATTGCAGAGGGCATTTATTGGACCCATTCATTCCCTCAAGAGGGCATTTTATTGCAAGCTAGAGATCATATCTTTGAGCTAATTTACCTCTTGATCGTCCATGTTTGCTAACCCTAATTGAGTTTAGGGTTTGAAGTCAGAATGTACATCTCAGTTATGCCTTCTCTATAAAGGTAATTTTTGTAACCTTTTTAGGGTTCTCTCCTTGTCTCTTATAGAAATTCTATTTCTGTAATTGTAAATATTGCCTTGCCTCTTCATTAATGGTGCCTTCTTTCTCATCTTGATATCGTGTGCAAATTACCTTGTCTTCATGTTTGGATGCATATTTCTCCTTTTTCAGATTATATGTTGTGTCAATTATGCTCATGGATGTTGCATTGTGAATGTTTTCCTTTCCTTTTAACATCTTACAAGTTCCGACCTTCATATGTGTCTTAGGAGATTGAGAAGAATAGAAAATTGTGTAAGTTTCGGGTACTTTTCATTTATGTTCTCTGCAATCATAGGCAGGGAGAAATAAAAGTCTAATCTTGGTGCATTACCTATTTTTATTTTATGCATTTCCTTCTCCCCTCCCCTGTACAATTCATTAGATTAAGTTTACAATTAGTTTCTTGAGTTTTAGGTTGGTCTAACATTTTGTACGTAGATTAGAAAGGAATCCAACCTTCTCCTGAGATTCAATCCTATTGTGCAAGGTCCCAAACTTTAGGGTTGTTTCCATGTTTTACAAGGTTGTTGAGTTGATAACTCAACAAGGGTGCAAGCTTTTGTGACAACAATTTTTGGCACACTCGGTGGGACAAACTTCATTAGATTATATCATCAGCCTGCTATTTGGATGGTGCTAGCTAAAGAAATTCAAGCTTCATGCTAAGGAATTAGTGCTAATGTTGGCATCTTGGCCTTGAAGAGATCTTTGTTCAAGCACCAACGACTCTGCATTCACAATTTGGTTCTTAGATCAGACCTGCTACTAATTTTGTGCCTATAATTCAAACAAGGGCACCTTCTAGAGGTATTTTTCAATATTTAGAGCTTTCATTTTCAAGTTCTAGAAGAAGTAGATTTTCATTATTACTAGTTAGGGGTGTTAAAATTGTAATCATGTCATCCCCTTGGTCTCATTCTACTCCTCCCTTCAATAGGTCATCGCAACCTAGGGTTCCCACTACTCATTTCAATAGACCATTATTTTATATGGCTAGAAATTAGGTTTTTGTTACTTTCAATGGGGGATCTCCCCTTGTATGAGCCCAACAAAATGATATACCAGTGATTGCATTAAAGAGTATACCCTATTTCACTGGTGAATCAATCACTACTCCCATAGAGCACATTTAAGATATTGCGAACATATGCTCCACCCATAATGTCACTAAAGACGATGTTACTGTTAGGCTCTTGGCCTCATCATTAAAAGAAAAAATCTTACATTGGTATAGAGGGTTGCAACCCAACTCTATTCATAATTGGGATGAATTAGGAGAGAAGCTATGTGGAAAATTTGGAGATAAAATTGATCATCTATCACTTGTAGAATAGTTAACCACAATTAAAGGGGCATCACATGAATTCATGATAGATTTTAACCTTAGATTTCAAAAGACTTGAGATAGAATCCCTACCCTAGTGAATCCATCTCCCAATCATGCCTTCTTGTATTATCTAAGAGCTCTCAATAGTGATGTAGCTGTCATGATACAATCAATAGGTGGAGTTACTCTACCAAATGCATATGATATAGCCATAAGGAAAAAAATTGTTTGATACAAGTTGGGAAAATAGCTTCGAGACTGCCAATGCCCCTATTCCTAGAAGCTCCTACTTAGCAACCCACCCTAGCTCCTATCTCAATTGCATCTACAAGATAGCCATCTACATCTTATTCATCTTCAAGTGAGTTTCATGAGATCAAAACTATGTTTTAGAAATTTGACAATGAGTTGGTGACATTAAAGAGGAAACCAACCCAAAATAGGAGACCCTATAAGGTACAAAATCAGAATTATCAATAGAATAGGCCATCTTTTCAAGGGAAAAATCAATTGTTATACAAAGCCCTTGAATAGTGTGAATCCTACGATTGCAGACAACTCTAAAGCACTTGCTTAGATGCAAAACAATCTTGCTCAGGAACATGATTGGTGTCATCATGCAATCAACCTCACAATTAGATTGCATGTCAAAATGGAGAGGTTGTTCAAGGTCTAGTGGTACAAAATCAATCGATAATTTCAGACAAGTAATATGATCCAAATTAGTCAAGTGCTGGTAGTCAAGCTCGCATGCAAGGAGATTCTACTTTTGTCAATCGACAAAATGCAAAATTTTATGGTATAAACTAGACAAGTAATGATGTAGTGCCACAAAACACAAGATCAAAAAAGAGAGCCGTGGAGAATGTTGCACCTTCCATGATGATTCAAGCTTCAATCTAACGAGTGACCACACATACTACAATCCCAAGAAAATTAGATATAGTTTTTGTCCAAAATGCAAATTAGAATATATAAGCAAGAGGATTCTCAGTGATGCAGCCAAGGTAGGGAGATCCAATGAAGGACAACCCCGCCTTGCAACCTATAACACAATCAACATGAAAGATATTGGTAACCGGTTCACACAACACAAGATATAACCGAGAAATTAGAAAGAGAAATCCTTTTAACAGTTAATGAATTACATATGTCTGCAAACTTTACACACGCTAGACAATAACCCAGGATTACAAAACAATTCTTACAACTCAAATCTATGATCCGTAGATCATCTGCTCAACGATTCGGCCTTCGGTAACAGTTTGCACTATTCTGCACTGATCCGGACCTCAGTCCCCCTCGGATCAGAATCTCTCCGAAAACTACATATGCTCTGGATCTCTTCTTCCTCCGACCTCTGTCCTCCAAAATGAATCTCCAAACTTCCTCTTTATATCATCCACAAGCAACAACAACTCGATCAAGTTGGCCAAAGATCAACCGGTTCATGATGAAACGTGCAAACAATAATATGTCAACCCAAATCATCAAGAACATCTCCAAAATGCTTAGAACGCGAACCTCCAAGAACATCGGTCAAGCCCAAAACAACATCTCCCAACTATCCGCAAGCTACAGAAACCATCCACAACCCAATTTACCTTCACTTTACTCACTTCAAGACCAATCGGTAAGAACACACCAATACCGGAATCGATATCTTACCAGAATCAAATCCAAATGCCATGAATCTCAAATATGTTTAAGACAATGATCTCAAGGTGATAAATCCAAATCCACAACTCAGAATCCAAAAACATGAAGAAATGTAATGATCTCCAAGCAAATCCACTGTTAACTGCTCCAGCCGGTTGAAACACTCCAGTGCTCCTGCATCAACCTACTGAACTACTCCGGTGCTCCTGCATCACTCAGGTTGCTCCAATAGAAAAAATAGTCCTTTTTGTTTCTTTGTGATCTTCAAAATCAATTGGTGTTCCTTTCAACATAGTGGACCAAATGAAGAAGACCAACCTCAATGTTACTATGTGGGATGATCTTTCTGTCGAAATTCCGATGAAAAGTTAATATTAAAACAAAAAATGCCAGTATCTCTCTCTCTCTCTCTCTCTCTCTGTCTGTCTCTGTCTCTGTCTCTGTCTCTCTGTCTCTGTCTCTGTCTCTCTTTGCCTCTTTCTCTCAGGCGTCTCTATCCCATTCTATCCATTCTCTTTCTCGCCCTCTATATCTATCTCTCCCTCTCTTTGCCTCTTTCTTTCTCTCAGGTGTCTCTATCCCATTCTACCCATTCTCTCCCTCCCACTCTCTGTCTCTCTGTCCCCTTCTCCATGTTGGCCTCTATCTCTATCTCTCCCTTTCTGTACAAGGTTTAGAGTTAGGTTTGGGGATTGATGGTTCACTACAAACTCTCTATATCCATATAATTTGCATTACATATCAGTACAAACTTAACTTTGAAATTTTTTACTTGGCTAATAGATGGTTAAGTTACTCTAATTTGGTTAAGGGTCATAGAAGGTTGTCGAAACTTAAACTTAACTTTGGAAAATGTTAATGCTATCGAAACATCAGTGCTATGAGGTTTTTATTTTCAAATAGAGATAAGGGTTTTTGAGTATCAATAGGTGATAGAAGATAGGGTGAAAGAAATTCCAAGAATATGGTAAAAAAACCCTTGAGTTCAATCACTCACCAAGAAGTGATAGTAACGAGAGGTTTTAGATTAGAGAGACACTATCAAAGGAAGACTCAAAGCAATTGAGTTATTGTTATGTAATTTTGGGTAATGTTTTAATTGCAAAATTATTAGTTCAATGATTGCAAGTTTTGTGTAGAAGATGCTCTAAAATCTTGAAATGTAAAAAATGCTAACGATTGCATTGACAAGATGCTACTATTCTAAAGAAAAAAGGAATCCATTTGCAAAGCTTCAAGAAAATTAAAGAGAGGAAAGAAAACTTGAAAAATATATAGATTTATACCTTCCCACATAGGTTGTATTGATCCGTTAATAATTTAGGTAATTTAGTCAAATTACCTGGCTTGAAATATAGGCACACCGTTCACACATACCTTGTTCTCGCAATTATGTTGAAGACAAACTAATGAAGTTTTCAACTGATCTGATGATGTCAAGTCTTTCTCTTAGTTTGAAAGATCGGGACTTGAAACATCAGATGCCCCGAAGACAAGAAGAAATAAAATATGGATAGACTAACAAGTCTATACTATGAAGCATTGGATGCCCCAAAGACATGAACACATCCAATGCTTCATAGTATATACTCATTAGTGTACTCATCTTTTCTCTCATCTTTTCGTTTAAGGTTTGATGTTCATGGGAATCTATAACTATGTGTATAAGAAGCCGATCCAAGCAACTTGTGGTACTATTGTTCGTGTTGGCTCTATTGGAACCTGCAATTAAGATTCAATACTCATTATTCAATAATATTAACAGCGCAACATAATGAAATATTGAAAAGTGCATTAACTTATTGAGCCCAGCAAAAGGTTTGGGTTGGAAAATTAATTTTGTGGTTTGTGTTGTGTTTGGTTGCAGGTGTGGATCCACCTAACCGTAGAGAAGGTGTTAGAACATGTTAGGAGAGAACTTGGTTGTGGTTGCCAAGAGACTAGGGTGAGAGGAGAAAGTGACTCCTAGGTGAGGCAAGGAAGTTGTGAGTTTGTGGCAGTAGGAGAGGTGGATACCTGGATGAACACCTAAGTTGCAGCCATTGGATACTCCATTGATGGGAGTAGTTGAGAGGATGCCTCAAACCTTTCAAAGTGCAGGTTGTATGGGTCAGTGAGCACCTTAAAGGAGAGTTTTGATAGTTTCTCTCTTGATTCCCATGGTTTGAGGAAGAGTTGTTACATGCTATGAGTTATTACAAGAGAAGGAATGAGATCCTAGTTGGACAGTCCTAGTTGAGTAGCCAAGATGGTGTTGATGATTGTCTTAGAGTTGAGGAGCATGGTTAAGAGTTCAAGAAGGTTGGTTATGAGTGGAAGAATGTATGTGAGTGGTTGGACAAGGTATTGAGAAGACTTGAGGGAGTTTGGGCTATTGAAGCCTAGTGAGTAGGTTGAGGAGTCAAAGAAGAAGTTTCACCTATTGAGTTGGTGAGAAAAGAAACTAGCTAGGGATAGCAACAAATCTCAAAAGGACTTCAACCAACGCAAAGGTCACAAATAATCTCTACACGGTTATGAAGAAAGTTCAAAGAAAATGAACAAGGAGATCATATCAGTATGAAACAATATATGCCCAATCCAAGATGCATTATCTCAGACATAGGATTGTAAGAAAAGGCCTCAAAGCCTCCATGGTCTCAGTCAAACCCAAAAGGATCAGTCCAAGAGTTGATGTATTAATAGAGACAATGATGAGAGCATGAATCCTTTTCTCTTTTAAAAATGAGCTCAGAGGATCCATTCATTTAGCAAGGAGAATCTTAGAAAGGAGAGACTTGTTACTATCACTACTACAACTCCTTTAATCCATCAAAGGACAAAGTCCTCTAAGGCCAAAGAAGAACTAAGGAAACACCTGAAGACATTCCAATGGCCCATAAGAGATTAAGAAAAGGTTCCAAAAAAATGATTATTGAATCTTCTAAAGAAGACAAGAAGACCAACCACTCCAAAGGATACCAGAAAAGGATACCACTAAGCAACAAATCCTAGACCATTGATATAACAAATAATGAGGAACGAGTTCTTGAAAAGACATGTTTCAAAAGTTAATGTTAAGGAAGAGATAACCAAAGAAAGGGAACCTAGGGTAGAATAATATCTCACACAAGATGATGTACAACAAGAAGAGATAAGGGTGTCGATACTTGATGGAAGGATGAATGGTAATGTGGAGGTTTAAAAAACTGAGCAAGTTTGTTTTCCTGGTAATTTTGGAGTTTCAAAAACTTAGAAAAATAGTCTTCCTCGTCACTTAAAGCATATAGGAGGGTCGAGAAAGTGGAATGAGCTATACCATGTGTATGTCAAGGTGGTTTAGGTGAGAAAAAAGAATCAAAGTTTTGACAAAATATAGTTGCTAAAACCTAGCTTATTATTAAACCACTCCAAGATGGGTGTAAAGAGAAAGCAAGCAAATAATAAATGGTTTCTATATGGTGTATTGACTTATACCTGCCGATCCATGAGAAGAATCGTCGCCTTGCCTTTATGTAGACTGTGTAGGATCCTCGTCAAAGGGGTTCAGGTTCCTGCATATGTAATTCATTTATCTTATGTTAGCTTACATCTTATATGAAGGTCAATCATAATCAGATTTACATAAGTCACAGGATACGTATGCTAAAAATTACATAGTAGACAACATGAATAGATTTATTTCTTGTTACAATATGCAGTCATCATAGTTTATACAAATACTGGAATGAATGATAAAGAGTATTCTTCAGGACTGTAAAAAATCAATCTCTTCATCACACTACACAATACACAATTAGGGCTAGGTAAAAGTATCTTATTTACTGATTAGAATTAGGTAGATACAACTAAATACATGTTTGTCTTAAGCATTTTATCAAATAGCTCACTACCTTGCATAGACAAGGCAACAAACTGTTTGAAAAATGTCTCAAAGAAATGTGTTCTCATGGTGATGGAATGCCATGACAATCCATAGTAATTTGGCTGTCATGGCATCCCATCACCATCATTGCATTCCATCACCATGAGACTGCATTTCTTTAACGCATTTTTTCTGACAGTTCACCGCCTTGTCTATGTTACCACATTTTTCATACATTGCTTATATTAGTTAAACAATGCAAAACATATATTCAACATAGCTTGGCAATGTTCATTCAGATCACCAATTCTCTAATTACATATAGAAGTGTTTAATATCCCATAGGTCAATTTTGATTTTTACATATAATTGCATATAGAAATGTATAATATCCCATACCTTGGCAATGTTTACTTATAATTTCATATGAAAATGTTTAATATCCCATAGTTCAATTTTAATTTTGTCGTAGGTACAACATTCTCGTCGAGGCCTATGTTAGGAATTATATGGGATATTATAATTAAATCCCATATAATATCCCATTTAAGTCCTCTTCATTAGCTCAGGGTACCAACAATTCAGCTGAAGTACATGCCCTCTTATCTGGATTATCATTGGCTAAGAAACTGGGCTTCCCAAAAGTACATGTTGAAGACAACTCCTCACTGATCATAAATGCTTGCAAATCCAGAAAGTCTTATAATTGGAGTTTAAATTACTCTCTCTCAGGCATGGATTCTCCTAGATTCTTTTGAAACGTTCATGTTGTCGCACACATTCAGGGAAGACAATAACCTGGCGAACAAACTAGCTAATATGGGATGTGACAAAGTGGAAGTTGATTCTACGGAGGGGCTTGTGGACATTGATCTTTTCCCTCATTTGAAGAAAATTGTTTTGAGGAAAAGCTGATATCTATGTTGGAAAAGTGAATTCCCAATTTCTGTAGAGTCAAAGCCACTTGGTTGTGGAATTATTTGCCATCTGCTATTGTGATAATTGGTGAGCATCTCGATCTGTACAGACAAGTCAATCTCAATGAAAAATTAAAATATGTAATTTGACACATCAACAATTTTAGAGGCAGAGTATATATAGGGAAACATGTCGCACGTAGAAGTTGCATAGTACAACCATATTCTGTGATCATGGTGATTTAAAAACGAATATTTGGATTTACTGTCTGTCACTGCGACTTGTGTGAAAGAATGTTGAAGCATTTTTCCAATCCAAATTTGGATATTAGCACATGACAATGCATGGTTATTGTGTCATATTTATTTTATTGCATTAATTTACATATTGTGTGCTATGAATACCAATGCTTGCGCCATCAAGACCGATTTTTTTGGTAGGATGAAATCATTTAAATAGCAGGTGGCTTTTCCAGCTTGTGTGACACAATTTTTGATATTTATGTCCGAATGCCTCTTCTGTTTTCAACATTATTCATATCAACTTTGTTTTTAGCAACGTTTTTTGCAGAGATTTTTGTGTACTTTTCTTAGCAAGATGGATTACAGACCCCAAAACTATAGGGTTAGCATTGTGACTGCAGGATGGGAGAGACCGCATTCAGGCCAAAGTTCAGATGAAATTCTTGAGAAGATTTTCATTGTCGGAAATCCCCAGGTGAGGAAAAATGTTAAGAGAGTAACTGGTGAAGAAATTATTTTTCCTTAATCGAATATAATCATCTTTCCTTCACAATTGGTCTCCATCTTCCTTTTGAATTCTTTAGATTTACTGTAGTCGCTATATTTGTTGGAGGCAATTACTCATAGAGTATTTCAATAAATTTATCTCCCAGGCAACAAGCTACTAAGGGCAGTTCAAAATTATGATTTGTGGAATGGACATGCAGAGGTGGGAGGTTTATTTCCAAGACAACTCTTTCTCAATGGGGAGGCACATGTCTCCCTGTATGATAATATCAAACTATAAAGTGGAAAATTGGATCCTAGTGACTCCCCACCTAGGAGAGAGAAAGGAAGCCACTAGGATGATGTTCACTTGGAGATACTTTACATTCAAAAGAGGGGCTTGAATCCAATAGATCCAAATCCAAGGGAAACAAGGATGAGAATTCCAAGTGGATTGCAAGGTTTGAATTGTGATTTACCCTCTTTTGTAATGGAGAAAGTTGACTTGTTGTCTATGTGGAAAAGAGAGAGAAAATGAGTGAAATGAGGAGCTACCGGTTCGGGATCACGTTGTAACTTCGGATCTGAGCTAATTAGACTGATATGGATCTTCCTTGCAAGTTTGGAGAAAAATTGTCGGGACCGTGGCAGGAATGTACATGGTCCTCCACAAAATCCGCGAAATGAAAAAGGGTTCTTCCATCTCTGCAAATGAAGCCCAAACCTGTATTTATAGCTACGCACCTGCAGCCTGCACACAAAAAAGAGAGGAAAAGGGGTTGTGGATAGGGGTTTGCCTAAGTCAAACCGTAGTTGTGGAATCAACCTTGAAAGAAAGTAATTGCAAATGCTTGAATGTAAACAATGGAAATGTATGCCTTGTAGATTTGCAATTTGTTGATGATGATTGCTTTGCTTCTTGAATGTAATAACAAGTGTTGCATGAAATGACACGTGACATGACAAAACCCTAACACACATACATGCTTGCAAATGAGTGTTGAAATATGTCATGCCCAAACTTTTGGGCAAAAACACAACAACAATTTTTTTTTTTTAAACAACATAAAATACTAAATATTCTAAGTTAAAGGAGGGATAAATAAGTTTTGTCTTAACTAAAGGTTAACTCAGGAATTAAAAGAATGGTTTCCTAAAACTGATTTGATTAACTCAATCATTCTAGCGTTAACATTTGGAGTAGGCTAATTATTCCCCAAAAAGGGTCGTCACAACTTAGTTTATTAATTTAATTAATTTACCCTAATGAAATTCTCTAATAATTAATCAAAAGATATTAATTATCTCAAATAGTATTTAAATAATCTAGGACTAAATAAAATCACGTTAAGATATATTTTAATGAATATAAAATAATTAAATGAGCAAGCGCAAATAATGCTTTTAAATTTGACTAATAAAGTTAACCAAAACAAATATAATATTTGTCTAATAATCCATCTCACATTAAAGTCGAATTTAATCCCCACAAGAGATATTAAATATCAAATATTTAATATTCGACCAATATTGACCTTATAGATTAAAATTAAACATTTTACTTATATATCATCCATTATTAAAGTTTACAAAAGTAATTTGTCTTAAACATTAGTATATATATGATTATTAGCATATAAATAAATAAATAAATAAATATATATATATATATATATATATATATATATATATATATATATATATATATATATATATATATATATATATATATATATATATATATATATATATATATATATATATTCAATTGGAGAATTAAGTTTTTCTAATAATTAACTAAATTTACAAATGGGTTACCGATTTCAAATTTGAAAAGATTTCCCCCCTCTTTTAATATTTTATAATTATTTTCTTTTTGAACCCTAACTAGGGTTGGTTTTATTTTATAACTAACATCATTCCTTCAATTTCTAATTTCTAACCCTAACCCGAAATAGGGTTAGGGCTTCTTGTTCTAACATGTTTTGTTTTTGTTGAATGTGTGTGTGTGTGTGTGTGTGTGTGTGTGTGTGGTCGAGCAAAGGAGAGGCCAAAGTGTTTCAAGAAAGGCCGAGGTTAAATGCTGCGGCGAAGTTTACAAAGGCGACTGTTTATGTGGCGGTCGCTGTGGGCTACCCAAAGGACGACCGAGGTCGTGCTTGTGGGTCGCGGCGAGGCCATCACTATGAGTCGCGGCCCACAGTGCGACCGTGATCGCTTGTGGGTCACGACCCACAGTGTGGCCGAAGCCGCTCTATGGGTTCGCACCCATGGAGCCGAGGGCTCTCTTAGTTTTGTTTTTTGTTATTTCTTTTTTTAATTTTAAAATTGAATTTATTTATTTATTTATAATATTAATATATATATATATATATATTATAATTATATATATATAATTATATATTATTATTATATATGTATATGTGATTGTAAAAATGCAACATGCACAAATATTATAAGGCCAAAATATTAAAATAAAATGTATTTCCCCTTTTTTAGCTTATTAATATTCCATTAAATGTATGTTTTTTTTTTTTGACAACAACATACAAGTCCATCTATTTTTCTTAAATGAATACAACAATTTAGATTTAAATTTTAAAACATTAAGCATAAATATTCCATTATATATATATATATATATATATATATATATATATATATATATATATATATATATATATATATATATATATATATATATATATATATATATATATATATATATATGATTAAATTTGCATTTCCATAGCTTAGAGCTGGGTATTTTCAAATAAACAGAATGGAATAAATTTTATTTTCTTTCATACAATATCTAGATTAATCTATTTTCCACTACACATGCATTTTCAAAATAGAAAAATATAACTGTAATGATTTTATTTACAGCTGCAACTATCTTTTTCTAATTTACTTTTTATCAATAAACAACAAGATAAAATGTAGATTATTATTAACTCTAAAATGTCTTTTTTTTTTTTTGTGTGTGTGTGGGTTTAAACTATACACATAAGCAAATATTTCATTTCTTTTACTAATAACTGCACTACCACATTTAATTTATTTCATTTCTTTTTACATAACTACACTACTAACATTTAACTATTTTCATTTCTTTTTTTTCAATAGCTAATAAGGCAGAAATACATTTCATTCTTATTTTATTTCAAGAAGTAAATATCTATAAGGAAATAACCCAAATATCTCTTTTTTTTCTTTGCAAGAATATATGCTCAAGTAAAATACATCTTTATTGCATGGCAAAACTAGTCAAATAATTACATTTAATACATCATGGTTCCCTTCACTAAATAGGAAGATAACTAAATCAAGCCTCTCATTTCTACTAAATGAGGGCTTGCCAAATACATTTGTTTTCTTGCAACTATATACAAATAAAGATAATAGGATAAACCATAGCTTCCTTTCCAATCTTTTCCCAAGCAAACCTACAATAAAAGTTTGTAGGTTGTGACCATGGAGGCTCACCTCCCAACCTAGGCTTACATGAAGCCACCCCCGAGTTAGGAGAACCAGGGCTAAACGGGTTACACACAAGCTTAACATACACGCAAGAAGAATACACAACACAACACTCCCAACCCAAGGATGAACAAAGTCACTTAGTGACTATAACTTGTGGGGTGAAGGTGGACCAAATACCTAGAAGAGAAATCTGCAAGAAGGAGAACATATTGCCTTTGCAAGGCTTCCAAGAAGAGCAACCACAAGTTCCAAATTTGTCCCAACAAATCCTTATGTCCTCCAAGGCATACAAGCCAAAAAACTCCCCTTATGACCCCCATTCCATAAACAAAACACTATGCAACAAGAGTCCCATAATCTCTTGTGCATCGCTCTCTTCCAAAGAGAGCCTCTACACTCTTAGGCTGTCAAACAACCCTTCACCCCAAGGCTACTCTACCCTCCCAAGGGTGAGTATGGCCTTGAAACACCCAAAACAATAACATAAATACATGCAATAAAAATACACAAGGAAGAACTCAACATCTTCCTAATATTACTAAGAAAACAACAATGAAAAACAACAAACAATCTTTTCAAATTTACAAAACAACATACATGAGGAAGTATTCAACCAACCTTAAAACTGCAAATGGGATGAGTAGAAGTTGTAGGAGAGCCGCCCAATCCACTAATCTTTTCCTTCTCAAGATTTAGCCAAAATTTCAATATCAAAATTCCCAAACTTTTCAAGAATCTATGTCTCCAAAAATGGAGAGTGGGCGATCAAATTTCTCCCTCTCCAACCATTCCCTAAGAAGACACTCCTCACTGTTTCCCAATCCTCTTGGGAAGGGTGAGGGATTTTCATAGGTTGGTCTTCACAACACCTTACAAGCTCTCTAGCCAAGGGACCTCAAAAAGGTAAAAGAGAATGGGGAAGGGCAATATCACTCATTAGGAAGGTTGTCTATCCTAGGTAAGATCCTCAAAAGTTGAAATTCGACCATCTTGAAAAACTCAACTTTTGGGGTGACTAAACAGTCTCTGTGGGGTGGACACATGGCTAAAATTGGCTTTTATCCATAGGTACATCATATGGCCCATTAAAAATGCCCCTAACTTGACCTTAGGAGTTAGTTTAACCCTCTAGAAACTCACCCAAAGTTTACCTACGGGTCAACCCTGAGTTGACCTTTCTAATGGCTCCCTATCCAAGACTTTCTTGGGACCATACTAGGATATTTGAAAAAATGCATTGGTAAAAAAAATTCCTTCCAAGGGACATGTCACTGCCAACTCACTTTACAACACATGTTTTAAGTGACACCATTGATGAATACTAAGGGTGGGGGGGGTGAATTAGTATGCCAAAAATTAATGTACTTAAACCCTTTACTAGACTAACAGTAAACCGGTAAAATAGTTTAGCAGACAAACCAGTTAGCACACATGCAAACCAAATAGAAAATAATGCATTCACCCACAGAAGCACAAACACCATAACACAAGAGATTTTGACATGGAAACCCAAATGGGAAAAACCAAAGTGAGATGGAACTCACAAGTAACTATCTGCATAATAGGAACCAGACCAATTAAGGTCAGACCGGTTAAGGTCATACAATGTTCTTTACCAGAACAGATCCTGTTAGGAATCTCAATCTCTGTTAGGAGATAAGTCTGATTAAAGACTACCTTGCTAGAGGATTTTAGATCCACAGATGTGAACCACCTTGTTAGAGTTTTTACAAAAGGCTTTTGGGCCTACTCGGTTAAGGGCTTCATACTTGTCGAAGATGTGAGTAATCAACAAGTGAGTGATCTAGCAAATAGCACAGATTGCTTGGTTAGATCCTTGATAGCTCGTTCATAATGCATTCCAGCATTACTTCAGTCTTCAACACATTCACACTCTCTCTAACTCATCAACCACCTTAAAACCCTAGCAACAACCTAAAACCCTAGACATGATGTCCTTATAAAGGAACCTGATTTCATGTCGGTCCAATAGGATTACAATACAATTTCCTAGGTTCAATGCATCTAGACATATTTTGTAACACGACACAAAAAGCACCGTTAAAGTGTCGACACTGTCAAACAATCGGTGGATGGTAACTCATCACAAAATGCTGGTTGGTAACTCATCACAGAGTATTACCAGTTCATACAAAATACCGGTTGCCAGTTTGATAAAAATGAAGATTGGGAAATATGTGTTTTGCGGCTTTGATCCTTCGTACCGCTTGAGATTCTCGAACTGCTTGGGGTCAACATACCACTTCAGACTGGTAAACACTTTCTGCAAAACACCGATAGTATAAAGACTATAATGTATCATACCAGTTGGGAACAATTGGCGGTTGAGCATAACTCATACATGTAAAAGTGATCTCAATGCAAGTGTGTGTCCATCAATGACAATCATAGCATAATCATCAAAAATGCCAACAATCTCCCCCTTTGGCATTGATGGCAACACTTAGGAAAATTTTGACATCTAAGTGTTTTACAACAAAAATATGCCATAATCAAAATTACTCCCCCTAAGCATATACACTATCCCTTTTGCAGAAAATACAATGTATACTACTTCTTAACAGAAATAACATGAAAGTATACATCAAAACATTCAAAATTTATACTTCTCCCCCTTTGCCAACAATGACAACAAAATATTACAGACCAACCCTTGTTTCATTAATATTAAAAGAATAAGTGTTTATGACAGTAAATAGTAAAACTTGTCAAAAAGTGATTTGAAGTTTTGCAAAAATTGTTTCATAGATAAGGACCAGGACTCAAGTAGGGAGGTAGCCACTTCTTTTTTTGTTTGCATCTGGGAGACCTATTCTTCCATGGCATCTATTGTGCTCATCTCTTGAGTCACTGTTAAGGCATCCAGATTGAGATAACATTTCTGAAGTATTTGCAGGCGTGGGAGTAGAACCAGTTGTAGTTCGTGCAAATCTCGAGTCCGGGTGCTGATTTCCAACTCTAATTTGGCAGACTGGATATGAAACCGGTGAATGGTTTGCCCATAAGCTGTAAAAGCATCATATTGTGGCTTGAAGGTGCTCATGTATAACTGCAAGTCAGATTGTAGCTTTTGCTTCTGTACAAGCACATCATCACAGAAGAGATGGGGTTGGCAAATCTTACTCAGTAGTAGATTCCCCTCATCCAGAGCATTCCTTATGTCTTTTTGAGCTTTTTGTAGATCAGACTGGAGCTCATTTAGCTTCTTCACCAGGGCAATGTTGAGATCTTTTTGATGCTCTTTCTTGGCATTTGCCTCTGCTACCTCTTCTAGGCTCTGCACTTGATCATCCACTATGGTGCATAAGAGCTTCAATTGTGCTAGTGATGAATCAATATTGGGGAGGTTTGTGCCGAGTAGCAAACCGGTAAGAGTGTCCACCACAGCTTGGATCACATCTTGCTCCTTCTTCCTCCTTATCACTTCAAGGCATTCTTGAGCAACCTTAATGCTCTGTAGTAGCTCCATTTCATTTGTAGACTGGAGGTTAATAGGACTAGTGAGGTCAGCCGGTTTGGCTTGACTGTCGGTTGCCTTTGGAGTCTCCATCTGAGTGCTTTTTGCCGCTTCTTCTTTCTCTTCTTCCTTCTTTTTCTTCTCCGCTTCTTTTTGCCGCTCCTCTTCCTTTTCCTCCTCTGCTTTCTTCTTCTCCACTTCCTTTCTCTTCTCCTCTTCTTTATCCTCCTCTGCTTTCTTCTTCTCTGCTTCTTCTTGTTTCTTTTTCTCTTCTTCCTCTTTTCTCTTTTCCTCCTCTTTCTTTTTCTTCTCTTCCTCTTTTCTCTTTTCCTCCTCTTTCCTTTTCTTCTCATCCTCTTTTATCTTTTCCTCCTCTTTCATTTTCTCCTCATCTTCTTTTCTCTTTTCCTCCTCTTTCCTTTTCTCCTCATCTTCTTCCTTTTTCTTCTCCTCCGCTTGCTTCTTTGCTTCCTCCTTTTTGTCCTCTGTTTCCTTTTGCTTTTCTACCTGTTCTACCTGCTTCTCCTATCCTGTTGATTCTGATGGTGCATCCCGAGCAACATTTTCTCCATCTAAGGCATCTACATCAATGGGGTTCATTTTCTCTGTGACCGGTTCTTCTTCATTGTCATACACCTCATCTAGTTTGCCAGTTTCTGGTTCTCGCTTAGCTTTTCTGTTGGCTTCAGCCACTTGATGCATCTTAAGAGCTTCTTGAGCATGAGTATGTGTATCCTTGATCACTTCTTGATCCTTTCCTTCTAGTAACAAGAGTCTTCTTCTTCTTATGAAGAAGAGGCCTTTGTATTTATTCATAACTTCGAAAAGTTCTGAATTAGATACATCAGGAAAATGTTGAGAAAATATTTTCTCCCTCATTTCCTGTTCCTTTTCTATGGCAATGCACCATTTATTGTCTAAACAATTATACAAAGAATCCGGTGTCTCAGATCTAATTTCTGAAGGCGACAGGTCATTAACACATAAATACCTAATGATTTCCTGTTCAACTGCTTCCTTTTCATCATCATTGAAATCATCAAAAAAATCAATCAAATCATTCGACACTTTTCTTCTAATATTCTTTATAGTTCTTTGACAATGTGTCAAAGGTTTGTAGGAAGAAATGTCAATATTTATCGGTGCAGATGATGTCAGTTCATTCTTTGTCTTTTTCTTTGTTTGTCTTGTCTTCTTGGGTTTTTCTTCAGACACAATTTCTTCTGAGTCCGGTGAATTATTCCTTGTCTTCCTCTTCCTCTCGAAGACTTTTGCAGGTGCCGCTTCCAGTTTCTTCTTTGCAGGTGACCGCTTGGTCACTTTGGCACTGGCTGTAGTAACCGGTGCCGATGCCAAAGGCACTGCCTTTCCTTTCTTTTCAGAGGGTCCTACAACCGGTGCAACCCTTTCCAAATAGGTGCCGGTTCTCTTTGCCTTAGGATCAAGGGGTGAGGCGATTAGGGTAGAAGCATACTCGTCCAACATATCATACATTACCTCATAGCCCATAGGCTCTACTTCTTCCTGTCTAGGCTCAACAACCTCCATTAAGCATTCATCCACTTTGATGATAAAGCAGATGTCCTCTTCATATTTCTTGACAATGTCACTGGATATCCTCATCCTTAGGCTCATCTTGCTTCTGAACTCATCAAAGTACTTGTTCAAAACTTCAGGGTAACCGGTTCCAACTGCTTGCAGGCTCTGTTTGATCTGCTTGGTAACCGGTTGGTCAACAGACCACTGAATATCTCCAACTCCTGGGAAATAACCTTGTAAGTAGAAGAATAACCCTACCAGTAGTTGTCCAAACTTGAACCTCAGTGCATTGTCCTGTTTGATCGACTTAAGATTCAACATAAGTTGTCTTTGCATACAAGTGCACAGATCAAACGATGCATCTTCCTTGATCATCTTGTAAGTGGCATTTACTGCTGCAACGTATACAGTATTAATTCTGCTGGCAGAGAATGTCCAGTAGCCTATCACCATGCAAGCATATTTGACTAGATCATCCTTGATTGAGTTGACGGTCATGCCACGTGAGTCGCTCACTGAACCGGTGAGCTTGGACATTTCAGTATTGCTGACCTTCCTTAGGGCTAGCACTTCCCTTGTATTGCAGAAACCGATGACAACATGAATCAATTTCGGTGTGATATCATGTGTTCTCTCAAGATACATCTTGTCACCATGAACTCTGCTAAGAATGATTCGAATGTGGTCATCTGTGAAATCCTCTAGGAAGTAAACCGCATTGTGAAGCTTCTTCTTCTCCAAGATGCTATACTACAGTTTCATCTTTTTATCCTTCCCACATAATAGACCTAGCTGAGAATGGATCACAAGAGACCCTAGGTCTTCAATTTTACAATCTATATAATAAGAAATGCCTTCTTCCACTATCACACCAGCCGGTACTTGAGACAAGGCATTATATTTTGACTTTTGTTGTATGAAGTCCATATAATCAACAGTTGCACTAGAACTATCTTGAGATGTGGAAGCCATGATAAAATAGAAAAACTTGAGAAATACCTTTCGAAAATCGAGAATTTAGGGCTTGCTAATTCCACTTCACCTCACACTTCTTCAGCTACTGAATCACCGCTTTGAGTTCTTCTCTTGACCGTTTGATATTTGCTTCTGAATCTTCTTCAGGGTTTGGAGATTTCTTTGAATCACAACACAAGTCACTTTTTTTTCGCTCGAAATATGATAGTGAGAAATGATTTGAAAATTCCTTTTAAACATATTCCTCACCTACCGTAATAAATGCTCCACCATTAGGGCGTAAACCCTAATTTGCCTGTTACCATTTTCGATCTTCTGCCAAATGACAGGTATCACATATCGGTATAAACCGGGGGTTCAAAAAATTTCACCGTTTGCTCCCCCTAAGCTTTTCTAATGCTTAGTTTGCCGATTCCGTGATTTCCACACTAGGTGCAGAAACTGGTTCTTCTTGCAATATTGCTGGTTTCTTCTTCTAGGTTTTGTTCATATCCGCTTGAGTAGTGTCAATATCAATCTTTCCTTCTGGAGTGACCGGTATATCATCCGATATACTCTTTCTACTTCTATAGAATCTTGCTGAATGACCAGGTTTGTTGTTGCAATGATAGCAAACCATTCCAGGTGCTCTCCAAGGTCCATTATTCATGTTACCATTCTTCCTCCTGCATGTTGCAGTTGTGTGACCATGACCATGACAAATCAAACAGTTTTCTCTACATCCGATTGCCGTTTGATAGCCACCGCTTCTTGACTGATGATTAAAGGCATTAAACCAGTTGTGATTCTGGTTCACAAAAGGTTCTGGACCAACTCCTTGAGTCCTCTAAGGAAATCTTCCAGTGTTGTTCATAACAGACCTGCATTCAGACGCTCTATGTCCAAACTTGTTGCATGCATAACAATTACCATTGAATCTATAGGATCTAGGCTTATCATTTAGAAAATAAGGAAAATTATTATAAGCCTTACTCCTACATACATTAGCAGTATGTCTTTCTTTAAGACAGTTAAAGCAAACAGGTTTGAACTTTTGCTTACCTTTACCTTTGAATGCCGGTTGCCTCTTTGATGCTTCAACATTTGCACCAAAGGTCTCACCTTGCTCATGACTAGAGTAACCAAGTCCATCAGTATTCTTGACAAGTTTGGTTGATTCAAGCTTTTTCTCTTGCTTAACAGTACTCTTCTTGAACTTAGCAAGTATTTCCTTTGACTCAGAGAGTTCTTTGGAAATAGAAGCATTTGTTTCCATTAGGTTTGCATTCTCAGAGATGGCCATGTTCAGTTCTCCTTGCATGTCTTCCTTTTCCACTTTGCTCACATGGAGTTGAGTAGTTAGGGCACTGATCTCTTGCTTCAGCTTGGAGATTTCATGATCTTTGTCTTTAACCAGATCTTCAGCTTTCCTTCGATTTTCAAGCTCTTGGCACATTCGAATAGTTAGTCCTTCCAATTCTTTTCTCAGGTTGGAATTGGATTCATTCAGCTTTTTTACTTCTTGAATCAGGGCTTCCATGTCCGCTTCATCAGAGGAACTATTTTCAGATAGCTCCATCAGTTTTTTAGCATGTTCTCTCCTTTTTGCTTGAGAGGCCTTATATTTGACCATAAGATCATCATAGGCTTGCTCAGACTGAGTGAGCTGATGAATAAGTTCCCTCATAGTGTATTCCCCCATATCTCTTTCCAAGTGGTTAGAATTATAGAAAGGTTGGCTCTGATACCAATTGATGAATACTAAGAGGGGGGGGGGGTGAATTAGTATGCCAAAAATTAATGTACTTAAACCCTTTACTAGACTAACAGTAAACCAATAAAACAGTTTCGCAGACAAACCGGTTAGCACACATGCAAACCAAATAGCAAATAATGCATTCACCCACAGAAGCACAAACACCATAACACAAGAGATTTTGACATGGAAACCCAAATGGGAAAAACCACGGTGAGATGGAACTCACAAGTAACTATCTGCAGAATAGGAACCAGACTGGTTAAGGTCAGACAGGTCAAGGTCATACAATGTTCTTTATCAGAATAGATCCTATTAGGAATCTCAATCTCTGTTAGGAGATAAGTCCGATTAAAGACTACCTTGCTAGAGGATTTTAGATCCATAGATGTGAACCACCTTGTTAGAGGATTTACAAAAGGCTTTTGGGCCTACCTGGTTAAGGTCTTCAAACTTGTTGAAGATGTGAGTGATCTAGCAAATAACACAGATTGCTTGGTTAGATCCTTGATAGCTCATTCCTAATGCAATCCAGCATTACTTCAGTCTTCAACACATTCACACTCTCTCTAACTCATCAACCACCTTAAAACCCTAGCAACAACCTAAAACCCTAGACATGATGTCCTTATAAAGGAATCTGATTTCATGTCGGTCCAATAGGATTACAATACAATTTTCCAGGTTCAATGCATCTAGACATATTCTGTAACACGACACAAAAAGCACCGTTAAAGTATCGACACCGTCAAACAATAAGTGGATGGTAACTCATCACAAAATGCCGGTTGGTAAGTCATCACAGAGTATTACCGGTTCATACAAAATACCGGTTGCTGGTTTGATAAAAATGAAGACTCAAAAATATGTGTTTTGCCACTTTGATCCTTCGTACCGCTTGAGATCCTTGAACCGCTTGGGGTCAACATACCGCTTTAGACCAATAAACACTTTATGCAAAACACCAATAGTCTAAAGACTATAATGCATCACACCGGTTGGGAACAATTGCCGGTTGAGCATAACTCATACATATAAAAGTGATCTCAATGCAAGTGTGTGTCTATCAATTACAATCACAACATAATCATCAAATATGCCAACAACCACAAAATTACACATCACTTAAATACACATGGCAATGTCTCTTTTTTTGGAATTAATAAATTAAACAATTTTCAAATTAAACACACATCTAAGCATAAACATTTACAAATTAAAACACATTTACACACGAGGTGTTGTCTCTCCAAATAGACAACCCTTGGCTTCACAAGCGCACATAGGTTTAGGCTTTATTCTCCAAATAGTTTCCATGGTCACATGGATCAGTTTTCCTGCACATCTCACTTTGCACATTAGTAATTCCAAAAATTACATATAATATTATCATATGAAAAGAATACAATTCAGACATTTGCATACAATTTCAATTGTTATAACCAAGTTTCCAATTGTCTAATAAAATCCACATAAAATAATCTACTAAATGGCATTATCATAATCATCATGAAATTTAATCATTTATAAAGCATGCATCCATAATTTCTAGCATCAAAATAAAGTACTACAAATCAGAGTTAAATGACATACACTATATCAATGTTATCCAATCAGTGGATCATATAGAATCTATGTCCATAATGCATCAAAGTATAGTATCAATAATAGGTCCAACATGAAAATAATTGAAATGTTATGACAGCTCGGGGTAGGACCTCACAAAATATTGCTCCAATGGATGAATGAAGAAGACTTGAATGCTTGGATGCTTGATGATGTATATCTTCGCCTATGCTTGCTTATCATCCCTTTGCTTGAATTTCGCTTCCCATTCTTCCTTATGCAAATGAGAAAACCAACTCCCTTTTATACATGCCTCTTGAAGATTAATTCATCTCATAAAAGGTCGACATCCAGGAGATTTGGGATCCCGAAGTGCAGATAGGGCCGAGGGGACCTATCTTGGGGCCACCTTAAGAGAGTGGGATAGGGGTGCCACACCCCTGTCCTGCCCTATCTTGGGGCCCGAACAGGGTCCTGAGGCTACCTTAGAGCTCAAACATGAAGGGGGCAAGGGGTGAAAATGCAGAAATAGGTCTTGGTTTGGAAGGAGGATGTCATCGCCAAGGTGAGGACTTCAAATATGATTAAAATTACTAGGGTCACAATTTTATGACACTACACAAACATACATTGGAACAACGCAATCTTAGATTCCTCCAATTTTTAATTAACAAGTTTTATAGAGTTTTTGGGCAGGAATTGATTGATAAAACCAAGAAGAAAGTGAATGGTCTATTATTCCTTCTCAATGAACTTGAGGCCCCTCAAGTTGCGCTCCTTCAATTTCTAGTTGCCTCTCTTCTTCCTCCTTCGGTGCCTAATCACAACATCTCCCCGTCTGAATCCTCACTTGTTGCATAGAGAGACAGTGACTTGCATCATCCTTCTGTTGGAGGTGTGACTGTTGATTTTCTAGAGGAAGGTGAAATTATAGCTTCCCCATGCCCAATGGAGGAATAATCACCGATTGAGAAGTTTTTGATCTGCAACATGATGGACAAATTTTCAAAGGCTTTTTGGCTTGAGTTTAGAAGAAGGGTGATTTTTGTTCACAACTATGGTTTTGAAGGATCTGTCGACATGATAGACATGAAGGCTGGTTTTTGCAAGCTTATCCAATTTGGTTTTTGAGATCAAATTCTCTGCCAGTTCAACTTCGAAAGGGCTTTTGGAGTTTTTGTATCAGTCTCTTGCTCCCCTGCTTTCTTTTGAGCATGAAAAGCATTGATCATTGGCATTGTATTTTGTTAACTTTGGCCTTAGATAGGTTGACATCTTGTATATTGTGCTTTTAACCAGAGGTCTGCTTATGACATTTATCATGAATGTATGGAAACTGTAAAGCGGAAAAATCGAACCCTAGTCATTCTCCCCTCCCCAACTCCGAGGAGAGAGAAGGGAGGTCACTAGGGTTGATGGTTTTCACTTAGGAGAGACTTTACATTCAAAAGAGGGGTTGAAACCCACAAGATCCAATCCCACGCAATGCAAGATTGGATTCTAAATGAGTTTCAAGGGTTAAGACATCAAGGATACCCTCTTTTGTAAAGAATGTAGATAGAAAGATTGAACTAGGAATGCATGTAGAAGCAAGAAAGATTCGCTTATAAATAGAGATAGGGATATGGGATGAAGTTGCGGACCTGGAATTAACAGTAAAATGTCGAGACGGTGCTGTTCTACAAATTTGAGCGAAAGTTGACAAGACGATGGCGCCCGGCGTGCACACGGTCCTCCGAAAAATCCGCGAAACGAAGGGGGATCTGTTCGTCTTTGCACAAGGATTTCAGATCTTCAATTACAGCCGCGTACCTGCAACCTACACATAGAAAAGAGAGGACGATTGGGGGGTTAGGGATGAGGGGTTTGCCTTTAGGTCAAACCCTGGTTTTGGAATTAACCAAGAAATGAGAACGCTGTAAATGTAAATGTTTGTAATGTAAACAAGTACTGATACCTTGTTGTAAGAATGTTTGTATTCTTACATGTGAAGGTGTAATGTATGTAGTATGTTGTATGTTGTATGTGATCTCCTCTTCAATGGTTGAATCCTTGTCTTGAATGCAACACCTAGCCTTGAATGGAGACTTAGAATGCTCAATTGCTTGAAGGAATGCTTGAATGCTTGAATGTTTGAATATCGCTTTCGCGCCTTGCTCTTGCTTCTTTCCTTCCTCCCTTTCTAGGAGAGGAAAAGTAGTTTATATACTTGTCAATTAGGGTAGATAGACTGATTTTCCCGACCTTAGGCCGACCAAGAAACAATATTTCCTGAATTGCAAACTTAGAGACCCGATGCCCAAAAGAGACCGGGCCCAAAAATAGGGCCAGGGACCAAGGCGCTGGGCGCCATGGTCCCACCTCCCGGGACAGCAGGGTGCAAGGAGGGATCATGCCAAGGTGCAGAAAAATGCAATTTTTGGTGTCACAAGCAGGTTTCGGGGTCTCCATTCAGGTTTAACGTTGCATCGCCATCGTGAAGACCCAAATGCAGTCGAAATTGCAAGTGTCGTAATTTTAGGACGCTACATTTAGCCCCCACTTTAGCGGGAGTATAAGCGTACGCTCATACTTCCGGTAAAGTACAAGGAAACAACATTGAAAGACTTTCACCACGTCAAGAAGGCAAGATATACCAAGCCCCCAGTGGACTAAGGATCTTACGACTTCGATTGACAAAGTAAAAGGGAAGATCACGAGGGAGAACCATGACTGTCAGTAGTAAGGTTCCCTCACTATGAGTCATGCAAGAAAGATATCAAAAATTATCAAGGCAAAGCTAAATTTGTCAAGAAATTTTCAAGTATCTTGAAAAGATATGAACGGGATGTATGCCCCCCTATGTTAAAGTGATCGCACACGCCTCATCGGGGGTGATTGCTTTAAGGTAGTGATACATATAAGAAATGAGAAGGGAAAGGAGCACGTTATCACAAGGATTTAGCCCCCAAGTGTGAGATAAGCCCAAGGATAATAGACACAAAACACAAAGCACAAGGTGACTTCGCTTTCCTCGGGGTCCGTATGTTGTATGGTAATTCATGTGTATCATATGTATGTATGCATAATTGTTCTTCATTCCCCAATCAAGGAAGGTCACCTAGAAGAAGGGAACACATGTGTCTTTTGAGTCAACATGAGAGAGACCAAAAGAGATCTCAATGCTTTGCATCGTCCTCAAGTAGGCAACACTAAGGACAACAAATAGAAGAATGAGAATAACACATAGAAGAAGTAACAAAAGAGATCAAGAGAGGAGTAGAGAGTCTGCTATGCTAATGAAACTAGTCTAGCACGTCATCTACCCCCCGATCTTGCTGATCAATATTTCGAGAAGGCAGGAAACATGCTAGAGGAGGAACATCCAACACAGCAGATGGAGCTATCACAAGATCCAAACAAGGGCTATGTTCATGTTCCGAGCCACGTTGTTCTTGTCTAGGAGCTAGGATAAGTGCTTTAGAAAATTCGTTAGATAAATTGTTATCAACATCAACATATTCATATTCACTATCAGAATGGCGAGGAGTAACATTTTCATCATGCATAACATTTTCATCTATATCATCATCAAGATTTATAAAAATAGGATCTTTAACTCGCACAGGGTCAAGACCATCATGCATCTTATGTTTAGGAGATTTTGGCTCAATTTTCGGTTGAGGAGAAAATGGAATAATACTAGCTGAAGGTGTTTTTGGGGATTGCAAAGTTTGAGAAGTAGCTGCCTGAGCTCTAAGACGACGCTGTCGTCGACGTTCACGTGCAGAACGATTTCATCTAGTCTTAGTAGGAAGTTGAGAAGAGTGAGGAGGGGGAATGTTCTCATCCTTATCACTTGGGTGTTTAGGTTGTGGTCCCTTAGGTTGAATAATAGGAGAAGAGGAAGGTCTCTTCTCTCTATAAGAGGAAGGAGGAGGAACTGCTCCATATAAGGGAGGAATATTTGGTTTAGGAAGGAGACCAAGCCCATCATGACGAGGAGGTATAGGTCTACTTTTAGAAAGTTTATTAGATATAGGCATAGTCACATTCATAGGAATGGGTTGGGAATCTTCTTGAGGAAAGACATTAGTTTTATCTTTCAAAGGAAGAACTTCCTTCTCAAGAACGATAGGAATGTCAAGTTTGGGTGTTCTAGGTTCACTTAGAGATATGATCATATCTTTTTTCCACTTTTGGTAAGATTTGAAAAGATGATCACTTCGCGGAGGAAGAGATTGGAATTGTTTAGGCCAAAAGTAATCAATAGGAACGCTAGAAGTTCTTTTAGCTGGTTTAAAGAGACTATGATTGACAGTAACAACTTCACCATTATGGGGAAATTTCAAACACTTGTGAATAGGAGAAGCAATAGCTTTCATGGAAGATAGCCAAGGATAGCCTAGCTTCACACGAAATTGTTCGGATGATGGAATAATAGCAAAGCTCACATTAAGGGATTTGTTATGGACCTCAATAGGTAATGTAATAGAACCAATTGCAAGAGAAGAAAATGCATCAAATAATTTCACAACCACATTTGTTTTGTCATAGATCACTTGATTCAATTGCAAAGTAAAAAGAAATTCTTCAGTAATGACATTAACCATACAAGAAGGATCAATAAGCACTCCACGGCAAGGTGTATTCTTGACTTTTGCAACTATATATAAAGGACCATCAAGTGCCCTGATAGTTTCACTGGAATCAAATGTGATGGAAGGTTCTTTAGGGATTTTCTACTGCTCCACAAAGTTAATCACATTCGGAGTCATAGACACAAGACCATCAGGTGAGAAAGAGGAATCATTAGTCTCAATCACATTAGAGGTATGAGAAGGTAATGGATCAGTAAAAATCTTAAGATTTTGGTTAGGAAGAGCTACAGATGTGTTGCCTTTATCATTCACACCTGAAACAGAGATAGTATTATTATCAATCAAATCTTGAATTTTACCCTTTAAAGCAAAACATTTTTCAGTATCATGCCCAGGTTGACGATGAAATTGACAAAAAGATTTGTTATCAAAATAGGGTGAATTAATCTTTGCAGGATCTATTTGCTTTATAGGAGGGAGGGTAAGCACATTTTGTTCCAATAACTTATTCATAATACTATGCAATGATTCATTCAAAGGACTAAACTTTCTTTCTTTCTTGAAAAACTTAGAAATAGGAGGCACACCTGATGCTGCATTCACATTGTTGTTGGTGATGTTTTCATTGAACTTAATGAACTCTCTATTCGGTTTAAACTTCCCAAATGGTTGTTGACTACTATCACCCTTATCACTCGGAGCCATAGGATTTGCTTGTTCCATTTGACTCACAGTCAGTTGATAATTGTGAAGAGTTGCGCACAACTGTTGGAAAGAAGTAAACTCAGAAAACAAGAGTTTTTCTCTAATATCTTTTTGCAAATTAGAAATAAAGATTCTTTGAATATCATTGTCAGGTACTGGAAAGGAAATTTGAGCATACAAATGCTTATATCTACCAATGAAATCAGTCACTTTTTCTTTAACACCTTGTTTACAATGCATTAAATCAATCAAAGTAACTTTAGGACTTATATTGTTTTGAAATTGTTGAATAAAAGCATTGGCAAGTTGTTCGAAAGAAGTAATAGAATAGGAAGGCAACGAACAATACCATTGTAGGGCTTTATCTCTTAATGTTCTAGTAAACAGTTTTGCAAGCAACCTTTGGTCATAAGCAAAATCGATACATATTGTTTGAAAGGTCTTAACATGTGTTAGAGAATCACCCTTACCATTATAAAGCTCCAAATGCGGAATTTCAACATGTTTAGGGGGAATAGCTCAAACAATGTCAAGAGAAAGTGGGCTCGCAACATCAAATGTGGGCACACTAAACTTAGATTGAATCATAGAGGCAATTTGTTGCTGTAAAGAAGAGACAGTTTGTGCAAGATTGTTAATGGTCGCTTCAGTCGAAGAGTTCATATTAGACGTGTTAGATTGTGATGGAGGTGTTATGTTATTGAAAGAAGGTAGAGAGTAAGGTGGTGGGACACTATGATAGTTAGTCATGGGAGATGATTGGAAAGGAGGAACACTACAAGGAGGAATGGAATGGTTAAATGAATTGCCCCCTTGCGTCATGTTTATTTGTGGAGATATAATAGGAATACTCATTGAAGGAATGAATGAAGAAGTTGGATTGATCGAAGAGGAAAGATTGCCCCAATGACTGGTGATCATAGGGGGAATGTCTTGTATTGAAGTAGTCATTATGTTTGATGTAAAAGTAGGTATACTAGCAATAGGAGTCGCCAAAGGAATAGAATGATTAACTTGAGTAGGAGGTTGTGTATAACCTAAGGTTTCGGCACAACTTTTCATCAGCATCACATTCGAATCCACAATGTGTGCAATACCACACAAAATATCAATTCCATTTTTATCACTTTGAACCATACGTTTTAGACCCTCAATTAATGAAAGAGCTTGACTATCAGGGTATTCTTGAGACATCCATTGTCGAAAATCATCAAATTGGTTATCCAATTTCGAAAGTTGTTCTACAGAAACCTCATGGAGAGCTTCTTCATCATTAAGAGGATTAGAGGAATTACCCATGTCCTCGTTAAAAAGGCCATTCAAATTAGGTTCCATCTCCTCGGTAATTACTCCTTGGAAAGACTTAATTCTAAGGCTTCGTCTAACGGGAATAGTGTAAGTAGGGCTTATTGTTGTAAAACTCATGCACTAAAGAGAGAGAGAAGATTTTGAATTTTAGAGGTAGCAAATTTCAATAAAATCAGCCAATCTCCTAGATTTAAGCTGTTAAATGCAATCAGGTCAATCTCTCGAAATTTCGGAAAAAATGTCCGGGATCGTGGCGAACTGAGTGCACACGGTCCTGGCAACTTTTTTCAAAATTTTCAGGGATGAAAGTTATGATGATTTTAAAGCTAATCTGAAAAAATTGAGTGATTTTACGATCTGTAGATAGGCCAAATTAAAGTTGCAATCTCAAAATTGAACCCTACCAAGATTGTCGAAAAATGCAAATTTTGAATTTTGAAAAAGAGAGGGAAACTGAAATTTTGAATTTTATGATTTTAGAGGGAATACTAAAAGCAATGCAGGCTTTGAAATTTAAAAATTGACTCAATTTCACACAAAATTCAATTTTGAAAGTGGAAATCAAGGTTGTTGCACTTAAACACTTAATTTCAAAAGTCACAAACTGTAAAAATTTGAATAAAGCACTGAAATTCCGAATGAACGCCAACACACTTTTCAGATTTAGGACAGTAAGAAACACAATTTTGATATGAATTTTAATTTCAACAATTTTTGAATGATTAGAAGCCTCAATCCAAGCAATCGCTAGACCAACTTTGACTTTAATTTTGAAAGTGTTAGAATTGATAAAATCAGCCAAAATTCTGGATTTTAGCAGAAAAATACAGTAAGATCTAGCTCCCGAAATTTCGAAAAAAATGTCGAGGACGATGGCGCTCGGGGTGCACACGGTCCTCGCAACTTTTTTCCAAATTTTCAGGGATGAAAGATATTGTGATTTTATTGCAGAATCCAAAGTTGCAGCCGATTTGGAGGTGTTTTGATCAGCCAAATTATCAGTCAAAGGTTGAATCAAGAAGGTCTTAAAAATTAGGGTTTTGACACTTAACCACTTAATTTTTAGAATTAAAGCACAAATATGAATTGACAATTTGCAATAGAAGGATAGATCTGAAACAAGCATTAACAATTAAACATTTCACAAGCTCAATTACTAAAAAGAAAATTTTAGGGTTTTTTATGCAATCAACCTCTAAAATTTGCAAAAGATCAAACATGGAAATGTAATTAAGGAAGCAAATTTTTTAGATCTAACCATGAATAATCAGAATGAGGATGTTCACGTCGGGTTCACCAAAATGTAAAGCGGAAAAATGGAACCCTAGTTGTTCTCCCCTCCCCAATCTCCAAGGAGAGAGAAGGGAGAGTCACTAGGGTTGATGGTTTTCACTTAGGAGAGACTTTACATTCAAAAGAGGGGTTGAAACCCACAAGATCCAATCTCACGCAATGCAAGATTGGATTCTAAATGAGTTTCAAGGGTTAAGACATCAAGGATACCCTCTTTTGTAAAGAATGTAGATAGAAAGATTGAACTAGGAATGCATGTAGAAGCAAGAAAGCTTCACTTATAAACAGAGATAGGGATATGGGATGAAGCTGCGGACCTGGAATTAGCAGTAAAATGCTGAGACGGTGCTGTTCTACAAATTTGAGCAAAATTTGACGGGACGATGGCGCCCGGCGTGCACACGGTCCTCCGAAAAATCTGCGAAACGAAGGGGGATCTGTTCGTCTCTGCACAAGGATTCCAGATCTTCAATTACAGCCGCGTACCTGCAACCTACACACAGAAAAGAGAGGACGATTGGGGGGTTAGGGATGAGGGGTTTGCCTTTAGGTCAAACCCCGGTTTTGGAATTAACCAAGAAATGAGAATGCTGTAAATGTAAATGTTTGTAATGTAAACAAGTACTGATACCTTGTTGTAAGAATGTTTGTATTCTTACATGCGAAGGTGTAATGTATGTAGTATGTTGTATGTTGTATGTTGTATGTGATCTCCTCTTCAATGGTTGAATCCTTGTCTTGAATGCAACACCTAGCCTTGAATGGAGACTTAGAATGCTCAATTGCTTGAAGGAATGCTTGAATGCTTGAATGTTTGAATATCGCTTTCGCGCCTTGCTCTTGCTTCTTTCCTTCCTCCCTTTCTAGGAGAGGAAAAGTAGTTTATATACTTGTCAATTAGGGTTGATAGATTGATTTTCTCGACCTTAGGCCGACCAGGAAACAATATTTCCCGAATTGCAAACTTAGAGACCCGATGCCCAAAAGAGACCGGGCCCAAAAATAGGGTTAGGGACCAAGGTGCTGGGCGCCATGGTCCCACCTCCCGGGACAGCAGGGTGCAAGGAGGGATCATGCCAAGGTGCAGAAAAATGCAGTTTTTGGTGTCACAAGCAGGTTTCAGGGTCTCCATTCAGGTTTAAAGTTGCATCGCCATCGTGAAGACCCAAATGCAGTCGAAATTGCAAGTGTTGCAATTTTAGGATGCTACAGAAACATTATGTGGTCTTGACTAATCACACTATTTTGGTCTTGTTTTTTTCAAAAATTGATCATGTAATTAGGTTAGTTATAGGAGTTCTTAGTTTAATTATCAACTCGAGCTATAACTAGAGGTATTCTTGTTTGGTTCTTTTCTCCTGGTAAGCTCTTTGAACCATATTTTGTAATCTATTATTATATTAATATACTAGTGGCTTGCCACTTTTGCCAAAAACTTAAAATAAAAAAAATCCCATAGGTCAATTTCAATTTCAAATTACTCTGCAAAGAAAAAGACTGAAAAAAATTCATTCCCTCAAGGCAAAGCAGAAGACCATTGGCACGCACCGGAGAGGAGATTCAATATAATATCCCATACCTTGGCAATGTTTACTTAGAATTTATTATAGAAATGTTTAATATCCCATGGGTCAATTTCAATTTTTACATATAATTATAATATCCCATATAATATGCCATTTAATTATAATTACTATGCAAAGAAAAATACATATGTCTACAAAATTGAAATATCCCATGGTGTAGGAGCACCTAGGCTACCATCAAGCCTCTATGAGGAAAAGTATGAATCTTGTGTGTTTTAAGGGATGAGAGTTGTAACTAAGGTCATCAAGACCATATGTGATGTAATAAGGTCACTACGACCATTGGTTTGTGTATAAAGTCTTAGTAGGAGTCATGTCGCCAAAATTTGTCCAAGTTGTCATTATGGGAGAAATGTGTAGTCATGGGTCCAACATAGTATTTTATGATGTATAAAGGTCATATGGACCTATTTTTATCAATTTGTATCACTTTTGAGTCATACTTGTCCTAGGTTGAGTCTAGTATTTGTTTGGGACAAAGTTACTCATTTTTTTGTCACTATTGTTACAAGCAACTTTTGCATTTTTGGCTAGATGGAAGTTAGTTTGTTGAACCAAGTTTAAAAAGAAGTTATTCCTATTGAGGAGGCTTGGAAACCATTTAAATAAGCCCATACTTGAGCCATAGAGTGTTGGTATTATGGATGTGTTGCATTGGTTTTGTCATTGATGTCAACACTTGTCAACTCTTATCAACACCTATCCTTCTGGAGATCTTTGGTTATGTTCACTGGCATGTTCAGTGACATGTACAATCACTAGTATCTGGTTCACCGACAGGTTATATTGTTCATTGAAACTGAGGACAATCTGTTATCATCTGGAGATTACTTGGTTATGTCGAAGACATGGTTTAGACACTTGGTTTTGGTGATTTGGTTATTGGTCTAATCGAGTTTGCATATTTGTTGTTACCGACAAATTGGTCTAGGTTATGGACCGGCAAGCGTTATCTATTCCAGATCAGCACAATACATTATGGAGATGATTTATTGATTGGTTATTATTGTAAATGCATTGAGACGACATGATGCATCGCATATTGATTCATTTGTAATTGACTTAATTATAATATTCTTAGTGAGCCGACCTACACATTTGGTCTTAGGTTTTGGTATATATGTAAGATCTCATTCGTGAGATTAACATAAGAGTGGAAGAGGAATGTAATAAGGTATATGCGAATATAAGTAGAACTACTCACGTAGACATCATTTGAAGATTAAAGGAAAGTTTTGAAGAAGACAATCAAAGCTTAACTGATACTGAATCCAGCATATGAAGATGCTACTTTGAGCAGTACATTATCATTGGATTTAACCATCCAATTGTAGTCACTGTGACTCTCATTTTGTGATTGAGCAGTGAGCTCTAGGCAGTTGGCCTTCCGTACGTGCATACCCCATTTGTACACACATACTATCTGCAGTAGTATCATTTGATTGTGGGTAAGGTTTCTCACCGTGGTTTTTCCCCTTACAGGGTTTCCATGTACAAATATCTGTGTTATTTGTTGTGGATTTTATTTGTCTTTCTGTTTCATGCATTAAGCTTCACCGATATTGTTATTAACTATTAAACTATCAACCAACATTAAGTTTGGTTTATCGGTATTATGCATCAAGTTTGATTAAGTTATATTTGGGTTGAAATTAATAGACAACTGATTCACCCCCCCCTCTCAGTTGCCTCAGGGTCCTAACAATTGGTATCAGAGCCAAGTACTCTTTTTGCAGAAGTTTGACAACTTGAGGAGATTCTATGGTAACTAACTATTTTAGGAAGGACATTTCAAAGCTTGATGGAACTAACTATGGCATATGGAAGATCAGAATGGAGGCACATCTGAATTGCATTGGAAGAGACATATGTGATGTTACAAAGAATGGCTATGATGGTCCTACACAAAGTCAACCTAATCTACCAAACTTGGCTAAAGATCAGGAGAATGATTGCAAAGCAAGAGAAACACTTTTGAGCGCATTGTCAGATCAACAAATCATTGGATTATCAGACTGATCTACTGCTAAATCTATTTGGGATAAATTAGAGACATTGAATGAAGGTGATAGCACTGTCAAAATTGCAAAACTGGAATGCTTCCGGGTCAGGTATGAAAATCTAAAAATGGAAGAAGATGAAAGGATCTCTGCTTTTATGGAAAGAGTTAATGAAATTGTTTTGGGTATACAATGTTGTGGAGGATCCTTAAGTGAAGATGAGATTGTTTCTAAAGTTTTAAGAGCATTGCCACTAACATACAAAATGAAACTAACTGCTATAAATGAATTAAGAACAATGCCTAATACATTAGTATCTAGAGATACCTTGGTTAGAAAACTTTCAGCTTTTGAGCTTGAGGAATTTGGTCATATTGCTACAATTAAAATATATTTAGCTTTCAAAGAATCATCATCATTTGAGAAATCTTATTGGAAAACACTTTATGCAAGAGAACTTGAAGACATCAGAAGAGAGAATGAAGAATTGGAAGAGCTTGAAGCACTATTTGCAAGGAAAATGCCTAAAGGTCCAGTTGGGAGTAAGTATGAAGGTAAAACACCTTTTAAATGTTTTAACTGCAATAAAATTGGTCATATGGCATCTAGGTGACCTGATAGACATGCAAGATTGAGAGAAGAATCTAAAAGAACATATAAGCCTAACCTTGAATATCAGAGATACAAATTTAAGAAGAATAGAGACAAATCATGTTACTATGCTGATGAAGGAGTTATTGATGATTCTGATGAGGAACCGATAGACAATGGATGGGATTTTGTTGCAATAATAGAAGATCATCCGACACCTACTATACAACTGGTAGAGCAGGCACTGGCAGCTAAAATTGAAGAAAAGGATGAATGGATCATTGATTCTGGATGTTCACATCATATGACTGGTGATAAAAGTAAATTCTTAACTTTTCAGGAATACAATGGAGGTCTAGTAGTATTTGGGGATGATAAAGCTTGTTTGATCAGAGGAAAAGGCACTATATCTTTTGATGGTAAGCACAATACTAACAATGTTCATTATGTTGAAGGTTTGAAGCATAATCTTTTGAGTGTTGGTCAATTAGTTGAAAAAGGATTTCAGTTACAATTCAAGAATGGTAAATGCAAAATCATGAATAGAATTAGTTTGGAAATTGCAACCGGTAATCAGACTAGAGGTAATATCTTTCACTTGAATAACAATGAGAAGACATGCTTGATTGCACATATTGATGAAAGTTGGTTATGGCATAAGAGACTTTGTCATGTGAATTTTGATTTCATTGTAAAGATCAGTACAACTAAGGCAGTAAGGGATTTACCTAAGATTGTAAAACCTCATAATCCAGTATGTAAGGAATGTCAACTTTGAAAGCAAGTTAGAACAACTTTCAAGAGTATTCCAGAGAAATCCAATAATGTTCTTGATTTAATTCATACTGAATTATGTGGTCCGGCAAGAACTAGAAGTCGACAAGGAAATGGATATTTTATGCTAATCATTGATGATTATTCTAGAATGTGTTGGGTTACTTTTCTCAGGGAGAAATTAGAAGCTTTTGGGAAATTCAAACTATTCAAGGAAATGGTAGAGAATGAAACCGATAAGAAAATCAAATGTTTAAGATCAAATCAAGGAGGTGAATTCATATCTAAGGAATTTAATACATTCTGTGAAGTGAATGGAATCAGAAGACAGTTATCAACACCTCAGACACCCCAGGAAAATGGAGTTGAAAGGAAGATCAAAACTATTCTGGATGCAGCTAGAAGCATGATATCAGAAGAAAACCTACCTCATGTGTATTGGAGAGAAGCAATCAATAAAACGGTTTACACATTCAACAGAGTTCACATCAAAAGCGAAATCGGTAAGACCCCTCATGAACTATGGTTTGGTAATACTCCTACTCTTAAATAATTCAGAATATTTGGAAGCAAATGTTATATTAGGAGATATGAGTATATTGGTAAATTTGATCCTAGAAGTGATGAAGGAATATTTCTTGGTTATTCATCTAAGAGCAAGGCATATATATGTTTTAATAAAAGATTGCAGAAAATTATTGAGAGTGCAAATGTGAAGATTGATGAACACTTTAGAAGAGATTCAAGGTCTATGGACTCTGAACCGATAGTTGAGATAATCACAAATGAACCTATACAAAATGCACCGGTACAAAATGTTGATCCAGTCACACCGACATCATCTGAGAATTCCACAATGACTAAAGAACAACAACAAGTGAATACACCTAGGTATGTAAGATTGAATCACTCTGAAAGTCAGATAATTGGGAATAAGTATCAAGGAGTTATGATAAGAGGAAGAATTGCAAATGAAGAGGTATGTTTAATTTCTCAAATTGAACTAGCATCAGTTAATGAGGCATCTAAAGATAAACATTGGATTAAGGCTACAGAAGATGAATTGGAGCAAATTGAAAAGAATAACACATGGACATTGGTTCCCCGATCTCAAAACAAAAATGTAATTGGAACTAAATGGGTATTCAGAAATAAACTAATGAAGATGGTAAGGTAATTAGAAACAAAGAAAGATTAGTGTGTAAGGGATATTCATAGAAAGAGGGAATTGATTACAATGAAACCTTTGCACCGATAGCTAGAATTGAGGCAGTTAAACTATTCCTAGTATTTGTAGCACACAAGAACTATAAAGTATATCAAATGGATGTTAAATGTGCATTTATGAATGGTGATATTGAAGAGGAAGTTTACATTGAACAACCTGATGGATTTTCTTTGACAAATGACAAAGATATGGTTTGCAAGTTAAGGAAAGCTTTATATGGATTGAAGCAAGCTCCTAGAGCTTGGTATACTAGATTGGACAAATATCTTTTGAAGCTTGCTTACACTAAAGGTAATGCTGACAAAAAATTATATTTCAAAGTGACTAATGATGACATCTTGGTTATTGACGTTTTTGTTGATGGATTGTGTAAAGACTTTTCTAATAAGATGCAGGAAGAATTTGAAATGTCTATGATTGGGGAGATACAATTATTTTTAGGATTGTAGATTTCACAGACTGGTAAAGGTATATTCATATGTCAATCAAAGTACTTGAAATAACTACTAATGAAATTTGGTATGGAAAACTATAAACCGGTAAGTACTCCTATGACTACAACTGATAAACTATCATTGAAGGATGAATCAACACCTGTTAATCCGACAAGATATAAATCTGTGATTGGAGGTTTACTGTATTTGACACAAACAAGACCTGATATTATGAATGCAATATGTATTGTTTCAAGATTTCAGAGTAGTCCTAAGGAAAATCATGAATCAACAGTAAAATGGATTTTCCGGTATCTACAAGGCACAACAAATCTTGGTTTATGGTATCCTAAAGATGAAAATTTTGATTTATGTGCATACACAGATGCTAATTGGGCAGGGGATGTAGATGACAGAAAGAGCACCACCGGAGGAGCATTCTTTCTTGGTAGCAGATTGATTTCATGGTTGAGAAAGAAACAAAGTTGTACATCATTATCAACAACAGAATCAGAATATGTTGCAACAACAACTAATTGTACTTAGGTATTATGGATTAAACAAATGTTGAAGGACATAAAGGTAAAATACAAAGAACCTATAATCATTTACTATGATAATATGGCAGCAATTGATATATCCAAGAATCCGGTATTTCACTCTAAAACTAAACATGTTTCTATCAAATTTTCTGAAAGAGAATGTTGAAGCAAAAGAACTGAAATTGGTTTATGTGAATACTAAAGAGCAGATTGCAGATATCTTTACTAAGCCTTTGCCTAAGGAAACTTTTGAATATCTCAGAGAGCAGCTTGGGGTAATACCCTCACCGGTAGAGACTTAGACAGTTGGAGATTGACATCAAACTGACATAAATTAACAGAGAAACTTTTTCCCAGCTTTGGTGAAGGAGAGCTACTTCTCGGGGGGAGTAGTTGGTCATAACAATTGGTATTTGTAATTAGTTCTATGAACTGGTTGTATCTGGTTTTTGTATTGCTTTGGCATTTTATGTCAAAGGGGGAGAGATATCTATGGAAAAAGACATTATCTTTTGGGGAGATATTATTCATTGGGGGAGAGATATTATGTATTTTTGATTTCTGGAAATTGATCTCTTTGGGAGATTATTCGTTTTTGGTTTATTGGCATTTCTGCTTTGGCACTTAGATGGGTTTTCCATTTTGTATTGCCATCAATGCCAAAGGGGGAGATTGTTGGTATTATGGATGTGTTGCATTGGTTTTGTCATTGATGTCAACACTTGTCAACTCTTATCAGCACCTATCCTTCTGGAGATCTTTGGTTGCGATCACCGACATGTTCAGTGACTTATGCACAGTCACCGGTATCTGGTTCACCGACAGGTTATATTGTTCACCGGCACTAAGGATGATCTGTTATCATTTGGAGATTACTTATTTATGTCGAAGACATGGTTTGGACACTTGGTTTTGGTGATTTGGTTATTGGTCTAATCGAGTTTGCATATTTGCTGTTACCGACAAATTGGTCTAGGTTATGGACTGGCAAGCGTTATCTATTCCAAATCAGCACGACATGTTATGGAGATGATTTATTGATTGGTTATTATTGTAAATGCATTGAGATGACATGATGCATCACATATCGATTCATTTGTAATTGATTTAATTGTAATATTCTTATTGAACCGACCTACACATTTGGTCTTAGGTTTTGGTATATATGTAAGATCTCATTTGTGAGATTAACATAAGAGTGGAAGAGGAATGTACTAAGGTATATGCGAATATAAGTAGAGCTACTCACACATACATCATTTGAAGATTAAAGGAAGGTTTTGAAGAAGACAATAAGAGATTAACCGGTACTAAATCCAACATATGAAGATGCTATTTTGAGCAGTACATTATCATTGGATTTAACCATCCAATTGTAGTCACTGTGAATCATTTTGTGATTGAGCAGTGAGCTCTAGGCAGTTGGCCTTTCTGCATGTGCAGACCCCATTTGTACACACATGCTATCTGCAGTAGTATCATCTGATTGTGGGTAAGGTTTCCCATCATGGTTTTTCCCCTTACAGGGTTTCCACATACAAATATCTGTGTTATGTGTTGTGGATGTTATTTGTCTTTCTGTTTCATGCATTAAGCTTCACCGGTATTGTTATTAATTGTTAAACTATCAACCGACATTAAGTTTGGTTTACTCATACTATGCATCAAGTTTGATTAAGTTATATTTGGGTTGAAATTAATAGACAACTAATTCACCCCCCCTTTCAGTTGCCTCCAGGTCCTAACATAGAGAGTTGGATGGAAGTGGGTGTAAAAGCAAGCAACAGAATCAATAAAGTTTCATCGTGTTTCCTGCAAATTTTGAGTTTTCAGACGTGACAGTCTGATCAAGAGTTTTTTTTAATATTAAATCCTATTCATATGATTTTGGAATCCATTGGATATTTTTTAGGGATGAATATAATTTAAATTCCTTCTTGTGGCATTTGATTTCATTGTATTATGAGAGAGATATAGGGATTTTTATAAAAGCAGTCTGAACCCTAGATCAGGATAACCCAAGGCTACAAAATAATGCTTTTATTTTGATTTCACATCAAATAGGCCACTAAAATGGGTGGAAATTATTTGTATATGTTTACTTTATTTGTCTTATGCTTTGCAGGGATCCATGAAGCATTGCCACGTGTTGTTGAAGAACACAAAGTCTGATTTTGTGTCTTAGACTGTGAACAACAGTGTATTGTTGGTGTTTTGGAGGTGTTGAAGTGCAAGGAGGGCTTAGAAATATTGGTGGAGAGTTTTAAGAGTGTGTGAAGGTGTCACAAACATGGTCCAAGTGGTTGGGGGCCCAAAGAGTTAGCCAAACTATGGAAATTTATGACTATCCTCCTTGGTGTATTTACTGTCACAGTTTGACAATGCATTGATTCATTTCCCTTTACAAGTTATTAATTTGGTTTATGGATGGGTTTATAATTAGGTAAGGGAATATGAGTGTTCATCATCCTTGTTTCAAACATTTCAAGTGTTGATAAGGAATAATGGCCTATTCAATCATGACTGCCCCTACACCTATGTGTCTGTCTCAAAAATAGTAAGACTGCAATAAGTGTCATTGAGGTCTCTTGGGTGGTTGGAGGGTAGATAACCTTGAGGGAATTATTTAAGAAGACCTCATAGGAGTGTCAAGGGGGTTAATATTCTTGTGAGTAACAAACACATGTTGTTAGTAGAGATTGGAGTCCTAGTGAGAGGTTGGTGTTGAGTGAGTGACTACAAAGGGTGTTGGTGAGTTGGATTGGGGGTCTAGTCCTGTTGTTTTACCCTAAGTGACGATATTCCAATGGATGAAGGAGTATTGAGAAGCATGATTTTGTCTTTGGAATATTGGAGCCTTGTGAGTAACTAGCGAGCCTGTGGGGTTTTGAAGAGTTATCACCTAATTGGATAGGTGAATTGGGAGAAAGATCTCCCTTAAGTGATTGAGTGTTGGATGCTCTGCATCATCCCATTTACATATAATTATAATGTATTTGAAGTATTTTACTCTAAAATTGAAATTGACTTATGGGATATTATACATTTCTATATGTTCCTAACAATGAATGGATCTCATTCTAATAAATTTTGATGTTAGCCAATCTTTGATCTCAGAGTTAGACAACTATTTTGTGTATTTGGTGACTGCCCTTTTAAAAAGTTAAATGAACATTTTTCTATGTAATAAAGAAAATGAATATAAACAACAAAAATCTATTTCCTACAATACATGGGTTAAACTCCTTGACTCAATCACAATGAAATTCAAGGATAACAATAGTTGGATCTCTATTTGATCCAAGACTTTCATTGTGATTGAAAACATTAATAAAAGAAGATGAGATAAATTGCTGAAATTCATCTAACTACACAACTATTCTATCCTTGGTTCATTTTCGGGTATATGAGAAGAATCCATGGATTTGACACAGGTCTATAATAATGTTTTAGAAAAAGGGAAACAAATAAATCTGATTATGTTTGAAATGCACATAAGATGAAGCTAAGTGATTGCTCACTTGTAAACTAATTAGATAAGTGATTGATCTTGAGGTGGATCAACACAACACTCCAACGACTTCAAGCCTTTCCTATGTATGTATATGTACACACACACACACAAACACATTTGTACATGTGTGTGTGTTTTAACATGCACACTTTTATATATGTGTGTGTGTTTTAACAAATGATTTAGTTGATGCACACTTTTGTATATGTGTGTGTGTGTGTGTATGTATATATATGTATACATATGTGTGTGTGTATGTATGTATGCACATACATATATATATTTGTAGTTTTAACAAATGATTTAGTTGTTTCACACTTTTTTATCTAATACATTGGAAGTGAAATAAAATTATACATTTCACACTAGCTACATATTATGGTTAGCACTTATAATAGTATGGTGTTTCATTTATTTGACTTTTTAACATTTTGTCTTTACAAAGTTTCAAACACTCTTCTTATTTTACAACATTGTGGGTTATGGCATCTTATTTTCAACCCTTTATAGATATTGCATCTACTTGCTCCACCTTGACCAAAAAATTGACTTTAGTTCATATCTATGCTATTTACCATCAAGTCCTATATTAGGTATACAACTAGATATAGTTTCTATCTAGAAGCTAATAAAAAAATATTTTGATATTCATACCTCAACAAAAGTAGATTCCCAGAAAATTATCTTATTTGTTGAGTCAATATTGGTGAAAGGAGTCTAAATAAAGCTATTTTAGTGTTTTAGATTTTTCTTGAGAAAGTGCTTGCGTAATGACCTTTGATGGTAAGACCTTTTATTTTCCTTGTTGTATATAAGGTTTAGACTAGGGGCATGTAATCATCATTTTTAAATCATTTCTATTTCTCATAGATTCCTTGGCCTTTGGTTTTGATCATTCACATCTCTTGGTTAGGAGGGTTAAAGGATAGGTTGCACATGGTTCCCTTAATCACCCAATTTTACACTTCAATGGTTATCCTCTGCATCGTTCTAGTTGTACATGACTAGGCTTAGGGAATCACAAAAAAAGATAAAGAAAAATGAAAGAAATAAAGTATGATTGCCTAGCATGGGACTCTTTACTATTGATAATTGTATTAGACAAATACTTTTTTTTGGCTTCCCAATATTCCTTGTTTTAACATGTTGAGCATCTTTTGGTTTCTACATTTTAGTCCATGACTAAAGATATTTGATTCCCCTTCTTTCATGATATTGTGAATCAAAGTCAATCCTTTTCCCATTAGAGATATGCCATTGCCCCATATGGGTGGATATTGTTTGGCTATTAAAGCTACCATGGTTTAACTTGCTAAATGTGTTGTTGGACCTGCAACTGTAATAGTGACTAGGGGTTGACCCAAGTTTCTAGCAAACGAGGTAGATGTTCCCTACCATCTATAAGGTTTTAGGTTTAGATTATCCGATCGGATAGGGTAATTTTTAGCAAAAGGGAAACAAATAAATTTGATTATGTTTGAAATGCACATAATAAGAAGCTAAGTGATTGCTCACCTGTAAACTAATTTCCCCCTCCTGCCTATACAAATGAACTCTTCATTCACCACCGTCTGCGAATCTCCTCTCCTATGCGCCCCAATGGTCTTCTGCTTTGCCTTGCAGGAATGCAGTTTTTCAAAGTCTTTTGCTTTGTAGAGTAATTTGAAATTGAAATTGACCTATGGGATATTATAATTACATGTAAAATTAAAATTGACCTATGGGATATGTAAAATTAAAATTGACCTATGGGATATGAAACATTTTTATATGAAATTATAAGTAAACATTTCCAAGGTATGGGATATTAAAATGAAAATAAAAATTATATGGGATGTTATAATTTTATGTAAAAATTAAAATTGACCTATGGGATATTAAACATTTTTATATTAAATTATAAGTAAACATTGCCAAGGTATGGGATATTATACATTTCTATATGTAATTATATGTAAAAAACAAAATTGGGGGTCACTAATGGAGTAGAAGAACTAGGAAAGTATATGTACTAAACTATGAAATTCACTATTTAATAGGAGGGTGAAATGCATTTAAAGTATTTTAGTGTGTATGCCACGAAACATGTGCAAAGGGTAAACATGGGTAGTGTTGGTGTTCCCAACTAATTGTTTGATTATCTCTATAAAGCAGTTATTTTCAATTATTAACACTCTCAGATTAGTTGTCAATGAAAATGAGACAATGACTTGTTCTCCTTTGCACTTTAGGCTTTGCTAGACATAGGGGGTATCCCTTACTTCAATATCTAAAATATCAATCTCTACACACTAAGATATTGATTAGAGCATAATGTTACCCTATTTGTACTAAGGATTGAAATGATCCTACCTAATATTAGTTAAATCCTTAATATTTATCTTATTCAACACCTTGAGAACATGGAAAAATTTGAACACAAAAAAAAGAAGTAAAATGTTTGTTTTATGATTTTAGGGTTTTAGAATCTACGTTTTGAATAAGAAGGCATCCTCTTAATGGTGTCTATCTAAGACAATAGAGTCAAACCCTACATGCAAGTGTCATTTTATGACAACAAAACATCATACTTAGAGAATTGGTAACAATAATAAATATATATTACATCAATATGTCCAATAAAGGGTATTATTTGCAACACTTCTTAATGATCCTTTAATGCAACACACATTCCCTAAGTTATTATCTAGAATAGCTCATGCAAACATCATATACTTATTAAAATATCAAGATTGGAAAACATCATCTGCTCAAATTAGATTAAGATCATATATACAAAATAGTATCAGGTGCATCATACATCATAATAGGAATCATTGTGTTATTGCATAACAAACAATTAAAAGGATTCATCCATTAAATTTTCCATAAATATCTTAGCACGGAACACAACATGATGCAAATATTTGTAATGTAAAAGTATAAATGACTTGACATGTAAAGATACATGTAAAGATAATCATGAAGTACAAGTCCTTCCACATAATTACAAACAAGTCCTCCCACATAATCACAACATTTAGATTTCACCAAAAAATATAAGAAAATCAATATCAAAATCAATATCAAATAGATAATATACTAATCGCATACCTCATACATTTAGATTTCACTTTTCTATTTGTCGTCAGAATTCAGACGAACAACTGTCGTATTACTGATGATAAGTAATTTCGTTGGAATTCTGACAAACGTCGGGCAAGATTTCAATTTTTTTTTTTTGACACAAATTGCCTCGTAAGATCCGACAAAACAAAAAAAATCCCATAGCTCATCGGAAATTTTCGTCAGAAAATGCACCCAAATGAGTTAGTGAGGTTCCTGACTACTTATTAGATGAATGGGGAAGTGATTTCAACTATGATACATTAAGTGAAGCTAAAGAGACTAAGCTTGACACCTATTGCATTCACAAGGAGGATAATCCTATTCTTGATCTCACAAAAACACAAGAAGATTCAAAGGGATTATGGAGCATGTTTTTTGATGGTTCAAGAAACAAGAATGGTGCAGGTGCTTGTGTAATGATTTTTTCTCTTGATCAAGATAAATACTACTTCTCTTTTAGGATCCAATTTAGTTACACTAACAATGTAGCTGAATTAGAAGCCCTAATCCAAGGTCTCCAATTAGCACAATAGATAGATATCAAAGCTTTACAATTATTTGGAAATCGTGAGTTGGTATTTAATCATATTACATCTTAGAGTATAGCAAAGAACAACCTATTCAAATCATATAAACACAAAGTTTGTGATTTGATTGAAGGATTTGAGGCCTTCAATATTCAAATAGTTCCTAGGAATTAGAACAAACATATTGATAGATTTGCAACAGTTGGTGCTTAGTATGATATACCAACACATTTTGCAAACAAGAAGGAACAACAAATTAGTCTTGTTGTGAGGCCTGATATCCTAGACAGTCAAGCAAATTGGCAAGTATTTGTATTAGATCAAAAGATTTTAAATTTCTTACAAAATGAAGCAGATTTTTCTTGTAAAAATTAGCCTATTCTGCAAGACCAATATGGAGATCAGATCTTGTTGCTCAATTCCAACAAGTTTCCTAAAGGTCTATTCACCTTGTAGGACATCTTCAATTGGAATGATCAATTGAAGAATAAGAACATGAACTTTGATGCAAAGATAGGTGATTATAAGAGAGTGGTGGTTGTCAAAGGTAGGTCACTGGATTTGGGAAAGGTATGCTCTACAATTGAACAAGAAATATTTGTTAGTTTTTTCAAAAGTACGATGATATATTTGCTTGGACTTATGAAGATTTGAAAGGGTTTGACTGTAGTTTATCCCAACATACTACTACATCCCAACATACTATAGAATTAGATCCTAATACAAAACTAGTTAGACAAAAATAAAGACCAATAAATCCCAAAATAGAGTCCTTGATGAGATCGGAGCTAACCAAACTCATAGAGGCTAATATCATTTTTCCTATCAAACACTCCTCTTGGGTAACTAATATTGTCCCTATTAGGAAGAAGAATGGGGAAATTATATTGTATAGACATAAGAGACCTCAATAGAGCCTCTCTCAAGATCATTATCCCCCTCCCTCCATGAATTAGATTCTATCAAAAGCCATTGGATTAAAAAGATTTTTATTCTTGGATGGATACTTAGGCTACAAACAAATTTTAGTCCAAGAATAAAACCAACATAAGACTGCATTTACTACTAAATGGGGTACCTACTCTCATTCTAAGATTCCATTTGTGCTAACTAATGCATGTGATACATTCCAAAAGGTAATGGACATGGCTTTTAGAGGAGTATAAGCATAGTTTGTGCTCATATACCTAGATGATATAACTATTTATTCAAAGCACTGCAGTTGACCATTTTGATCATCTTAAGAAAGTGTTCATGAAATTCAAGGAATATGGTGTGTCCTTCAACCCAAACAAATGTGTATTTTCAATTGATCAAGTTAAAATATTGGGACATATTGTATCAAAGGATGGTTTAGACATTGATACAAAGTGGGTGGAGGCCATTCTTTTTCTTCCACTCCCCAATCACAAGAAAGGATTATAAATTTTCTTTGGTAGGATCAATTTCGTGAGGAGGTTCATACCCAATCTTACTGCTATGGTAAAACCCCTCACATTCATTTTAAAGAAGAATTTATCTTTTAGTTGGACCATGGAGGGGAAGGCTAGTTTTGAAAAGATCAAGAAAGTAATTGCCTAGGCTCCCACTCTTGTAAATCCTAATTATGATTTTTTTTTTTATCTTCTATACCTTTGGAGGAGAATCAAGTATCTCAACCATTCAGATACAGTTGAACCATGATTTATGAGTTTAAATATAGCTATGTAGATAAAAAAGTCCTTATTGCTATTAGAGCATTGGAAAAATTTAGACATATGTTGCCTAACAATAGGATCTAGCTCTTAGTCCCACATGTTAGTGTAAAGGATTTACTTTTGAATAAGGATATCAGTGAGAAGAGGGTTGGATGGACAAAAAAGGTCATGGAATATGACATCAAGATCAAGATCACCAATCTTGTAAGAGGCAAGGGCTTATGTGAACAACTTGTCTCATCTTTTGAGACCCCTTCAAAGGCTGCCCTTCTATTACAAGAAGATAACCAACCAACAATGAAAGTCAAATCAGTTGGTTGAATGACATGAATACCTTCTTGATGGAGGGTAGATACCCTCAAGGTCTAGATAGGACCAAAAGGAGACATTTCAGGCCGCAGTCCATTCCCTATGTTTTAGTGGATGACATACTATTCGAGAAAGACCCCAATGGGGTTCTATTAAGGCGCAAGAAACAAAATTAGGTCAGTAGATTGTTTGAAGAATTTCATGATGGCCTTTCAGTTGGCCACTTCTTTGCAAGGAACACTACAATCAAGATGATGAGGGCTAGCTATTATTGGCCGACCTTATTCAATGACCCTCATAGATGAGTGAGGAAGTGTAATAAATGTGCCTTCTTCTTAGGAAAGAAAAAGTTACCTTTCCTTCCTCTTCATCATATTCAAACTGACTAAAATTTCACACAATGAGGTTTAGACTTCATTGGCATGATAAATACGCCTTCTAGTGTTGGTCACAAGTGGATTTTGGTAGCCACAAATTACTTCACCAAGTGGACAGAGACTTCAATGCTGGAATTATGTGATGGATTTGTGATCAAATTTGGCATCCCTTCCACCATCACATGAAACAACACCAAGACATTTGTTGGATCCCAAAACAATTCTTGTGTAGTTAAGCATGACATATACCTAAATACATCATCAAATTATTACCCTTAAGGTAATGAATCAGCCGAGTCCTCCAACAAAATCTCATCAAGATAATCAAGAGAACAATTGAAGACATTTAAAGGTCTTGGCATAACAAATTGAGGAATGGGCTGATAGAATCAAACCAAAGAGATATATTAGTAACTCCCCTTTCATGCTGGTATATGGGAGGAAGAAAGGATTTCACTTTCCCTCAACTTACCCTCTTTGATTTGGAACATCAGCTATAATTAATGGAAAATGATGCTACGATAGTGAGACTAACTGAGCTAATTGAGCTAGAGGAAGTTAGAAATTAGGCTATGCATACACTTGAGGTTCATCAAGAGTAAGTCAAAATAACTTTTGACAAAAGGGCTACCAATAGGATCTTCAAAGAGAGAGATATAGTTATCAAGTGGGATGCAGACAAAGCCAAGGAAGGAAGACAATCCAAGTTTGATGTTTTTGGAGTGGCCCTTATATCATCACTAGTTGCAAGGAGGCCAATGCATTTCATCTTTTTAGGCATGATGGTGAAGCTCTTCCAATTCCAGTGAATGGAATCTATCTCAAACCTTATTTCTAGGGTAGGTTTGATGATCTTGTACATATTATAGTAGGTGTTCTTTCTTTCTAAGAAGTGCTCATACATAGGTTATTTCCTTCTAGGGAATCAAAATTTTGATAGTTTTTGTTGTAGTTGTAGAGGTTTTGGCAGAGGATGATCAGGCCGTTCTTTTTCAAGTTTTGGTCTTTGGCTTTGGCCCAATGGATTTAATTAGGCATTTGGTCACATGTTTTATAGGCAAACCTCCTGTTGAGTCATCGAGAATGTTTTTGATTAATAAAAGCAACAAAAGAAGGCACCGACCCTTTATACAAACAACCCATAGGAAACCAAAGAAAATTCAACAAAAGAAGGGTGTTGAGCCAATACAAACCTAGGTTGAACAAACCATTAAAATCAGGTCACATGGGCACTATTAAAAACAAAGGCCAAATAGACCTTCAACAACACACAAGTAGAACCACTAGGAACCCTTCGAAAGAGTGGGAAGAACACCCACCACTTGAGGGGAAGAAATACCTTTACACAAACACAATTACAAGCAATACTATTAAGACCATCATTACAAGTGGGATCAAAAGAGGGAAAACCATTAGAAGGTGTTGCATCACATGGAGTAGAAGGTTGTTGCAAAATAGGAGCAACGGGTTGAGAAAAAGGTTGTTGCAAAATAGGAGCAACAAGTGTAACCGTAGGGATAGAGGAGGCCATATCAACAACACCCAGGGGACCAGGGAGGCCACAATCATCGTAAGAGGTAGAACCTCATCCTGGAAAGAGTTGTCATCAACATGTGAAGAGTTATTAGAGTCATCAAAATCAAAAGGTTTAATAGTCAAATGATCACCATTAACATCCTTCCACCAAGTAGCAACACCTTTACAGTGTGAAAGAGAACAATCCGTAGCTAAATGACCAATTGATAAGAATCCGTGGCACCAAAAGGGGATTCTCTCATAATCCAACGATCGGGTCCATGGTCTATCCCCAACCATAATAACCACATCCCCAGGGAGAGGCATAGAGATGTCAATATCGATTAGAATGTGAGCAAACATATAATGACCCATGAAGGAAGTGGTATCATAAACCTTTAAGAAGCGACTGATAGAGTTTCCAATGGCCTCATATCAAGAATGCTCCCAAAAGTGGAGAGGAAGATTAGGAAGAAAAACACATACTGGACACAAATTGAGTGGTTCAGTAAGAGGGTTGAAAGAAGCTGTCCAAGGTTTGATCTAGAGAGAGTGAGCTCCCCAAACCCACAAATTACTCAACACTAGGCCATGAGGATCAAAAGAAGCAATAAAGAAACCCCTAGCACAAGGGAAAATCTCAATTATACCAACAACCAAAGGCCTCCAAGAGTGTTATCATTTTAATGACCCCATCAATTCCCTTGCAAGCATTCCCTTCACAATCCAGGTCTGTTATCAAATGAAGGATTTAGCTCATAAAACCTAAACCCTTACCCCTTTTTGTTTCATTGACGTTCTAATTTTGGGTTAAACTGTTGATCTAGTCACCATCCACTTAAGTGATGATGTAATAGCCCTTTATACTATCAACTAATCAGTCCCCCATTCCTAATGTTTTCCTTTTAATTTACAATTTATTTCACCTATCAGGGATGCCCCAAGTACCCACGAGGGCTTAACTCTTAGCACTTTGGCCTTCATGAGAACATGGGGAAGCCTTTATTTTGTCACAACCTTGGCCCCTCTATGACCAACGATTGATTTGATCCCTCAACATTTGTGCCCCGCGCCCCCATGACGATTGACTTCCCTAGCATTTGGTGATCACGACGTTGTTTATGTTAATGCATTAGTAGCTTCTGCAAGACAAGATTTTCCTAACTTATTAATCTCCTATATTCTATTTTTGGTTTACTCATCTATGCCATTGGATTATCTGAATTGAATATGTTTATTAGACTGTAACTTTGATCTTGATTATGATATTGATATTGGATAAAGATGGATTAGATCAATGACCTGCTTAACATAGTTAAGCATCGATCTAGATGCTATCGGGCTAGTAACCTGATAGCATATTAATGTCCATTCATTTGCTTAACATAGTTAAGCATCGATCTAGATGCTATCGGGCTAGTAACCCGATAGCATATTAATGTCGATTCATTTATGAATCGGCATTAATATACTATCAGGGTATTGACCTGATAGCATATAATGCTATTAGTTATTGTTATTGTTTACTTTAACACCGATTCATTATCGGGTGTGCTTATATCATAATCTGCTTTGACACCAATTCATTATCGGGTGCGTTTATATCATACTCTGCTTTGACACCGATTCATTATCAGGTATGTTTATATCGAACTGTTAACATATACAAATGGCACTGAGTTGTTATAATAAACACCGAAGTGAATCGGTAGATAGTCATGACCACGTCACATCTTGGTCGAACATGTCTAAAATACATGTCCGATCAAGGTGCCACTTGATCGTGACTGCCTTGCTATATATACATCATTCAAAAGAAAAGGAAGAATATTGAAATCGATACATGTTCATCCTTCAGACCTACAAAAAAGAAATACAATAATATTATTGTCATAGTAATAATATCAAAATTGAAAATACACGATCTAGCATATAACTTGTTCATTGAATTGGAAATTGCAATAACATTTACATGGTATCAGAGCCAAGTTGATCGAACTTAAGGCTATTCAATTTTGTGAACAATTTAAGAACAAGGTTATATACTACATCACATTTCTCCAAATGGCTAGTGCTATCAGATTCAAAGATAGACTCAGAGGTGGAGATAATTTTTCAGCCTGGAAGTTCAAAATCCACATGATCTTAAAGGAGAACAAAGTGGATTAATTTGTTCAAACTAAAAATGACCAACCTAAAAATGAACCTGACAAAATGGCATGGACTGAAGGAAATGAAAAAGCCATCAAAATAATAGTTGATGGGGTGAGAAAGAACATAATGCCCATCATAAGAAAACATCAAACAACCTATAAAATGTTCAAAGCACTTGAAAGCACATTTGAGATTTCAAATGCAAGTTGAACTCTAGCATTAAAACGACAAATAAATCATATCACCATGAACAAGGGGGAGACAATCAATGCCTACTTTATGCAGATATCAACCCTAAGAGATGAACTAGCTACTCTGGATTACGAGATCAAAAGCAAAGAGTTAACACTCATTGCTCTAGATGGGTTGCCTAGTGGATTGAGTACATTCGTCCAAGGCATCAGTGCAAGGTACAAATATCCTAAGTTTGAAAGATTAAGGGACGATTGTCTCCAAGAAGAATCAAGATTGAACAAAATAGGAATGAAACATAAGAATATAGATGAAGACCTACAAGTCCTAAACACTAACTCCACCAAGCAAAACAAGAAAAGGCAGTTTAGAAAGAGAAAAGGTCGTCAAGGCAAGAATACTTCAAAGAAGGACTTATCTCACATCCAATGTTACAGATGTGATTAGTTCAGACACTATGTTGCAAAGTGCCCAGAAAGAACCAAGAAACATGCTACATTTGCCAAAGCAGGAAAGACTAAAGGGGAAGATGACTCCGAAAAATTATGTATTCTACTCAACACTCACAAGCCAAGCTTCTAACAAGATTAACTCATGGGTGATTGACAGTGGCTCATCCAGGCACATCACAGGGTTTATAGAAGTACTTGACTCCATGACAAAGGAGAGTAATGAGGAAGTAACCATCGGAGATGACTCCACACATCCAGTCAATGGAATGGGAACCTGCACCATCAAATTGAAGACAGACATATCCTTGCGGCTCGAAGGAGTACTATATGTCCCTAACATCAAAAGGAATCTAGTCTCTATATCGACATTGGAAGATAATGGATACAGAGTGACATTCATGGACAACAGAGTATTGTCTTGGCCAAAGAAATCTTCCATCAAGAAGGCAAAGATCATTGGACAGAGACAGGGCTATTTGTATGAGTTGTGCACAGAACCCAACCTAGCCCTAATCCATGAAGCCACTAATGCAAATGAAGTTTGGCATAGAAGATTAGGCCATCTGAATTTTAGGGCTTTATCTTCAATGGGAAACCTTGTCACAAGTCTACCCAAGTTAAAGCAAGATCATTCAAGGGCATGCAAAGGATGTGCCCTAGGTAAAAATACCAAGGGTACATTCCAAAATAGTACTAGGAAAACTAGTTAAATTCTAGAGTTAGTTCATTATGATGTATGTGGACCTATGTTCATATCCTCTCTAGGGGGATTCTTGTATTATGTAATATTTGTTGATGACTACTCTAGGAAGACTTGGATCTACTTTCTAAAAAGTAAAGAATCAGAAGAGATCCTCTCTAGGTTTAAAGAATTTAAATCACTAACTGAAAACCACTCAGGAAACAAAGTTAAAACCCTAAGAACTGACAATGGGGGAGAATACACATCAGATTCATTTAAAGAATTTTGTAGAGATAATGGGATTAAGAGGGAGCTTACTATACCTTATAACCCCCAACAAAACGAGGTAGCTGAAAGGAAAAATAGGACTATAGTCGAAGTTGCCAAGGCCATGATTCTAGATCAAAACCTTAACTCAAATCTCTGGGCAGAAGCATCTAGCACCACTATATATATACATAACAAATGCCCTCACTCCCATCTTGAAGACAAAACTCCTGAGGAAGTATTCACTAAAATTAAACTAGATATCAGCCACCTTAGGATATTTGGGTGTCCTGTCTATATCCATGTACCTAAAAAAAAAGACTAAAAACTAGAGCCTTCTGGAAAAAGAGGATTGCTTGTAGGATATAGTGAAACCTCCAAAGCCTATAGAATCTATGTACCTGGCCAAAAAAATATTGAACTAAGTAGGGATGTAATCTTTGAGGAGGACTTACCCTTCAAAAGATCTCAGAGGCTCATAGAACCTGAAATCTATGTCCCTACTTCTAACTTAGATGAAGATCCTACTCCTGAGTTTCAGAGGGAGAATCTAGATGAAACTGAAAATGAAAATGAACACTCACCTAGAAATCTCAAGAAAAGACCACTATGGGCCACCAAAATAGTAGAAGAAGCTTAGAGGTTTGCTACTCCTTCAGGAACCTTCAGAGAAAGCAAAAGGCCTAATAAATTCACTAGCTATGTTGCTCTTATGAATGATCTATCTAAAAATGAACCTAACAATGTAACATATGCCCTTAAACATTAAGTATGGAAGGATGTTATGTCTGAAGAGTATCAATCCATAATGAAAAATGATGTATGGGAGATTGTTCCTAGGCCAACTAAGAAATCTGTTGTTTCTTCTAAATGGCTTTTTAAGATCAAACATGCTACAGATGGCAGTATTGAAAAACATAAGGCAAGATTTGTAGCCAGAGGGTTCTCTCAAAAGGAAGGAATAGACTATGAAGAAACATTTGCTCTAGTAGCTAGATATACCTCAGTAAGGACTATGCTAGCCATTGCAACAACAAAGGGATGGCAGGTACATCAAATGGATGTAAAGACATCATTTCTTAATGGAGAGATATCTGAAGAAGTATACCTTAGACATCTTGAAGAGATTTGGAATGCTAAACTGCAGACCCATGACCGCTCCCATGGAAACCAATCTTCATAAACTTAAAGAAGCAGCAATAGAATCATCTTCTACTGACCTCACTCTATACAGGCAGATGATTGGGTTTCTTATGTACCTGGTAAATACAAGGCCAGATATCTGCTATGCAGTAAATGCTTTGAGTCAGTTTATGTGTGAGCCAAAGGAGATACACCTGGTTGCAGTAAAACACATTATGAGATATTTACAAGGCACCTTAAGTCTTGGTCTCAAGTATGAGAAAGTTGATCTTAATCTACACAGATTCACAGATTCAGATTGGGCTGGAAGTGTGACTGACCAAAAAAGTACCTCTGGGTGCTGCTTGAGTTTGGGATCAGCCATGATATCCTGGATCAGCAGAAAGCAATCTTTTGTAGCGCAAAGTTCCACCGAGGCCGAATACATTGCAGCCTCCATGGCTGCCTGAGAAGCAGTGTGGCTTAGGAAGTTGCTTGTGGGACTATTTGGTGAACCTATGAAACCCACTGTCATCCATTGTGACAACCAGAGCTACATAAAGCTTTCTATAAATCCAATATTTCATGACAGATCCAAGCATATTGAGATTCCATACTATTATGTGTGAGACATGGTAGACAAAAATGTGATCAAATTGGAATATGTTAGCACAGGAGATATGACTATAGATATTCTGACCAAATCACTTTCTAGAGTGAAGGTTGATCACTTCAGAAAAGGTTTAGGTATGATAGAAAGGTAATCTGCTTTGTAAATAAGATGTTTAATGTGTAAACTTCTTTTGTCATGTTGGGACATTCTGGGTTTTACCCCCTGTGTTCATATCTAAGAGATGATGATCTCTCAGATTATGAACACTTGTATGTAGACATCATAAGGTGACGATCTTATGATTCTCTAAATCAGTTATCATGTTGGATCTCTGGTATGTCATGGATGTGCCATGATGGTGCTGTGATAAAATATTTGTATAAAATTTTTGTGCACATATCACAACCTGGATATGATGAGAATCTAAACATCCTCATATGTTTATCCTTAGTATTGCATGTTTAGGCAATACTGATATCACATGTTTAGGTGATATCTTGTCATAATGAAATGATGAATCTTTTATATCACATGGCTAGGTGATACTCTATGTCACATGCTTAGAGTGATGTTTTATATTTGTATATTATGTCCTGATGATACTTCATATCATATGTATTGATGATATATATTCTTGGAGACTGACATTATGGAAAAAGAAATGTGATGCAGGTTACTTTATCTATCTTCCAAAGCTAAGAGGGAGTGTTAATGCATTAGTAGCTTCTGCAAGATAATATTTTCCTAACTTATTAATCTCCTATATTCTGTTTTTAGTTTACTCATCTATGTAAGGAAGTTAAGTAGCGGAAACAACTTCCTACACTAACCTTGAGAGGAGGGTAATGCAAAACTTTTTCAGATCACTACAACAGTTACATAAAATAGAAATAGATATAAAAGCATTCATACCACAACACAGTGATTTACGTGGGGAAAACCCTTTCAGGAGAAAAACCCCACCCTCCAAAAGCAGCTCAATATTTTATTCAGCAATCAAAAATAGATTACAACATACTTGCAGAGCAAGCTCTTCGTAGGAGTACCAAAATCAGAGATTCAGAGGCAACTCAATAGCCATAAGACTCTTACACCCAACCTCTATCTCTCACACCTCATAAATAGGAGATACAATACAAGAAACCGTCAAACGGTATTACAAAACCATGGGCTAAAACCACCCAATAAGGTGTAGCCAACCTTATCTCCCTTCTAGATGCCCTATGACATGTTAAAGCACACATCAACACGTGTCACTCCCTTTTTACAGCTCAATTATGTATTCGATACAAATTATTTTTCCTATTTCAAGAGTACAAACTTCTAGAGGCCATAACTTGAGAACCGGGTGTTCGATTGACGAACCGTTTGAAGCGCCGGAAAGCTCACGAAGTGCTCTATCACCTCGTAACCCGCTTCGCCGGTTACGACCACTTTTCAGGGCATTTTGGAGCCTCTAAAGTCCCCAAAATTAAGTTTAAATATTTTATTGCACCCCTCCAAGATGAAAACTTTAATATCTTCAAAACTAGCTGTGACTTTGCGACGCAACTTTACCGGAATGCTTATCTAGCCAACCAGAAGCTTCAGGGAGAGTTTCGCACCATTTCGTGCTCAAATGAAAACTTACTATAAATAGTAACCTCGCATAAATGCAAGGTTGAGACACCATTTTTCCCAACAAATCTCCCACTTGTCGAACACCTTGCAAGAGCAGAAGGGAATGTCAACACAATGAATCAATTGCTAGGGGCCATAAGGCCCATAGACTCTGAACACCATCTGAACTTCTCTATGCTCACAGCCTTAGTTAAAGTATCTGCAACATTCATCAAAGTTTCCACCTTAACCAGCTTCACCCTACCATCTTCAACCATATCTCTAACAAAATGATACTGAACATCAATATGTTTGGTCCAGGCATGAAATGTCGGGTTCTTAGCTAGGCTAATTGCACTCTGACTGTCACAGTAAACTGTCACTGTACCTTGTTTTATTCCAATATCCGAACACAGTCTCTTAAGCCAAATGGCCTCTTTACAAGCATGAGTAGCTACCATATACTCTGCTTCAGTAGTGGATAAAGCAACCACAGCTTGTCGCTTACTCATCCAACTAATTGCACCACCAAACAAAGTAAACACATAAGCACTGGTGGATCTTCTGCTATCAATATCACCTGCCCAATCTGAATCCACATAACCATGGATATCAAGGGAAGTCATGTCTCCAACTGAATTACCATGACAACACAAAGAATACTCTGAAGTACCCTTCAAATATCTGAAGACTCTTTTGACTACATCCCAATGAACTCTACCAGGATTAGACATATCTAGAAAGTACTCCCACTGCTTGGGCAATATCTGGTCTAGTACAGACCATAACATACATCAAGCTTCCAACTGCACTCTGGTAAGGCACTCTGCTCATGTCTTCCATCTCCAATGGGGATGTAGGACAATCTGAAATAGATAGTTTCATTCCAACTGTAAAAGGAACACTCAATGGTCTACAATTCTGCATGTTGAACCTCTGTAACACTGAATTCACATACTTACTCTGGCCTAGCCATAGCTTTCTGTTCACCCTATCTCTTCTAATTTCCATCCCAAGAATGTGCTTTGCTGCACCAAGATCTTTCATTTCAAATTTAGTAGCGAGCTGAGACTTCAGTTCTGAAATCATACCTTTCCCTTTACCAATGAATAACATATCATCAACATACAATGCAATGAATAAGAAATGATCACCATAAGATTTATAATAAACACAGTGATCTGATTTAGAATGTTCAAATCCCAAACTCAACACATATGTATCAAATTTCTGGTACCACATCCTAGGACTTTGTTTGAGGCCATACAAAGATTTCTTCAATTTACAGACCAAATTACTTTTGCCTTTCACCACATAGTGCTCCGGCTGTGTCATATAAATATCTTCCTCCAAATCACCATGAAGGAAAGCAGTTTTCACATCCATTTGCTCAACCTCTAAATCATAAGCAGTAGCAATAGAAAGCAAAAATCTAATGGACGTCATTTTTGCAACAGGAGAAAATATCTCACCATAATCAACACCCTCAACCTGAGAGTAGCCTTTTGCAACCAACCTTGCTTTATACTTCTCAATGCTTCCATCTAAACCAATCTTTTTCTTGAACACCCATTTACAACCAACAGGTTTTCATCCTTCAGGCAATGGTACAAGATCCCATGTATCATTCTTTTTCAAAGCTGCCATTTCTTCCTCCATAGCAATCTTCCAGGATTCTGCATCATTCATACCTAATGCCTCTTCTACAGATTTCGGTTCATCCACACTAGTATTCAGAGCAAAAATACATCTCCAATCATTAGGTGAATACCTTTCAGGTGGTTGTCTATGTCTTGTAGACCTTCGAACAAGCTGAGTTGGAGGTTCTTCCTCCTCTTCTGAAGATTCAGAGCTAGACGAGCTCTCCTCAAATTCTTGCCTATCTAGGGGTCTCGATTCAACTCTTTCAGGTGTAGAAGGAAATTGAATCACATCTTCCTTTTTAGTCTGTTCTGGCTGCAATGTAACAGAAGGAGACTTAATTTCTCTAAAAATAACACTTCTACTGTGAATTACCTTTTGTGCAACAGGGTCCCAAAGCTTGTATCCTTTCACACCATAACTATACCCGATGAGGATACATTTCACAGCCTTGTTCTCCAACTTTGTTCACTTCTCCTTTGGCACATGTGCATATGCCTCGCAACCAAAAACTCTAAGATGTCTCAATGAAGGCTTGTGACCTGACCATGCTTCCATAGGCATTTTATCAACAAGAGCTGATGTAGGAGACCAGTTAATCAGGTAGCAAGCAGTGGCAACAGCTTCAGCCCAAAACTTTTGTTCAAGACCAGCACCACTCAACATACTCCTAGCCTTCTCCATCAGTGTCCTGTTCATTCTTTCTGAAACTCCATTCTGCTGTGGAGAATACAGAGTTGTCTTATGCCTGTTAATTCCACAGTCTTTACATAATCTATCAAAATCATTAGAGCAAAACTCACTGCCATTATCAGTTCTCAAACATTTTATTTTCTTTCCAGTCTGCAACTCAACCATTGCTTTAAATTCTTTAAAACGACTAAAAACTTCAGATTTACTCTTTAGAAAATATACCCATGTCCTTCTACTAAAATCATCAATAAATGAAACATAATATGTGGATTTTCCAATCAAAGAGACATCTACTGGACCAAACACATCAGAATGAATAAGATCCAAAACACCACAAGTTTTATGAGAGCTCGAGTAAAACTGAACGCGGTTTTGTTTTCCATAAATGCAATGCTCACAGAAATCAAAGTCAAGATTACAATCATTCAAACCTTCAACAATATTTTTATTTTTCAAGGTCCTTAGACCCTTTTCTCCAATGTGGCCAAGTCTCTGGTGCCATAACATAGTCTTCTCTGCAGGTAACTTTGCTTCAGACGAAAGAGCACCCTTAGGTACCCAAAAACCATTTCCATCTGTTGAAGGTGAAACCTTCAAATCTTCCAATGAAGTATCCGTAGATTTACTTTTTATAGAAGTGCTATTACACTCAACAGTGTATGCTTCAAGCTTATACAAAGTGCCAAACCTGACACCTCTAGCAACTACCATAGCACCCTTAATCATCTTACATCCTGTTTCAGAAAAGACTACCTGCACACCCGCATCTATCAGTTTGCTCACAGATAACAGGTTTCGTTTTAATCCAGGAATATGCAGCACACCATTAATCCCTTTTATTCTACCATCAGAAAACCTGATTCTAACTTTACCTCGACCAACAATGTCTAGATGTGAATCATCACCCAAGTACACCTTACCTCCATTAAATCCTTCATATTCAGAAAACCAATCTCTATTGGAAGTCATATGAAAAGATGCACCTGAGTCAATTAGCCAGGCATCATTACCTGCATGAGTCGCCAAAGCCGCAATAAATGCATCACCATATTCCTTGTCGGACTCAGAATCAGAATCAAACTTTTTCTTTTTCTTCTTCTTCTTTTCTTCTTTGCAGTCCTTACGGATGTGACCCGGTTTATCGCAGTTCCAGCAAATGACTTTGGACTTTCCAGAAGATTTCAATCTCCCTTTGGATTTAGACTTGTCGCGCTTCTCATTCTTCTTGCCTTTCTCCTTAGGTCTTCCACGAACAGTTAGGGATTCCTTTGAACTGATGGATACCTTCCTTCGCATCTCTTCACCAAGTAGGGCACCCACCACATCTTCAGATTTCAAAACAACAGAAGTACTACCGATAGCCATAACAAGAGAATCCCACGAATCAGGCAAAGAACAAAGCAAGATCTGACATTTCTCCTCCTCATCCATCTTAACACCGACGGATAATAATTGAGCCACCAACATATTGAATGCTTCTAGGTGGTCTGCAATTCGTCCACCTTCTTCCATCTTCAAGGAATACAATTTCTTTCTTAAGAAAATTTGATTTAATAAAGATTTTACTTGATACATCTCACCAAGCTTAGTCCATAGCTTCTTTGCAGAGTCCTCTTCATGGACATTGATTAGAACAGAGTCTGCCAGACACAGTCTGATTAGACCCTTGGCTTTTCGGTCCATAACATCATACTGAGCTGCCGCAGTAGGATCTGAGGGCCTTTGGACATTCGCATCAACAACATCCCAAAGATCTCGATCTATTAGTAGATCTTCCATCTTCAGCTTCCACATCTCAAAATTACTTCCATTAAATTTCTCCACCTCTATTCTCCCTGATGAACTCGCCATCTGAATATTCCTACAACAAGATCAAAAAGTGTCTTCTGTACAAGCTCCCACTCAAATCTGGATTAGTTCAAAAAACCCAACTGCCCACAATTGAAACCAAAGGTGATCAGGCTCTAATACCACTTGTAAGGAAGTTAAGTAGCGGAAACAACTTCCTACACTAACCTTGAGAGGAGGGTAATGCAAAACTTTTTCAGATCATTACAATAGTTACAGAAAATAGAAATAGATATAAAAGCATTCATACCACAACACAGTGATTTACGTGGGGAAAACCCTTTCGGGAGAAAAACCCCACCCTCCAAAAGCAGCTCAATATTTTATTCAGCAATAAAAAACAGATTACAACATACTTGCAGAGCAAGCTCTTCACAGGAGTACCACTAATCAGAGATTCAGAGGCAACTCAATAGCCATAAGACTCTTACACCCAACCTCTATCTCTCACACCTCATAAATAGGAGATACAATACAAGAAACCGTCAAACGGTATTACAAAACCATGGGCTAAAACCACCCAATAAGGTGTAGCCGACCTTATCTCCCTTCTAGATGCCCTATGACATGTTAAAGCACACATCAACATGTGTCGCTCCCTTTTTACAGCTTAATTATGTATTCGATACAAATTATTTTTCCTATTTCAAGAGTACAAACTTCCGGAGGCCATAACTTGAGAACTGGGTGTCCGATTGACGAACCGTTTGAAGCACTGGAAAGCTCACGAAGTGCTCTATCACCTCGTAACTTGCTTCTCTGGTTATGGCCACTTTTCAGGGTGTTTCGGAGCCTATAAAGTCCCCAAAATTAAGTTTAAATATTTTATTGCACCCCTCCAAGATGAAAACTTTAATATCTTCAAAACTAGCTGTGACTTTGCGACGCAACTTTACCAGAATGCTTATCTAGCCAACCAGAAGCTTCAGGGAGAGTTTCGCACCATTTCGTGCTCAAATGAAAACTTACTATAAATAGTAACCTCGCATAAATGCAAGGTTGAGACACCATTTTTCCCAACAATCTATGCCATTAGATTATCTGAACTGAATATGTTTATCAGACTGTAACTTTGATCTTGATTATGATATTGATATTGGATAAAGATGGATTAGATCGACGACCTTCTTAACATAGTTAAGTGTCGATCTAGATGCTATCAGGCTAGTAACCCGATAGCATATAATGCTATTAGTTATTTTTATTGTTTACTTTAACACTGATTCATTATCAAGTGTGCTTATATCATAATCTGCTTTGACACCGATTCATTATCGGGTGCGTTTATATCATACTCTGCTTTGACACCGATTCATTATCGGGTATGTTTATATCGAACTATTAACATATACAAATGGCATCGAGTTGTTATAATAAACACCAAAGTGAATCGGTAGACAGTCATGACCAAGTGACATCTTGGTTAGACATGTCTAAAAGACATGTCCAATCAAGGTGTCACTTGATCATGACTGCCTTGCTATATATACATCATTCAGAAGAAAAGGAAGAATATTGAAATTGATACATATTCATCCTTCAGACCTACAGAAAAGAAATACAATAATATTATTGTCATAGTAATAATATCAAAATTGAAAATACACAATCTAGCATATAACTTGTTCATTGAATTGGAAATTGCAATAACATTTATAGTTTGGGCCGACTGTTTGCTGTTCACTGTGCCCCCATACGGTTAGTTCCATTAACTGCTAATGGTCAAGGGGTTGTAAGGAAGTCAAAAAAATTGACCATCCAACTTTGTTCACTTGCCCTATGCCCCCACAGGCTAATTGACAGGTCCCATTTATTCATTGCGGGCTCACAGGTGCTGTCAAATTGATGATCAATGACTGTGTTTTAATCTTATGATATGAAGAATCCCTAGGCAATCACAAATATTATTTTTTGTGCAATAGACTATATCAATAATTGGCATTAGATTATAACCTGTATTCATAAGGTAATGGTCATGGCGACAAAATATTAGGAAACACAAAGAAAGTTGATTATCCACTTACTCCAGTAGCTTTTTTATTTGATCCACCATTTGAGTAGCACAATAACTTCATCCTCTCCTCTGCATATGTGATTCAAGTGTGTCCATGCTACTTTATGGGCTTTTAGTTAATTTCTTTTTTGGTAGATAACAATCAGGATGCCTGATCTATCTTAGAGCTACCTAGATTTTATGGGGGCTATTCTACATTGATTGCAAAGGGAATTTATTAGATTCATTCATTCCCTCTATAGGAAATTTTATTGAACACCAGAGATCAAATATTTGATCTGATTTGCCTCTTGATCGTCCATGTCTGCTAACCCTAATTGACTTTAGGGTTTGAAGTCAGAATGCACATCTCAGTTATGCCTACTCTATAGAGGCAATTTTTGTATCCTTTTTTATGGTTCTCTCATTTTCTCTTATAAAAATCCTATATATACAACTGTAAATCTTGCCTTGCCTCTTCATTAATGAAAATTACCATTTTGCCTTCTTTCTCTTCTCGAAATCTTATGCAAATTATCTTGTCTTTATCTATGGATGCATATTTCTCCATTTCTAAATTATATATTGTCTATTATTCTCTTAGATGTTGCATTGTGAATGTTTCCCTTTCCTGTCAACATCTTACAAGTTTTGACCTTTATATGTGTCTTAGAAGATTGATAAGAATAGAAAATTGTGTAAGCTTTGGGTGGTTTTCGTTTATGTCCTATGCAATCATAAGCAGTGAGAAACAAAATTATAATCTTGGTTCATCACCTCTTTTTATTTTATGTATTTCCTTCTCTGTTTTCCTCTACAACTCATTAGATTAAGTGTAGAAACAATTTCTTGAGTTCTAGGTTGGTCTAACCTTCTATACCTAGATGAAAAAAAAGGGAACCTTCTCTGGAGATTCAAACCTATTGAGAAAGGTCCCACACTTCAAGGTTGTTTCCATGTTTCAAAATTTGTTGATTTGATAGCTCAAAAAGGGTGCAAACTTTTGTGAGAACGTGTGCCATATCAAGAACAAACTATCAAAAGCCTCACTAATCAACTAGTGGGTTGGGGAAACTTAGCTTGATCATGCAACACTGTGGCCTTGAGGTGAGCCATCTATTTGGAGTCTATGATCATGTGATAATGTGCCATGTGGAAGTGTTATCACAAATCAATACCTAAGGGAATCAAAGATAATATGTGGGTTTGAGAGATCTATACTTGTTTTTTAGCACCGTGATTATGTTGTGGGTGAGATTTTTGTTGGCAACATGTGCTGTAATTGATGTAAACTTCCTAATGTTTGAAAATATATGTTGTTTGTGTTGTTTTATCATTAATGATGTTGATATTGGTTGGATATATAATTATGGCATTTGTTGAAGTAGTGATAATGTTGATAGCTGATTGATAACTATTGTCATTGAAATAGGGAACACATGAATATTGGTTTCAAATGTTATGTGGATTTCCACCATATTGGTGTCTGATGTCTACACTTTGTGAGATATAATGATACAAATGATGATATTGATCATTTGAGATATTAGGATTAAAATTAGAAGCATGGCAATAGAATGGAGATATTGGTCTTATGAATATAATGTTGAGTGATTTTTTGGGATATTCCTGTCCTTGGAAGTTTGATGAATTAAGTTGGTGCAGATATATATGTACAAATGACTATTTGGAAGAATGTTTTACATTCCTTTGGATTTGGTGATATGGTCTTGTGGAATTGAACTTAATTTTTATTTCTCTATGGACATTTTACTCCTATCTTTTCATGTCCCTAGTATTGCAGCTGATGTGGTTGGTGATTATAGTTTGCTGACAGTTTGACTGTCCATAAGAATTGGTCCAAAAAGTGGTCCACATTTCTTTGCATTGATGTTTCAGATGTTCTAGCTTAGAGGAAATGTTTGTAAAATCTTTTCTATATCTCAGTTCAATTTTCAAATGCTGACGATGTCTGCAAGAGGTGATAATGGTGTTTTTTGCATGACTATTTTCCTTGGCTCTTTTTTGTATTAGTTATGTTGTTCTAGTATGTTCTTAATGTGGCAAGGATAAATAAGTTCTTGGGAATGATATTGGATGTTCAAGGAATGTCCTTGCATGCTTTGCATGATGATGCAAAATCTATTTAATGTTACATTGTGTCTGACGTGTGTTTTTCATGGTAACTGCTATGGTTCGGTCGATAGAAGTAGTTATTTTTCTTGCAATGTAATCTTGGGTGTCTTTTCTTGTTTTTAAGGTTGTTTTTCATTTATTTTAGGTCCTGCCTTGGTGTGTGAGGATTTGCATTGGGCCTATTCATCTAGAAGATATGTTTTGGTCTGACTAGTGATTTATCTACACGTTACCTTGTTGCCGAGCCTGAACAAAGTATGATAGTGCATGATTTGTTTTAAAACTAATTAGAAAGAAGTGTTATGATATTTTTAGGTCCTATGTTTGTCCTTTGCTTTGGCTGATCTAGTTGATGTATACAAAGAAGAAGATGGTATATATGGAAGATCAAATTGATGTTGATGGTGTGGATGAGTGTGTGAATCAATGTGTATGAAGCACTTACATGATTATATCATTTGTAGAGTCAATGATGCAAAGTTGAGGAAAAATAAGTGAGTGGTTATTGCTATGAAGTTGGTTGCTTGAGACAGAGATTCAAGGACAACTTCATAGCTAGAGGTTGTTGAAGGTTGCGTTGTTCAAGGTTTATTCATTTTGATTCATATGTTCATGTACCCTGCTCAAATATAGTGAATCTTCTCTACAAGTTTTATATCTTGCCTTGAGGTAGTACATCTCAATGTGCAAATCCCTTGTATCTTATCCTAGGATAGTGCATCTCATCTTGTAAGTCCTTCATGGAGCAGTGAATTTCCTTGGAAATGAACCTAAAAAAATGTTGCAATATTATTCATATATTGTGAGTTGACTCTCATTGTGGGTTTTCCTAATTTGGGTTTTCCACGTAAATCTAGTGCTCTCTTGTGCATGATGATTCATTGTTTTATCTTTTATTATTATTGATAAGATTGAGACTAAGTTGATAGTGAATAAATTTTAAGTAATTGATTAAAGATTGATTCACCCCCCCTCTCATTCCTAGGGTGTATTCAACAACTGGTATAAGAGCCAAGTTCCTCTAGAAGAAGCTTAATTGCTTAAGGCAAGTTAAACATTGCACAAGATGGATCTTACAAGATTCCCAAGTTTTATAGCACTCTAGTGTAGATGGTTATCCTCCTCACTCTACTTCACCATCTACTCTAGATGAGATCAAAATGCATGATAACAATGGGAAGGCAAAGAATGCAATCACAAGTGGTTTGTGTGATACAAAAATCTTAAAGGTGATGAACTACAAATCTGCTAAAGATAATTGGGAGATGTTTCCAGGGGTAAATTCAATCATAAAATCAATCAGATTATAAGAGCGAATCACAACTCTAATCTAATTAGAAATACTCCTAAATGACAATAAAATAATGGTTAAATCAGTTGAATAAAAAAATTCTAATTAAACTCCCTCAATTGATTCAAAAAAGCTTCCATTGCTCTTCTTCAAATTGTGTATGTAGGTGGCTCTCAGGTATTGCACTGAGATTTCCTGCATAAGATAGACAATTATTTTGAAGATAGTGATTCTAGATTGAAATTGGGAACTAAGCCTTGCTTTTATAGATTTTCAGGTGAGGTGGGGGGGGGGAGAAATTGAAATAAAGTGCTGATTGATAGATAACTGATTTTGATTGATCAGTTAAGTGGACTGATTGATTTGTTAACATGATAGATTGATTTGTTAACTGAATTGATTAGGGAGATAACTGAATAGATTTTCCAGTTGACTAGATTGATTGAGGAGAAGACTGAATTGATTGATTAGTCAGAAAAGGTGATTTGGAGTGAAAAGGGGAGATTGCAGAGTTAAATGATTTGATGAACCAGTTAAGGTTTTCAACATGTGCTATAGGATATTGAATTAAAATTAATTTTCATTTTGATTTGAATTTGAATTTACAAACTCAGAAAAAAGTGCTATGCATTTGTCTTCATAGTAATTCGCATTTGTCATTACTAATTCACATTTGTTCACACTATGATTCACATTTGTGTTGACAATAATTCACATTTGTAAAAGATGATTCGCATTTGCAAGAATGATTCAAAATTTCAATTTTAATTGTCGTTTATGTTTTTGACATTTTGTGTTGATAACACATTAATCTTTTTCAATTCTGAATTTTTTTTTTTTTATACATAAGATGTATCTAACCCTATGGCAGGAAGAGTGACTTTCAAAATTTTAGGTTCCAGAGAGAGAAAATAACACATAAGACAATAGAAAGCTCATCAACAGCTGATAAGAGCAAAGAAGAGATTCCAAGATCTTGAAGAATTGGCTACTCTATCCTGATACTATCATATTGTGCAGAAATACCTGGAAAGAGTTGACATATTTAATGACATTGAGATCATGGCAAACATGATAATGGATCCAACTCATGTCATTTGAAACAACTTCTATTTTCTGTCCTTTTCTTTCGGTGTTTAATTAATTCGCATCTGTTCAGATTCAGTTCACATTTGTGCATAAGTTCACATTGGTGTAGTAAAAAATTCGCACTTGTCTAGACGTAAATTCATATTTGTGCAGACCCCGATTCACATTTGTTAGAGGCCAACAAAGGATTAATGTTCTATTTGTTCTTGATTCTTTATCATTGTAATGTTCTGTTCCAACAGACAGCGAAGTCAATTCTGTAATCGAAAGAGAAAATTAGGCTTGTGAGCCCACAATGTGTTAACATTTTCATGAGTTTTTGCAGGGATAAATGAACCTAGTTTAGCTAATACTTACTTTGGTCCTCCTTAAAAAGAATAACAACAAACTTGTTTTTCTTTATCTCATCATTTCTTTGTTGGCTAAAATGAACATCATGCTTTTTTGGAGCAACATGTCCAAATAGTTTAGAAAATTTTGCAATGAAGGCATAAAAATAACTCTCATTTTCCATTTTTCCAAGGTGATAGGCATATTCTCTCCCCTTAACTGGGTGACCAAAAAGCCAGACCCAAATTTCATGCTTTTTGTCAATTTTTGCAATAGGATAAAACCCTTAGCAGGCCTGCCTCCCAAGTAACCCATAAGGCCAAGTGAGAGGGAACGACCTAAGTGGCAACGACTTACGCCAAGTAATCCAAGCCACTATAAATAAATGTGTTTACAATGAAAATTGTAAGCAAGGAGTGTTACATGCTGTCATAATGACGTCATGCCTCCCTCAGTGCCTATATGGTATAAGAAAATTTGTAGAGCGTAACCTCTACAAACTGGGAGACCTCCTTAAATAGAGCAAAAAACACTGCTGATTATGACCTCTTGAACGAAACCCTGACTAATATCTTTAGAAAATTAGAGGCCAATTCGAGTCAGTAACCATAAACTTATAGTATCATAGTGCAAGGGTGGGGAAGAATCATCCCCCAAGACACTCACCATATATCTCCCAGGATAACGAGCCAATTGAGGAGCGATCCTCTTTGGTTTAATTTTCAGAAAAAAGGCAAAAAAATGGGCACACCCTAGGGTGTGACAGGGCTGTTTTAGCTGATGAAGTATCAAGATGTGGGCTATGGTACTATTCATGACCTTTTGACCTTAGTAGAGTCTGACTGTTGTATGATCGAATGACCAAGATTTGTTGAAAATAAAATGGGGTCTTGAAAAGATGCCAACACTCATAGGGGTTTGAAAAAAATCTTTGAACAATGCTCTCTTTATGTTAGATTGGTTTTCTGGCTTTGTTGCTATGTCTTTGCTACAAGATCAAACATTTTCAAACATTATGAAAAATAAAGTGGAATATGAACAAAGTTTTGTCAAACCATCAACACAAATCTCAAAATTCAAAGAAAAATCCAAGTATCCACAATCAACAAGATCAACAAAGTTGCCACATTCAAAGATATGGAGAAAGTGATACTTTTTGTGATCATAGGTTTCATCTATTTAGGTCATGCATAGTCCATTTTTGCATCCTCATTTTGCACAAGTCTTCATAATTAGGAAAGAAAAATCATCATTTATGTCCCTCCTAGGATAGAATCAGTCTTACACACTTCAATAGGTTGCCACCAAGTTCATCATCTTAAATCTTGCATAGTCATCATTTGCATCAGTCATAGTCTATCACCCTTAGAAGTCTTAAGAGAATTTCATTTGCATGGGTCTACCAGGGGATACAAATTTTTCATTTGAGCAACCAAACCTTGGACCAGATGATGATCAATTAGAGATAATTGATGTTTTAGACAATCTTGGGAATTAAGAATAAACTTCCACAGTATTAAGAGATTGAAGTTGTCCTAGATAACGAAGTTCGTAAGTTAGTCCGAATCCATAGGCAAGCTGAGCGAGAAATCAAGAAACAAAGATAGCAAGAAGTTGTTCGACAACTTGCCAGACTTACCATCAAAGAAAAAAATCCTCAGCAGTAGAGAGTCCTCATAGTAGTTTAAGTTTGAATACACAATCTCACAGTCCATAGATCAAAGTCTTGCATATCAGTTGTCCAAGTCCTTCATTCTCCTTTTAGGTGCATTATAAAGAGTCAAGATCACTTTGAGGTTACATTCATGCCATTAACACGATCTCAAAAGGAAAAACACCAAATGGATCCAAAGAGTGACCCCGCAAAAATGGATCCAAATAGTGACCCCTATTACAATCCTACTTGGAATATGAGCCCACCTACAAGTTCAAATTCACAACCAAGAAGGGGAGCTACTTTACCTACAAACACAAATAAACTACCCAAAATTGAGGAGCTCTAGACTGGATTAACATAAGAAAAAAATGAGGCTTCTCAACAAGACCCTCAAGTATTAACAGTCCTGAATGCTCTCATCAATAACAACAAAGATGGGTATCTCTCTCTTTTGATCCAAAATGGAGCAAAGTTACCCCCGAATGTTGACATTTTTGCAATCTCACCACCTAGGGTAACTCTAAACCAAAATACAACTCAGATACCAACAACAATAACAAATTCAATGCAAAGTGTTGCTCAAACTATGTCAACACAATCAAATGCAGTACAAGCTACCATGGCTTCAACATAAATGTCAGGAGCCACGTTTGCTACATCCCAAACAACACCCATGGTTAGCTCACAATTGGTGAATACTTCACAAGTGGCAACAATAGTAGCTGTAGGATTTACTCTTAGTGGTCAAGGGACATAACAAGGATCTAACAATCCCTTTGGGTCTAATCAAATCCAATACAAGATCACAATTTGCCTACTTTACGATACCTAGTGGAGGTTTCAACTCACAACTCCAGAATCAAGCAATGTCGTCAACAATACCTGTCTATACAACAACTCCACCATATGTGTCGAATAAATACACATCCAGTGTACCCTTAACACAAAAAGAGGTTTTGGCTCAACAAGTTCATAATCTACAAAGGCAAATGGTGACAATGTAACATGTAAAGAGAAAAAGAATTACACTATGGAAGATCTCAAACCTTATCCTTTTGACAGGTCATTATACATGCCACCCTTTCCTCCTCATTTTGAAACACAAAATTTTGACAAGTATAGAGGAAAGGGTGATCCAAGAGATCACATCAGAGATTTCTTAACATCATTCATTGAAGTATCCCATGAGGATACATACCTTTTATGAATTTTTCCCAAAAAGTCTTTGAGGATCTGCACTAGAGTGGTTTTCACATCTACCACCAAGGATTACCTCACGGGGAGAGTTGGCAGAGTTGTTCATTACAAACTTCTCTCACAATATTTGCAACCTAGTATCTCTCATAGACTTGTGTTCTACAAAGCAAAGGGAAAGCGAGACCTGCAATACCCTAAAACTGGTCATCTAAACCATGAGCTCCTAATCTCGACAACATCACCAAGGTCCTCACCAAAGGCAATTGAATAAATCTTGAGCACATCAATTAATTTCTAAAATCATCAATGTCACATGGCAAATTAATCAACCAATATTAAATAAATATTTATTTAATTAATTGATCATTCCAAGTAAATCATTTAAAAAAAATTATCCTATTTATTTTATTGAATATCGTAGCATATTTAATGAAATAAATCAATTTGCCATTAAATCATCAAAAAATGAATTAATTGACAAAAAAAGAATTAAAAATTGAGAAAAGAAATCAATTGGAGACAATCTTGAAAAAACAAATTAAAAATTGATAAATAATCTCAAAGAAAGCAAATAAAACAATTAAATATTAAAATTGAATGAAATAGAGAATAAATCATTTTTTTCCTAATTTTATCTTAATTTTAGTTCAATTTCTTTTAAAATTGAGAAAAACATCCAATCACATCAATTCACCTGAATTGTGCTTCCTCTTGGAAAATCTTGACCGCTCATCATCATTTGATCTCATCCTTTGGTTTCTTTTTGAATTTTCTATAAATTCAGGCTCTCATCTCTCATTCAGGGATCCTAGAGAATATATTGTTATTATGTTGTTTTTGCTCTAGGTTCATTGAGATTTGTGCATTGAGATATTTCATATTAGTTTTTGCATCCTTAGTCAAATCATTTAGCTTAATATTTGTTAAATCATGTTAGATTAATCTTGCATATCTAGCTTAAATATTGCATCCATTTAGCTCATATTCATACTCATATAGATTTAAAAATCCTTCGTTTAGGTGTTGTCTAGTCACTGGATAGCTTAGCAATCTGAGAGCAATCTAAACTCGCATCTACTAGAAGGAAATGGGTCACTTTGTAATGGTTTATTATTCATTGATTATTGATTTACTAACCATGCATCTAATGAATTAATTGAAGTGTTGTGTATTCCAGATACAGATACAGGTCCACTTTTCACACATAAATTTTTGGCGCCCACCATGGGGCACAAAATTCAATACTTCGGCCTCAAAATCATTTTTAAAAAAATTATTATCTTGCAGGTTTCATCTGTACAATCTTTGTGAAATATCATACGAGTGGTATTACTGTATCGTATGACATTCTGTCAAAGCCTCTGTTTTATCATACGAACTAGTAAATGGACTCGTATGAAATTTTGTTTTGAATATCTAGTTTTGCCTTCTGTCATTTCATGCTCAGTTCTAACTCGTACGATAAAAGGCTTTTGTCATTTTACTTTGTGAGAATTGTCGTATGATGCTGTATTCTATTGGGTTAAAACAAATTTCATTCTTCAGGTTTTCTGTCCAATTTTGATTACACTGACGCTAACCCTGAATTATCTTCTGTCTGCCTGATATTTTCATAGCCTAACTAGTTTCTTGCAGGACACTTGTCAAAGAATTTACCAATCAAACACACGCCTGTCAAAGAAAAACAAAACAAAACAACATGACTACTGATGCGTTGTTTTTGCAGGTTGCCTAAAGAGAATCAACCAAACAACGTGTATTCCTTAAAAATCATTTTTAGGCACCTAACTTGGTATCTGGTTAAAGAACAAATCTGTATTTTATATTTTAAGAGAATTTTGAGAGGTAGGAGAGTATGCTCTTGTCTGTATAGACAATCAGAAATCTCGACCCTTCAAGCATTTTCTTTAAGTTTGAGATTTACATATCTTTAGTGGGCCTGCCCTCCTGAGGAGCTAATAACTCTATAGCCATTACGACCAGTGAGAGGGGAACAACCCAAGTGGTAACCGCTAAACACTAAGTACTCCAACCCACTATAAAACAAACATGATTTGATAAAAATCAAGTCAACGACAGTGCTCGGGAATAGCTCTCCTCTGTATCTTTTGGTATATTAAACCTTGGTTTTCAAGGCTGGGAGACCTCTTAATTGAGTTTATACCTTGACGCACCAAACAAACCTCTTACTAGTTCCAATTCAAATTAGAAGGTACCTGGTTCACCTCCGAAAGGTTGATAATCTTTGTGCAAGAGAGATAGTAACTCTCTCAAGACACTTGCCATATCATGCCCCCATTAGTGTTTGGAGTCGGCTAATACGACGTTGAGAATCCATTGCGTGAGACTTAGCGGCCGTATTCTAATTAGCTATTGGGTGTGTACCTAAGTTAGCAAGAAAATGTTTTCTTCTCTAAGACAACTTCCATAGGGTTTGCACGCTGTGATTGAAGTTAATATTCATATTGTGTGTTTTATGTGTTTTCATCCTTGAAACTGAAACTAGAATACCAAAAATGGAGAAAACAATACCAAATAACTCAGTGATAAAATCTATCAGTGACAAAAACTAGTCTTCGTCAGTCAGTGAAAACTCAGTCTGCCTCAAAACTGGTCATACTCAATCATCAAAAACTCAACATTTAATCTCTGTCTAGACACAGTCGGACGAGCCTCCTAGTTTATTGTTCTACTCCATTTTCTCTGCCATACAATATTCCATCAATCCTAACAGTCTATCATTTGAGCCTGCTTTCTGTGTTGTACGAAACTTGATTATCTGTCATCCTATTTAGGGAACTGTCATTTTATCTTGCATTCTATGTCCTACGATAATTCATTGCATTGAATAGTTTGTCGTTTCAGACATACCCATTTGTCGTACGGTACTAGGCAACAACTTGTATGAAACAATACTATCATTTTCCTATAGCTGTTAAACTGTCATCCGGTCCTGGAAATTCTGTCGTACTAATCTCTAATTTTGTCAGTCCAGAACAGTCAAACCTACCTAAAATAGTCTATAGCGAGCTTAAAACTAGTTATCACCCTCCTGAGCATAAAAAATCTTGATAGTGTACCCTTGCCATTGCGTTGCATGATTTTGTCGATCATCTCTCAGCTAGTTCAAACAAACATCTTATCAAACCTAAATTAACTTAGATAACATCTTACACAGGATAGATCATTCATGAAACCATACTAGATCTTAGTTACTTCACTCAATCACTATGTTAAATGAACAAATAGCTATAATTTGATCTTGACTTCTGCAACACATCTAGCTCTCGGTCCTGTCAGTTGTAATGCCCATTCAAACCAGAAGTTGTCGCAACAAAACAAACAAAGGAAAAGAAACTCCCTTTTTAGAAAATGACAATCCATTCTTTGTAGAAAACCTCATCTCAAATAAACCGTCATCGTCACAAATACCAGTTTATGATATACCAATCTGTGGTCAGCCCCTATCTCCCACCATGTTTGGAGAAAGGCAGGAAAGACAAGCTGCTAAACACAAAACTTATGACGATATCAGTATCCATGATACCGACAGTGATTCCTCATCAAGTGAATCTGAAGCCTCCGAACCTCCAAAAAAGAGATTCATAAATGTCAAAAGGATAAAGATTTTTGAAAAATGATGAAGGTTATCATGATTAGAGAAAAAGAGGACTATTTCCTAGAGCTAGCAAAACAAGGTGCTAAACTTCCTACTAGTTATGATGTGGAAACCCTCATCACTAAAGAGGAAGAGACACCATTGGGAATGCTAAACAAACAATTACAAGCGTTGCAAACTGAGATCACAAAACTGAAAAACAAAGACAAATCACTAAAACAATATTCTTTGGACACAATATGCCCATTCCCATTTGACAAAAACCTCTACGTGCCTCCATTCCCCTCAAACGTAGAATGCCTAAGTTTGACAAATATGATGGGAATACAGATCCTCAAGATCATATCAGAGAATTTTGTGCTTTATATATTAAGTTCATGCACGACCAAATGTATCTCATGCACCTTTTCCCAAGAAGTTTAGGGGGGCAAGCTATGGAAAGGTTCTCAAGTCTACCTATTGGAATAAATTTTTTTGAAGAATTAATCCAACTATTCCTACAAAAATATTCCTATAAAATTCATCATCCAGTCACTATGATAGAGCTTTGCAATACCAAACAAAAAATAGGAGAACCCTTCCTCACTTTTCTCCAATGATGGAGAAAGATGTTCTCTAGATATTCACGAACAATTCCAAATTTTGAGAAAATGGATATCTTTGTTAACAACTTAATCCCTGAATTGAAATACAACATCTAGATGCAAGTACATCCTTCATTCAACAAAATGGTAGATAATTCCCTCAGAATGGAAGATGTGCTTATAAAAAGGGAGATATATCACTTCGGAAAGAAACATCACAGAGTTCTAGCTCTAAAGAAAAGAACAAATACTGGAAGTACGACAAAGATAACAACAAAAATGTTGTTAATGATGGAGTGGTAGACAATGTTAAGGTAAAAAGAAAATCCACCATATTTATTTTTGTTAGTGGCACACAAGCACTCAAGGCAGTTGAAACTGCAGCAGAAAATCCTCCGAAGAAAGCAAGAGAATGGTTTAAAGAGAAACCTTGGCTTTCAAAGCCTAAACATGAGTTTACTCCTCTAGATGAATCAGATGAATCAACTTTTAAAACTTTATTGGCAAATGATCTAATAACATTGCCAGACAATTCTAGACCATATGATCCAGAAATTAAACCCAAATGGTGGAGAGAAAACGAATAATATGACTACCATCAGAACAAGGGACATAACACAAACAACTGCATGAAAATATGACATGAAATTCAAGATCTCATCGATGCTGGCAAGATTGTTGTTGGAAATCATGCAACTAATGTTGATCATAAGGCCTTTAAAGATCCCTTACTGACTTATGAACAAGGAGATTCCTCAAAATCCAAGGGAGGTGCTAGAGTCAATTATACCTACACTAACAACGACAACGTGATCAACATGATTGAATCTTCCCTACCTGAATATTGCAATGTGATCATAATCAGAGATAAATAAAATCAAACACAAACTGCTAATGCTGTGACTCACGCTCAAGAGAAGGTTACTCTCCAAGGAGCTAGTTCCTCAACTTTCAATCAAACAACATCAAACCTACCAACTCCTCTAGATAGACAAACAAACACAATCACGGCCAAATCAAAACACTTGGCTTCATCATCCTCTCCTGGTTATAGTATTGTCGAACAATTGAAAAGAACTAATGCTCAAATCTCCATTTTGGAATTGCTTAAGATCTCTTCCACTCATAGATAGATCCTAGACAAGGCTTTTCTCACCACTAGTGTCCCTAAAGATTTATACGTGGATCGGTTTCAATCCATGGTGGATCACCTGACTTCACCTCATTACCTCACTTTCTTTGAAGAAGATGATAACTCACTGAGTCACCCGCATAACCAGCCATTACACATTGAATTATGATCCATAAACACTGAGTTAAATGTGTTTTGATAGATGGAGGCATTGGGTTGAATATCAATACTTACAATCTACTGACACAACTGGGATTTTCTGAAAATGTTATTGATCCAACAAAGAAAATAACAATCAAAGTTTATGATGAAGAAGAAAGAACCTCTAAAGGTCTCATACTATTACTAGTCAGGGTAGAACCTGTAGATAGAGATTTCATTTTTTAGGTCCTTGACCTTCCTCTTTCATACAACATCTTACTGGCAGGCCATGGATTCATTAAATGAAAGCAGTACCATCTACATATCATCAGTGCTTGAAATTTCCTTATAATGGAGTTGAAGTCAATATTCCTATTGATACAAGCTATACCTGTAATGCATTAACGTAGAGTGCTGATGCTTTTGTTCCTCATAATAGAGTAGCCTCTACAGCTAAAATTTTAGAATCTTTGCTGAAAGATCTAGAGAAGAAATTTAAAATAACAAAGACCAACATGGATGGCTACAATATAGAGCCTGTACTCTCACTAATGTCTCTTCCTCCATCACCAAGACAGTCAGGAAAACCATCAGAGGTTATGAAGCCACAAATTTCAACTCCAAAAGTCTTTTATGATGGTCTCTTTATACAATCCTCTACTTCCCTTGCAAATGAAATAGAAGAGGATGTTGCTCTCAAATGAATTTTTAAAGAAGATAGCGCAAACAAAGAAATATGACACTATGAGGTTTCCCCGACACAATATGGTCTAGGCTATAAGATGCTTCAATGCATGGGATATTTAGGTACTGGTCCTCTGGGAAAGCATCAAGAAGGTATTGTTGAACCTATTCAGTTACAAACTAAGTTCGCAAATGATAAAGATGGACTGGGATACGATCCAAGAAAGTCATCAGATCAGAAACGTACTCCTCACCATCAACCTAAGTGGAGGAAAAAGGTACTACCTTCAACACCACAGGAAATTAACACTCAACACACGATGAACAAGAAGAATTGCCAACCCAAAGAGAGGAAGCAGATGGTAATCAAGTTCTGATCATATCAGCTATAACACTACAGGAAGTAGAAATCCTAGCGGATATAAGAGAAGAAGTATACAGAATCAGAGAATTGTTTGCACCACTGAACATTCCAGTCACATATACTGGCAGACAATAAGTAGAGGATTCAGAAACTGATTCCAATGAGTATGAATGGGGTCCAGACCATCTTTCAGACACATCTACTATAGGAACCCCCGAAGAATCCAGTGATATCGTAGATGACACACAAGAGTTGATACGCTTAAAAATGCAAAAGGAAATAGAAGAAATCAGACTAAAAAGACAATAAGACTATGAACAACAACTGGAGGTAGAAAGGACATGAGAAATTTCTTCACCTACTAACTCTCCCATTAATGAGATAGGATAAATTAGGTTTGGAACTACGAAAGAAGAATTAGAAGCTACAGAAACAGGACTAGTCATTAGTCTAGAGGAAGCTGAATGGAATAGACAACAGGGATTAATAGAACCATCAAGGTTATGTCCACAAGTGTGTCAAATACAAGTGATCAATGAACCAAATCATGAAGGAAATTGCAGCATCGAAGAAGTAAGTATTGATACTATATATACTTTTACTAAACCACTTGAAGATGAGTCATAAACTTCATCTTATGACTGATAAATCAGACAGAAGCTCTACTTATAACAACAACTATTCAACAACACATTATGACTACTCTGTCGTGAATGTTGAGATGCTATCTGCTGACCCTATTACTATCACACCATGGTATGTAGTCCAGTCTGAAGTAGGGGACGATGCTAGGAGTAGGTCAATTGGATTAGGTCCAATAAATACTAACATACATTTCGATAATCATGTTGTAACTCTTCCTGGTCTCGCGACACCTATGCAAGGTAGTCTTTTGGAACTCAACTGGTCAATCCGAAGTCATGATGATAGTACCGTGAACTCCATTAAACCTATTCAAACTTTATCTTTGATACATCTTGAACTGATTGACTATACTCTATATAACCAACCTTTGAATATACCCACCTTCGCCAATGACTACACACTATCCTGCTACCTTAATGCAGTAGAACCAATGAACTCTTCCACCAGTGAGAAAAGCAAGAAAATGACTGAAATAGACATCAAGTATCTCAGTCATAAAAATCAAAAAAATAAAAATAAGAGATTTGATGGAGAAAACCACATTGTGGCGGTGTCTGAATCAAAAATAGTAAAAATAAAGGACGTACCTAAAGGTGAAAACCTCTCTGAGGCACCTGAAGGTGAGATACTTGATATGCTGCCAAGTCACTTCTAAGAAAGGTCTTTGATATTGATTGAACCAACTCAACCAGTCAATATTGGAAGTCAAGAAACCCCACATATCAGTCATCTAGCTCAATCACTATCAACAGAAGAGTTAAAATATTTCAGCAACCTCTTTTCAGAAAAAAAGATCAACTTTGCTTGGACATACTTCGATATGCCAGGACTAGATCCTGATCTCATCATGCATCATCTTTATATTACACCAGGAGTTAAACCAGTAAGTAAAAAATTCGTAAGATGCATCCTCATGTGGCACTGCTAGTCAAGGCTGAGCTAGAAAAATTTCTAAAAGCTTGATTTATCAAATCTATAGACTATGCAGAATGAATATCAAACATAGTACCTGTATCAAAGGCAGACAAATCTATTAGAGTTTGTACAGACTTCAGGGATCTCAACAAAGCATGTCCAAAAGATGATTTTCCATTGCCCAACATTGATATGATAGTAGATATGACTGCTGGATATGAGATATATTCATTAATGGATGGATTCTCTGGTTACAATCAGATCAAGATAGCTCCTAAGGATCAAGAAAAGACAAACTTCATGTGTATGGGGCACCTTTTGCTGGAATGTTATGCCATTTGGACTAAAGAATACAAGAGCAACTTACCAAAGAGCAGTAACCACTATTTTCCACGATATGATGCATAAAAACATGGAAGATTATGTTGATGATACCCTAGTAAAAACCATGAAGAGATCTACACATATTCAAGAACTAGGCCTCATATTGGATAGAATGGAAAGATTCAAGCTCCGGTTAAATCCTAAAAAGTGTGCATTTGGAGTAACATCAAGAAAATTGCTTGGTTACATAATTTCAAAGAAAGGAATTGAGGTTGACCTTGAAAAGGTCCAAGCTATAATGGAAATGCCTCCGCCCAAGAATATCAGTTAAATGAGAAGTTTACAAGGCCATCTTCAATCAATAAGGTGCTTTATATCTCAGCTAGTAGACAAAGCTCAAGCTTCATAAAGGTATTAAGGAAAGGAGTTCAATACAACTGGGATATAGATTGTAAAAAACATCTAAAATAAATAAAAGATTATCTTTCTAATCCACCCATATTGATGCCACCGATTCAAGGTAAGCCATTGATTCTATACATATCATCTACAGATACTTCACTGGGGGCACTTCTGGCACAATAGGATGAAAATAAAAAAGAGAGAGCCATATATTATATTAGTAGAACATTGGTGTCTTATGAAATGACCTACACTATAATAGAAAAATCATACTTGGCATTAGTCTTTGCATCACAAAAATTAAGACACTATATGTTAGCACACTCTATTAAGCTGGTAGCTAAGATTGATCCACTCAAATATCTTCTCAGCAAAGCAACATTCATAGGAAGACTGGCTAAATAGGTCATGGTTCTTATGGAATTTGATATTGAATATGTGGAATGTAAAGCCATCAAAGGAAAGGTTATTGCAGACCAACTTGCTGATACTCCACTTGAAGACAATCAACCACTGCATATAGAGTTTTTAGATGAATCAATTATGCACCTTACTCAACAATCATGGAAGATGTTCTTTGATGGGTCTTTCACTCAACATGGTTTTTGTGCTGGAATACTTTTTATTACTCCTCAAAAATATTCAATTCCGAAAGCTTACAAGATTCTCTTCCCTTGCACAAACAACATTACAGAAATATGAAGCGTTGGTAAACGGGATCAAGCTGGCCATCGAGTGGAAGATTGTTGAATTACACATCTATGGATATTCTCAACTTATTATCAACCAACTCAATGATCTATATCAAATAAGGAGAATGGTGGATGATCTTAAGAAATACTTTACCTTTGTATCATTTCAGCAGATCCCCAGATCAACAAATAGAGTAGTGGATGCAATGGACACCTTGGTGTCTATACCACAACTACAGGAATCTAATTTTCTCTTTGAGTTCCTGGTGGAAGAGTTACACTATCTTGCCTATGACTCTTCTGAGTCCCAAATGGTCTATTCTATTATTGGACATGACTCATCTTGCTATAGCCACATTTACTCTTACCTGCGTAAACAAGTTGTCCCCGCTAATCTTTCCCGAAATGAAAAAAGGAACCTAATCCAAAATGCATCATAGTACGTCATCATTGCTAACGACCTATTTAGGCAAGGTTTAGATAGTACTTTTCTTAGATGCCTAGAAACCGAGGAGTCTCAACGCACATTATCCGATGTTCATGAAGGTGTTTGTGGATCCCATTCGAATGGTCTAACTTTAGCGCAAAAACTACTAAGGGCTGGCTACTACTGGCTAGACATGGAGAAAGAAGCTATAAAATTTGCTAAAACCTATGAAAAATGTTAGCTACATGGGAACCTTATACACGCTCCAGCAAGGGATCTCATACCCTTTGTTACACACTGGCCCTTTCAATAGTCGGTGTTTGATCTAATTGGCCAAATATATCCTGCATCATCTAACAGACACAAGTTTATTATAACTACCACTGAGTACTTTACTAAGTGGGTAGAAGTGGTTCTGCTCATCAAAGAAACCGGTAAACAAGTAGCTCTGTTCTTCCTTAATTATATCATCTGCAAGTATGGTATACCTTCATCCATTATAACTGACAATGGAGGACAATTCAAGAACAAAGATCTAAATGAACTCTGTGAAAAATTCAAAATAAAACAACACTGGTCATCTGTGTACTACCCTCAAGGTAATGGACAAGCCAAAGCATCTAACAAGAATCTGTTGACTATCTTACATAGAACAATAAATAAATCTAGAAAGGATTGGCATCCGCAGCTCAATCCTACCCTGTGGGCTTATAGAACAAGTATCATAACACCTACTACGGCTACACTTTTTTCTTTGGTGTATGGGTCCAAAGTATTATTACCTATTGAAGTGGAAATACCATCCCTAAGAGTTTCTTTTCAAGGTCTTTGGTGCAAGAGCACCTAGGCACAAGAGCACTACCAGGAGGTACATTTGCAATAAAGGAAGATTGGAAGACAATCAAGTCATTTTTGATATTGTTATAATGTTACTAAGGGCATCAAATGTATTTTTAAAAAATAACCCAAATGATCCAAAACCAATTTCACATGAACCATTTATGGATTTAATTTCACAATATATAATCCATTGAGTTTTCCAATGGTTTAATCATTATATAAAGACAAATCATTGCCTGCAACTCCATTGAATACAATTTAAAACTAGTTTTCACCAAAATATTCATAACTTCCACAAATATAAACAAAAATGCCTTAGACCAAAGGGAAAACAAAGAGAATTCACATATCTTTTCAATAAGTCTATTTAGAGGTCATAATCATCCCATATGAGTTCATACCATACGCTGCAACGTGACTATTCTCAGGAAACATCAAATCTGCAATTAACAACTTTCACCAAAAATTCCATATCTTCTTAATTTCTAAACATAATAACTCCAAACCAAAAGGAAAAGAAAGTTAATTCACATATATAACTATATATTATACATATACAAATTTTTATAGGCCATATATGGTTGTACAAGGCCTGGAACCAACATAAAAACTGGAAAGCCAATCAAAATAACAATAGTGGAATGCACCAAAATGTATCCAAAATGTTCTCTTTTCTTCCCTTTCTTTTTTTTTTCCCTTTGGAATGACCATACAATATATTTTTATAGACTATGGTTAGTTTTGACCTTACAACTACCTCTCATAACCAACTTTTAACCCCTTTTTCAACTTTTGTTGCATTTTTGTAACTTTGTTTGACAACATTTTGTTGTCAAGTTGACAACTTTTACACTTTTGCACAAATGACTTCGTGGCTTTATAAAAATATTCAATACATGTCAAAATGACCTATTTAATGCCTTTTACATACTTTCTAGCCTTCTCATGGCCTTTTATATGATTTTGACCTTTTGACCAATCTAGGCCTCTAGTGGACAACTTTTGCAAATTGGCTTGATAGCCTTACATATGTTGGTTCAATGACCTTAGAAACATTATAACAACATCAAAAATTAATTGATTGTATTCCAATATTAATTTATTGAAAATGTACCTCCTGGTAGTGCTCTTGTGCCTAGGTGCTCTTGCACCAGTCTTGTTACTGATGAAGACTACATAATAGCTAGATTGCAGGAACTCGAATTGCTGGATGAACGCCGGCAAGTGATGTTTGATCATCTAAGAGCATATCAAATGAGAATGTCTAGAGGTTATAACAAAAGGGTTCAACAATGAGAATTTTAGGTTGGTGACCTTGTTCTAAGAGAAAATCCTAAGAATCAACAATTTTGAGATAACAACAGGAAGTTTGAACCCAACTGGTTAGGTCCCTACATCGTTACTACAACCTTTGGCTTCGGTGCCTATCAACTCTCAAAATCAGAAGGAGAACTACTCTATGAACTGATCAACACCATCCACTTGAAGAAATTCTTCACCTAAATATTCTCTACTCTAGCAGCCTATGCAGCTAAAAAGTCCTGAAGAAATCCAAAAAAATCAGAAAAAGTGCTGAAGAAATCCAAAAAAATTGGAAAAAATCCTAAAGAAATCCAAAAAAATTGGAAAAAGTCCTGAAGAAATCCAAAAAAATCAGAAAAAGTTCTAAGAAATCCAAAAAAATAAGAAAAAGGCCTGAAGAAATCCAAAAAAAACCAGAAAAAGTCTTGAAGAAATCCAAAAAATAAAGGGAAAAAGTCCTGAAAAAATCCCCAAAAATCAGAAAAAGTCCTAAAAAAATCCAAAAAAAAAAAGAAAAAAAAAGGGAAAAAGAGAGAAAATGCCTTGGTGAAAACCTGGTAAATAGGCACCTTGGTAAGAAAAAAGAAGAATCTTTGCCAAGTAGGTGAAAACTTGGCAAACGGGTGCCTCTTGTACTCAAGCGCTCCATCTATCAACGCAACATTGGCATTCCCGCTTTCATGCATCTTTGCTTTCACTTGTACATATTTCAGTCACTTTTGTGACATCCTGGTTCGTTGGAACCCTCATGGCTTGAAACTGATTAATGTCCTAGTCTTAGGTTAATCGACAGAGCAATTTACATGTCCTAAGTAGTATTAACCAAGTCAACTTTATGTCAGTGAAACCTAGTCGTCCACCCCGAGTCAGTCACCTGTCTCCTGACTACTAAAGAGTTTTATCACTGAGTACACAAGCAAAACAACATTACTGAAAACAATCACTAAAAAGTTTAAGCTATGCATGAAAATTTTCTTGGTGTGCTGTCTTTTATATTGGTTTTCGATTATTATCCCTCTGAGTAACTTGAGGAAGTCTATCTTGACTAAGAGGAGCAAGGATTGGGGGCATAATATTTTCTTTGTTTTCTGCTTGTAGGAATGATTCTGATAATCTGGAAACATCTAAATTAGCTGGGTGTCTATGATAAGAGCCTTCACATCAAGGTGAAATCGCCACACATACCTCGACTCCGCTTATTTGAATGCTCCAGGGAGGTTCCCATCATTTCTTTGTCTGTTTTAAGGGAATTTCTTTATCATGCAATCCAGGTCCCTGCCAAATCTATCCAAGGATATGAACGAAAAAGGGTCATTATGGATGAGATAATTAATATTGCACATGAAAAGTAAGGAACTCTAATCTGCCTGCTGTGGTTGTAAAATGCTCAGTGATGAAACTTAAGCATTTCAAATCGAGTGACTAGGTTTAGGTTGCATCTCATTTTGCATTTCATTCTGCATATTGAGATGTTAGCTGCATACATAAGCATTTTATATAGATTTATATATCAATTATCACTCATTTACATTCATCTTATTACATTTAAAAATGAAAAAAACTTGCACTACTCATTACTCATTTTCATTCATTTTATTTGCATATGAAAAGAAACAAAAACAAACATCCATATTCATCTGCATTACATACATCCATACTAAACAACTATGCATACATATAGAATAAAGCATATAGACAAGAATCTCATAAATCGATTGACACAAGTACAATGAAGTCAAATCAAGATCTCATATATATAAAATGATCAAGTCTCAGGGTACAAAATAATGTCAACTAACATATACAAACTCCCATCGGAGAAAGAATCGTAAGGACTACAAAAAAATGGGTGTCTACAAAAAATGTCAGAGCTACACAAAGAAAATCTAGTTCTCTACCTCTCCCTCATCGCTAGGTGGTGGAGGAGGTGGAGCCTACTGACCCAGATCCTACCTAGGTGCTCGAGCTCCCTCTGATCAAGCCATATACTGAGAGTATGGTACAACCTACTGCGCTACTAGAACTGCTACGCTGTAAGCCACAACATAATAGGCTGCCCGACTCGTCTGAAGAAGAACCTCCTACTGTAGAGTGTTTTGCTCTGCCCTCATCACTGTGACCTGACAATCTCTCTTTGCTCTAAGCTCTACTAGCTATCGGTCTCACTCCACCAGCTGTGTCTGTGCCACTGTCAGTTGTGACTACAAATCTGCTAGGCATGCTCTCATCAACCGCACTGCGTCGGCCCCTTGATCCCTTGCAGGATCTCCATCTCCATCTCTTCCTCCATCTCCACCTCCATCGTCTCCTCCATCTATGCCTCTAACACTCCCCTACTCCTCTCTCCTCCTCTCCTCCACCCTCCGGTACCCTCGCTCCACTCAACCTCACTCCGCTCAGCCTCACTCCGCTCAACCTCACTCCAACCGTCCCTAGGGATCCTCCCTGTCCTCTCTACTGCCTCCCACCAGCTAGTACCCTACTACTGCTAGCACCAGGATCACCACCTGCCTGCCTTAGAGCCTCAACTCTCGGTCCCTGCCTCTGTCCATGTCCCTGTGCCTGTGCAAGGGCATCATCCTCCACCTCCTCTGTGCGAGGTGCCTATGTAGTCGGATCTGTGAATCTCAGGAATGGATGTTGCTTGAACCAATCCCTATACTGGGGCAATCCCCTTGCATCTACAATATCATCCAGGTAATCCCATCTCAGCCGCTGTAACCCAGTCAATGTTGGCATATGCACACTCTAATGAGACATTGTAGGTGATTGATGGTTTTGTCATTGATGACAACCTTGCAATCCTATGGCACCAGCAAGGCATTATACCGGCAAGGTATTACACCGACAAGTTAGTGCACCGACATCAGCAGATCACACTCTACACCGGCACTCAGAACACCGGCACTGACACAAAGAAAGGAAGTATATCGGCACAGAGGCTGACAGGATTTTGTTATATTACATTTTGTTTATTATTGTAAAAACTTTGTAAGCCGACTTGGCAAATTTTAAAATGATTCTTATATATAAAAGAGATCATTGTAGAAATTTTGTAGAGCAAGAGAGAGCGAAAAAGAAAAATATAAGGCATACCTATTATGCGAAATATAGGTTGAAGGGTTTATGTAAGAAGCATAGCAGCAACCGGTACTGGATCTGGCATTATAGATGCTATTGTAAAGTAGTACAAGATATTGGATTTATATAATCCACATTGTAAGTCAGTGAGACTTCCCATTGAGTAGTGAGCTCTAGGCAGTTGGCCTTACTGCATGTGCAAGCCCCTATTGTAAGTAATATTCTCTTATTGGCCAGTGAGTGAATATTGTGGGTCACAAATACCACCAAGGTTTTTCCCACACCGGGTTTCCTTGTTAAATCCTTGTGTTATGGTGTGCTTTTCATGTGGATGTTCTTAATTCTATTTATTACATTATTTCTTCCATACCGGTACACTGTTAAAATATGTTCTGCATGTTTTAAGTTAAGAAATTCTAATTACCAGTTAGATACTGATTCACCCCCCCCTCTTAGTATCTATGGGATTCCTAACAATTGGTATCAGAGCCTGGTCTTCTATTTTCAGAAGTGTAACAACTTGAGGAAGATCTTGACACCGGTAAAGATGGAAAATCTGATGAAGCAACTTGAAGGATCTCTTTCAGACTATGATGCAGATAAGTTGAAAAATATCAAACTAGAAGATGATTTAAGGCCAGCTCAGGATATCATTCAGGCACTTCAAGAGAATCTTACTGTTGCAAGAAATAAGAGAAGAGAACTTTGTGAAAAGTTGCAAAATGAGAATGATGAAAATGAATCACTTAATGATCAGATAAGCAAGCTAAAACAAGAGAACATGACAACAAAGAATGAGATGCAGGATATGACTATGAGATTTTCCAAAGAGATTGAAGATATGAAGAAGAATGAAGAAGAATTGACCAGAAGACTGAGTGATGCAACAAATGAGAACACAAGACTTAGCTATGAAAATGACATGTTGAAGATAGATCTGATGCACACTCAGAATGACTCCAATGAACTGATGAGACAGAAAGAAGTCTTAGAAAGACAACTAGAAACTGCAAATCAACATAAAGAAAAATTCAAGAAAAGCTCAGAGGAATTTGGCACCTTGCTGAAGAATCAAAAACCTAAAGGTGACACTTCTTGAATTGGCTTTGAAGTTGGTGAAAAATCCGGTACTGCAAATACTCAAAGAAAACCAATAAGATAACCCAATGCTTATAAATTCAATGGAAAATGCTTTAACTGTAATATGTATGGTCATAGAGCAAATGAATGTAGATCTAGAAATTATCATAATATCAACACACCCACCAGTCAATGTTCAAAATGCAACAAAGTTGGTCACAACTCTGAAAACTGTAGAATGAATGTGAGATGTTATGTTCGTGGAAGATTTGGACACCTATCTAATCAATGCAGAAGAAAAACCGACATAGGTTATGGGAAAGCTGTTCAGAAGAATAATGTGACTTGTTATGCATGTAACAAGATTGGGCATATTGCAAAATTCTGTAGAAGTAAAGGATCACCGGTAGACAACAAAAGTTCTAGCTTGAAAGGCAAAGAAAAAGTTGAAGAGGTTAAGCAAGAATTCTCAAAACAATGGATTAGAAAAGCTGATCTAAATATTGGGAATACTCCTCCACTAGTAGAACTAATCAATGCTTCACCGATAGGACAAAGTGATGCTTCACCAGTAGGATAGAGCAATGCTCCACCGCTAGGAAGTTCTTCATCTAATTGAAGAAAGTTTCCTTGAGGGTTTGGCAATCTAATGACACATGTTCTATTATTCCCTCGGTTAGAGATAAGAAGTTGGAAATTACTTGTTACCGGCAAACAATGTTAAGTGAATACTTAACCAACATGCATTTAATGTGGTAGATGGCGAAAAGATACTATAAATTTGAGGTTTTAGCTCCATTCCATTTCACTGAGATTTCAAACCTACGAAGAGCGCGAAGATTCCGAGCTAAGGCATTCCAAGCAAGAGGCAAGAACACTCCAAGCAATCATCCATCCTAAAGGCAGTAAAAGGTATTTTATCATGGCATCCACCTCTGCAATTGAATATATAGAAAACTCTACTATTGTTGAAGTGATAAAAAGACCTAGGCCCGTATTTCAATTAGTTCCCTGAGGTAGCAAAGAAAGATGATACCTTAGGTGCTTTTTCTCAAATTCCTAAGGGAGTTGTTTATGTTGAAGACCCCAAAATTTACATTCACTGTAACATTGAGGAACTAGGAGATGAAGAGATTAAAACCATGTTTAAAACTGTGATATGTGATGAATCCGACAATGTAAAAGATGAACACAAGATCATTGAAACCCTAGGATGTACAGAGATCCTTAGCATTCCTGAATTCCCCAAGGATGTGATTAGGATAGTCTTAAGCAGGATACATGGTGAATTTTTCTGGCTAGATGCAATCCACAAAATCACTAAGGAAGCTGTGAAAGCTATCACATGGTTACCGACCACCTGTAAAAGACCAGACAAAACTAAGAAGGTATCCAATGACCTAGTTACAAACCTAACTGGTGCCACATCCGATAAAAGGTCCTTAAGAGTAAATGATGTAACAGACATTAATGTGAGATTTATTAGCATGATATTAGGGTATAAAGCTACTCATGCAAATAGACTTAATTCAGTTTCAAGTTTATGCATTAAGAGTGCTTATGATATGGTCACATATAATGCAAAGATTGATGTATGTGAGTGGTTAAAGGATGAATTATTTGACAACCTTGGAAAGATTAAGAAGGACAAGAAAGGAACTTTCAGGTTTGGAAATCTACTAGTATGTCTAATGCTACATATAACCAAGCAGGTTCCCAGTGTAGGCTACAAAGAACTTGGATATGATATACCGGTAGGCAAACAGTTAACAAAACTATTCAATAACATGGGAGAAGACAAGGAAAACAATATCCATGATTTCTTTCAAGCACTAAAGGCCAAAATGAAGAAAAGAATTAGGCTATCACAAAAGATTGTTGACAAATATAAAGATGAAACATGCTTTGTAATCAAGAAAGATGAGATCTGGATGGAAGCAGTCATCCCTAGGACAGTTTGGGTAACAGAGATGGGTTATGAAACATATGATCATATAATTGAAACATATGCTAAAGCACTTCTGGAATCCCCTAAAGAAACTAAGGAAGAAGTATTTGGTAGTGCATAAACTATTGAAAGACAAATACAATCTAAGAAAAGAGTGAAAAAGGTTGAGGCAGTTGTAAGAAAAGGTTTCAGACAAGCAAAGGCCATCAAAGAAGATGTGTTAAAACAAACTGGTATAATAGAGGATGAGTTAGTAGCTCCACAACTGGAAACTTACCTATCACCGGTAGGTACTTCTTCGGAGAGTGACATGCCTACAAATTTCAAGAGAGTTGTAAGGAAAAGATATCCTTCATTGGAAACCACACCCTCACCGAGGAGGACAAGACAAAAACAACAAGCAGTGAGATCTCCGGTAAGAAAGGCTACACCAAAGAAGAAGAAACTGACACCCAAAAAGAAGAAGAGGACAAACAAGGACTTGGCCCCTCTTGATATACTATTAAATGAAATTACAGAGGAAGGAAAATTGAAGAATATAGAGAAAATATATGACACTTTAACGGCTAATGAAAAAGAACAAGTTGAAAACAATGTTATATTGCATATGGATATGTATAAGAAATTTTTGATGGAAGTAGTAAATGAAATTTCAGATGAACTATTTAAGAGACTGGAAGCAAGAAGGCAAGCAGTAATAGAACTAGACAAGAAAATAAAGATTGAAAAGCTACTTACTGTATATCCAGTGAATTCACCCAAAGAAATTGATGACCTAATTGCTCAAGCCAACCGGTCAGTATTTTCTACTGCACACTGGCACATTGCTTTAATGGTTGGAAGAGTTAATGAGGTGACTGAGGAGACAAAAAATGGATGGGATATATTCCTAGTTGAAAAAGAAAAATAGGAAGAATATAGGAACCCCAAACCTATAAAAGTTAATCAGAAAGAAAGAGACAAGGGTAAAGGTAAAGTTGGTGGACCACCTAGTATCAAGGTTAAAGACAACTTACCCCCACCTCCTTTGATTACTCCACTGACAAAAACAACAGCTACAAAAGTTCAACCGACAGTTGAAAGTATGGATGTAGAGGATGGTAATCCTAATCTTGAAGTCTTATATACTGTGGATGTTGATACTCAAAAGATCAACATTGTGGTAGACAAAGATACAACTGATAAGACTGAAATGGCTAGTGAGCCTTCGGTAGCTAAGAAAACTGACAACACACAGGAGAAACCGACTGATGACAAAGAGAAGAAGGTAGAAACTCAGACTTTGACTGAGACAATGCAACAAATAGAGAAACAAACATAGCAAAAGGGTCCTGAACAGGAACAAGAATAGAAGGAAACAGTGCCATCGACATCTGGAGAAGTAGAAAAACCATTGCTTAGGGAAATGCAAACACAAATAAACCTACTAGAGGTCAATACAAGATTGGTTACTTCCACTAGCGGTACTCAAAATGTTGGTTCATCATCAGGCTATAAAACAACTAATGTGATTGAGGTACTATTAGATTCAATCAAAAAGATAACAAACTGCAGTTCACAAGCTTATAAGGCAATAGATGATACCATACCAATTTTGAAGGTAATTGCTCCTAACTATAATATAGACAATAAAGAGTCTTTAGGACAACTTGATACCTTGTGTAAATATATCACAGAAAACATCGAGAAAATAAAGGAAGAGACACTGAAGGATAAAGTAGAAATTGAAAAACAGAAATCCTTTGATGAGCAAATAAAGAAGTGTAACAGAGATTTTGACACACTTCTACTGGAACTGTGTAATTTATTGAAAGAGTACAAAACTCTATATAGACACCTGTAAGACAAACCTTTTGAATGTAGATATAGACAATAAGATGAGCAAGGTACAGGATGAAATTAATAAACTTGTAGATAATTTTGTCAACTCACTTGATACACTGTCAGTTTTTGAACAGAAGATAACAAATTTTGAGGAAGATTTACTTAAATTTGAAAGAGAGAATGAAAGAATAGTGAATAAGGCAAAGCATCTAAGATTAAAACCAAGTCCAAGATTGGACTATCTAACATCACTGCGGAAGGAAGTATCTGAGGCACTAATACAGGGACATAAAACACCAGCAGAGCATTTACAGCATCTCACCGGTACAGTTAAGAGAACATAGACAACAATAAGAGATAGTAAAAAGTTCATGGAGAGTATAAACTTGATCTTGGCGGATCTATTTCAAATTGTAACTAGCCAGTTACAAGGTTGAAACTACAAACTCTACTGACATCTTGACAACCTTTGTCATTGATGCTAAAGGGGGAGTAGTGGGATGAGAAAATTCAACATCACAGGAATCATATGCTCAGGGGGAGCACACACATTTTTTTTGTAACATTTTTTGGACTTCACATTTTTGGATACATTTTTGAAATTTCTCATGAGTGTTGCCATCAATGCCAAAGGGGGAGATTGTTGGCATATGCATACTCCAATGAGACATTGTAGGTGATTGAAGATTTTGTCATTGATGGCAACCTTGCAATCCTATGGCACCGGCAAGGCATGCATCAGCAGATCACACTCTACACCGGCACTCAGGACACCGACATCGGCACAAAGAAAGGAAGTATACTGGCACAGAGGCCGACAGGATTTTGTTATATTACATTTTGTTTATTATTGTAAAAACTTTGTAAGCCAACTTGGCAAATTGTAAAATGACTCTTATGTATAAAAGAGATCATTGTAGACATTTTGTAGAGCAAGAGGGAGCAAAAAAGAAAAATATAAGGCAGACCTATTATGCGAAATATAGGTTGAAGGGTTTATGTAAGAAGCATAGCAACAACCGGTACTGGATCTGGCATTATAGATGCTATTGTAAAGCAGTACAAGATATTGGATTTGTATAATCCACATTGTAAGTCAGTGAGACTTCACATTGAGCAGTGAGCTCTAGGCAGTTGGCCTTCCTACATGTGCAGGCCCCTATTGTAAGTAATATTCTCTTATTAGCCAGTGAGTGAATATTGTGGGTCACAAATCCCACCAAGGTTTTTCCCACACCGGGTTTCCTCGTTAAATCCTTGTGTTATGGTGTGCTTTTCATGTGGATGTTCTTAATTTTGTTTACTGCATTATTTCTTTCATATCAGTACACTGTTATAATATGTTCTGCATGTTTTAAGTTAAGAAATTCTAATTACCAGTCAGATACTGATTCACCCCCCTCTCAGTATCTATGGGATTCCTAACAGTCAACTCCTGCATGCTCAAGGCATATGCTAGCCTAGGACCCCATCCCTGCCTCTCCTAATCGGTATAACATGCGTATGCAGTAAACTCCTACGAGATCCCCTAAGGTCTATCATACTGCCTCATCACTTGAGTAACAATAAACTGCTCGACCACTGTCTGTGATCTACCTATGAGAGGTCATGTCATGAAGAGGTCTCTATGAACAACTCTTCAATCATCCCAAGGCTCCAAACCCCTATAAGGTCTCCATGTGACAACTATCAGATCATCTAGCTGACGTTTCCAATAATCGGTCTTGCCCAGATGGGGCTGCGTCACATATCCATCATATCTATACACAATGGGCTGTTGTGGATCTCTGGCCTCATCAACAATCAGCCTACATACTGGGAGATGCTCCTAGGCCCATACTTGCAAAATCAAAACTCTGGAAACCATGCTCTTCCCCTCCCGATAGACGATCTCATGCATCTCATGATACTTGTGGGACAATATGCAAGAACCCCATCCTAATCTCTGGGGGTGCTCAACAAGTCTCTCTAACATCCTGCCCCATCCACATTAAAACCCCTGCTGTTCCTTATCTAGCATAGGAAAACAACTGATAAAACCTGCCAAGATGCAAGCTAGTGGAAAGTCCTCACTGTATCTAGTCATCATGTCCTCCCTACTGATCGCCCGTGTCAGAATGTCTGCATCACGAAATACCTGCCTTAGGGCTAGAAGGCTAGGATGCTATGCTGAATCATAATCTACCTTATCCCTAGCAAAAGGGATACAAAGAATCCTATATACATCCTCGGGAGTGATGGTCATCTCCCTAGCTGACAAATGAAATGTGTTATGCTTTGAATGGAACCTCTCCACTAATTTAGCCAACATACCATGATTTACACGGATATCAGGCAACCCAAGAAGATGAGTCAATCCACATGCATCAATATACGGTCGGTCTATATCTGATAACTGCCAAACTAATGCCATCGTAGGTGGATATACACATTTGAATACTACATGGGGCAATCAAACCTGCAAAAATCAAACAAAAGATCATTAGGAAACATTCCAAAGTAGCCGATAACAGAAGCAAAACATCAGGTAAATCCAGCTACATCAACCGGAAAATCAAAATTTCAAGTTTACACCTTCAAAAATGCTCACTGTTTTCCAAACGACAAAACATCACAGAGGTAGCAACTCATACGAGTCAAGAATTGGCCTTATATGACAAAACAGGCTGATACGACACAAGACTAGCCCCTAAACGACAAAATGGGCTCTTTTGAATGTTGTCGTATGACAGAAGGGTAGGTCTCATACCAAAAAACTAGTAGACTTAAACGACAAAACAGAATTGATCAGTTTTTCATACAAGACAAGATCCTGTCTCACACGACAAAACAAAAACGCCTGACTTCAACATGCAAAAAATTGAAAAAATCAACAAAAAAATTGAATTTTGAAATGAATAACAGGCTTAAGATCGATCACTTACCACTGGCTCATAGTTCCGAGGTCAATTATGTCATCTCTGGCTCTTGAATCAATGCACTTGAGTGGGAACCACCATTTTTCTTCATAGAAAGCTTTTTGAATTTTCAAACTTGGAGGGTTAAAATGAATTGAAAAATGATACTTTTACCCCATGTATAGCCCAAACCCTAATTTTTCAACTTGCTTCGATGGACACAAAAATTGTACCCTTAGCTAATTTGCCTGTCTTGATTCCATTTTCGAGATCGAAATCAAAATTTGAGATCATTCTGCTAGTCAATTTCATAAAATTTGGACCACTTACCGCTTTTCATCAAAAGCTCATTCTCTTCTTCAATTTGCGCCCAATTTCTCATGAATCAACGGTGAATCTCAATCTATTCTACAAATCAACTTTGTGCTCAAATTCTCATCATGCTTAATTTTTAAATATTCCTCTGAAACATTTGTGCTCAAATAAATCAATATCATCGCTTTAATCAACTCTATTCAGTTTCATCACTTCAAATCAAGTTGAACACCTCTCTCTTCATCTGGTTCATGATCAATCAAGTTCAGAACTGGTATCTCCTAGACATCAAATTTTCTTTGAACCAATGCGCTGCTCGCACATTAATTCAAAGAGAGGCAAATGTAATACCCTAAAAATGGTCATCTAAACCATGATCCCCTAATCTCGACAACATCACCAAGGTCCTAACCAAAGGCAATTGAATAAATCTTGAGCACATCAATTAATTTCTAAAATCATCAATGTCACATGGCAAATTAATCAACCAATATTAAATAAATATTTATTTAATTAATTGATCATTCCAAGTAAATCATTTTAAAACAATTATCCTATTTATTTTATTGAATATCCTAGCATATTTAATGAAATAAATCAATTTGCCATTAAATCATCAAAAAAAGAATTAACTGACAAAAAAAGAATTAAAAATTGAGAAAAGAAATCAATTGGAGATAATCTTGAAATTTTTTTTTAAAAATTGATAAATAATCTCAAAGAAAGCAAATAAAACAATTAAATATTAAAATTGAATGAAATAGAGAATAAATAAGTTTTTTCCTGATTTTATCTTAATTTTAGTTCAATTTCCTTTAAAACTGAGAAAATCATCCAATCACATCAATTCACCTAGATTGTGCTTCCTCTTGGAAAATCTTGACCGCTCATCATCATTTGATCTCAGTCTTTGGTTTCTTTCTAAATTTTCTATAAATTCAGGCTCTCATCTCTGATTCAAGGATCTTGGAGAATATATTGTTATTATGTTGTTTTTGCTCTAGGTTCATTGAGATTTGTGCATTGAGATATTTCATATTAGTTATTGCATCCTTAATCAAATCATTTAGTTTAATATTTGTTAAATCATATTAGATTAATCTTGCATATCTAGCTTAAATATTGCATCCATTTAGCTCATATTCATGCTCATATAGATTTAAAAATCCTTCGTTTAGATGTTGTCTAGTCATTGGATAGCTTAGCAATCTGAGAGCAATCTAAACTCGTATCTACTAGAAGGCAATGGGTCATTTGTAATGGTTTATTATTCATTAATTATTGATTTACTAACCATGCATCTAATGACTTAATTGAAGTGTTGTGTATTCTAGATACAGATACAGGTCCACTTTTCACACACACAAGACCTTTGCTACATTTTTGCAAAGATGGAGATCTCTAGACTGCCAGTATCCAAGCCACATACTAGAAACAAAACAAGTGGATATTTTTAGTGAAAACCTCATACCTCCAGTGAAATATCCTTTACAAATGCAATGTTTGAGTACCTTTACAAAGATCACTGAAAATGGATTAAAATGTGATAAAGGATTGCTAGAACAAAGGATCCTTAAAAATATAAAGACAATGCTACCTCCAACAAAACAAGTGCAGATAAGCATAAATTATGGTCCATAAATAAGAATATAAAAAATGGTGGAGTGGTAGATGCTCACATGGTAAATAGAGTTCAACCAGTGGTATCATTGCAAGGGACAACAAATTCTTCTTTGCCAAATGCAAATCATTCACAAGTTAAGAAATATAAAAGCTACCAGTACAAATGTAGTGCAAACAAACACCTTTAAACCTCCAAGGAATAATGAACCAAAAATAAATTTTACACCCTTGGGAGAGCCAATTGACTCTGCATTGAAGAAACTTGTGCAAACCAATGTAATAACACTGCTTGAGGTGCGACAATATGAACAAGGTCCTTTCAAACTAGCATGGTGGAATGACAACGACTTTTGTGAGTACCATCGAGCAAAAGGCCACAAGACATCTAGCTGTTATAAGATAAAGAACCTCATTCAAGATTTAATAGACCAAGGGGATGTCATAGTGGATGCCAACAAAGGATCTACAAATAAAGCCCACATCATCTACATAGATCCATTTGTTAAGCACAATCAGGTTCAAGAATGCAAGATAACACAACCAACTACACAAAGGTCGATTATGACTACACAAACAATACACTTAGTGAAGGATATGCAATAGTGACCACTATCAGTATTAATCCTAGAAACAAAGATTGTGCCATTGTGATCCGCAAATAAAAGGTTACACTATAAGGAGTACCTTCCCATACACCTCAAACAAGCAACTTCAATGTTGTAGATCAATTAAAAATGATTTCAGCACAAATTTCACTCTTTGAATTGCTTTGTATATCACCAAGTCATAGAAAAATATTAGACAAGGCACTCCAAGATTCAGTTGTCTCAAGAGATATAGATGAAACTAAATTTGAAGCAATGGTGGTAAACATAGCCACTTCATCTTGGGTTGCTTTCACATAACAAGATGTCCCCACAAATATAATCATGCACAATGATCCTCTACATCTAGTAGCATACATTCTTAAGAAAAGGATTAGAAGAGTGTTGGTTGATGGAGGAGCAGGGCTGAAGATATGCAACCTCAAATTGCTTCAAGCACTAGGCTATTATCAGTTTCACATAGATCCTACAAAGAAGATCAACATAAAGGCATATGATGATGAATAACGTCCTTCAAAAGGGGTGGTCACACTGCTAGTACAAGTCAGACCTGTTACTACTAATGTTATGTTCCAAGTATTAGATAGGGAATTGGGATATAATATGCTATTGGGTCATCCATGGATACATGCCATGCATGGCGTACCATCTACATTCCATAAATGCATCAAGTTTCCATTCAATGTGTGATGCATAAAAATGGAACCAAGTAGCTAAGACCTAATCCCACTCTCATGTACATAGTGGAATACGAAAGAGCCTAGGGAGATAGTTCACTTTGAATACTTCTTATAATGAAGAGAGAGTCAAGGAATATCTCTTAGAGTTTCTATTCCTTTGCTATAAATGAGGAGTAGATATGCAAAATGCAATGCAACAATCAACTAAACTAGGAGATGAGAAACAAAGCACACTAAACTGAAAAATGTAGATTTTGCACAAACTAAAATTGAGAGACAAAAATAAGAGTTGGAAAATGGATTCAGAGGTGCACCTGCTATTGAAACTGATGCAAAACTGGCAAATCCTAGGGCATTGGGCGCCCTTGTCCCTCTGCTGACAAAAAGATGATCTTCTGGATCTGAGGTCCTGAGGGTCTAATGTGTAGATCTAGCACCTGAAACTACAAAACCTTGGGGACCAAGGCACCATGCCATGGTCCTATCCCAGGGTACCACGCCTCTTGTCTCTGAGATATGAGATCATATTTTGGCCCTTAGTCTCTCTCTGTGTCTTTTGTCAGTCCCAAAATTCATGCGTTTGTCGGATTCCTGTAGCTACACCTACAACTTGAAAAATAATGTCTAGGTGGCTATATAGGGTTTTGCCTTAGTCAAACCCCTTGTTTTGGTGCTTTCCACCTCCACAAATAGCCGATAATGTAATGAAAATGTGTGTATGCAAGATCCTAAATGAACAAGAATGTAAATCTAGAGTTCCATCCTACGCTTTGGAGAGAAAACCCTAAATGATTGTAAATGTAAATGTAAATGCTTCAAATTACAAATGCTACAATGGATCTAAAGCATGAATATAAATCTAAAAATGAATGTTATGAAGCTCATATAAATACATGAAAATAACATGAAACCATACCAAACCCTAAGGGAGAGGTACAAGCCAATCATCAGTTGGTGATGTCCTATTATTCTTCAAAGTCTTCAAAGCTATAAGGGTATGTTGAAAATTCTTGATGTAGACTTTATGGATGCTTGATTTTCTATTGTAGACTTCATAAAACCTGTACGTTTGCTGCCTAAGAAGCTCCTCCAATCACTAGATCTTAGATCTTCAAATGAGGAAACAAAGGGTTTATGCAGGAGACCCTAACTTTGTTTTGAGTCATAGGCCAACTTAAAAATGATATTTTTTGACAATCTCTTGGATTTGAATATTAAAATACCGCCAAAACATGCTATCGAAATTCGGGGAGAAAAAGTTAGGACCATTTGGTACCAACATGATTCGAACACATGATCCGACCAACTTTTGCCAAATTTTTGGGGAAGGAAGATATTGTGATTTTAAAGAAAATTCTAGGAGTTTGTGGAATTTTACAAAATTTTGATATGCGAAATCGGGCCTTGAAGGTCAAAATAAGACATAATTAGGATATTTGATGAAATGATTAATTGAGAGAATAAAATAAAAAGGGGCATACTTAGGGTAAAGGGCCCAATTTTATGATGTATAGAGGGATACAAGAAGAATTTAGATTTAATTAAATTAATTAATTAAATGCCTAAAGGTAATTTGAATTGCAAGATGCAAACACACTAAGGCGGGTGCTAACCTAAGTGTGGAATTGTACCACCCAATTGAGGGTGTACAATTTACGATGCTACATTTAGCCCCCATTTTAGCGGTCAAATGATACTTTGTGCATATGCAAGATAAAGTACAAAAAAATAAACATTTCATGAAAAAGGATAATCCATAAGGTGTTGGATGAAGCCCCCAACGGTATCTGCAGTACACTGTTAAGAAACACACCCTACAAAAACACATGTTAGATAAAATAACAAAATCAACTAATGCTTACTAGGGAAGTGATGAAATTCATGGGTAGCTATATGCCTCCTGTTTCAGCTTGCTAATTTAGTGAGGTGAAACATGGTATCATGTTTACCACAGTGAATTGTGAAAATAGGTGATGAAAAAATCTCACGACAAAGCTTGATACAAGATTGAAGCATATCATGAAACATTTGGTAAGGAAGAGAGCTGAATCATGATTCCAATGCCACCGACGATACAGAAATTGAAGCTGTCTAACTCAAGATATGAGAGATTAAGCAAAAAAACAAAAAATAGGGTTTCAAGAAAAGAGGGAAACACATACCTTATGAATAGTGGAAAATGACACTTGCATTTGTCATTTTCTCAAATTTTATCTTATTTGCAGCAGAGGAGCCCACATAGTAGTCACAATGCCTCGAAGATGACCCGAGTGACTTACCTGGATGGAGATCCTACAACAGTCCGTCCTTACCGATCAACCACTTGATGAGGTGAGTGTACCAAACCATCTTTGTACTTTATGTTGACTTTTTATTGAGTTTACTTTGACTTTTTGGTATGAGGGAAATTCTGATTGCACATGTGCCCCCAAGAGAGTGCCATGGTCCCACTAGGGCACCATGCTCCCAACTAGGTGCCATGGTCCAACCAGGGCACCCTGGTACCTCTAGAGCACCTTGGTCCCTCTAGAGCACCCTTTTCCTTCCATGGCATTCTGTGTTACAAGCTAGGGTTGCCGTTGCACCAAAAGATTGACCTGTCAATTCCCAATACAACCAATAGACTTATAGAATCCACAAGAGGATGTTAAACCATGTTGCAAATCCCCACGAGGGACGTTGTCTCATTGCCAACAATTCCCCTGCTAACATCACTCACCGTGGCCTACGTGATTAAAATATATGACCAAGCTTTGATAGCACTTGTTACAAGCTAGGGTTGCCATTGTACCAAAAGATCGACCTGTCAATGCCCGATACAACCACTAGACTTATAGAATCCATAGGAGGCTATTAAACCATGTTGCGAATCCCCACAAGGGACTTTGGCCCACTGCCAACATCCTAGTCCCTGACTAAGGGGACCAAGGGTTAGCATAGGATCAGGCTTTCTGTAGCTAAGTTGATTGAGATAATGATACTGATTGTTGATTGGTTGATTTTTGCAGAGGCTACCCTATATGCGAGAGCGCACTGCCGATCATACATATCAAATCTATAGAGTCAGATTCCCTGATTGTTTGAGGATGACAAAGAGATTCTTAAAGTAGTAGGGTTATGGTATATCTATAACATGCCATCCATGAATTTTGACTCAATGATGCTCATGGCTCTCATGGAGAGAGAGGATATAGATACTTCCACGTTTGTCCTACCAGTGGGAGAGATGATGATAACACTTGAGGATGTTTAATGCATATTGAGGCTTCCCATTAGAGGACGTACAGTGAGTTATCAGGTAGTTTACACCGCATCTTCTTTTAGGAGAGAGCAGAGGTAATGCATTGGGCAAGTCATGCCCAATGAGACTAGAGGACGAGTCATGATTTAGTTTTTACTACATCCTACCAACGTCATTCCACTTGTGAGGAGACTCATGATAGTCACAGTGGGGATAGCCATATGCCCAGATGGATGAGGCAGTCACATGCATTGGGGTCTCAATTTTGCTATCCGAGTGATCTCTACCATGACTTAGGAGATTATGTCTATGGTGATGGATGTAGCTTGATGAAATGCACCCTTCTTTAGGTTTGGATGTTCGAGCATATCACATGCTCTAGGCTAGCCAGAGTACCAGTTGATGTTGGCTCAGATGATCCTAGAGCGTATGCATACCCACTCACCAGACCATGGAAAAATGGTGACTTGTTGCATTGGAGGATTTTAATTAAGGGGCACTACAAATACAGCATAGTCCCATTCTATTTCGACCATGTGAGGCGACAATTTGGGTTAGAGAAGGGTGTTACAGATGATGTTCCAATTTTTATATGCCACTCTTGAGTGATAGCAAGGCTAGGAGTAGTTCCTAGTCCTTGCAATGATGAGATTGAGATGTTTATGATCAAGATGTTGTGGTCCCTTTTAATGATGATGTGGGAGCTCATCATAGTTACATCATATGGTGGGACAAGACTTACCCCAAAGCCATTTTTCCTTTAGATTATCCTAGGGGGAATCCTAGACCATGGAGGTGATTAGCTAGGGAGGATCACGAGACATCCAAGGACACAAGTGATGGAGATACATTAGATCATGAGGATGAGAGAGGGGAGGAGGGAGAATAGTAGGATAGAGATGATGATGAGGAGGGAGGAGGAGATGGAGATATTGGTGGGCCGGAGGGAGGCTAGGATGGGGATGATGATGACGATGACCCAAAGGAGAGGAAAGAGGAGGAGGAGGATAGAGATGAGGAAGAGGAGAGAGAGGAGGAGGAGGTTCCTCATCACTCTGGAGATGATACCATATCCCTAGATCCACCATTAATGCTAGCTAGAGGAGAGGGTGCTGATTTTAGGAGATCGACTTTGAGCTTATGCCAATCATCTCCTATAACACCATCCACTGGAGTGCATAGACACTATGAGCATGGAGAGGGTAGCAGCTTTAGATTAGAGATGGCCATGACACACGATCCAAACTGGCGGGCAAGAGATCTAGGTAAAGGATTTTTATTTAATTCAGTTTGTTTAGAATTTTTTATTATGATGAACATGTGATTTGACTTCATTCCCTCTTCTATAGTTGGAGTACAGGAGTGGCAGTCCCTCATTCAGGAGACCCTATCAGACATCATCATTGCTTCATGCATACCTCGATCTTCGCAGATCATGCATAGACCTCAGAGGAGTACCAAACGACATGAGGATCTATTCGACTCAATTTGAATAGAGCTAGAGATCACACAAGAAGAGGGGGAGCTACTACAACATGAGCTAGCAGAGTCCTGAGAAGAGTCAGCCATGTACCAAGGTATAGTCATGGATCGAGATCAGAGGAGTTCTTCTAGGAGTCACTCATGGTCTTCATCCTGTTATACACCCATGTGACCACCATGACAGGTACCCAAGGGCTCGGGTAGTCACTAGCCATAGTGTTGATATAGCAAAGACCACATTTTGCATGTAGTGGTCGATTTTGTATATGATGATGTAATTTAAAAACTTTTGATGATATATATATATATATATATATATATATATATGATCTTCACCTCAAATTTGTTCTTTTAATTTGCAAAATAATGAATGTATCTATTGCTTTGATTAAAAGTAACAAATTTGGAAATGTACATGCATGTCTAATCTAACTCTCATGTGATTGATTTCTTAATACCTCATGGTTAATTTGATACATGTGTGATCTAATTAAATAACTAAGTAATTAATTAAATATGACATTGTTAATGTAAAGATATGTGTTTTAATTTAAGGACGACATAACTAATGTGATCTAATTAGGAGTCTAATTAAACACAACATGATGCATCCTAACTCCAAAACACATAAAGAAAATTGCATGATATACTAGCACATAAAAAATGTAAATTCCTAAAAAATTACACAATGAATTCAAGACAATAAAAAATTCAGAACATGTTTGTCAAGAATGAAGCAATATAGATCAAATGTTAATAATTCAATACTACATACTTTAATGAAGACATTTTGTCATACCATACAATTTTTGAAGAAGAAAAGAAAGGAAAGGAAGAGAAAGGAGAAGATTAGGCATAGTATCTACGAAGATGCATAGCGTTTATGGGCTCCTTGAGAGGCGTACCTTCCACATCCACTATTTTTTAGGCACTTGACCCATAGACCTCAATTGTGATATATGGTCCAAGCCAATTTGGGCCAAAATTTCCTCTTTTTTTAGGTAAAGCATTCACATTATGCTAATTATCATAGAGTACAAGATCACCCACTGAGAAGGAATGCTGAATGACCTTATCGCTATAACTTCGTTGTAGGGATTTATGATAAGTTTGAATATGATCAAGAGAATTTATACACCGTTCATCAAGCATTTCAAGTGTGTTAAGGCATTGTTCTCGATAAAAATCATCGTCAACTATACCCTTAAGAGAAAATCTTGTTGGCATTGTATTGTCATTGATGTCAACCGGTAAGTATAGGATGTCATTGGTATGGATGGTTACCAATATACAAGGTATATGTAGGATGCAAGAAGGAAATGTTTATCGATAAGTAAACATGACCATCGATAAGCAAGCAAAAGACAACAAAGAAGAGTGTAATCCACTGGTTGGCATGATTATCAGGATGCGCATGACACCGGTATGAAGGCAGGTGTAATATCATCGGTAAATAGACTTAGTGGATGAATCAGTGTGTTTGTTAACAAGTCAGGTTGACCCACCAACAAAATAGAGGAAAGTTGGCATGAAGGATAACCAGTAAGGTGACATGTATAGGTAGGGTGAGTAAACCAGTGAGAAAGAATCGGTAGTATGTCTTGGTTGGTGAATGAATCTAAATCAAATCAGTGGACTGAACAGAGGTGGATGCCGACAAGGATGATAGGTGGATATCGGGTGGCAATCATCCAGAGGTCGGTGAAGTGTCCATCGATGTGGTAGGTGATGAGCATGTCATCTTTAAATAAGGCACTTTTAAATCATGGGTCAATGATAGAAGAAGTGCGGCTCGAGGCAGATCAAGATGTAGAAGCTTTTTGGGGATTCAAATTAAGCAAGACAATCCAATATTTGTGCTTGTTGGTGAAAGGAAACAATTGAGGCATTAATGGTGAATGACAGAGCAAGGTCAAAAAACAAGTTGTAGGTTGCTAAATATAGAAAGTGTGTACAAATGTCATAAGAAATGGCGGTGATGTTTGATCTATAGAAGATCATCAATCGAGGAGATGGGATCTGATCAAAGTTGATACAGATTGAGTTGGTGGAGAAAATCCCTAGCATGCCACCGTTTGAACTTTGGTCTTGGCGGAAAAGCCAAGTATAAATATACATCCAAAAAATGAAAGAAGATGATGCTTGATGCTAGAAAAGACAAAGTAATTGAGAGAGAAGAGAGTGAGCAGAGAGAAGATCAAAAGCATTTAAGTATTGGAGCTGATTGATAGAAGAGGAGAACTAGTAAGAGGGTTTATCAGAGGTTTTACCGGTAAGGTTAGAGAAACCGGCAAGCTACCAAATAGAACAACAATTGGGTGAACTGACAAGGGAGATTTAGAAAGAAAGTTGCTGAAGGTGAAGGAGAAAAGAGAGTGTACTGGTGAAAGGTATGCAAGACAAAATTAGGGCAGACATGTATAAACATAGGACTGAGAAAGGGAGAACCAGTAGAGAAGAGTTAAACCAGTGAATTATTTTGATTGTAAGAGTTGCAAAACTCATTTGTAACAAGGCTACATCTATTGTATTAATCTGATATATTGTATATCACTGAGTTGGAGCTCAATGCAGGGGTTGGTGCTTGTTGGGATGGTGCCCTAAAATCAGGGGTTGGTGCTGTAAACTTTGTAATCAGTGTTTATTATGAGGTTGGAGTGGAGTAGTAGTTTCTAGCAGCATTTCTCACTAAGGTTTTTTCCACATTGGTTTTTCCTTGTATATCCGGTGTTATGTGTTGAGTATCTTTGTGTGTTTGCATTTGATCACTTTTCTTAGCTCACCGGTATATCCTCATGTTTGATTTGCTAACCGGTACCAAGAGTTAGGTTTAAAAGGTTTAGAATATTGGGAACCACTGATTCACCCCCCTCTCAGTGGTACATCGTGTTCAACAATTCTTAGTGAGGGAATCTCTAACTCTAAAGGCATAATAGCATTATCACCATAAACAAGATTGTAGGGGGTAGTACCCATAGCTATGCGCACACTTGTTCGATATGCCCAAAGAGCATAAGTCAACTAGGTGTGCCAGTCATTACCATGTTTGTTTACAATATTACGAAGAGTTTATTCAATAATTTTATTAGAGGACTCAACTTGGCCATTAGATTAAGGGTAATAAGGTATAGAAAAACGATGTTGAATATGGCATTTTTCAAGAAATTTCTTCATATCTTTGCTCTTAAATGAAGTACCATTATCAGAAACCAAAGTGGAAGGAATTAAAAATTGAGCAATAATATTATCTAAAATGGATTGAAAAATTACTTCAGTGGTGGTGGATCAAAGAGGAACCGCTTCTACCCACTTCGTAAAATAATTTGTAGCAATTATAATGAAAGTATGTCCTTGGGATGAGGGGGGATAAATTTTTCCAACAAGATCCAAGCCCCACATTGAAAAGGGTCAAGAAGCCACTTGCAACTTTAGTTATTGTGCATGAGCATGAATCAAATTGTTGTGTTGCTGACACTGATGACACTTCTTAACAAATGTAAATGAATATTTCTCCATGGTCTGCCAATAATATCCCATTCAAAGCAACCTTTGAACTAAATTTTTACCTCCAAAATGCCCCCCGCAAGCACCTGAGTGTGCTTCCTCAAGAGAAATAGGGATTTCTATTTTGTTGAGACAACAGAGAAGCAAACCATTGTAACCCCTTCTATAAAGGACATTAGAGAGGATAATGTATCTTGCAGCTAGCTTATGTATACTACCTCTAGCATTTTTACTTGTAGAATCTGGAAATGTATCGTCAGTCAAATATCTTAAGATATGCGAGTACCATTCCTTAGATCCTATGGTATAGCAATAAGCCACATCACTGAGATTATCAGTAATAGCAAGAGAAGAAATGTTATGATTAGCAAATTTAAGATCTATCTTTGGATCCTCTAAGGGAATAAGAGAAGCAACACATGCCATTGCATCAACATGTCGATTATCCTTTCGAGGGACAGACTCCATGACATAGGAATCAAATTTTTGTAACAAGGATAAGGCGAAATCTTGATATTGTGATAATTTGTCTTGTTTATCCTAATAAACTTTTGTAACTTGTCTAATGATTAATTTAGAGTCACCATAGATATGTATGTGCTTAACATTCAAAGCTAAAGCCGCTCTAAGACCATCTATAAGGGCTTCATACTCAACAATGTTATTAGTACATAAGTTAAGATGATAAGATAAGGGGATAGGTCTCACCTACCCTCGAGCCATCAAAGTACAACTCCCAAGTTTTGTTAGTCTCAGTAGGAAGAACAAAATCACCAAGACATGATTCTTGAATAGGTATCATGAGAGGTGAAGGAGCATAAGCTAAGTGATCAGTCAACGCTTGTCCTTTAATTTCTTTTTGAGAAACAAATTTAAGATCAAACTCAGTTAACATCACAACCCACTTCGCTAGACGTCTTGAAAGATCCATCTTAGAGAAAAGATGCTTCAAAGGATCGAATTTGATGATAACATGAGCCTCAACATTCAAAAGGTAATGCCTCAACTTTTGCATTGCAAAAACAAGAGAAAGACATTTCCTTTCTATCATAGTATAGAAGAGTTTGTAATTGAGAAAAGTACAACTAATATAATAAACTGGGCATTCTTTACCATCACTATTAAATTGTGCCAACAAAGCTGCAAGAGCATGAGGACAAGTAGCCGTGTATAGAAGAAATGGTTTAGTTGGGTCAGCTAGTTGCAAGATAGGTGGGTTGGCCAAATAAGATTTTAAATCCTCAAAGGCTTGATGACAATCCTCATTCCATTGGAAGGTGATGTTTTTATTAAGAAATTGAGTAAAGGGCAAGGTCCGGTCCGCAAGTTGTGACATAAACCTATGAATAGCTTGTATCTTTCCTTGCAAACTTCTCAATTGGGAAATATTTTTAGGAGTTGGCATCTTAACAATGGTGTCTATTGTTTTTGTATCTACCTCAATTTCATGATGCAATACTATGAACCCTAATAGTTTTCCACTATCCACACAAAAAAACACACTTTTGGGGGTTCAAGCGCATGTTGTATTTATGAATTTGCTCAAAGACTTGATGAAGGATCTTGACATGATCTTGACTAAGTATAGACTTGTAGCGTCCTAAAATTGCGACACTTGCAATTTCGACTGCATTTGGGTCTTCATGATGGCGATGCAATGTTAAACCTGAATGGAGACCCCGAAACCTGCTTGTGACACCAAAAAATGCATTTTTCTGCACCTTGGCATGATCCCTCCTTGCACCCTGCTGTCCCGGGAGGTGGGACCATGGCGCCTAGCGCCCTTGTCCCTGGCCCTATTTTGGGCCCGGTCTCCTTTTGGGCATTGGGTCTTTAAGTTTGCAAATTGGAAAATATTGTTTCTAGGTCGGCCTAAGGTCGGGAAAATCAGTCTATCAGCCCTAATTGACAAGTATATAAACTACTTTTCCTCTCCTAGAAAGGGAGGTAAGAGGAAAGAGGAGGACATATGTGTGCAAAGACGCGGGAGCGATATTCAAACATTCAAAGATTCAAGCATTCCTTCAAGCAATTAAGCATTCTAAGTCTCCATTCAAGGCTAGGTGTTGCATTCAAGACAAGGATTCAACCATTGAAGAGGAGATCACATACAACATACAACATACTACATACATTACACCTTCACATGTAAGAATACAAACATTCTTACAACAAGGTATCAATACTTGTTTACATTACAAACATTTACATTTACAACATTCTCATTTCTTGGTTAATTCCAAAACTGGGGTTTGACCTAAAGGCAAACCCCTCATCCCTAACCCCCCAATCGTCCTCTCTTTTCTGTGTGTAGGTTGTAGGTACGCGGCTATAATTGAAGATCTAGAATCCTTGTGCAGAGACGAACAGATCCACCTTCATTTTGCGGATTTTTCGGAGGACCATGTGCACGCCGGGCGCCATCGTCCTGTCAACTTTAGCTCAAATTTGTAGAACAACACCGTCTCAACATTTTACTGCTAATTCCAGGTCCGCAGCTTCATCCCATATCCCTATCTCTGTTTATAAATGAATCTTTCCTACTTTACATGTATTGCTAGTTCAATCATCCTATCTATATTCTTTACAAAAGAGGGTATCCTTGATGTCTTAACCCTTGAAACTCATTTAGAATCCAATCCTGCATTGTGTGGGATTGGATCTTGTGGGTTTCAACCCCTCTTTTGAATGTAAAGTCCCTCCTAAGTGAAAACCATCAACCCTAGTGACCTCCCTTCTCTCTCCTCGGAGTTGGGGAGGGGAGAACGACTAGGGTTCGATTTTTTTGCTTTACATTTTGGTGAACCTGACGTGAACATCCTAATTCTGATTATTCATGGTTAGATCTGAAAAATTAGCTCCCTTAATTACATTTCCATGTTTGATCTTTTGCAAATTTTAGAGGCTAATTGCATAAAAAATCCTAAAATTTTCTTTTTAGTAATTAAACTTGTGAAATGTTTAATTGTTAATGCTTGTTTCAGATCTACCCTTCTATTGCAAATTGTCAATTCATATTTGTGCTTTAATTCTAAAAATTAAGTGGTTAAGTGTCAAAACCCTAATTTTTAAAACCTTCTTGATTCAACCTTTGACTGATAATTCCACTGATCAAAACACCTCCAAATCAGCTGTAACTTTGGATTCCGCAACAAAATCACAATATCTTTCATCCCTGAAAATTTGGAAAAAAGTTGCGAGGACCGTGTGCACCCCGAGCGCCATCGTCCCCGACATTTTTTTCGAAATTTCGGGAGCTAGATCTTACTGTATTTTTTTGCTAAAATCCAAAATTTTGGCTGATTTTATCAATTCTAACACTTTCAAAATTAAAGTCAAAGTTGGTCTAGTGATTGCTTGGATAAAGGCTTATAATCATTCAAAAATTGTTGAAATTGAAATTTTTGTTAAAATTGTGTTTCTTACTGTCCTAAATCTGAAAAGTGTGTTGGCATTCATTCGAAATTTCAATGCTTTGTTCAAATTTTTGTAGTTTGTGACTTTTGAAATTAAATGTTTAATTGCAACAACTCTGATTTCCGCTTTCAAATTTGAATTTTGCATGAAATTGAGTCAACTTTTAAATTTCAAAGCCTGCATTGCTTTCAGCATTCCCTCTAAAATCATAAAATTCAAAATTCCAGTTTCCATCTCTTTTTCAAAATTCAAACTTTACATTTTTCAACAATCTTGGTAGGGTTCAATTTTGAGATTGCAACTTTAATTTGGTCTATCTACAGATCGTAAAATCACTCAATTTTTTTAGATTAGCTTTAAAATCATCATAACTTTCATCCTTGAAAATTTCAAAAAAAGTTGCGAGGACCGTGTGCACTCCGTTCGCCACGGTCCCTAACATTTTTTCCAAAATTTCGGGAGTTTGTCCTGATTGTATTTAACAGCTTAAATCTAGGAGATTGGCTGATTTTATTGAAGTTTGCTACCTCTAAAATTCAAAATCTTCTCTCTCTCTTTAGTGCACGAGTTTTACAACAATAAGCCCTACTTACACTATTCCCGTTAGACGAAGCCTTAGAATTAAGTCTTTCCAAGGTTTAATTACTGAGGAGATGGAACCTAATTTGAATGATCTTTTTAACGAGGACATGGGTAATTCCTCTAGTCCTCTTAATGATGAAGAAGCTCTCCATGAGGTTTCTGTAGAACAACTTTCAAAATTGGATAACCAATTTGACGATTTTCGACAATGGATGTCTCAAGAATACCCTGATAGAGAAGCTCTTTCATTAATTGAGGGTCTAAAACGTATGGTTCAAAGTGATAAGAATGGAATTGATATTTTGCGTGGTATTGCACACATTGTGGATTCGAATGTGATGCCTATGAAGAGTTGTGCTGAAACTTTAGGTTATACACAACCTCCTACTCAAGTCAATCATTCTACCCCTTTGACAACTTCTATTGCTAGTATACCTACTTTTACATCAAACATAATGACTACTTCAATACAAGACATTCCGCCTATGATCACCAGTCATGGGGGCAATCCCTCTTCTTCAATCAACCCTCTTCCTTCATTCAATCCGACTTCTTCATTCATTCCTTCAATGAGTGTCCCTATTACATCTCCACAAATGAACATGACACAAGGGGGCAATTCATTTAACCATTCCATTCCTCCTTGTAGTGTTCCTCCTTTCCAATCATCTCCTATTACTAACTATCATAGTGTCCCACCACCTTACTCTCAATCAATACCTTCTTTCAATAACATAACACCTCCATCACAATCTAACACGTCTAATATGAACTCTTCGACTGAAGTGACCATTAACAATCTTGCACAAACTGTCTCTTCTTTACAGCAACAAATTGCCTCTATGAATCAATCTAAGTTTAGTGTGCCCACATTTGATATTGTGAACCCACTTTCTCTTGACATTGTTCGAGCTATTCCCCGTAAACATGTTGAAATTCCGCATTTGGAGCTTTATAATGGTAAGGGTGACCCTCTAACACATGTTAAGACCTTTCAAACAATATGTACCGATTTTGCTTATTACCAAAGGTTGCTTGCAAAACTGTTTACTGGAGCATTAAGAGATAAAGCCCTACAATGGTATTGCTCATTGCCTTCTTATTCTATTGCTTCTTTTGAACAACTCGCAAATGCTTTTATTCAACAATTTCAAAACAATATAAGTCCTAAAGTTACTCTGATTGATTTAATGCATTGTAAACAAGGTGTTAAAGAAAAAGTGACTGATTTCATTGGTAGATATAAGCATTTGTATGCTCAAATTTCTTTTCCAGTACCTGACAATGACATTCAAAGAATCTTTATTTCTAATTTACAAAAATATATTAGAGAAAAACTTCTATTTTCTGAGTTTACTTCTTTCCAACAGTTGTGTGCAACTCTTCACAATTATCAACTGACTGTCAGTCAAATGGAACAAGCAAATCCTATGGCTCCGAGTGATAAGGGTGATAGTAGTCAACAACCATTTGGGAAGTTTAAACCGAACAGAGAGTCAATTAAATTCAATGAAAACATCATCAACAACAATGTGAATGCAACATCAGGTGTGCCTCCTATTTCTAAGTTTTTCAAGAAAGAAAGAAAGTTTACTCCTTTGAATGAATCATTGCATAGTATTATGAATAAGTTATTGGAAGAAAATGTGCTTACTCTTCCTCCTATAAAGCAAATAGATCCTGCAAAGATTAATTCACCCTATTTTGATAACAAATCTTTTTGTCAATTTCATCGTCATCCTGGGCATGATACTGAGAAATGTTTTGCTTTAAAGGGAAAAATTCAAGATTTGATTGTGTGTGGGAGAAAAAGTGACACTAAGCAAACATGCCCTAATCTCACTTTCAACCACACACTTGTGGAATACGAAAGAGCCTAGAGGTATCACACAATTGGCTACTTCTTCTTGTGGAAGAGAGAGCCACGGGCTACCTATTAGGATTTCTATTCCTTTGTTGTAATTGAAAGATGAAATGATGCAAGTTCAATCCCTAACCCCAAAGTGCAAGTATGAACTAATAACAAGATTGCAGAATTGAACTTAAACAATGGAAAGCTGTAAACACAAGGAAAAGACAAGAATGTAAATGTGTACCCAGTGTTAAAATATGAATGAAAATGTTCAGGACGGGGGCGCGGGCGCCACTGTCTTGAATCTGCCCCTGAAACTGCTCCGAAAACTGCTGTTTTGCACTCTGGAAAAGCTGTCAAAAATGCTGAAAATGCTGTCTGTCAGGAGGACCAGGGCGCCCAGCGCCCCTGTCCTAGGGACCAGGGCGCCCAGCGCCCCTGTCCTAGGGACCAGGGCGCCCAGCGCCCCTGTCCTAGGGACCAGGGCGCCCAGCGCCCCTGTCCTGGCAGGACCAGGGCACCCCACGCCCCTGTCTGGTCTTTTGCTCTGAAACTTGGTGTGTTGTTTGGTCTCCGTCTGCTTCTTCCGGATCTGCAACCTGCGGCGTCGTCTGAGTCCCGAAACCTGCACTTATATCTGAAAAGGTGTTTGGGCGGCTATATAGGGTTTTGCCTTAGTCAAACCCCCGCTTCGGTGATTTCCACCTCCATGAATAGCCAAGTTGTATTGTAAAATGTATTGTGTGTGCAGACCTAGTGTGTGTGCAAGGTCCTAAAATGCAAGAAAGAAAACTAGAGCAACCTAGAAAGTAAACCCTAATTGCTTGCAAATGATAATGTAAATGCTCTAAATCAAGATGCAAAGTGATCTAAAGCATGAATAAAGGATATATTGAAGCTTATGCAAAGACATGAAAACAACATGAAATCATACCCAACCCTCAAGGGAGGAGTACAAGCCAATCTTTAGTCGGTAATCTCCTATTGTTCTTCAATGTCTTCCAAGCCCTAAATGAATGAATGAAATTGATGAATTCTTGATGGATGGATGTTAAATGTTGTTGAAGTCTTCAAGATCTTCTCTTTCGCTGCATATGAGGTCCTTGAAAGCCAAAAATCAGATCCTTTCAAATGAAGAAAGAGAGCTCTTATGTATGAAACCCTAGGTCTTAATTTCAACTTTTGGCCAACCTAGAGATTGAATATCCCACCAATTTCTTGGGGTTAAGCTTTATTTTATGATTGGATCGTGCTCCTAAAATTTTGGGAAAAATGTCCAGGACCATGTTGCACTCCGGGCGCCATGGTCCCGACAACTTTTCACCAAATTTTCAGGGCCGTCGGATATGATGATTTTAGAGAGAATCCTGAAGTTACAGCTGATTTCGAGATGTTTTGACCCCCGAAATCAAGCCCCCAAGTTCAAAATAGGACCTAATTAGGGTTTTTGATTAAATGATGTATTGGAGGAATAAAATGAAAGGGGCACACTTTAATGAAAGGGCCCAACTTTATGATGTAGGAAATGATAAAATAGGACCTTAGACCTAATTAATTTAATTAATTAAGTGCTAAAGGGGAAATGCAATGCAAAATACAAAATGCGCCAAGGCGGGTGCTAAACTAGGTGTGAAATTGTACCACCCTAGCAAGTGCGTACAATTTACGACGCTACAGATTGATAATAATACTATCTCTGTTTCTGGTATGAATGATAAAGGCAACACATCTGTAGCTCCGCCTAACCAAAATCTTAAGATTTTCACTGATCCATTACCTTCTCATACCTCTAATGCGATTGATACTACTGACTCCTCTGTCTCACCTGATGATCTTGTGTCTATGACTCTGAATGTGATTAACTTTGTGGAACAGCAGAAAATCCCTAAAGAACCTTCCATCACATTTGATTCCAATGAAACTATCAGGGCACCTGATGGTCCTTTATATATAGTTGCAAAAGTCAAGAATACACCTTGTCGTGGAGTGCTTATTGATCCTTCTTGTATGATTAATGTCATTACTGAAGAATTTCTTTTTAATTTGCAATTGAATCAAGTGATCTATGATGAAACAAATGTGGTTGTGAAATTATTTGATGCATTTTCTTCTCCTACAATTGGTTCTATTACATTACCTATTGAGGTCCATAACAAATCCCTTGATGTGGACTTTGCTATTATTCCATCATCCGAACAATTTCGTGTGAAGCTAGGCTATCCTTGGCTATCTTCCATGAAAGCTATTGCTTCTCCTATTCACAAGTGCTTGAAATTTCCCCATAATGGTGAAATTGTTACTATCAATCATAGCCTCTTTAAACCTGCTGAAAGAACTTCTAGCGTTCCTATTGATTACTTTTGGCCTAAACAATTCCAATCTCTTCCACCGTGAAGTGATCATCTTTTCAAATCTTATCAAAAGTGGAAAAAAGATATGATCCTATCTCTAAGTGAACCTAGAACACCCAAACTTGACATTCCTATCATTCTTGAGAAGGAAGTTCTTCCTTTGAAAGATAAAACTAATGTCTTTCCTCAAGAAGATTCCCAACCCATCCCTATGAATGTGACTATGCCTATATCTAATAAACTTCCTAAAAGTAGACCTATACCTCCTCGTCATGATGGGCTTGGTCTCCTTCCTAAACCAAATATTCCTCCTTTGTATGGAGCAGTTCCTCCTCCTTCCTCTTATGGAGAGAAGAGACCTTCCTCTTCTCCTATTATTCAACCTAAGAGACCACAACCTAAACACCAAAGTGATAAGGATGAGAACATTCCTCCTCCTCAATCTCCTCAGCTTCCTACTAAGACTAGACGAAATCGTTCTGCACATGAACACCGACGAAAGCGTCGTCTTAGAGCTCAGGCAGCTGCTTCTCAAACTTTGCAATCCCCAAAAACACCTTCAGCCAGTATTATTCCATTTTCTCCTCAGCCGAAAATTGAGCCAAAATCTCCTAAACATAAGATGCATGATGGTCTTGATCCTGTGCGAGTTAAAGATCCTATTTTTATAAATCTTGATGATGACATAGATGAAAATGTTATTTATGATGAAAATGTTAATCCTGTTCATTCTGATAGTGAATATTAATATGTTGATGTTGATAACCATTTATCTAACGAATTTTCTAAAGCACTTATCCTAGCTCCTAGACAAGAACAACGTGGCTCGGAACATGAACATAGCCCTTGTTTGGATCTTGTGATAGCTCCATCTGCTGTGTTGGATGTTCCTCCTCTAGCGTGTTTCCTACCTTCCCAAAATATTGATCAGCAAGATCGGGGGGTAGATGACGTGCTAGACTAGTTCATTAGCATAGCAGACTCTCTCCTCCTCTCTTGATCTCTTTTGTTACTTCTTCTATGTGTTATTCTCATTCTTCTATTTGTTGTCCTTAGTGTTGTCTATTTGAGGATGATGCAAAACATTGAGATCTCTTTTGGTCTCTCTCATGTTGACTCAAAAGACACATGTGTTCCCTTCTTCTAGGTGACCTTCCTTGATTGGGGAATGAAGAACAATTATGCATACATACATATGATATACATGAATTATCATACATCATTCTGACCCCGAGGAAAGTGAAGTCACCTTGTGCTTTGTGTTTTGTGTCTATTATCCTTGGGCTTATCTCACACTTGGGGGCAAAATCCTTGTGATAACGTGCTCCTTTCTCATTTCTTATATGTATCACTACCTTAAAGCAATCACCCCCAGTGAGGTGTGTGCGATCGTTTTAACGTAGGGGGGCATACATCCTGTTCATATCTTTTCAAGATACTTGAAAATTTCTTGACAAATTTAGCTTTGCCTTGAAAATTTTTGATATCTTTCTTGCATGACTCATAGTGAGGGAACCTTACTACTGATAGTCATGGTTCTCCCTCATGATCTTCCCTTTTACTTTGTCAATCGAAGTCATAAGATCCTTAGTCTACTGTGGGCTTGGTGTATCTTTCCTCCTTGACGTGGTGAAAGTTTTTCAATGTTGTTTCCTTGTACTTTACTGGAAGTATGAGCGTACGCTTATACTTCCGCTAAAGTGGGGGCTAAATGTAGCGTCCTAAAATTGTGACACTTGCAATTTCGACTGCATTTGGGTCTTCACGATGGTGATGCAATGTTAAACCTGAATGGAGACCCTGAAACCTGCTTGTGACACCAAAAACTGCATTTTTCTGCACCTTGGCATGATCCCTCCTTGCACCCTGCTGTCCCGGGAGGTGGGACCATGGCGCCCAGTGCCCTATTTTGGGCCCGGTCTCCTTTTGGGCATTGGGTCTTTAAGTTTGCAAATTGGAAAATATTGTTTCTAGGTCGGCCTAAGGTTGAGAAAATCAGTCTATCAGCCCTAATTGACAAGTATATAAACTACTTTTCCTCTCCTAGAAAGGGAGGTAAGAGGAAAGAAGAGGACATATGTGTGCAAAGACGTGGGAGCGATATTCAAACATTCAAACATTCAAGCATTCAAGCATTCCTTCAAGCAATTGAGCATTCTAAGTCTCCATTCAAGGCTAGGTGTTGCATTCAAGACAAGGATTCAACCATTGAAGAGGAGATCACATACAACATACAACATACTACATACATTACACCTTCGCATGTAAGAATACAAGCATTCTTACAACAAGGTATCAGTACTTGTTTACATTACAAACATTTACATTTACAACATTCTCATTTCTTGGTTAATTCCAAAATCGGGGTTTGACCTAAAGGCAAACCCCTCATCCCTAACCCCCCAATCGTCCTCTCTTTTCTGTGTGTAGGTTGCAGGTACGCGGCTGTAATTGAAGATCTAGAATCCTTGTGCAGAGACGAACATATCCACCTTTGTTTCGCGGATTTTTTGGAGGACCGTGTGCACGCCGGGCGCCATCGTCCCGTCAACTTTCGCTCAAATTTGCAGAACAACACCATCTCGACATTTTACTACTAATTCTAGGTCCGCAGCTTCATCCCATATCCCTATCTCTGTTTATAAACGAATCTTTCCTATTTTACATGTATTCCTAGTTCAATCATCCTATCTATTCTTTACAAAAGAGGGTATCCTTGATGTCTTAACCCTTGAAACTCATTTAGAATCCAATCCTACATTGGGTGGGATTGGATCTTGTGGGTTTCAACCCCTCTTTTGAAATTAAAGTCCCTCCTAAGTGAAAACCATCAACCCTAGTGACCTCCCTTCTCTCTCCTCAGAGTTGGGGAGGGGAGAACGACTAGGGTTCGATTTTTTCGCTTTACAAGACTTAACTAAGATGTCATCAACGTAATCTTCTAAGATTTTATGCATGTAGTCATGAAAGATAAGAGTCATAGAATGTTGGCAAGTAGCGTCTGTGTTCTTCAATCCAAATGGCATTACAATCCAATAAAACGTACCCGAATGAGTAGTTAAGGCAGTTTTAAATCAATCTTGAGGATTAATGAAGATTTAATTATATCCAAAGAAGCCATCCATAAAAGACAACAAAGCATGTCCAGCAGTAGAATATTCTATCATATTAATGTTGGGAAGCATAAAATCGTCCTTTAAGGAAGCCTTATTGAGATGTCGAAAGTTGGTACACATCCTAATCTTGTTATCAGGTTTAGCCACATGAACAATATTCAAAATCCAAGAAGAGTAGTTGATAGGGAAAATGAATCCTGCATCCAACAGTTTCTCAATTTTAGCTTTGACAAGGAAAGCTATTTTGCGATTTATTTTTCTAATCTCATGCTTCACGGGTTTAGCATAAGGTATTAGGGCAATATTATGAGTGACAATTTTAGGGTCAATACCAGGCATGTCAGAGTTTATCCAAGCAAAGACTTCAGGGAATTCGTTTAATAAATCAGAATATTCCTTTTGTTCCTTATCAGTAAGACATTTCCCTACCTTTATAATCTTTTCTTCATTACAAGGATCCATCTTGATGTCAATAGTATCACTTATAAGGCTATTACTTTGTTGAGGGATATCCTTTAGTTGAAGGAACTCCTTAATCATCACATCATTATTTGTAGCTAATTCAACATCTTCCCCAAAATATGCTTCCGCATTCAAACAATAGGGAAACCCATGGTTATGATGGTAACGAGGGAGATTATCATAAGCCCCTAGAAACTCAACTAAGGAATAATCAGTAGAGAAGACATCCAAAGCAAATACACTAGAATTGCAGTCAATATACTCAGGATGTTTAAATGAAAAAGGTTTAGAGGAAAAGGAAATGACATTAACACTAATAAATGGTCTCTTAAAAGCTTTGGTGGGTTAAGTTATCGGGTTTGACATGAATGGGTGTAGACAAGGTAACTGGTCTTACCTTAACATGCAAGGTTATGATACCCAATGAAGACCTTGTTGGAAATTGACACTCATTCAGTGGATTCTAGTGCATGGATAATGGATTAGGGTTTTCATTGATGGCAAATCTCTTCGAAAATTCTATCTGGTAGTGATGGTTTTTGGTAACCAGTAGAGGAAGTGGTCCGGTAATTTGTCATCGATATTTCAAGATAAGCAGTACACTTTTGGTTCAAAATATTTGTGGTGGTTGTGGTGGTGTGGTTCATGCATGGGATGATAGGTCCGACATGTAGAAATAATTTATACCTTATTTGGTTGATCTGCATATGTTTTGGAGATCTGTTCTAAGTTGACACCCAATTACACTTTACATTGCATAATATGGATGGCCGACTTGATGAATGTTTTATTTTGTGATTGCGGATATATATGACCAATGTAGAAGATCATTTTGAGGTATGGTATGAGCGAGTGGTGACCAAGAAACCTTTTTGGTGTAGTTTCACATGCACATTCTTGATCTTGTAGCTGATTGAGAAACAAAACAAAGTAGAGTTGCATAGGTGTTACAATCAGACTTTTTGCACTTAACCGTAACTCATCCAGGCATTGTTTGATGCTATTTTGGAGTTCAATCATTTTAGTTCTCATTGTAATTGATTTGTAAGTCAGTGAGACTTCCATATTGTAATCTAAGTAGTGAGCTTTAGGCAGTGAACTTGAATGCATGTGCATTCCCCCTTTGTAATATTTATGTACTCTTGATTGCAATATATGAATATTGTGGGTTCCAATCCCACCGTGGCTTTTCCGTTTTTGGGTTTCCACATAAAAATATTGGTGTTATGTTTTTGTGGTTGATTATCTCGTGTTTCTGCATTTTAATTTCTTGCATTTTCTTCCAGTGGTTTGAGAATAAGTTTGAAGATTTATTTACCGGTAGAACATGTTAGATTCAATGACAGTTCCAAAGAAACTGAGAGGGGGGGGGGTGGTGAATCAATGTCTAACCAGTGTCTTTGATATTTAAACTAATTTAAAAGTTTGCAACCGAAAATAGTGTACCGATAAACAAGAATTAATGCAGTAAACACAAATAACAGAGTCATCATAGAAATACACCACAACACAAGATATTTTAACAAGGAAACTCGGTGTGGGAAAAAACTCGATGGGATTTGTGACCCATAATATTTAATCACTGGCTAATGAATAAATACTACTTACAATAGGGGCCTGCACATGCAGGAAGGCCAACTACCTTGAGCGCACTGCTCAAAAGAGTCTCACTGACTACAATATGGATAATTAAATCCAATACAATGTACTGCTCAAAATAACATCTCAAATGTCTGGTTCAGTACCGGTTTAAGCTCAGTTAGATACCTAACCAAAAATTTTGTTGTCCACTATATCACCTAATACAATAATTACATTTTTCCATTACTACATCATACAAAATGACCTATGAGATCTCCTACATATATGAGTCTATACAATATACCATGTCGGCTTACAAAAGATAATTATATTTACAATACAATTCACATAAACAAAACTTGTCATATGTCAGCCTGAGTGTTGGTATGCTTTGTTGCCGATGAAATTGGAATGCCGGTGTAAGCGCTTGCCGATGTCGGTGATCTTGTTAACCCAATACTAGTTGGTTGCCATCAATGACAACATCAACTATTTTCATTAGAGAGTATAATGCCAACAATCTCCCCCTTTGGCATTGATGAAAACACTCATGAGAAAAATCCAAAACTTCTTATCCAAAAATGAAATCCAAAAAGATTTGCCCCCCCTGAGCAAGTGATCTCCTCTGTACATGCATTTTTATCTCCACTACTCCCCCTTTGACATCAATGACAAAGGATGTAAAAAAGAATAAACAAATACAAAACTTCTACCTCATCGCTTGTAACTGGTTGGTTACAATCTGAAAAATATCTGCCAAGACTAGGTTCAAACTCTGCATAAACTTGTTGTTGTCAGTTAGAGTTGCCTCAGTTTGCTGGATCATACCAGTGAGATAGTGCATTTGTTGCTCTGGTGATCATTCTCCAAGAATTATTGCCTTAGTTCCCGGGCCTTTAGCCTTATCCTTGCTTTCTCTTTCTCAATTTTCTCCAACTTCTTTTCAAAAACTGCCATTTCCTGCTAAAAAACTGAGATAAGTTCAGATGAACCTATCATGTTGTCCACTATGTCATCAATCTCTTTTTGTGTCTTTTTAATCTCCTCACCAATGTCCTCTGTCAAACACTGAGGTTTGTAGGCTTCTTTATACAACTCCTTATACTCCAAAATTGTAGAATTAAGTACCGGTAAAAGTGTGTTCAAGTGATCGGTACAATTATTTATAGTGTTCTCAAAGAATGTATTTTTCTCTTTGTCAACTCTCTCCTTAATGGTGTCCTCATTCACCTATTCTAGAGTTAGAACATTTTCAGCAATAAATTTGGACAATGTGTCCAATTTACCTAAAGAATCATTAATGTGATCTATCTTACAGTTAGGTGCAATTATCTTCAAGATAGGTAATGTGTTATCAATAGCCTTAAATGCTAAGGCATTGCAATCTATTATCCTCTTGATAGAATCCAAAAGAACATCTGTGATGTTACTCAGTCTGAATTCTCCTACTCATGTGCTAGATTCTCCAACTAACTTTATTATTTATTCCTTATTACCAAAAATTTGTTGCTCTTTACTTACATTTTCTTCTTGTGGATCTGTCTGTGTATGTACCTCTGCCTTTGATGGTTTCTTTTTTTATACAAGTACCTCTAGCTTTGATGGTTTCTCTGTCTGTACAAGTACCTCTTCAACTGTCGGTATCCCTGATTCATGTTGCTCTGTGTTAGTTATCTTGTCTTCTATAGGTTTCTCAATTTTTGATTGCTCTTCTTGAGCCGGTATCTCAGTGTTCTAAGAATCAATAGTTTGTGCCGATATCTCAGTCTTCTGACAGTCTACAATGTGTGCCATGTGCCAATTGCTCATATATCTTTATATTTTCACTATCAACTGCCTATTCCTTATCTACAACAATGTTTATATTTTGTGTATCTACATTCATTGTGAAAAGTATTTCAGACTCTGGGTTAGTATCATCATGAATTATACCATTAGTAGCAATATCTAGTGGATTACCTATGTGTATCAAAGGGTTATCTCGAGGTGGCCGTGAAAGATTATCTATAATCTTTATATTAGGAACACCACCAACTTTACCTTTTCCCTTATCTTTCTGATATACCTTGAATGTCTTGTCCACTTTCGGTCTATTTCTTTCCTCTTGCTTTTCCTTCTCAACAAAAAATATGTCCCAGCTGTATGCAGTCTCATCTGCAATCTCCTTGACCCTTCTAGCAATTAGGCTTACTTGCTGATGCCCACTGACAAATACTGACCGGTTAGCTTCAGATATAAGCTCATCTATCTCTTCCTTAGAGTTTACTAGATGTACAACCAAAAGTGCTTCTACTTTCAACTTCTTGTCAAGTTCCATCATTGATAGTCAATTAGCCTCAAGTCTCAGATAGAGATCATTAGGTAAAACATCCACAACCTCAATCAAAACTTTCTTGTAAATATCCAAATGTAGAATAATGCTTTCTTCAATAGTTTCTTTGTCAAAATCTTTAAGGATACCATATATTTACATTTACCATATTACCTTCTTGTGTTATTTCATTCAGTAGATCATCCAGTGTAGGGGTAACTGGTGTCTGTTTCTTCTTTGGTTTAAGCTTCTTCTGTGGTTCCCTAACTGCCTGTTGTTTCTTTCTCTATGTTCTAGTTTTCTTAGAAGGAGGAGAAGGTACCGGTGGGGTTTTCCTTTTCCTTTCCACTCTCTTAAACTCAACAACCTTGCCACTGTCAGTATCAAAAGATGTCACAACCGGTGGAACATGTGCTTTCAGTTGTAGTTCTTTATGCTCACTAGCTGATATACCACTGATATTCATGACATTTTCCTTAATTTCACTAGCCTTCTTAGAGGCATCTTTGATAAACTTGTCTCTTTTCTTCCTTTCTTTCTGCATAGATACATTACTTGCAATAGTTTCAACATTACCAAATATTCGTTCAGATGGCTCCCTAGGTGCATCAAGTAGGGCTTTTGCATATGTTTCCAGAACAGGTGGGTCTACCTCATAACCCATCTCAGTAACCCAAATAGTTCTAGGGCTTACTCCTTCAATCCAAGTCTCATCTCTTTTAATAACAAAATAGATTTGTTTGTCATACTTATCAACTATGCTCTGCAATAACCTCTCTCTTACTCTCATCTTAGTTTGAAATGTTTTGAAGTAATCTGCAATGTTCTTATCACAATCAGTGCCCATACCGGTGAAAGCTTCCTACATCTATTTTCCTACTGGGATGTCATAACCAAAATCTTTGTGACCAATGTCGAGTATCTCTTTGGTAAAGTATAGCATTAAGCATACTAGTAGGTTCCCAAAACAGAAAGTACCTTTCTTATCTCCCTTAATCTTCTTCAAATTGTCAATTAGTTCATCTTTAATCCATTCACAAACATCAATCTTAGCATTATTGTTCACCATCTCATATGCACTATGAATACAAACGCTAGAAACCGAATTCAGTCTATCAGCATGTGTTGCTTTATATCTAAGTATCATACTTATATATCTCACATTTATATCCTTAACATCATTGACTCTAAGTGATCTACTATCAAATGTGGCTCCGGTTAAGCTTTTCACACTCTTGTTAGGTATTTTCTTGGTTTTATCAGGCCTACTACCAATTGAAGGTAAACTAGTAACTGCCTTAATTGCTTCCTTGGTTATCTTGCAAACTGACTCTAACCACATGAACACTCCATGGACTCTACTTAATACAAGTCTTACAACTTCCTTTGGAAATTCCGAAATGTTCAGTATTTCTACAAAACCTAAGTCTTCCACAATCTTATGTTCAGGTTTAATCACACTTTGTTCATTGGTAATAACCTCGTTAAACATTTTCTTCAAATCCTTATTCCCTAGGTCATCTATGTTGCAATGGATGTAGATTCTAGGGTCTTCAGCAAATGCGACACCCTTCATAATTTTTGAAAAAGCTCCGAAAGAATCATCTTGCTTTGCAATCTTGGGAATAATCTTAAACACGGGTCTAGGAAGTTTGATGTTTTCAATAATGATAGGTTTTGCAATAAACTCAGGAATAAAAGATGAAGTTGCCATTTTGATAAATACCTCTTAGCTTGAAATTCTTTGAATGTCTGAAAATCACTTTGCTGCTTCGCCTTAGAATGCCCTTGCTCAATTTTGTGCTCTCTGAATGCTTGAATGCGTGGTGAGTCGAAATGAGGGTTTTTCGGTGCTTTATAGCCAAAAAGGTTTTTTAAAACCGCATTAAATGCTCTCCGGTTAAGTGAAAATTGAACATATTTGCTGGTAAAGAAGAAATGTGTCTTCTTCCCTTCAACCGAGTGTAAAATGCATGATTTTCAATTTGCTGCAATACCCCCTAAGGATTATTCCTCAATCGGATGAAGAATCTCCTACCGGTGGAGTGTTACTCTGTTCTACCGATGCATAAATAGTTTCATCAACTTTCTGATCTCCCTTCTTAATCCATTGTTTTGAGAATTCTTGCTTTATTTCATTTACCTTTTCTTTTCCCTTTACACTAGATCCTTTATTGTTCGCTGGTATAGTCTTTCTTCTACAAAATTTTGCAATATGTCCAATCTTGTTACATGCATAGCAAGTTACATTATTCCTCTGAAGATCTTTTCCATATCCTTGACCATTTTGTGTTCTGCATTGATTAGATAAATGCCCAAATCTACCACAAACATAGCATTTCACATTCATTCTGCAATTTTCTGAATTGTGACCAACTTTATTGCATTTGGAACATTGACCGTTGGGTAAGTTTGTATTTTGATTGTTTCTAAATCTGCACTAATTTTATCTATGACCATATTTTTTGCAATTGAAATATTTCCCATTGAATTTATAAGCATTAGGTTGTCTTACCGGTTTACTGTGATCTTGATTGTTTGCAGACCCAAAACTTTCTCCATGTTCAAATCCAAGTCCAATTGTATCTCCATCAGGTTTTTGTCTTTTCAGCATGTCATCAAGTCTTTCTGAAATTTTCTTGAATTTGGCTTTGTGTTCATTTGCAGTGATCAACTCATTTTCAATAATTCCAAGTTGTTTGACAAGCTCATCTTTATCATGTTGCATGCTAATCAGATTTGTCTTTAGCATATCAATTTCATGACCGAGTCTTAGATTTTCATTACCTCCATCATTAAGTCTCTTAGTCAAGTCTTCTTCATTCTTCTTCTTTTCTTCAAGATCCTTACATAGACTCATGGTTAAGTCTTGCATTTCATTCCTCATATTAGTGTTCTCTTGTCTCAACTTATCTGCAATATCACTAAGAGTTTCCTTTTCATCATCATGTTTCTGCATTTTCTCATGAAGTTATTTTCTCTTATTTTGTGCTATAACCAGGTTCTCCTAAAGTCCTTTAATGAATTCCTTAGCAATCCTCATATCATCTTCAAGTTTGATATTCTTCAATTTTTCTACATCAAAATCTTCAAGATCTCCTTCCAACCATTTTCTTAAGTTCTCCATCTGTACCGGTTTCAAAATCTTCCTCAAGCTGTTAGGATTTTACAAATAGAGGACCAGGCTCTGATACCAATTGTTAGATTCAATTATAGTCCCAAAGATGCTGAGAGGGGGGGTGAATCAATGTCTAACCGATGTCTTTGATATTTAAACTTATTTATAACTTTGCAACCCAAAACAGTGTACTGGTAAACAAGAATTAATGTAGTAAACACAAATAACAAAAGTCAGAGATAGCATAGAAACACACCATAACACAAGATATTTTAATGAGGAAACCCAGTGTGGGAAAAACCTCGGTGGGATTTGTGACCCACAATATTTACTCACTGGCCAATGAATAAATACTACTTACAATAGGGGCCTGCACATGCATGAAGGCCAACTGCCTGGAGCGCACTACTCAAAAGAGTCTCATTGACTACAATATGGATAATTAAATTCAATACAATGTACTTCTCAAAATAGCATCTCAAATGCCTGGTTCAGTATCGGTTTAATCTCAGTTAGATATCTTAACCAAAACCTTCACTATCCACTATATCACCTTATACAATAATTACATTCTTCCATTACTACATCATACAAAATGACCTATGAGATCTCATACATATATGAGTCTATACAATATACCATGTCAGCTTACAAAAGATAATTATATTTACAATACAATTCGCATAAACAAAACTTGTCATATGTCAACCTGAAAGCTGGTATGCTTTGGTACCAATGAAATTTGAATGCCGTTGCAAGCGCCTGTCGGTGCCAGTGTATAACCTGTTGCCGGTGATCTTGTTAACCCAATACCGGTTGGTTGCTAGTTGGTTTCCATCAATGACAACATCAAATATTCTCATTAGAGTGTAGAATGCCAACAAAACACTGATTCACCCCCTCTCAGTGTTTCTTGATTCCAACAATTGGTATTAGAGCCTAGTTCCTTTGAGGAAGGCTAACCACTTGAGGAAGTTTCGAGAGATTGAATCAATGGATTTTGGTTTACAGAGACAACTTTGTGTGGCACTTGAGGATCTTGATGCAACAAGAAATGAAATAAGTTCCTTAAAGTCAAACTTGAATGCAACATAATACTTCATTAAATATTTAAAGGATCAAGTAAGCACTTCAAGAGACAAGAGGAAAGAGCTGAAGGAGAAATAAGAACAAAGCATGGAAAATTAGGACAAAGCTGATGAATGTGATAAGCTTGCTAGAGAGAATGTTGTATTGAAGAATGAGACACAATCCATTGTGATGAAGCTGACTAAGGAGATTGAAGACCCGAAGAAGAATGAAGAAAGTTTGGCTTAATAATTGAAAGATAGATCAGATGAAAGCTTCAGACTCACCTATGCAAATGATCAGTTGAAGCTTGAGTTGACACAATCAAGGAATAATGGACAAGAACTTGAAAGACAAATTGTTGCCCTAAGAGATGAACTTGCCACTACAAATGAATACAAAGAAAAATTCAATGCTATCGCAACAAGGCTTGATGAGATGCTGGATAGTTAGAGACATGGAAAAGACATGTGAGAGGACTTGGATTTGAGAAAGGAGAATCCTTTGGTTCTGGACAGAGCAATGCAAAGTCTAATCATAAAAAGAGCAAGAATTCTCCAGTAAGACAACCTAATGCCTATAAATTCAATGGTAGATATTTTACTTGCAATAAATTTGGTCATATGGTGAATCAATGCAGAAGTAGGATGAACAATGGAATGAATAATATGAACAATGGTCCTACCTTTACCGATCAGTGTTTCATATGCAATAACTTTGGTCACAAGTCAAACATGTGCAGAGCAGTAATGAATAATTTTCAGAACAATAGATGTTATTCTTGTGGGATTTTTGGACATATCTCTAACCAATGCAAGATGAGATCATATTAGATGAATTTCAGACCTATGCACATAAATGTTGTCTACCGTGCATGCAACAAAACCGATCACATTGCAAAATTCTATAGAAACATGAATGCTTTGGTAGACAAGAACAAAGCTGATGAAAAGGGTAAGACGAAGGTAGAAGATATCAAGAACAAGCATGCAAATATGTGGGTCAAGAAAGATGAATGCAAAATAGATAGTGGATCTATGCCTGCATCTTGTGTAGGATATTCATCCGGTATCTAAGGCATCTTCATGCACAATCTTGCAGAACCCCCTAAAGAGATCTATGATCAATCAAGGTTGATTGCAGATGCTTGGAGATGATTATCTGGAATTCATCATGCTGATCTTGACATCCGGTTGATTAGATTATGCTGAACAGGACATCCAGTTGAGCTTTACAGTTGCATTTATTTCAACTTAATGTTAGGTTTTTCAAAGTTAAAAGGGGAAAAATGTGAATCATTTCTCACATTGCAAGTGAAAATTTGTAGCTACAGAGCGAGGCGAACTAGATTTCAAGGTGATTAGGAGGCTTGGGGTGATCTGACAAGAAGTTCTTGTGCATCCGCCAAAAGACAAAGGCATTTATCAAAGCGTGTTCATCTTTTAAACCTTAAATTTTTGAAAATGATGTCTTCTTCTATTGATAATCCTCTGGTAGTAGAAATATCTGAGCGAGAAAGGCTACAATTTAAAAGAAATCCATTTAAGTCTTTTGAGGACGATCCCAATGGTGCATTTTTGTTCGTTCCATGCAAAATTTTGCACATTGATGATGTTAGGACATACATTCAATTCACAATTGATGAAACCAAAAGTAAGGATATCCTAACCTTGTATACTGAGTGGATAATGGATGAAGTTGGAAACCCCAAACCAAAATATGTACAGTTACAGAGGAAGGGTTTCACACAGTTTGTTCATTTTTTGACATTCGATGAGGATGAATGTAAGAGGTATATTTTGAGCCATGTCCATGATGAATTCATATGGATGGACAAAACCTATAAGATAACCAAGTAGACCATTCATGAAGTCACAAGTATGCATCAAACCGGTGGAAAACCTAATTTGAGGAATGTAACAAACCCAACAGTCACAAAACTAACCAATGCTCAATTTGATAGCAGTCCAATGACGATTGATGATATCTTAGAGCATGATGTCAAATTTTAATCAACGATTATTGGATACAAAGTTTATCAGTCTAGCAGATTGAATTTGGTCTCTGGTACTATGGTATATACAACTTATCAGATGGTGAAAGAGGATATGTAGTATGACTTGTGTACAATCCTTCTTGTAGAGACCCTGAGCAATATGAACAAAATCAAAACAGATAAGAAGAATGACTTCAAATTTGGTTCTTTGATTGTTTGTCTAGCACTATAATTATGAATGAGATCCCTGGGATAGGAAGGGTCCAATGGGCATATGACTTACTGGTAGCTACTAAGATCAAACAAGGTTTGCAAAGATTGGGAATTAGAGAAAATCAGATAGCTTCCCTGTGGAGTTTCTTCAAAACCTTCCAAGGCAGAATGAAGAATAGGGAAAGGATCCCTAAAGAAGTGGTGGATAAATATACATATACTATCTATTTCATGTTGGACAAGGACCAGTGCCATATGGAGGCTGTAGAGCAAAGAACAATATGGATAATGCCAATTGGTTATGAAGTTGATGCTTAAACTATTGAAAGCTATGGTCAACATCTCTTGAGAAAATCGATTGACCCTCAAGAAGAAAAATTTGGCACATTCAAAGAAAAAGATATGGAATTGCATAAGAAGTTCAATCAGCCTGAAAGGAAGAGAAAAGTAACAAAAATGGCTAAAGCTGTAGCTGAATAAATGAGCTTTACCAAAGAAGCTATCAAGAAAGCTAAGGAGAAGAATGGTCAGATGGAGGTAGAGATGGAATCAAATAAGCCTAAGACTGAACGGGTTCCCTCCAAGTCAAAGCCTAAGGAGACTAATTCTTCCCCTACTCTAGTGAAGTCATCAACAACTCAAATCTCATTAGGAAAAGGAGTATTAAAGTAGAAGAATAAACCAAAAATAACTTATGTAGTTGTATCTAAAACCGAGTCAGATGAGGAAGCAGAGAAAGCCAAGAAGAAAGGATAATTTGTCAAAGTAATTAGGAAATTGCAGTCTAGTGGTCCACTACCAAGCAAAAAGACAAAATTAGAACCTTCTCTAAACGACAGGCCTAAAAGAGGTAGAAGACTAAGGACATAGCTTGATGAAGACCTTGAATCCGACAAGGTGGGAGGTAAATATATCTTCATTCCCCCATTGATTGTAAAAGAACTAATTGATGAAATAGTTATTGATGGTAATCTCAAGAACATTAGTGCATACTATGAAAATCTTGATGAGAATGAACAAAGGGAAATTAAGGAAGCTGTTGTGTTGCATTTGCATAACTTGAAAAAATCATTAATTGAGTTAGAACACATTATTCAAAAATATTTATATAACATTATTGATGCTAGAAGGATAACTGCGAGTTGATTAGACAAGGAAATGAAAGAGCGCGAATTGATCAATATCAGTTCTTGTATCACACAAGAAGAAGTTGATAGACTCATGGAGCTAGCCAACAATAAATAATTCCAAAGAAAAATAGAGTAAATAGAATTATGGTTGGTAGGGTTGAGGAAGTAAGAAAAGAAACTAAAGAGATATGGAAAAGGTTTCTAAAGAATAGTCGAGTTCCAATCAACCCCAAGTATGATGATGAATCTCAGAAAGAAGATACTTCCCATCCAAAAGTACAGGAAGGTGCTCAAAAGGATGAAATTTAGCGAGAGGCTAATATGGAAGTCCAGGATGCAATATATAGTCAAAATCCTCTAGTGGACCACCCAAAGATAATGGAAAGGAAAGTTGTCGAGGTCCAAGAGACACAAAAAGTTGATACTGCAGCAAGTGGTGACACCAGTGCATAGGTTGAAGAACACAAAAATGATGCAGGTAAAGGTGAAGTAGAGAAGGACAAGGTACAAGCCAAGGGAGAGGAGGTCAATAAGGGAAAGCATAAATCTGATGATGTCCTAGTAATCATGGCAATTGACACTCCTAAGGACAAAGGGAAAATAATTCTCCTGTAGATCTCCATCAATTTTGATAGACCTATTGACATTTGTCAGATGTCTCCAACTAAAAGGCTAATGGTTGTTGTAGCAGTCTAGGCTCAAGCTAGTCAGGACTTGGTTAAATCAGAGTCTGAGGACAAAAAGTTGATTGAGATGTCTATAGGTGTTTTACAAAAGGTGGTAATGAAACTCCAATTAGATCCTAATTCTAACCCCTCCAACAAGCACTTACAATTAATCAAGAATATCAGTACTAATTTTGAGTCATTGGAGAAGGCAACCACCAAGAAATTATTGGATAAATTCAAGGAGGTGCGTATGCAGAACTTCTGGAAGATGATTGAAGATGACAAAGTTAGATTGAATAAAGGACTGTAGACTATCTCTGAGGCATTGAGTGAAGGAGGAAAGATATACAAGTGATGCCTTATACTTCCCAAATTCACATCAGACATAGACAAGTAGATCAGTGTTTTCCAGGGCAACCTTGATGATATATCTTAGTCATTTGACTCCAATGTAGCACTTACCAACAACATACAAGGGCAAATGATGGTTCTAATTGATCAAATCTCGAGCCTAAGATCAGAAAAGGAGAGAATATTGAGGTGGGTTGGTGAGCTCCAAAACCTTATTTCTCCTCAGGTGGACACCATGCTCAGATATATGCCTATGTTTTTAGTGCTCTCATCATAGTTTTGGACAACTTGAAGGAGTGAGATACACACTTAGGATTTTTGAAAACCATTTTCGCAGATATCTTCAAGTTTTTATAGAATATTTGGTATATACCCCTATATATAAGTTTTTATGCAACACCCCATCTTTGGCATTGCTATCAAAGGGGGAGAGTAGAGTGAAAAATGTACAAATATGATACAAGTTTTGAGTTTTTGGTCTAAGGGAGAGCCTTAGAAAATTTTGATTTGACATACTGGCTAACACTTAGTCATTTTTTCCCTGAGTGTTGCCATCAATGCCAAAGGGGGAGATTGTTGGCAATTGATACTCATTTGATGGATTCTAGTGCATGGATAATGGATTAGGGTTGTTATTGATGGAAACTCTCCTTGGAAATTCTATTCGATATTTATGGTTTTTGGTAGTCGGTAGAGGAAGTGGTTTGGTAATCTATCACTGGTATTTCAGGATAAGCAAAGCACTTTTGGTCCAAAATCTTTGCGGTGGTTGTGGTGGTGAGGTTCATGCATGGGATGATAGGGCCAACATGTAGAGATCATTTATACCTTATTTGGTTGATTTTCATATGTTTTTGAGATCCGGTCTAAGCCAATAGTTGGTTACACATTACATTGCATAATATGGATGACCGACTTGATGAATGTTTTATTTTGTGATTGCGGATATATATGATCGATGTAGAAGATCATTTTGAGGTATGGTATGAGCGAGTGGTGATCGAGAAACCTATTTGGTGTAGTTCCATGTGCACATTCTTGGTCTGGTAGCTGACTGATAATCAGAACATAACAGAGTTGCAGATTTGTTACAGTCAGACTTTTTGCACTTAACCAAAACTCATCCAGGCATTGTTTGATGCTATTTTGGAGTTCAATAATTGTAATTCTCATTGTAATTGATCTGTATGTCAGTGAGACTTCCATATTGTAATCTGAGTAGTAAGCCTGAATTCATGTGCATTCCCCCTTTGTAATATTTATGTACTCTTGATCACACTATATGAATATTGTGGGTTCCAATCCCATCATGGTTTTTCCCTTTCCAGGTTTCCACATAAAAATCTTTGTGTTATGATTTTGTGGTTGATTATCTTGTGTTTCTGCATTTTACTTTCTTGCATTTTCTTCTGGTGGTCTAAGAATAAGTTTGAATATTTATTTACTGGTAGAACACTGATTCACTCCCCTCTCAGTGTTCCTTGACTCTAACAAAACTAGCCACATTATCAAAGCCATAGATCGTATGGGAATAAGGTTTAATAAGAGATGTATCCACATTGATCTTATGTAATAAATTAATGCTACAAACATTAAGGCTAGATCCATTGTCTACAAGGGTTTGTCTTTTAACATTTCCATTAATAATAACAAAAATCATGAGAGGATCATATTGACATTGAATTTCATGAGGCAACTCATCTTGGGTGAACACAATTTGAGTTTTAGGTGTGGTTATTGAGTCAATCAAAGAAGCCACATTATTGGATGTCACTGCTAGTAGGACATTCAAGGTTTTCAAGACATCTTGTAATATCCCATGATATGTTGAAGAGGTTTGGATCAAATCCCAAAGGGAGATCTTGGTAGGAGTGGCCTTAAGTTGTTCAACGAGATAATACTCCTTACCAAGAGCTTGTGAAATGTGAGGTGCTTGGATAGGAATGAGTTGAGGATTAGGAAGTTAGATTGGAACAACTGGAGGAGGATTAGGTTTACTATTGTTTCTTGTGTTATAGGTATGAGAAACTGAATGATAACTTTCTCTAGTTATTTGTTTAGCATACTCATAAGGACTTCTAGTGGGACATCCTCCTTTCACACTGATAATAGGATTGTTAGGAGTGCGAGAAGGATAATTTCCATAACCACCTTCAACCACAAGGACAAGTTGGTTTAAGGATTGTGATGTTGGAGAAGGCAAGCACCTTGAACCACAAAGAGGGGTTTGCTATATTCATTTGCATTTTTCATGTTATTCAATTTTTTAGATTTGTGGTCTTTATTTGAAGGAATTTGCAAAGACATAAAATCATCAAGGGCATCATCCAATGTAACATGATCATATCTATTAAATGTTTTGTCTTTAGATTCAAAAGGGGATTGTTATAAACCACCATGTTACTAGATTTAGAGGATGAGTTGATAGGAATGTATTCATGAGAAGAATCATTCAACTTATCTTTCTCATCAATATGAAATGGCATAGTAACAAGGTTGATTAGTTTTTGGCAAAATGTAGGTTTAGAAGGTTTAGGGTATAGAAACTCATCAAGAGCCTCATCTAATTCTTCCTAACTAAACTCAAAATCATAAGCAAATACATTGTTAAAGGAATGAAAGTCTTGGAAATAAAGATCCGACATTTTGAAATGAAGAATGTAAGCAAAACTTAAAACACACAATGCAATGAATGAAAACTCCCTTTCTTTTTTTGAATTTTTATGCTTTTCAATGAAAAGAAAAATGCAATAACTAGATCTTACTAAGAAATGTAAATTTAAAGAAGATTGGATTCACGTTAGGTTCACTAAGATGTGATGCATAAAACTGGAACCAAGTAGCTAAGTTGTAATCCCACTCTCATGTACACACAGTGGAATACGAAAGAGCCTAGGGAAATAGTTCACTTTGACTACTTGTAATAAAGAGAGAGTCAAGGAATATCTCTTAGGGTTTCTATTCCTTGGCTATAAATGAGGAGTAGATATGCAAATGCAATGCAACAATCAACTAAACTAGGAGATGAGAAACAAAGCACACTAAACTAAAAATGCAAATTTTGCACAAATTGAAACTGATAGATAGAAATCAGAGCTGAAAATGGATTTAGAGGTGGACCTCCTGCTAAAACTGATACAAAACTAGCAAATCGTAGGGCGTTGGGTGCCCCTATCCCTGTGCTAAAAGAAACTTGATCTTCTGGATCTAAGGTCCTGAGGATTTGATGTGTAGATATGGCACCTGAAACTACAAAACCCTGGGGACTAGGGTGCCATGACCTAGTCCTATCCTAGGGTGCCATGCCTCTATTTCTGAGATATGAGATCAGATTTTGGCCCTGAGTTTGTCTCTATGTCTTCTGTCGGTCCCAAAATTCATGCATCCGCCGGATTCCTGTACCTGCACTTGCAACTTGAAAAAGGGCACCTAGGTGGCTATATAGGGTTTTACCTTAGTCAAACCCCATGTTTTGGTTTTTTCCACCTCCACAAATAGTCGATAATGTAATGAAAATATGTGTGCAAGAATCTTGTGTGTATGCAAGATCCTAAATGAACAAGAAAGTAAATCTAGAGTTCCACCCTATGCTTTAGAGAGAAAACCCTAAATGATTGTAAATATAAATGAAAATGCTTCAAATGGATCTAAAGCATGAATGTAAATCTGAAAATGAATGTTATGAAGCTCATATAAAGACATGAAAATAACATGAAACCATACCAAACCCTAAGGGAGAGGTACAAGCCAATCATCAGTTGACGATCTCCTATTATTCTTCAATGTCTTGAAAGCTATTAGGGGAAGTTGAAAATGCTTGATGTAGACTTTCTGGATGCTTGATTTTATGTTGTAGACTTCATAAAACCTATACTTTTGTTGCCTAAGAAGCTCCTCCAATCGTTGGATCTTAGATCTTCAAATGAGGAAAGAAAAAGTTTATGTAGGAGACCCTAAATTTGTTTTGAGTGATAGGCCGATTTAGAAATGATATTTTTCGACAATCTCTTGGATTTGAATATTAAAATACCACCAAAACATGCTCCTGAAATTCAGGGAGAAAAAGTCGGGACCATGCTAGCACCAACATGGTCTGAACACACGGTTTGACCAATGTTTCACCAAATTTTTAAGGAAGCAAGATATTGTGATTTAAAAAAAAAATTCCAAGAGTTTGTGAAATTTTGAAACATTTTTATATGTGAAATCGGGCCTTGAAGGTCAAAATAAGACATAATTAGGGTATTTGATGTATAGAGGGATAAGAGAAGACTTTAGATTTAATTAAATTATTCAAGGGAATTTGAAATGCAAGATGCAAACACACTAAGGCCGGTGCTAACCTAAGCATGTAATTGTACCACCCAATTGAGGGTGTATAATTTACGACGCTACACAATGGAATTGAAATAACAATACATGGAGACCTGGATCCTTTTCAACACTGTAATTACTTGAGAGCAGGTACAGACAACCAAGTCGACATCAATCAAGAATCTATAATCATTCCATAGTTGGGATCTATAGCATCATCAAATGCACATAATTCTGCACCATACATGCCTACTACACCTCCATTTCAAATCAAGGATGAAAGGTGTGACAAATATTCTATTGCTGGATCATCATCAACAAGACCCGTATCTCTATCTCCTATCTTTTCGGAGAACCTCATCTACTATCACCAAGCAAGATAAAGGAAAAGATATTGTCATATATTTAGACTCTTTCTCATTTGTTTGATGGAGAGACATACAAGATGAAGCCCCAGAAGAAGACATGAACACTTGGCTATACAAGGATGAAGAAGACTACCATGCTATAAAACTTTCCTTAGACCTATATGGGAATGGATTCACAATGTTACAAAGACATGGCTATGATGGAACAATAGGACTGGGACTAAATGCTCAAGGCATGATAGAAGCCATCTTACCTATAGACAACCCAAAACAACAAGGTTTGGGATATAGAAACACAACAAAAAGGCGTAAAAAATTATCTACTCTAGTAATTGTGAACATGCCATAAAAAAGACCACAACAGTCAACCAACAAAATCAAAGTTCTTGAGAATGTTACACTGGGAAACTTGTCAACAATTGTATGTCCACCATCTTCACATGCCAATGCAGTAACAAAAATAGGTGTAGCACCTACCAATGACAACAACACATGGATTTCTTCTTTATGCACAACATAAGACCACCAAATGGGATCAACAATTGGTTGGCCTCATCCTTCTCTTCAAGTAAACCATCAGATAATGACAGAGCACTAGCAAATGTCACAGTAACAGGGCTAGAATCAATCATCCAAGGAATAAGCAACATGTCAATAGTTGAAGATACATCCTCAAGTCATGAGAGTATTCCACACATCATCAATACTGCAGAGTTCCCTTTAACTCCAATTGAAGAGGAACCATATAATGATATATCAAATATATACACCTATGTAGAGACGATCACTGACTCACATGACTATGAATTTTAATCTCTCCACAATTGTGGACATATATTATGATCACCTGCCACCTATAGATGATGACATTGTTTACGAAGATATAGGAATAGACCCAAATTCCTTCACAAACCAATTTGATAATAAAGTCTGCATGATAACAACAAGCCCAAACTTCGATGATGAAATATATATACCATATGTATCCATATTTAATAGATTGGGGGCAAAAAGAGGAAAAAAAGCTAGATTGGTTTGAGAATGATGAGGCCATAGCAGAGTTCTTGGATGCTAGAGATAGATTCCCATTTGATGACCACAAGGTAGGATTCACCATAGATTTGGATAGAACAACATATTTTGGAGAGGCAAGCTCTTCCTTCAATCTAGATGACTTGGAAGAAGCAGAAAGTATGACTAGAGGTAGACTCAATGATCTTCCAATAGATCAAGAGAAATTGACACTCCTAATGGAAGAAACCGAAGAGATAAACATAGGAGATGTTGAGAATGTACACAAAATTCATCTAATACAATCCCTAAATCCTCTGGAAAAGAGAAATTTATTCAATTTTTCAAGAAAAGGCCTATCATCTTTGCATGGTCCTATGTAGATATTCCATGACTAGATCCTGAATTGGTTTTACACTATCTACCACTATTACCAGGAACAAATCCCTACAAGCAAAATTTAAGAAAGATGCATCCACAGATAGCCTTATTAGCCAATATTGAACTACAAAAGTTGTTAGATGTGGGTTTCATAAGATCCATAGACTATGCTGAGTGGATCTCCAATCTAGTCCCAGTAACCAAGCACACTTGGGGAATCAAAATCTAAACAAACTTCATAGATCTGAAAAAGGCTTGTCCAAAGGATGATTTTTTGATTCCAAATATTGATATGATTGTAGATATTATAGAGGGAAATGAAATGCTTTCACTCATGGATGGTTTCTTTGATTATAATCAAATTAGGATTGCACCAGAAGACCAAGAAAAGACAACATTCATATGTCTTTGGGGAACATATTGTTAGAATGTCATGCCATTTGGTTTAAAGAATGCAGGTACAACATATCAATGAGCTATGATAGCATTGTTCCATGATATCATGAAGGATTATGTTGATGATATCCTAGCCAAGTCATGAACTAGAGAAGATCACTTGGAAGTTCTAGGCAAAATATTTGATAGATTAGAACAGTAAAAAGTAAGGCTTAATCCTAAGAAGTGTGTATTTGGTGCTATAGCTGGAAAGCTCTTGGGCTTCATTGTGTCTGGCATTGAATTAGATCCAGAAAAACTGAAAGCCATCTTAGAAATGCCAGCACGAACAACACTCAAGCAATTCAGAAGTCTACAAGGGAGACTCCAATCTATAAGACACTTCATAGCACAATTGGCAGATAAGTGCCACCCTTTCCAACACCTTTTAAAGAAAGGTGTAACATTCAAGTGGTCAAAACAATGCCAAGAGGAATTTCAAGATTTAAAAGACTATCTACTTACCACACACTAGTGTTAATCCCACCAATTTATGGAAAACCACTATTGTTATATATATCTGCCACAAACTCCACTTTGGGTGCTCTCTTAGCACAACATGATGATCAAGGGAAAGAAAGAGAAATCTACTACATCAATAGAACCCTTGTAGGCTATGAACTGAATTACACTCCTATTGATTGTGCATGCTTAGCAGTGATTTTTTCTTCCTAGAAGCTCAAACACTATATGTTCAATCATAAGATTCAACTTATTGAAAAATTTGACCTACTCAAGTATCTATTAAGAAAAGATGCATTAACCAAAAGGTTAGCTAAATGGGTGATGATCCTAAGTGAGTTCGACATTGAGTATGTTGATATAAAGACAATCAAAGGGTAAATAATTGCAGATCAATTGGCAGAGGCTTCAATGCAAGACCATCATCCAATGCTGATAGACTTCCTAGATGAATCTATCTTCACAATCACAACATCAAGAATTTGGAAACTATACTTTTATGGATCACATACCAATCATGAAGCAAGAGCGAGAATCCTATTTATCACCCCTCAAGGTGATTCTATTCCTAAGTCATTCAGAATAGGTTTCCCATGCACTAATAACATAGCTGAATATGGTGCACTAGTAATAGGACCAAACTGCCTTGCAATGAAAGATCAAAGAACTACAAGTCCACAAGGATTCTTAGCTTATCATCAACCAAGTGAATGATTATTATGACACCAAGGATGACAAGCTCACACCCTAAAAATAGTTGGTAAAGAACTCAAGGAAGATTGCTCCAATATCTCTTTTGAGCGAATCCCCAGAGTACAAAATATAGCCACTGATGCAATGGTAACTGTGGGATCTCTCCTTAATATGCTGAATAATGGAACCCAGTTTAAGTTCATGGTAGAGAAATTGATGGTACCTTCATATGAACTACCTACTTCAGAATATGTTTGTGTTATAGTAAGACCTGAACCCCCCTGGTATCAAGAAGTCTACTCATATCTACATGATCAATATATGCCTCCAGACCTTTCATGCAATCAGAGAAAGACCCTCATATGACATGCATCTAGATACACACTAATTACAGATACATTGTATAAAAGAATCTTGGATACCAAATTTCTTAGATGTCTCAATTCTGAAGAAGCACAACATGCCCTAAAGGAAGTTCATGATGGAATCTATGGCACCCATGTCAGTGGCCCATCCTATTGAGAATAGGATACTACTGGCCAACAATGGAGAAGGATGCCTACAAATATGTATAGAAATGAAGACAAATTCATGGAGATCTGATTCAGGCACCTGCACAGGACCTTCAACCCATCACATCACCATGGCCGTTCTCACAATGGGGAGTTGATTTAGTAGGGAAAATCAACCCTACCTCATCTAATGGACATAAAATCATTATTACTGCCACAAAATATTTCACAAAGTGGGTCAAGGCAATCCTTGTGACTTACACTACAAGCAAACAAATAGAAAACATCATCTTGAATTACATTATCTACAGATATGGAGTCCCAATGTGCATTTTGATAGATTATGGAAGACCCTTCAAGAACCAAGAAGTAAGTGAACTTTGTGAGTAGTTTCACATCTAGCAGTGATTTGCAACACCATATTATCCACAAAGCAATGGAATAATAGATGCAACAAACAAAACGATCTTGAAAATTCTGAAGAAAGTTGTCACTAAAACATGACGTGATCAACACATTCAACTCAATCTTTCTCTTTGGGCCTACACAACCAGTGTACGAACTACAAAATAAGCTACACCATATTTATTGGTATATGGTGCAGAAGCTATTTTACCTATTGAGGTAGAGTTGATATCATTAAGAGTATCTCTAAAAAACTTCATATCTGAGGAAGATTATAGAGTGTCAATATTGCACGAGTTGGAATTATTGGATGAAAAGAGACAAACTTATCTAAATCACCTACAATTTTATCAAAACCGAATGAGAAGAAGCTACAAAAAAAGGGTGAGACCATGTTATTTTGAAGTGGGAGATCTTGTCCTTAAAGAAAATCAAAGAAACTTAGCAGAACAAGAATGACCAGGTAAGTTCGAACCTAACTGGTTGGGACCATTCAACATTACAAGAGTTGTTGGCAATGGTGCCTATGGTTTATCCACCATGGAAGGATATCCACTCCCCGATCCTATGAATAGTATGTACCTAAAAAGATATTACATCTAAGGAACGTGTTCATTTTAAATTCAGCATTGCATTTGCATATTTCTTTATTGCATTGCATCTCATATATGCTTTTTCATGTAGTTGCATATTATTACTACTTGTTCATATGGTTTCATTAATAAAACAAGGCAAGTGTCCAAATTTATCATCCATTTGCATTCAAGAGAAGCGAGGATTCTCCATTTCTTAGATATTTAGACATGAAGTTCTTGAGATCCCGAAGTCATTCATTTTCAACATCACCCTGTGGTGATGTTTTGCCTTTGGTTGGGTAAAGATTTCACTATTTGTGCCTTGTTAACCCAAAATATATTAATTTCTATATCTCACACATTAACAAAATCTCTAATTCATTCTAGACACCTAGTTAATCATATGACTAGTGAAAAATCTAATATTCTACTTTAGCACTGCTATAGTCTTCATACCCAAGTAGGTTTCATTACTTAAAAGTCAAGGAAAGAAAAGAAAAAGAAAAAAGTGTTATGCCAATATCCATCTCAAGGAAAAAGAGAAATGATATATAACTGAAATATCATGCATACAAGTGCTACAAAAAAATGTGACTATGGGAACATGCAAATAACTCCATCAAGGCTATGGACGCCTGCTACCAATGGAGCAATATTCGAGAGATTATAGTGTATAACCTCGTCAGAGCCCTTAAAGATTGTTGCCAACAAGGCTCTATCTAGGATGCTTTTGAAGTTAGAATAATCCACGTAGCTAGTCATATAGGATGCCAAGGATCTTTAGTGAACATAAGAGCTAGAATTAACTCACTTGCACACACATGGGAAAAATAAGATCAAAGTTTCAAGAATAAATAGGGAATTTTTTCACGTCTCCATTTGAAAATCCTAGTCACTAAGTGTGTTAATTTGTATTTTTCAGGGGATCTTGAGGATCGATTGACTGCTTATCTATGAAATGTTTTGCACCTCTAATTCAATTGGTGTATTATGAAATGCTAAACAAACACAGTCATCCTTGTGCAAAATAGGAACCACATCTTCATCTTGCATATTGCATTAGCATAAGTTCATGCTTAAATATCATTGTCTCCATGTGCATGTTGCAAATCATCATGTTATACAAGTCTGCATACTAGGAGCATAACTGAAAAAATCCTAAATATCGAATAATGTCTTGAAAAAATCCTAACAACGATATAAAGTCTTGAAAAAATCCTAAACACCATATAAAGTCTTGAAAAAAACTCCTAAAAATCATCAAAATAAAAATACAAAAAACATTTGAAAAAAGTCTTGAAAAATTTAAACATAGGAAAACAACAAAAATCAAAACAAAACATTCAAAAAATGATCCTGAAAAAAGCTCAAAAACATCGAAAAATCGAAAATTAACCCAAAAACATTCAAAAATGACCCACAAAATCCAAAAACATAAAAAAATTCAATCAATCAGAAAACTTACAATAAAATGTCTTGCAAGAAACAAATACCTTAGTAGATATCCAACAAACACTTCACACGAAGTTCAACAAAGGATATAACAATCTTATAAAAAATATGCAACCAAGCTGATCAAACTTTATTATCAATCGTATCAATATCCATATCAACGTGATCATTATCTTGTCTTAAAAAGAAGAGGATACACTCAAAATCAGACAGATTAGTCTTAAACGAGGTCTACAACTTTATGAGATTAGATATTATCAACCATCACATCAAACAAATCAAAGAAAGGCACCGTCGGTATAGTTGCTGAGTTTTGTCTAATTTGGTTTTATCTTTTTATCAATTGGTGAAGATCATGTTTCTATGCTACTCAAGGATGTCCAAAAGTGACTAGAGGAGCTATGATGAGCATGATCCTTTTCTTTGCTTGCTATTTGTGGTGTGAACCAATGAAGTTCTAGGGAAATGGTGTTATGGGTGTGTATGATAAGAGTTGTTCAATATTTGAATGCCACACATACCTCAACTCCTAGCATCATTCCCAGAATGGAGGGTTCACTCCCTGTTTGCTACGTGTTTGTTCTTGCAATGGGATATCTTTACGTCTTGGTTTTTTATACCCTGATGTAAGCAGCTTCATTGTTACATAATAAGGCTTAGTGATGAATACGTGTTGCACTATGAATAAAGACACATAGGATAATTAATCATCAATCACATCATTTCATTTTTCTAATCTCATAATGCTGATTGTATCAATCAAGATCATTCTTTTTCAGGGATTGACCTAATTTTTTCTTTCTCATCATTTCATCATTTAACATCATCTCTCTCTCATCAATTTTTCATCCTACTAACATTTCTTGTAATTCAATCGAGTCAAAAGGATAAAACAATATTCTGGCACATCTGAAACAAAAATGATTAGTTGCATTCATATAGATGATTCATTGGATGCATTCATTTACTACCACTCATTTATAGTTCATTTATTAGTTGCATTACATTAGTTGCATCATCATCTAGATTCATTTTAATTGCATTAATACTTAACATCATTTAGTTTTTGGCATTATGTGAACCGGCATGAATACATAATGATATTGTATGTTGTCATTGATGTCAATATGTGACATGATGTGAACCGGCACATGTGATAGGTGAAAAGAGAGAGGAACCGACATATGTATGAACCGGTTTATATGCCAAAGTGAATCAACATATTTGTTCAAGATGAATTGGCATGCAGTCATGGGAATCGGCACATGGAAGCATTGTGTTACTACCGGTTGGTAGGTAGTTTCCACTTCAGGATTTCCAGTTGGAGTACCTCAAGCCTGTGTGACTCAATCGGTGATCTTTGTGTGATGAGTTAGTAGTATAATGGAGAACAGATCATGTTGCCATGTAAGCTCTGTGCGCATGAAGGATCTTGCATGAAGAAGACTATTCCTATCTACCTCGGGAATGTGCGAAGTCTGTCAAATGGTGATAATGCGTGATGGGTTATCAACTGCCATGTAATTGGTGGAAAATGGATGATGGAGAATGTCTTGAGATCAATTCAAGATTGTTGCATTTAATGCAGTATGATTCAATGGTCAGGATTGAATTGCTTGGATTGCTTAACCTAACAGGTTTAGGGTTTAGGGTTTTTGCTATCGACCTATTTGTCTCCTATAAGGTCGATGTTGTGTTTCTTTCTAAGGTTGTTGGCAAAAGTTGTGAGTGTGTATCCAAGGGAAGTGATACGCGATTCTTGCCAGACCAAAGGAGAGAAGAGATACCTGCAAAGTGAATGTGCAGAAGAAGAAGAGGAGCCAAAACAGATCTGGATTAGCATTGAGTGCTGTTATCATATCATTATAATTCCTGTTGATCTTTAACCACTTCAACAGTTGTGAAATCCCTTAACCAGGTAGTCTTAACTAGGCTTGATGCAAAATCCCTTAACAGGGTAGTCTTAACCGGCTTGATTCAAATCCCTTAACAAGGTAACTCGAGGTTAATGAGTTCTGAGAAGTTATAGAGCTCTAGAGATCCTTTAGCTATTGAGTTCTTGAAATCCTCTAACAAGGTAACCCTAACCGGGTTTAACCCTTAACTGGGTATTATAGCCATCCCTTAACCGGGTGATCCCTAACAAGATCGGTTCCTAGCATAACCTATTGTAATGTCTTTAACCGGACAAGGCTCCTAACAGAGCAGACTTCAAAAGAGTTCAAAAGCAACTTGTGGGTATTGATCACCACCATGGTTTTTCCTAGTTGGGTTTCCACGTGAAAAAATATGTGTGTCATGTGTAATGCTTTTATCTTGTGATGCTTTGTTTTTACCTGTTGAGCATATGATGGTTCTATGTTTTATGCCTGTCTATAAAACATATTGAACTCATTGTTGTGAAGATCTGATGTTAGTTTACTTGTTCATGCATGAGAATGTAATGGTACTATAGTATTGAGCTAAGAGGAAAGATTAGTGAGTGACCGGTTTATGACTGTTTTGAACGGTACTGGATGTTACTGGTTGCACTATGTTTTAACTAGTATCCCTGTTTGTCAGGCATTTGGAGTATTTGCTGTCAATCCAGTTTTGGACTGTATTTGTGTTTGTACTGATTCACCCCCCCCTCTCAGTACTGGTTTGGTACTAGTGGTTCATCATTGAGTTATCAATTGGTATCAGAGCGCCTCTAGGTCCTTTGTGTTGTAAGCTTAATCGCTTGAGGAAAAGATCCTAGTCAAATGATGAAGAGGGAAGGTCCAAAGTTTAATAGGGTAAACTTCAGTATATGGAAAGACAGGATGAAGATATTCATCAGAAGCATGGGTGTTCAGCACTGGAGTTATGTTGAAAAAGTATATGTTTCTCCTACTAGTACTCTCACCGATGACCAAAAGAGAGAGATACAAGAAAATGGGCAAGTCATGGAAGCCCTCATCAGTAGTCTATTTGACATTGAGTTTATTGATGTTCAGAACAAGGCAAATCCCAAAGAGGTATGGGATGCTCTTGAAAATATCTATGGTGGTGATGAGCATGTAAAACAGGCTAAGGAAGAAAGCCTGAGAGGGAAGTTTGAAGACATGTAGATGGTTGAAGGAGAGACCATTCAGTAGTATGGAATAAGAATCAAAATAGTTGTTGGAGAAATCAAGAGTGTAGGTGGCAAAATAGAAGATTCCACTATGGTAAGTAAAGTCCTGAGATCCCTGTTGTCGGTCTATGCAATAAGCGTTATTGCTATTCAGGAGTTGAGATCAATAGACAAGTGTAAAGTATCCTTGGACTCCGTCATAGCCAAGTTAACAGCCTATGAGCTAAATAGTTTTGATGGCAGTGTTCAAAAGACCGAATCAACATTTAAAGCCTCTGCTATACCATCCATAAAAGGAAAAGAGGCTAGCACTAGTGGGGAACCTAATCAGAGCAGAGAAATGAATGATGAGGAGATTCTGATGGCATTTGAAGCTCTCCTTGCCAGGAAGCTTCCTAAAGGAACCGATAAATACAAAGGTAAGATACCTTTGAAATGTTTTTCTTGTAACCGGATAAGACATATTTCTATAAACTGTCCTAATGGCGATAACAAGGACAAACCAGAAAGGTTTAGGAAATTCAAAAGAGGAAATCGGAGAAATTGTTTTGTGGCAGTTGATGAAGGTGTCACAGATGAGGAATCAGAAGATGAAGAAAATGAAGACATTGTGTTTGTTTCTGTAAAGGAAGATGCGATAGACAAGAAGGCTCTTGTCTTCCAGTTTGATAATTCCAATGAGTGGATCATTGACAGTGGCTGCTCTCACCATATGACTGGTGATCGAAGCAAGTTTCTATCCTTGGAGGAGTATGATGGTGGTGTGGTTCACTTTGGCAATAATGCACCATGTATGGTCAAAGGTAGAGGGTCCATCTCTTTGAATGGAAAGAGCAGTGCTGACAATGTGTACTGGGTTGATGGTCTCAAACACAACCTTCTAAGTGTTGCCCAGCTAAATGACAGTGGCCTCACTCTGGAATTCAAGAATGGAGTTTGCAGAATCAAAGGAAAAGATGGTAAATTGGTGGCCACTGGCATGTAGACCAAAGGTAACCTATTTCATCTAAATGCAAATGTAAGTACATGTCTTATGGCTAAGGTTGATGATAGTTGGATATGGCATAGGAGACTCTGCCATGTAAACTTTGATAACATTGTGAAGGCTAGTAAGATCAAGGCAGTTAGAGGGTTGCCGATGCTAAACAAACCAGATAATACCTTGTGTAGAGAGTGTCAATTGGGGAAAATGTCTTCCTCAACCTTTAAAGGTAAATCTTTCACTGCTGACAACTTGCTTGATCTTGTGCATACTGATTTGTGTGGTCCTATGAAAAGTAGAAGTGTGCAGGGTGATAGGTACTTCAGGATCCTCATTGATGACTGCTCAAGAATGATGTGGGTCACATTCTTGAAAGACAAGTCTGAAGATTTTGGGAAATTCAAAGCTTTTAGAGCATTAGTGGAGAAGGAAAGCGGTAAAAGGATCAAGTGTCTCAGAAATGATCAAGGAGGGGAATTCACTTCCGGTGAATTCAACAAGTATTGTGAAGAATTTGGCATCAAGAGATAGTTGTCTACCCCCCGGACTCCACAACAGAATGGCCTAGCAGAGAGGAATAAACGAACTATGGTTGAAGCAGCTAGAACCATGTTGATTCAAGGAAAGGTAGCTCACACCTTTTGGAGAGAAGCGGTGAGCACTGCAGTTTACACTATGAACCGGGTACTCATCAAGAAAGGTAAGGACAAAACTCCTTATGAGTATTGGACCAGTAAGACACCTGTGGTTAGCTACTTTAGGGTATTTGGTAGCAAATGTTACATCAAGAGGAGTGAACATCAGGGCAAATTTGAAGCTAAATGTGATGAGGGAATATTTCTAGGATATTCCACCAAGAGTAAAGCTTTCAAGTGCTACAACAATAGGACTTAGAGAATTATGGAAAGTATCAATGTAAGAGTTGATGAATCCTCTGAGAAAACTGAGGAAACCGGTAGTGAGCAAGCTGTAATTGAACCAGTTGCAACCTTCTAGGAACTAGTTGTTACTCAACCAAGTACCAGTAATAGTGTCCCTGAACCGGTGAATGTTGATACTAATGAAGAGGAAAAGCAAGAAGAACTAGTTAAGACCATTCCTCGGTATGTCAAGTTGAATCATGATCCTAAGAAGATCATAGGTGATAAGGATGTAGGAATCCCTACAAGAAGAAAGATCAGAGAAAACTCATGTATGATCTCTGAATTTGAGCCTAAATCATTCAAAGAGGCTCATAAAGATGAAGACTGGATCAAGGCAATGGAAGAGGAACTTGACCAGATAGAGAAAAATGGCACATGGTACTTGGTACCCAAACCAGAGCATAAAAATGTCATTGGCACCAACTGGGTGTTTAGAAACAAGTTGAATGAGGATGGCACAGTGATTAGGAATAAAGCCAGATTGGTGTGCAAAGGATATGCTCAAGAAGAAGGAGAAGACTATGGAGAAACCTTTGCTCCTGTACCTAGATTGGAAGGAGTTCATATGCTTCTTGCATATGCAGCTTTTAAAAGGTTCAAAGTATATCAAATGGATGTAAAATCTGCATTCCTAAATGGTGTACTTGAAGAGGAGGTATATATAGAGCAACCAGATGGGTTTTCCCTATTTGAAGATAGTGACATGGTGTGCAGGCTACATAAAGCCTTATATGGTCTAAAGCAAGCACCCAGGGCATGGTATGAGCACCTAAATTCCCATCTTGTGAAGATTGGATTTGAGAGAACAAGTGAAGATAGCAATATCTACCTAAAGTCTGAAGGAGATTAGATCCTGATCTGTGAGGTTTTTGTTGATGATATAATCTTTGGAGGAGATGACAAGATGAGTCATGAGTTTGCTGATGAGATGAAGAAAGAGTTTGAGATGTCACTCATAGGGGAGATTAAGTTCTTCATTGGACTACAGATCCAACAGATGAAAGATGGAATCTTTATCACTCAGTCCAATAATGTCAAAGAGGTGTTGAAGACCTTTGGCATGGAAGATAGCAAACCGGTTGGTACACCGATGGTGACCGGTTGCAAATTGACAAAAGAGGATGATTATACACTAGTTGATGAGAAGGAATACCAATCAGTGATTGGTAAGTTGCATTATGTAGTGCATAGCAGACCAGATATTGCACATGCAGTTGGCATTACTACAAGGTTCCAGAAGAGTCCCAGAGAATCCCACTTGATTGCAGTCAAGTAGATTCTTAGGTATCTGAAGGGAACAGTTGACTATGGATTGTGGTACCCATACAACAATGATTTCAATCTGAAAGTGTTCACAAATGCTGATTGGGTAGGTAATGTAGATGACTAGAAAAGCACAACCAGTGGTGCATTCTTTCTCGGTGGTAGACTGGTCTCATGGATGAGTAAAAAGCAGAGTTGTATCTCCCAGTCTACAGCAGAAGCGGAGTATGTTGTAGCTTTCATGAACTGCACTCAGACAATTTGGATGAAGCATGTACTGGAAGGCTTCAAGATCCCTATATCTAAAATGGTAAGTATATTCTATGATAACACAAGTGCTATCAATATATCAAAGAATCCGGTTTTACATTCTAGAGCCAATCATTTTGAGCTTAAGTATCATTTCTTAAGGAAAAAGGTTCAGAATAAGGAGATTGCATTGGAACATGTTTCCAGTAAGGAGCAGTTAGCAGACATATTCACCAAGCCTCTCCCAAAGACTACATTTGTGCACTTAAGAGGTGAATTAGGGGTATTGCCCCTTCAGGAGGTGAACTAAAAGTAATTGTTCCACATTAGTCAGGTATTGCAAAGTCAAATTTTTGTTGATTGATGTGTTGAAGGATGCTACTCCTCAGGGGGAGCAGCATAATGGAACAGAGATGCTTGTGCCTCCACTTTGGCATTGTTGTCAAAGGGGGAGAAAGAGTGAAGCAAAAAGATATCTGTAGCAAATGGGGGAGAAGATGTGAAGCGAAGAAGATATCTTTGTATATTGCCATCAATGCCAAAGGAGGAGATTGTTGGCATTATGTGAACCGACATGAAGACATAATGATATTGTATGTTGTCATTGATGTCAATATGTGACATGATGTGAACCGGCACATGTGATAGGTGAAAAGAGAGAGGAACTGACATATGTATGAACCGGTTTATATGCCAAAGTGAAGTGGCATATTTGTTCAAGATGAACCGGCATGCAGTCATGGGAACCGGCACATGGAAGCATTGTGTTACTACCGGTTGGTAGGTAGTTTCCACTTCAAGATTTCCAGTTGGAGTACCTCAAGCTTGTGTGACTCAATTGGTGATCTTTGTGTGATGAGTTAGCAGTATAATGGAGAACAGATCGTGTTGCCATGTAAGCTCTGTGCACATGAAGGATCTTTCATGAAGAAGACTATTCCTATCTACCTCAGGAATGTGTGAAGTCTGTCAAACGGTGATAATGTGTGATGGGTTATCAGCTGCCATGTAATCGGTGGAAAATGGACAATGGAGAATGTCTTAAGATCGATTCAAGATTGTTGCATTTAATGCAGTATGATTCAATGGTCAGGATTGAACTGCTTGAATTGCTTAACCTAATAGGTTTAGGGTTTAGGGTTTTTGCCATCGACCTATCTGTCTCCTATAAGGTCGAAGTTGTGTTTCTTTCTAAGGTTGTTGGCAAAAGTTGTGAGTGTGTATCCAAGGGAAGTGATATTTGATTCTTGCCAAACCAAAGGAGAGAAGAGATACCTGCAAAGTGAATGTGCAGAAGAAGAAGAGGAGCCAAAACGGATCTGCATTAGCATTGAGTGCTACTATTAGATCATTGTAATTCTTGTTGATCTTTAACCACTTCAACAGTTGTGAAATCCCTTAACTAGGTAGTCTTAACTAGGCTTGATGCAAAATCCCTTAACAATGTAGTCTTAATCGGCTATTCAAATCCCTTAACAGGGTAACTCGAGGTTAATGAGTTCTGAGAAGCTATAGAGGTTTGCAGATCCTTTAGCTATTGAGTTCTTGAAATCCTCTAACAAGGTAACCCTAACCAGGTTTAACCCTTAACTGGGTATTATAGCCATCCCTTAACCGGGTGATCCCTAACAGGATCGGTTCCTAGCAAAACCTATTGTAATGTCTTTAACCGGACAAGGCTCCTAATAGAGCGGACTTCAAAAGAGTTCAAAAGCAACTTGTGGGTATTCATCACCACTGTGGTTTTTCCCAGTTGGGTTTCCACATGAAAAAATATGTGCATCATGTGTAATGCTTTTATCTTGTGATGCTTTGTTTTTACCTGTTGAGCATATGATGGTTCTATGTTTTATGCCTGTCTATAAAACATATTGAACTCACTGTTGTGAAGATCTAATGTTAGTTTACTTGTTCATGCATGAGAACGTAATGGTACTATAGTATTGAGCTAAGAGGAAAGCTTAGTGAGTGATCCATTTATGACTGTTTTGAGTGGTACTGGATGTTATTGGTTTCACTATGTTTTAACCAGTATCCCTGTTTGGCAGGCATTTGGAGTATTTGCTGTCAATCCGGTTTTGGACTGTATTTGTGTTTGTATTGATTCACCCCCCCCTCTTAGTACCGGTTTGGTACTAGTGGTTCATCATTGAGTTATCATTAGTTGCATTATCATTGCATTATAATATCAATTCATTTTAAGTACCTTATCATTTAAATCATCTTCATATAGCAACTTTCATTCATTAAAGTTAGTCACATAAAATATAATTGCATTGCATTTAATCACATAACATTGGATTCATTTTAAATCATACATCGTATAAACATCATATAATCATCACATAGAACTACATCACATAGAAAACATAAGTAAAATCATATAGACTCCATAATAGAAACATGCATCATCAAGAAAGAACAAGCATATAACCTGCCACCAAAACTACATATCATATATAACTCGAAAATGATAACGTGTCAGAGTATACAAAAAATGGAAGATGGCTCAAATGATATCAAATATGTGTCAATCGACACTTCCCATTTCACTAGGAGGATCCGGCCTACTAGATCCTGCCCCAGGATGTCTAGATGGTGCTTGAGGTGGACCCATGACACCCACGGTGCTAGTATCTTGACTAGTGGATCCACCTGATCTCCTCCCTACAATGTATGTCATGTAGCTCAATACGCGTTGTCCCTCAAGAACAACTCTCTCATACTCATGATGCCAATATCAGCACTTCTGAGCCTGATGAATAAGATGATCATCTCTAGACCCTGTGGCTTGATCAAGATATTGCTCCTGTGCATCCTGAATCAATCTTGCTCTGCGCATGTCCTCATCACACTCTCTCTGGAGATGATGATCTGTCTCCTGTATCCATGCCTTCTGCTCTTGCACAACCACAACTTGATCATCTTGTCTCCCTTGCCTTTTTCTAGCTAAGGCATCCTTAAGGCTCTAGATCCGCACTCTCAATACCTGCAGATCATTGTCATTACCATGTCCTCGCTATGCACCTGCCTTTGCAGTAGGAGCATCCTCCAGCTCTAGCATGCCATTGTCATGTGAGCTCTCCCCCTCATCTCCCTCATTGTCAGATGATCCAGAAGATGAACCATCATCATCGCTACTAGACTCGGTGTCTCCATCAGTGTATACATCCTCATCCTCCTCCTCGATCTCCTCCTCCTCACCCATTGCAGAAATGGCTACAACCTGTCCACCTCCTCCAACCCATCCTCCTCCATCCCATCCTCCTCTCCCCTCCCTCCCCACAACCTTTAGTGCCGAATCTACTCTCGCAAGATAGGAATGGTAGGATCTATCAAAGGAAGAGGTCTGGACGGCAACCACCAACCATTATACTGAGGCATAGTCCATAGATCTGCTGACCCATCTCCCCAACCCCACAACATAGGAATAAGAGCATCAAAGTCAACAATCACAATGTGTGGCTAAACACATGCCCGCCAATCCCCAGCCTCCCAACATATCTGAGCAAAATAGGCTGTCACATTAGGTATGCCCAGTATCTCTCCAAACTGATGGAGTACATGATTGGAAGATGAATATCAATGATCCTAAACCGACCCATGTCATGCCCAATCAAATACCTCTATTTTCTGCAATAAGTCAAATTATACGCATCATCGGCCCAATCAAGGCAACCAAGATAAGGTCTCCATGTAAAATACTGCAAGATATCAGACTGATGCCTCCAATATAGGGTGTTCCCTACACCTCTATACCTAATCCCTACTGATATCTGTATGCATATGACTACTCATCCTGGAGCTCTACATGAACAACCAGTCGAGCAATGGCTATATGCTCCCATATCCAAACCTAGAGTAGTGTAACTCCACATCCGATAGATCCTTTTCTAAGATACACAATACCATGCATCTGATGGTACAAAGTGGCAAGAAGACAAGGACCCCATGTGAACACCCGTCTGTGCACAATGATGTCATGTATAACTCTACCCCAACCAACTGGCAACCCATGTGTCCTCCTATCAAGAATCAATAAACCTTCTACCATACTACATAATACAATGGCGAGGTCATCATAATCCATCACCTCCCAAGGTATCTCGTATTGACCTTTGGTTTGGAGCTCCTCCTCTATACACTCACGCAGCTCACACATGCCGACTATCCCAACTATGCGATAATATACCACCCTGGCACCATGAATGGGAATTGGCAAGATGCACCATACATCCTCCAAAGTGATCGACGCCTCTCTAGTAAGTAAATAGAATGAACATTTCTCTGAATGCCAGCACTCAACTAACACTATAATCATGATCTTGTTGGCCGTAACTTTGGGCAAGTGCAATACATGATAAAAACCAACATGCCAAACCAAGGCAACATCCTCGTCACTCAACTCGGACTGAAGATTGAGACCGTTAGGCCTCGTCTATCTACATACCAGTACATTCAGATTCTCCTACAAGTGAAAACACAAAGAAGTCAGACAAGTATTTGCATGACAAATTTTAATCATACATATTGAAAAATCAAACTATTCAACAAATGTGAGCTAGTTATGACAAATGCACATCATTTATGACATATGCAAACCAATAATAGCAAATATGCAACATTTGAGACAATTGTGAATTATTCAGAACACATACGCATCATTACATACAGATGCAAACCATTACAAAAAAATGCGAATTAAAAAATCAAATGCGCATTAGTTGAAACAAATGCAAATTACTAATGACAAATGCAAAAAGATCAATCTACAATTGTGCATTAGACAAAATTTGGAGCTCTGAGAAATATTTGGAAAATCTAGCACAAACAAGCAAAAAGGAGTAAATTTTTTGAAATACGTACCATGCCTCCAGTCCTAGGTGGTCTTTGGTATGATTGGACTCGATCAGATAAGTGCAATCACGCTCAGAAGCCAGCCATGATGCTCGCAAAGTCAAAGGAAAGCTCAAAAATCAGAAGAAACTCCAAGAACTGAAATGAATGCAAATGAGCAAATGAAAGGGCAAAATCAGTATTTATAGCTCAAAATTATGGTTTTTGTTGGCAAATGCACACTCCAATGAGAAATTGTAGGTGATTGAAGGTTTTGTCATTGATGGCAACCTTGCAATCATATGATACTCGCAAGACAGGATATCGACACCAACAACGACAAACTCTACACCGGTACACAAAACACCGATAGTGAAAGGAAGGATACTGGCACCTTGGCCGACAGGAATTTTGTTTATAATGTATTTTGTAATTAATTGTAAAATCATTGTAAGCTGACATGGCAAGTTGTAAAATGACTCATATATGTATGAGATCATTGTAGAACATTTTGAAATAAGGAAATAGGTGAAATTATGCAGACCTAATATGCAAATTATAGGTTAAGGGTTTATGTATGAAGTGAAGGTTAAACCAGTACTGGATCTGGCATAGAAGATGCTAATCTGAAGCAGTACAAGATATTGGATTAATATAATCCATTTTTGTAAGTTAGTGTGACTTCTTTTGTAATTGAGCAATGAGCTCTAGGCACTTGGCCTTCCTGCATGTGCAGGCCCCTATTGTAAGAGTAATATTCCCTTATTGGCCAGTAAGCAAATATTGTGGGTCACAAATCCCACCGAGGTTTTTCCCACACTGGGTTTCCTCATTAAAATATTGTGTTATGGTGTGCTTCTCATGTGGTTGTTGTTATTCTTGTTTACTGCATTATTTCTGGTTTACTGGTACACAGTTTTAATATGTTTTTCATGTTTTAAGTCAAGTAAATTTATATACCGGTTAGATATTGATTCACCCCCCCCTCTCAGTATCTTTGGGAATCCTAACAGTTTTTACCACTTCGACGACCATGGTCCCCCTGAACTTCAACACACTTGTAGGTAGATCAAACAAAATTGAAATTGCGCGAACTTGAAACGATTGCTCACTAGCACTGTATTGAAAAAATGGTCTCAATTTCATAATTTTTTGATCACTTTTCCTGAGGGGCATATTTACACCTAAAACTTCACCAGGGCATAAAGTTTTTGTCTTCTTTGAAACACCATCATTTCGACATTGTATCAAATAGGGGCAAATGTAGACACCTAAAAATTGTTAGGATCTAAGAACACTAAGAGGGGGGGGGGGGGTGAATTGGTGTTCTGTTGGTAAGATATGATTTTACCCTTTTATAACATACACATATAAACTGGTAAATGAAGAAACATATAACTTGAAGCAAATAAACCATCCACATAAATGAAAACCATAATACACATAATTTATACGTGGAAAACCTCAAAGAGGAAACACAACGGTGGGATTTATGACCCACAATATTAGTTCACTAGCCATATGAAAGATATTACATAAAATGGGGGCCTACACATGCAGTAAGGCACACTTCTCATCACAAAATAATCTCACTGACTACAAGCTTCTACTGAAATAAAACAGTAATAATGAACTCATAAAATGCATCTACTATGCCAAAAAGAGTTCCGGTTATAGTTCTTCTCTGTACCAGTTCATAAACCCTGAACACTTCTACCGGTATCTCCTCTCCTCCAAGAATTATTTCCAAAGTATCTATAGATCATTGCATGATATAAAATTTGCATACAAATGATCTACATACATATACTTTGCATTACACAGTCTCCTATATCCTTATTACAATTATCACATCACTTTTTTTTATAATGACCTTAACAAACTGACCTATATACCCTTCACAAAAAATATGCCTTATGTCGGCTTACAATGCATTACAAAAGATATACAATGTCGGCCTTATAAAATAATTACAAAATGATTTTACAAATAAAACTTCCTTCGGGTCCAAGACTGATGTCGGCTTCACTGAAGTACCAGATTTTGGTGCCGGTATCGGTGCCGGTGTAACTCTGGATACTCCAATGTCGGTGTCTGCCGGTGAATACCTCCTAATGTCGGTGTATGATTCCTTATGAATCTTGTTGCCAAGTTACCAAGTTACCATGTTTCCATGTTGCCATGTTGCCATCAATGATAACATATGAATCCAATGAGTGTCAATTGCCAACAAAAATGTCTCATCAATCATGTACTAATTTATTGTCTTATTAGTTAAATAATTATTTAATTCTTTAATTAAGCTAATTTGTTATTCTAAACTAATTTAATCATTTGTTTCAATCATTACTAATCATCCAATTTCTATCTATTAATCAATTCATCATTTACCCCCTTCTCAAATATAAATTATTTAATTGATTATGATTAATTCCCCTAATTAAATAGTCTTTATTATTTAATTAATCCCATTTCTAATGATTAAATAATTTTATTTAAATTAATTAATTAATTAATTCATTCCTCCAAATCCCCAAATTTGAATTTCAACTAATTCCATCTACTTTCATTTTCCCATATTCACATTTCACCAAATCTGAATTTCAATAAATTTCAATTAATCTCATGTGCATTTCAACATTCGAAAATCCAAATTCAAATTCAAATCAAAATGAAAATAAATTTCAATTCAATCTCATACAACACATGTTGAAAACCTTAACTGGTTCATCAAATCAGTTAACTCAGTTAACTCTCCAATCTCATGGATGGATGATTATCCATGCATTTGGATAATCTATTAAATCATCTCCCTAATCAATTCAGTTAACAAATCAATCTATCCTATTAACAGATCAATCAATCTACTTAATTGATTAATCAAAATTAGTTATCTATCAATCAACACTTCAGTTCAATTTCTCCCCCCCATCTCACTTGGAAATCTATAAAAGCAAGGCTTATTTCCCAATTTCAATCTAGAATCACTATCTTCAAAATAATTGTCTATCTTATGCAGGAAATCCCAGTGCAACACCTGAGAGCCACCTACATACACAATTCAGAGAAGAGCAATGGAAGCTTTGTTGAATCAATCGAGGGAATTTAATTAGAATTTTGTTATTCAATTGATTTAAGCATTATTTCATTGTCATTTAGTAGTATTTCTAATTAGATTAGAGTTGTGATTCGCTCTCATAATCTGATAGATTGGAGACATAACTGAGTTAACTGATTTGATCAATTAGTTAAGGTTTTCAACATGTGTTGTAGGAATTTGAATTTGAAATTCAATTTCATTTTATTTGGATTTGAATTTGGAATTTGGAATGATGAAATGCACATGAGATTAACTAAAATTCAGATTTGGTGAAAAGTGAATTTGGGAAATGAATTTAGATGGAATTAGTTGAAATTCGAATCTGGGGAATTGGAGGAATAAGTTAATTAATTAAATAATTTAAATGAAATTATTTAATCATTAGAAATGGGATTAAAATAATAGACTATTTAATTAGAGGAATTAATCATAGTTAATTAAATAATTAATATTTGAGAAGGGGGTAAATGATGAATTGATTAATGGATAGAAATTGGATGATTAGTAATGATTGAAACTGATGATTAAATTAGTTTAGAAGAACAAGTTAACTTAATTAAATAATTAAATAATTATTTAACTAATAAGATGGTAAATTAGTACATGATTGATGAGACATTTTTAGGTTTCTATAGGAGAAACTTAGCAACATATATGAATAAGACAATAAGATAATGCAAGCAAAGTTGCAAAACCTCAAAATCAAATTTGAGAATCTAGGGGATGTTAGAAGATGAAAACATTGATAGCCACATACATCAAGTAAATGAAGTGGTTGGTGGAATCAAAGGTGTTGGTGGAAAATTGGATGAAGATGAATTAGTAAAGAAGGTACTCAAAACTCTTCCTAAAACCTATACTCCTAAGGCATCTTCTATTGAGGAAAGTAGGGATTTGGACACTTACAATGGATTATCTCTATGGTGCACTCACTTCCTTTGAGATGAGAAAAATTGAATTAGATGATCCCAAGAAGGAAGATGCATTCAAAGCTAGTAAGAGAATGGAAGATAATTTTGGTCCTGATGATGAATTTAAAAATGCAGCAATGAACTTTGTAAGAAGAGAAAAGAAGGGCACCAACAAATATAAAAGTAAGTTACCCTTCATATGCTTTAATTATGGAAAAATTGGTCACTATGCATATAAATTTACTTTTCAAGAAGATAACAATAGAAGAGGAGATGATAAATGGGACAAACCTAAAATAAGTTTTTATTTGAAAGAATGTAGCTATTCATCCAAAGAAGAAGAATGTGATGATTCAAATGATGAAACATTGTTCATGGTTGTAAAATTTGATAATGTTGGTAAATGTGAAGAATCTGACACTCTATCTAACAATGACAACAATTTGAGATCAGTGATTGTGTGAACTACCCTTCATGCAAAAGAAGAACCAAATGCATGGATGATTGATAGTGGTTGATCTAATCACATGTTTGGTGATAGAACAAAGTTCATCAATCTTGAAAAATAGAATGGTGGATTTGTTAAGTTTGGCAATGAAGAGTTTGCTCAGATATGTGGTAAAGGAACCATAACCATCGGTGGAAAGAACAAAATAGAGGATGTTCTCTATGTTAATGGATTGAGACATAATCTTCTTAGTGTCAGTCATATGTGCAACAAAGGATACGATCTTACATTTCATGACAATGGATGTGAAATCATGAAAGGAATCTCATGAAGACTAATTGCAAAGGTTACAGGGATTGATAAAAATATTTACCATCTAAAGGAAGCCAAAGGATGAAATTTTATGATAGCCCAAAGTAGTGAATGGTGGCTTTGGCACAAACAAATGAGACACAAAATTTTTGATAACATGGTGAAGATTAGCTCTATAAATATAGTAAGAGATATACCCAAGATTGTCAAGCCTACCAATACACTATGCAAGGAGTGTCAAATTAGGAAGCAAACACATACAAGATTCAAGAGAAAGAAATTTCCACTTCAAAACACTTGGAGATGATACATATTAATCTATGTGGATCTACTAGGACAAAATGAGTAAATGGTGAAAGGTACTTTATGATACTTGTTGATGATTACTCTAGGATGACATAGGTTACTTTTATAAGAGAAAAATATGAAGCACTAGATATGTTTAAGGCTTCGAAGTCTATGGTTGAGAATGAAATGGACACTAAGATCAAATATTTAAGGTTTGATAGAGTAGGTTAATTTACATCAAATGAGTTTGTTGGTTTAATTAAGGCATTTTACCTCGGTTATTTCTCACCTAGGTCCTAATTACACATCACTTAAGCTTACTTAGGGAACTGCATAGGAGTAGTTAAAGCATTTCCATTTTATGAAGACTTATCATGTTATCATTTCTACTTTATTTGGTGTCTCCACATTTAGTGTCTTTATCACATTATCATTTCCACCTTTCATGGTTGCACTTTTCCACCTTTAGTGGTGTTATCATGTGATCAATTTTCTACTTTAGGTAGGATGATAGGTTGTCATTTTTGTCTCATGTCATAAAATTATGACACTTGTCATAATCTTATGGACTCCTATGTTCTTACCTTGGCTATATAACCAAGGGGTATCCTATATAATATTAATTCATGGCATATTCATTAATTGTATGGAATCTAGTTGATTCTACTCTATTGCATCATTGATGGGAATACAATTTATTCTTGTCATATTCTATCTGTCTTGTTATTATACTTTCCATTTGGTTTCTAGATCTTGGGTGGCTACCTTCATAGCCAATTCTTATAGAGTAATAAGTTTTGTGAAGATCATGGTATTAGAAGACATCTTTTTGTTGACATATTGGCACAACTATTGATGATATTGATGAACTGGTATAAGGATTGTTGGTGATGATATATTTGAGGTGTTGTTTGATGACTTGATGATTATTTTGTGTTGTCATTGATGGCAACTATGGTTACATTATTCTATCATGTTATCTAAGTCTTATATGATCAACCGGAAAGCTATGGAATGGATTTGACAGTTAACTGGCAAATAGGACTTTAACTGGTAAATGTGAAACTGTGTTATGCTTAAGTAATTGGATCTTGAGATTGATGAGGAATTTGGTGTTGTGGTTTGGAATATGTGTTGGTAACATTGTAATGAGGCTATGAGCAAAACCACATCATGTTTTGGCTATCGGAAGTCATGTTTGTGATTGATTGATGTATTTTCTGTAGGGTTTAAGAACCGGTATTCAAATTTTATAATCGGTAATGACTTTGAGTTCAACAGTGTATTACATTATGTTTGTAAGATGGTGATGAATTGGCTGAATCCATGTGAAGTGATAAGATGATGTTTTGGTGCGATCAAAGAACAAATTTCTTGGGAATGAGCGAAGTGCTTAGTAGAATGAGCTAAGGGTTTGAAAGTGTATCAGATCGATGTGCGATGATCATTCAATGACTGTAATTGATTTGTAATTTGTTGTAATGATCCATATGATGATCTGTAATGATTTGTAAAGATTTGTGATGAGCTATGATGTAAATCTTAGTATGAGGTTAGGGTTTTGTAACCGACTAAGTTGTAAAGTCTATTTAGGGTAAGTCTGTGATGATTAATTGTGTAGGTGATCAAAGGAAGAGTGTGTGGCCGAACCAGTGTGTGTCTACAAGAGAGAAGAAGATTGTATAAGGAAAGGATTTGTACAAGTAGGCAGAGAATGCTATTTTGAGATCATACATCTGTTGTTCCCTAACAGTTGTAGTAGACTCAAAATCCCTTAACCGGGCAGGTCTTGATAGGCCTAATTATATAAATCCCTTCAACGGGTACTCATTATCTTGGGTTCTAAATCCTTTCATAAGTTTACTCCTAACAGAGTAAATCTCATAACAGGGTTGAGGTAGATCCCTTAACTAGGGGACTCCTAACAGGGTCTGCTCCTAACCGGGCATATTTCTAAGCTCCTAACTGGGCTAGGCTCCTAATAGGGTGCATTCCAAAAGAGTGAAAAAATATTGTGGGTACCAATTCCCACCGTGGTTTTTCCCATTTGGGTTTCCACGTGAAAATCTTAGTGTTCATGTGTTGCTTGATTTCTTATGTGTTGAGTTGATATCTTTCTATTGCATGCATGTTGATGAACACTTAGAAGAACAATTTGATTAATCAAATTAGCAGTATGATTTCAATTATTACCGGTACTGTTAATGAGTTGTTTTGAAAGAAGTTTATGGTGGTTGTTGAAGTTTTAAAGTTTACTATTATTACTGATTCACACCCCCTCTTAGTAATAACTGGTTCTTCACAAATAAAAATTGGTATTAGAGCATTGGTCCTTTGTGTGTAGAAGCTTAACCGCTTGAGGAAAATATCCAGAGGAAAATAATGAAGAAGGAGGGTTTGAAGTTTACTAAAGACAACTACACAATATGGGAAGACAAAATGAAGATTTATATCAAAGGTATGGGTTCTCAGCTTTGGCAACATGTTACTACTAAATATGTACCTCCTATAGGTCCTCTAGCTCTAGATTAGCTTAAGGAGCAGTAGGAAAACAATCAAGCAATGGAAGCCATTGTAAGTGCACTGTATGATACTGAATACATTAATGTACATGGATTAGAAACTGCATTTGAAGTTTGGGAGAACTTAGAGATAATCTATGGTGGTGACAAACATATTCAAAAAGCTAAGGAAGAGAGTCTTAGAGGTAAGTTTGATGATATGAGAATGATATAAGGTGAAAATATATCTCAGTATGGACAAAGGATTAAAGAGGTTGTCAGTGTTATTAAAAGTGTTGGAGGAAAGATTGAAGATGACATTGTTGTAAGTAAGATGCTTAGAACTCTTTTACTTGCCTATTCTATAAGAGTTTCTTCTATTCAAGAGTTAAGGTCAGTAAGTAGTATAAAGTCACTGTTGATTCACTTATTGGTAAACTAACTGCATTTGAATTAAATAGTTTTGATAACAATATTTCTAAGGCATATAAATCAGCTTTTAAAGCATCCATAACCTGTACATCTATGAGAAAAGGGAAATATGTATGTCACAATCATGACTGCAGATCCAGTCATGGCAGTAGCAGAGGAGATAATGATGATGAAGATCATCTGATGGAGTTTGAAGCTCTTCTAGCTAAGAGACTTCCAAGAGGCATTGGTAAATATAAAGGTAAACTACCTCTTAAGTGTTTCTCTTGCAATAAGATTGGACATATTACTGCAAATTACCCTAACAGTGATAGTAAGGAGAAGTTTAGGAAATATAAAGGAAAATGGAAGAAACAATGTTATGTTGCAGTTGATGAAGGTGTGACAAATGAGGAATATGAAGATTATGGCAATGAGGAGATTGTCTTTGTTGCTATGAAGGAAGATCTAACTGATGAAAAGGCCTTGGTATCTCAGTTTGACTGAAGTGATGAGTGGCTAATAGATAGTGGTTGTTCAAATCACATAACCAATGATAAGAACAAATTCATATCCCTTGAAGAGTTTGATGGTGGTGTGGTAATATTTGGTAATAACTCACCCTGCATGGTAAAAGGTAAAGGATCTATTTCACTTAATGGTAAGAGTAATGCAGATGATGTTTATTTGGTTGAAGGATTAAAATATAACTTGTTGAGTGTTGGATAATTAAATGATAAAGGATATCACCTTGAGTTTAAAAAATGAGTGTGCAGGATCATGGGATGCAATGGAGATTTTATTGCTACTGGTAAATAGACTAGAGGTAATCTTTTTCATGTGAATGCTAATGTGAATAGTTGTTTGGTGGCTAAAATTGAAGATAGCTAGTTGTGGTACAAAAGATTCTGTCATGTCAACTTTGATAATTTGATAAAGATCAGAAAAGCAAGTATGGTGAGAGGTATGCCCTAACTTGTTAAACTAGATAATGTGTTATGAAAATATTGTCAGATGGGTAAGATGACTTCAACATCTTTTAAGAGTAAATCTTTTTCTTCAGAGTATATTATTGATTTAGTGCATACTGATCTATGTGGTCTTATGAGGACTAGAATTTTGTATGGTTATAAGTATTTTATGATTTTCACTGATGATTTTTCAAGGATGATGTGGATAACTTTCTTTAAGGAGAAATCAAAGACATTCAACAAATTCAAGATCTTTAAAGCCCTAGTTGAAAAGGAAACTGACAAGAATCTGAAGTGCTTAAGATCTGAGCGGGGTGGAGAATTTACTTCTGATAAGTTTACTAGGTATTGTGAAGAACATGGAATAAAGAGATATATGTCAGCACCTAGGACTCCACAACAAAATGGAATTGCAGAGAGGAGAAATAGAACAATAGTGGAAGCTACTAGAACAATGTTGATACAAGGAGATGTTCCAAAAATGTTTTGGAGAGAAGCAGTTAGCACTACTGTTTATACTTTGAACTGGGTTCTTGTGAAGAAAGGTAATGATAAAACACCTTATGAACTTTGGCATGGTAAGACTCCTAATGTCAGCTACTTTAAAAATTTTGGCAGTAGATGTTTTATTAAGAGAGATGAATTTACTGAAAAGTTTGATGCAAAGAGTGATGAAGGAATATTTCTTGGATATTCTACCAAGAGTAAAGCATTCAAATGTTATAATAAAAGGACAAACAAAATAGTTGAGAGTGTGAATGTTAAAATTGATGAATTTTATGAAAAACCTGATGAGTCCAGCAGATCTGAGCCTATTGATGATAAGGAAAAACTTGTGTATATTGAACCGAAAGTGCAGAAGGAAGATGAGCAAAACAATGCAGAAATAGGAGTCAACCGGTAAGTGATGAAGAAGATAATGAACATGAAAAAGAAAGCATTGCAGCAGAAATGGTAATCCCAAGATATGTAAGGCTAAATCATTCAAAAGACCAAATTATAGGTGACAAAAATGCTAGTGTGAAGACAAGAAGAAAAATCAGAGAGAATTCCTGTCTGATTTCAACTATTGAGCCGAAGACTACTAAAGAAGCTTTGAAAGATGAAGACTGGTTGAATGCAATGAATGAAAAACTTGACCAGATTGAGAAGAATAATACATGGTCTCTTGTTCCTAGACCAAAAGACAAAAATGTTATTGGGACAAAATGGGTATTTAGAAACAAACTTAATGAGGATGGTGAAGTTGTTAGAAACAAGGTGAGGTTGGTTTGCAAAGGGTATGCACAAGAAGAAGGTGAAGACTATGATGAAACCTTTGCACCGGTGGCAAGACTTGAAGGTGTTAGAATGTTACTTGCCTTTGCTGCTTTTAAAGGATTTAAGGTATATCAGATGGATGTTAAATCAACTTTTCTGAATGGTATCTTGGAAGAAGAAGTATATATAGAACAACCAGATGGTTTTGCATTGAGTGAAGATGAAAATATGGTTTGAAAACTACACAAGGCACTATATGGATTGAAGTAAGCTCCCAGAGCATGGTATGAAAGATTGCGTGCACATCTGATCAAGATAGGATTCCAGAGAACCAATGAAGATAGTAACATATATTTGATGACTGATGGAGACAAAATGTTACTTTCTGAAGTTTTTGTTGATGATATAATATTTGGTGGAAATGATGACATGTGTATGTCTTTTACAGATCAAATGAAGAAAGAATTTGAGATGTATCTTATCGGTGATAAAATTCTTTATTGGTTTACAGATTCAACAACTGGAGAATGGAATATTTATCTGTCAGACTAAGTATGTAAAAGTAGTCTTGAAAACTTTTGGCATGGAAGATTGTAAACCGGTTGGTACTCCGATGGTGACAGGTTGTAAATTGTCAAAACAAGATGATTCACCATCCGTGGATGAGAAAGAATACATGTCTATGATTAGAAAGTTGTATTATGTTGTTCACAATAGACCAGATATTGCACATGTTGTTGGATTGGTTGCAATATTTCAGAAAGATCCTAAGGAGACACACATGGTAGCGGTAAAAAGGATATTTAGGTATTTGAAAGGAATAGTTGATTATGGTTTGTGGTATCCCTACAATGATAATTTTTATTTAAAAGTTTTCACAGATGTAGATTGGGCTGGAAATGTTGATGAACGGAAAAGAACAACCGGTGGAGATTTCTTTTTAGGAGAAAGATTGGTGTCTTGGATAAGCAAGAAACAATCTTGTATTTCACAATCTACAACTGAAGCAGAATATGTGGCAACATCAATGAATTGTACTCAGACTATATGAATGAGACATATTTTGGAGGTTTTAAGGAAGACATGTTTGAACCGGTGACTATTCATTGTGATGACACTAGTGCTATTAATATTTCAAAAAATCATGTATTACATGCAATAACAAAGCACACTGAGTTCAAGTATCACTTTCTAAGGGAAAGAGTATAGGAGAAGAAAGTAAAAATGGAGTATGTGTCTAGCAAAGAGCAGTTAGCAGATATATTCAATAAAACTTTTCCTAAGACAACCTTTGAATATATCAGAGGTAGATTAGGGGTTGTACCCCTGCACAAGATCAACTAAGATGCTAGTGATGCATCAATCTAGTGAATTCATTGAATATCTTTTGGTTTTGGATTTATGTGAAGTGGGATATTCCTCAGGTGGAGCAACTATGATGAGATAATTAGAGATTGCAGTAGCAGAGATAAAGACAACAAAGGTATTTGCACCTTTGGCATTGCTGTCAAAGGGGGAGAAGAACTGGTTGAGAAGAAGAAGAACCATATAACGGGCATAAGAAATACAAAGGAGATGTTGAGCAAAAGAGAAAGTACAAAAAAATCAGTTCAGTTCAGCATGATGAGGTTTTTTAGTGTTTCCATCAATGCCAAAGGGGGAGAATGTTGGCATATTGGCATAACTATTGATGATATTGATGAATTGGTATAAGGACTGTTGGTGATGATATAGTTGAGATGTTGTTTGATGACTTGATGATCAGTTTGTGTTGTCATTGATGACAACTATGGTTACATTATTCTATCATGTTATCTAAGTCGTATATGATTGACTAGAAAGCTATGGAAGCGATTTGATAGTTAACTAACAAATATGACTTTAATTGATAAATATGAAACTATGTTATGCTTAATTAATTGGATCTTGAGATTGATGAGGAATTTGGTGTTGCAGTTTGGAATATGTGTTGGTAACATTGTAATGAGGCTATGACCGGAACCGCATCATGTTTTGGCTATCGGAAGTCATGTTTGTGATTGAATGATGTATTTTTGTAGGGTTTTAGTAGGGTTTAAGAACCAATATTCAAATATTGATATGGTCTCCACATTCCTTCGTATTTGATGATATGGTCTCATGAAATTTAAATTAATCTCGATGATTTGTGGACATTGCATTTTTATCTTTTTAGGTCCCTAGTGTTGCAGTTGATGTGGTTGGTGATTTTAGTTTTTTTTTGACAGTTTGTCTATCAATCAGAATTGGTTTGGAGAATTCTCTACATTTCTCCATATTGATGTTTCAAGTGCTATGAATTAGAGGACAAATTTATAAAAATTTTGCTATGTCTCAATTCAATTTTTAGATGCTAGTTATGTCTACAAGAGGTGATAATGGTGTTTTGGTTTACTTGGTTCTCCAGAATGAAGTGTTTTTGTATCAATTGTGTTGTGCAAGTATTTCAATGAGAAATAAGATCTTGGGAATGATGTTGGATGTTAAAGGAAAATCCCTCCATGTATAAATTATGATGGAAGATCTATTGGATGGTACATTGTGTTTAACATGTGTGTCATGGTAACTGCTCTACTTTGACCAAAAAAAGTAGTTCTTTTGCTTGCGGTGAAGAACACAAATGAACATTGAGAGGGGGGGGGAATCAGTGTATTTCAATTTTTTTAACTGTATGTGCTAATACTACTACTGCAAATTAATTGAGAACACACACACACAAGACCACATCACATAACACGAGATGTACGAGGAAAACCCAATGTGGGAAAAACCTCGGTGAGAATAGTTGTTGGAGTCTACTGCTCCAATCTAGCCTCACAGTAAATAACAATTACAATATGTTTTAGGGCACCAACCCCTAGTTTTATGAGCACCTACGCAAAGGAGAACCTACCCTTCTCTGAGCACCCACTCAGAGAAATTACAATAAGATTCAGGTTTACAATGATAAAGCCAGGTTACAAATGAATTTTTTAACACTAGAAAATTCTCATATCTTAAGAATGACTCTCTTTGATTCTAAGGATTATACCCTATCAGTTCTCTACAAATAGTTCTCTGATATTCTTCTCTATTCTATACTCTTTTGTCTTCTTTACTCTGCCTTAGCTTCACCTATCTCAGGCTACTCTCTATCCTCAATCTTCTGCGGCTACAACAACCCTCACTGCTCTGTTTCTGCAACTTTACACACTCTACCTCACACTATCTATCTCATTCAGTGGTGCACTTCACTTTAGCACATAACATCTCTCACACTACCAAATTCAAGAGATGACATTAGTTTCACTAATGTCTCTTTCTCATCTACTCCCAATGAATCATATCAGATTGCTCTGCCTACTATCAGGTCTCTTTTTCAACAAGATCTAATTCTCTACCTGTAGAATGATTTTAGATTGGTTGCATACATTAAATGTGTTTAATCTATCTTCAAGCCAATCAGTTCATAGATTACTAAACTTAGTAATCTCAATTTTCTCTTCAAGGATACGGTCTGCAGTAGACTGGATGACCTTGCTCTATTTTCTTCTTTCCGGTCTCTATACTACTTACCTTCTACAGTAGGTTGCTATTTTTAGCAAACTTTATCTGTCCAGTAGATTTGATCCAATCACAGTTGATCATCCCGATCCTATCAATAGACTAAAATGAGTTTGCCATTAATGTGTCCTTCATCCTCTGTCGACCTACTCTGAAAAGATCGACAACAACTTCTATCATCACCGACTTCTGCATATCGGATTTCATCATCGACCATTTGGGGGCCACTTGTCTTCATTTTTTGCTTCACTTCATTTGGTCAATGTCGGCCAGATGCCACATAAGCCTCTGCATCTATTGACATGCAAACATGTCTTCCAAATCACTTATTCAATCCAGGGCAACTATCGATGTGGATCTCTGAGTCTATCAACTCACCAACATGGCTGCAGAGTCAATCACAACCTTAAATTCTGTCAGCAAAAAGACCATTCATCTTTTTGACAAGTGTTCTCTGATTCACTTCGTATGTGCCATGTCATCAAGTCAAATGTGGTCAACACCCAGGTGGACTATCAGGCTACTCAGATCCTTTGAACTTCATACTTTGGCTGATCTTTGTATTATGTGCCTCACGAGATAAGCTTCAAGAGGCCTTCATGTTTCTTTGTTAACTCACATCTCATTTGCATTGTCTCTCAACACATGTGGGATAAGACTTCTCTTTGTTGTCTTTGCTTGTCCTTATCCCGCAATGTATTCCTTAACATTGTTTCTCCTCGCGGGATAACCTTTGTCTTCCCTTGACAAACATCTTCTTGTCCCATGACCCTTTCCTTATCCTCGTGGAGACGCGCGGGATAAGGAAAGCTTTCCTTTATATACTTATCCTGCAGCATTTTTCTTGTTGTAGTGAACCCTCACGGGATAAGGTATCTCTCCATAACATGCTTTCACTTGTTAGCCCGCACAACATTTAATGTGCATCATAGCCTTTGCGGGATAAGGGTATCCACAAACTTCCCTTTAGTTTCTTGTCCCGTGCGACATTTGTTGATCACTTTTAACATCGTGAGATAAGATGAAACATCTCTTTGCTTTGACCTCCTTTGACATTCTTATCTAGGACAAACAAAGTTGAACACTTTTGACAACATGGGATAAGAGGGACCACTTTGAACAAGTCACATTTTGACTATCGCGGGTTAAGGTATAATACTGTCTTCTCCTCTTAAATATTAGCCCGCGCGACAAGCACATGACATTTTAAACACCATGGGATAAGAGGGACCACCTTGTTCCTTCGAACATAAGTTATCCCACAAGGTCAAAACTCTCTCTTAGGAATGCAACGGGATTGGAGGATATCCCGATTGAACAGTCAACGATGTTATCTCGCAGGGTTATTTAACCCTCATCATTTTAATACACCACAGAACCCATAGATGCACATGAACCAAACAACTGCTACCACATGGAAATCATGACACGTGACCCAATGACTGTTGCCGACATGATCAATTTGTGAAGACGGTGAATGTGGTCGACACCTCTACATAAATTGGTCGAAATCCCTATAGCATAACATGACGCGTTATGCGCAACTACTGGTTGCTTCTTAGCGAACACCCCTTGACATCCTTTTGACATCAATGACAATATTTCCAAAAATCTCCATCTTTGGCATTGATGTCAACAAACTTATAGAATCTTTCACAGACCATGTCTCCGAGTATTTCTCCTCCTGCATGAAGGCACATTTCTCCCCCTTTGACAACAATGGGAAAGGGTGTTGCAACTAACTGGCAACAATTCATGACACAATGAATGGAACTTCCAATTTCAATCATGACACACCTGCAATACATTAGAAATTTCCTTTACAACTTCTTGACTTCTGCTGCTTGTAGCTAGATGATCCATTATTACAATATAAAAAGCAGTACCGATACTGCTTACAAAAGTTCAGATCTCCCCCTGAGACTATACATGAGGTTCAAGGCAGTAAGTGTAGAAACAATTTGCTCCCCCTGAACCACAGATCTCAAATCAATGCTTTAAGTGCAGAAGGAGGGTGAGACAACACCCAATTTTTGTCTCAAGTACTCAAAGCTATCTTTGGGCAGTGGCTTAGTAAAGATATCAGCTATTTTCTCACCAGTACAAACATATTCAACTTTTACTTCTTTCTCTGCAACCTTTTCTCTAAGAAAATGATATTTGATTGCAATATGCTTTATCCTAGAATGCATGACATGGTTCTTTGATATATTGATTGCACTTGAGTTGTCACACATGACAGGAGTAGGATCCAAAAACTCTACCTGAATATCCTTGAGAGTTTGCTTCATCCACAAAACTTGTGAGCAACATGTAGTAGTAGCAATATACTCTACTTGAGCGGTTGATAGTGAAATAGACTATTGCTTCTTGCTATGCCATGCCACCAATCTATCTCCAAGGAAGAAAGCTCCAACACTGGTGCTCTTCCTATCATCCACACATACCGCCCAATTAGCATCAGTATATGTTTGCAAAATGCAATCTCTTTTCTTTGGATACTATAATCCATAAGTAAGTGTTCCCTGCAGATACTTGAATATCCTCCTTACAACATTGACATGTGTCTGCTTAGGAGCTGATTGGAATATAGGTACCATGCACACTGTCTACACAATATCAAGCCTTGAAGCTATGAGATACAATAGGCTACCAATCATGGATCTATACAAGGTCTGATTAATGCTAGGTGACTCATCATCTTTGCTCAACTTGCAACCTATCACTATGGGAGTACTAATCATTTTGTTGTCCTCCATTTGAAACTTTTTCAACATGTCCTTTGCATACTTGGTTGGTGATATAAACATCCCTTTATCTAAATGAGAAATCTGCAAACCAAGGAAATATGAAAGCTCTCTAAGCATTGACATCTCAAACTCGGACTGCATTTGGTCAACAAACTCTTTGCATAGAACATATTTGTTACCTCCAAAGATGATGTCATCCACATATACCACTACTATGATCATGTGGTCTCCATCTACCTTGATAAATACTATGATCATCTAGCTACTTTTGAAACCTTGCCGATGGAGATACTTATACAACCTAGAATACCATGCTCTAGGTGCCTTCTTTAGACCATATAATGCTTTCTTCAATCTACAAACAAAGTTGTCATCTTCATGTAGCTGAAAGCCTTTAGGTTGCTCTATGTATACTTCTTCTTCTGGATAGCCATTTAAGAATGCAGATTTTACATCCATTTGATATACTTTGTATCCTTTATATGCTAAGAATGCCAAGAACATCCTTATAGCCTCAAGTCTTGCAACTGGTGCAAGTGTCTCCTCAAAGTCTATTCCCTCAACCTGAGCATATCCCTTGCACACAAGTCTTGCTTTGTTCCTTATCACCTTGCCTTCTTCATTCATCTTGTTCCTATAGACCCATTTAGTCCCAATGACATTCTTGTCTGCTGGCCTAGGAACCAATTCCCATGTTTTGTTCTTTTCTATTTGTTGCAACTCTTCTTCCATTGCCTTCATCCACTCTTCACTCTTGCTGGACTCATCATATGTCCTGGGTTCCATTTCTATCATAAGGTAGAAATTTACTTGCTTAGTGTTCCTACCTTTCCTTCTAGTTTGGACACCATGATTTTTTTTTCCAATGATTTGATCCTCAGGGTGATTATTTTGCACATATCTATTTGGGGCTTTGCTTAGTGTTTATCCTTCATGTTCACTCTCAGATTGATCTACATCTTCAACATATGGCTCTTTAGTCTGAGTAATTGAGTTTTGCCTTCCTTTATGTATATCTTCATCTAATTTCACATATACACTCTCAATTACTTTATTTAATCTTTTGTTGAAACACTTGTAGGCCTTGTTGTGAGTAGAGTACCCCAAGAAGATACCTTCATCACTTCTTGAATCAAAACTTCCTAATCCATCTTCATCTCTTTTGATGAAGACTTGCTACCAAACACCTTGAAATACTTGACTGATGGTTTCCAATCATACCATAACTCATAAGGTATCATTCTGCTATTTACTCTTAATTTCACTCTATTTAGTGTATATACAATAGTGTGAACTGCCTCTTTCTATTAAACATCAGGCATATTAGCTTATTCAACATTGTCCTTGCTATCTCCTTGACTGTTATGTTCTTCCTTTCCACAACACCATTTTGTTGTGGTGTCCTAGGTGCATAATATTGTCTTTTGATTCCATGTCTCTCATAGTAGTCTTCAAACTCATTTGATGTGAACTCACTTCCATGGTCTGATCTCAGACATTTCAACTTGTAAGTACTCTCCTTCTCAGCCATTTTCTTGAAGACCTTGAATCTCTCAAATTCTTGTGATTTATCTTGCAAGAAGGTAACCCATGTCATCCTTGATAAGTCATCTATGAGCAACAGGAAGTATCTTTCTCCATTTAGGGCTCTTGTTCTTGTAGGGCCACACAAATCTGTATGCACAAGATCTAAAAGCCTTGTGGTAGAAGATTCTTTTGTTTTGATGCTGACATTGGATTGTTTTCCTTTTTGACACTCATCACAAAAGGTTCTTGTTGGCTTAATAATTTGAGGTATGTGTCTTACATACCCTTTCTTTCTTACCCTAACAAGATTATCAAAATTGATGTGTCCTAGTCTTCTATGCCATAACCAGTTCTCATCAACTTGTCCCATCATACATTGAGACTCAAAGCATTCCTTAAGATTATATACATTTTCATATGTTCTTTTTCATTGAGCAACAAGCTGACCATTGCTCTCTTTTCTATTTTCATATCCCTTGAAATCAAATGTGAACTTATATCCCGTGTCACACATTTGACTCACACTTAGAAAATTGTGTTTCAGACCTTCTGCATAAAATACATCATGAGCTTTCAGCTTGCCATCAATGTTTAGAGTACCTCTGCTTTTAATTTTGATTAATGAGTTGTCTCCAAACCTCATAGAACCACCATTCCAATCTTCTAATTTGATGGATTTGTTCTTATCACCAGTCATGTGGTTGGAACATCCACTGTCAACTAGCCACATAGTTTTTCCTTTCAGCATGTAGGGCAGTTTGAACAATCAAACTTGACTCAACCTTATCTTTATCCTTTTCTGCCCAAACTTGTTTGGTTTCTCTCTTCTTTTCTGTTGTCTCATTTTGTTTTGATTTTGCATTAGGTTCAGCTGTTGATACTCTCTTCTTTTTCTTAGCTGTTCTAAGCTTACAATGTTTTGCAATGTGGCCCAATTTTTGACAATGATAGCATTTTACATTTATATTGAATGATGAGTTTGAAAATCTATTGCAGGACTGAGATACAGTTCTCCTACATTCATAACTCCTATGGCCATGCTCATTACAATGATAGAAAACAACATTCATATCCCTAAGAGCAGCAAATTTATTTCTACTTTAAAAAATATGAGGAGACCTATGCATAAGCCTACATTTTGCAATTCTATGACCATAAGTATTACATTTATAGCAGTAGCCATGGAATTGAGGTACATACCAATCATTATTGAAGTTTTTTCTCATTTGTCTCCTTGGAGAAGCATAGTTCGGTCTTCTTGAGATCACCCTTCGAGTATCCTTTACCTTTGTGAAGTCTCTATTATCAACATTGGCTTTTCTTTTAGGATCAGCATGCTGGTTCCTTGACTAATTCTTTATAGCAACAACATATGTCTTCTTCTAATTGGGCTTGCTGACTTTGAAGGTTTTTTTGACTTCACTTTCACTTGAAGAGGTGAAGAGTATCTCCTTGTTTGATGAATCTTTACTGTTAGAAATTTGTCCATTTTCAAATCTAACTCCATTGATGTCCTTATTGTGCTTTTTCTTAGTTAACATTTTGTCTAATGCTTCAGTGATGCCATCGTACTTAATCTTAATGTTTAGTTCATTTTTCTTCTTTTTAATTTCTTTTTTGAGACTCACAATCTCTTCCTCTAATTGTTCTTACTCTTTATCCTTTCTTTCTAAATCCAACTTTGTCACTTCATACCTCCTCTTTGCTTGTTCCAACTGAATCTTCAAATCAAAAATTATTTTCTTTGATTCCTCAAGAGGTTTGTTTAATAGCTCTTGTTTTTCAACAACAACATTCTTGTGCTTTTTATATTCTCTTCTTAATTTTCTAAGTTCCTCTAGTGCACTCACAAGTTCACCTTTAAGGTCTACTTCATCTTGTATTTCCTCTTCTTCATCATCAACAATATGTTCATCAGAAAACTCTCCTTGTGCCATAAAGAGATTAACTTCTCTTTCACCTTCATTGCAACAATATTCAGATACACTTTCTTTATCAGAGGCATCATCTTCAAAAGTGTAAAGACTGCTCTTATTCTTAAAACTTCTTCTCCTTGGCTTATAAGAGTTCTTCATCTTTTCCTTGCCAAAAGACTTCATTGTTTTCTTTCCATCTTCATCCTTTTCTCCATAAGGGCATTTAGACACAAAATGTCCAATCTTGCCATAGTTTAAACATTTGAAAGGAAGCTTACTTTTGTACTTTCCTGAGCCTCTTTTGAGTTTCCTAACAAATTTTTTACAACAACACCAAAATCATTTTCATCCTTATTTGTGGCTTGTTCTTTTCCTTTCTGTGCGATATTTAAGGCAACTTCTCTCTTTGAAGGTTCAACACTCATTGTTCTCATTTCATAGGCAGACATAGAGCCAAACAATTCATCCATAGAGAAAGTTGTTAAGTCTTTAGCTTCCTCAATAGCTGAGACTTTTTAATCATACTTTGAAGTTAATGATCTCATAACCTTTTTGACAGTAACTTCATCCTTAACTTCCTCTCCAAGTCCTCTTATAGAACTCACAATCTCATCCACTCTTTGTAGATAATCAATTATCTTCTCTTCTTCTTTGATTTTTGGACTTTCAAACCGAGCTCTTAGATTTTGCAGTTAAGCTTCTTTCACTTTGGTATCTCCTTCATATATCTTCTGCAACTTGTCTCAAGTTTCTTTTGTTGATGTACAATGCATGACTTTGACAAACTTTGTATCTGTCAGACCACTTACAATTGCATTATTAGCTTTAGCATTATTTTTATATTCCCTTTTATCATCAGGGGCTGTAGGAGGAACTTGAGGAACATGTTGGCAATCTGAAGGAATTAATTATGTGTTGCATTGATGTTTTGTCATTGATGTCAACACTAGTTGTTTTTCTATTTATCGACTTTCGGTAGAGTGGTTGGTTTATGCTATTGATCTGGAGACCATCTCTGGTATTCTCCGATTTGGTTTGGCTTGTGGTATTGGCTTGGATTGGTTATTCATGTGTTCTTGATACATATCACATTCAGTTGGTTTGGGATTTGATGATCTGGATGCTATCATATGTTCTAGTAAGCCTTTTGGTCACTGATAAGGGTTTTATCAGCAACACTTTGATGAAGATCTTTTGATGAATATGATAAGTGGTGTTGGTGTGACTTCTAGAAGGTTATTAGGATGTTGATGGTTATCATGTTCATGTTCCAGTTGATCGGTGGTGTTTGCATTTAGGACCAAACCTATTTTATCTTGGTCTTATTCTGCTAGGTTATGGACCGGTTTGTGTTACGTGCTGGTTGATGCTCCCAATGCGTCACCAGTTGGATTTATTGTTTGGATTATGTTGTTTCGGTCTTAGGCCAACTTGGTTTATCATTGGTTTGTGGGATTATGTAATGGATCTATTATATTATCTTTTAGGTGGCCGACCTAATTGTTTAGGTCTCAGGTTGATATAAATATGATGTAAGATCTCTTTGTAGATCGTGGGTTTATGGATAGAGGATTATCTGTGTGCGAACAATCTTGTAATCATATGCAAAGGCTTTTGTCAATCATAGGTGATCAAATTGGGTTTGTGAAATAGGTTTAAGACCTCTATTATAGAGCTTAACTAGAACTATACTCAAGCGTAGGAGATGCTATTCTTGCAGTTCATTCTTATTTCTAGATTGTAGTCTGGATTTCTTTATAGTCAGTGAGGCTCCTTTTGTCATGAGCAGTGTGCTCTAGGAAGTGTGCCTTCCTACATGTGTAGGCCCGTCTTATTGTAATCACATATTTACTGCAAAATTATTATCTAACTGCGGGTAGGATTCCCACCATAGTTTTTCCCTTTACCGGGTTTTCCATGTACAAACCTTGGTGTCATGTGTTATGGATGGTTGGTTAATTATTCTATAATTTATGTTTATGCTTAATTGTTACATCTACTATTCTAGTATTTGGTTTATGCATTCTGGTATAAGGTTACGTGATTTTAAATTTTTATAATCTATTGACAACTGATTCACCCGCCCTCTTAGTTGTCCACCAATTATCCTAACAATTGGCATCAGAGCTTGGTCCTCTTTTACAAAAGATTAACTGCTTGAGGAAAATCCTATGGCGACTAATAATTCAACTGCATCTGTTTTTCGGAGAGAAACCCCTAAGCTTGATTTGACAAATTACAAAGTATGGAAGATTCATATGGAGACTCATCTGAGATGTATTGGGAAAGAAATTTGGGTGATCACAGGGAAAGGCTATACTCCTCATAATCCAACATCTTGCAATCCTCCTCCGGCAAGCCTAGATAAGGATATTTAAAATGATTGTAGAGCTAGAGAAGAACTCTTGAGCGTTCTATCTGATCATAAAATTATGGGATTAACTAGACAATCTAATGCAAAGGCTATATGGGATAAGTTGGAAGCTCTGAATGAAGGTGACCCTATTGTTAAAATTTTTAAACTTGATTGGTTACCGAGTAAGGTATGAGAACTTGAAGATGGAAGAAGATGGAAGGAATACTGCTTTCATGGAAAGAGTTAATGAAATTGTTATGGGAATTCAATGTTGTGGTGGATCTCTGAGCGAAGATGAGATTGTTTCTAAAGTTTTGAGAGCTTTTCCACCAACTTACAAGATGAAGGCTACTAAAATTAATGAGCTGAGAACAATGGCTAGCACTTCTATTAACATGATACTTTGGTTGGAAAATTGTCTTCTTTTGAGCTTGAAGAATTCGGTCCTCAAGGAGTTGCAAAGACTGAATCTGCTTTTCATGCTCCTACATCATCAACTAGTAAGAGTGATTGGAAAGCTTTATATGCGAAGGAATTGGATGAAATGTAGAAAGAAGATGGAGAGTTTGAGCAACTAGAAGCCCTATTTGCTAGAAGAGTACCTAAAGGTCCTATTGGAAGTAAGTATGAAGGAAAATCACCTTTTAAATGTTTTGCGTGCAATAAGATAGGTCATTTTGCATCTAGATGTCTTGAGAGGAATTAAAGATTTGAAGAGAGAGCTAGAATATCTTTTAGGCCTAACCACGATTATCAGAACAAGCATAAGTACAAGAGAAACAAAGACAAATCATGTTACTATGTGGATGAGGAAGGTTTAACTAATTTTGATGATGAATCGGCACAAGATTCAACTAGTGGATCTGGTAATGGTAAGGAATGGGTATTTTTGGCTATTAAGGAAGATGCTCTGGTACCTTTTATTCAAAATGAGAAAAGGCCCTTACTGCTAAAATTGCAGACAAGGATGAAGGGGTGATAGACAGTAGTTGTTCACATCATATGTCTGGAGATAAAAGGAAGTTTTTATCTTTACAAGAATTTGATGGTGGACTAGTTAGATTTGGAGATGATGAAGCATGCATGATCATAGGAAGAGGAACTATATCATTGGATGATAAGAATAATACTGATAATGTTTATTATGTTGAAGGTTTAAGGCATAATATTTTGAGTGTAGGATAGCTGGTGGATAAGGGATTTCAATTACAGTTCAAGGATGAAAAATGAAAAATCATTAACAAATCTAGATTGGAGATTGCAAATGGTACATAGACTAAAGGTAACATCTGTCAGTTGAACTCCAGTGAGAAGACATGTTTGATTGCACAAATTGATGAGAGTTGGCTATGGTATAAGAGGTTGTGTCATGTGAATTTTGATTACATTGTAAAGATCAGCTTAACTAAGGTTGTTAGAGATATACCTAAGATTGCGAAGCCTTATAATTCGGTATGAAAGGAATGTCAATTGGGAAAGCAGGTTAGAACTTCTTTCAAGAGTCTTCAAGATAAATATAATGATGTTCTTGACCTTATTCATACTAATTTATGTGGTCTTGCTAGAATAAAGAGTTTTCAGGGTGATAGATATTTTATGCTAATCATTGATGACTATTCTTGAATGATGTGGGTTACTTTTCTGAAGGAAAAATATGAAGCTTTTGAAAATTTTAAGATCTTTAAAGCTAAAGTTGAGACAGAGTCAGGGTTGAATATTTAACAGTTATTGTGAGAAGTATGGGATAAGGAGATAGTTGTCTGCTCCTCAGACACCTTAGCAAAATGGTGTTGTGGAAAGAAAGAACATAACTATCTTGGATGCAGCTAGAACTATGATGATGGAAGCTAATCTTCCTCATATCTATTGGAGAGAAGCTATGAGAACGATGGTATACACATTCAACAGAGTTCATATCAAAGGAGACATCGGTAAGACACCTTATGAGTTATGGTTTGGTCATACACCTTCAGTTAAGTATTTCAGAATCTTTGATAGTAAATGATATATCAAAAGAGATGATTCCATTTGAAATTTTGATCCTAGATGTGATGAAGGGATATTTATTGGTTATTCTAATGAAAGAAAAGCATATAGATGTTAGATTGCAGAGAATTGTGGAGAGCACTAATATCAAGGTGGATGAGTTGTACAAAGGTCAAATCAAAACTTATGAGAGAGAAATAGAAGTGGAGATGATCATAACTAAACCAGTAGCACCTGTAATGGAACAAAATGTTGAACTAGTTACTCTAGCAGTATCAGAAAATTCAACAATGACTGAAGATCAGAGCAGGGAAATAGAATGTCAGAAGACTCCTTAGTATGTAAGGTTAAATCATTTAGAAGATCAGATCATTGGAGACAAGAACAAAGGAGTAATGACAATAAGAAGGTTGGCAACTGATGAGGTATGTTTAATTTCTCAAGTTGAACCGACATTGGTCATTGAAGCTTGTAAAAATGAATGTTGGATGAAATCTATGGAAGAGGAATTAGATCAGATTAAAAAGAACAACACATGGACTTTAGTCTCTCGACCTAAAAATAAGAATGTTATTGGAACTAAATGGGTTTTCAGGAACAAATTGAATGAGGATGGACTAGGAATAAGGCTAGATTGGTATGTAAAAGATATTCTCAAAAGGAAGGAATTGATTATGATGAGACTTTTGCTCCGGTAGCTAGGATTGAAGCTGTGATATTATTTCTTGATTACGTTGCCCATAAGAAATACAAGGTTTATTAGATGGATGTTAAATGTGCATTTTTGAATGGAGATCTTGAAGAGAAAGTTTATATTGAGAAACCTAATGGTTTTTTACTTTCAGATGATAAAAACATGGTTTGCAAGTTAAGGAAAGTGTTATATGGATTGAAACAAGCCCCTAGAGATTGGTATGCTAGATTGGACAAATATCTTTTGAAGCTTGGTTTTACTAAAGGTAATGCTGATGGTAACTTAAATTATAAGATCACTGATGATGACATATTGAGTGTTGAAGTATTTGTTCATGATATCATTTTTGGAGGTGAGGATAAATTATGTATGGAATTCTCTGAAAATATGAAGAATGAATTTGAGATATCTATGATTGGGGAGATGAAATTTTTCTTAGGTTTCCAGATTACTCAGAATGATAAAGACATTTTAATCTGTCAAAATAAGTATGCTAGAGAGTTGTTGAAGAAATTTGGTATGGAAAATTCTAAACTGGTTGGTACCCCTATGGTTACAAGTGAGAAATTGACAAAGAAATATGTATCAGCTCTAGTAAATCCTACAAGGTACAAATCTATGATTGGAGGTTTGTTAAATCTAACTTAGACTAGAACAAATATTATGAATGTTGTTTGTATTGTATCAAGATATCAGAGTGATCCTAGAGAGAATCATGAGTTTGCGGTGAAAAGGATTTTTTAGGTATTTGTAGGGAACAATTGCGTATGGTTTGTGGTAGCCTAAAGATGATGACTTTACACTATGTGCATATACAGATGTTGATTAGGTTGGAGACGTTGATGTCTGAAATAACACATCCGGTGGAGCTTTCTTTCTTGGAAAGAAACTTTTTTCATGGATCATCAAGAAGCAATCATGTACTTTTTTATCTATTGCCGAATCTGAGTATGTTGCTGCTGCTAATAACTATACAAAAATATTATGAATGAAGCAAATGTTGAAGGCTATAAGGGTTGATTGTAATGAACTGGCAATTATTCACTGTGATAACTCTACTGCTATTGATATATCAAATAATCCAGTATTTCATTCTAAGACTAAGCACATTTATATCAAGTATAATTTTCTGGAGGAGAAGGTGGAAGCAAATGAAGTCAAATTGGTTTATGTGAACACTAACGAGCAGATTGCAGATATCTTCACTAAACCTTTGCCTAAGGAATCATTTGAGTACTTCAGAGACAGATTGGGAGTTTCTGCCCCTCCGGTAGAGACTTAAGTGATGTTGATTGGCATCAGTCCGATATGCATTTATCAGTGCTATCATTCATTCCAGATTGATGTGTTGATGGTACTACTTAGGGGGAGTAGTCATCTATGTGGTTAAGAGGTTTTATGATTTTTCTTTGATGGTTATGTCATATTTCTGGCATTGATGTCAAAGGGGGAGAGGTATATGTGAAAAAAAGAGCTTTACTATGATATCATTTCTCAGGAGGAGTTTGGTTTTTGGTTTAGAAATTCATTGTCATATCTTCTTGGAGAGTTTGTTGGATGTCTTCCATTGGGGGAGACTTTTTTGGCATTTTCTTTGCACTTAGATGTTTTTCACATCTAGTGTTTCCATCAATGCCAAAGGCAGAGATTGTTGGAAATCTGAAGGAATTGATTGTGTTGCATTGATGTTTTGTCATTGATGTCAACACTAGCTGTTTTGTTGTCTACTGACTTCCAGTAGAGAGGTTGGTTTATGATATTGATCTGGAGACCATCTTTGGTATTCTCCAATTTCGTCCAGCTTGTGGTATTGGCTTGGATTGGTTATTCATGTGTTCCTGATGCATATCACATTCAATTGGTTAAGGATTTGATGATCTGGATGCTATCATTTGTTCTAGTAATCCTTTTGGTCACCGGTAAGGGTTTTACCGACAACTCTTTATTGAATATCTTTTGATGAATTTGATAAGTGGTGTTGGTGTGGCTTCCAGAAGGTTATCGAGATGGTAATGGTTATCGTGTTTGTGTTCTAGTTGATCGATGGTGTTTGCATTTAGGACTAGACCTATTCTATCTTGGTCTTAATCTGCTAGGTTATGGACTGGTTTGTGCAACGTGTTGGTTGATGCTCCCGATGCATCACCAGTTGGATTTATTGTTTGGATTATGTTGTTTCAGTCTTAGGCCAACTTGGTTTATCATTGGTTTGCAGGATTATGTAACAGAACTATTGTATTATCTTTTAGGTGGCCAACCTAATTGTTTAGGTCTTGGGTTGGTATAAATATGATGTAAGATCTCTTTGTAGACCATGGGTTTATGGATAGAGGATTATTTGTTTGCGAACAATGTTGTAACCATATGCAAAGGTTTTTGTCGATCATAGGTGGTGCAGGAGCACCTAGTTTGAGAGCATTTTCTACATTTTGGGGTGTTAGTATTTAGGTTGGTTTTGGTTTGTGTATAATGGACTACTCATAGGTCCACATGTGTTTTTTTTTATGTATTTGGAGTTTGAATGTCAATGGGATCATGCATTTACTCAATTTTGGCTTATAAGCCCTTGTAAGCCTAAAATGGCACAAACGTGCATTTTGGTGTCAAACATCTTGTAAATCCTTATTTGGCATTGAGACGTGTCATGTTAGTAGGTTTTAAGTCATCCTAGGTGTTTTAGAATGAGAAACAAAGGATGGAATACAAAAATGCACTTTTTGGCAAAAGTTGTCAATGTTGCTTGACAACCTTTTGCAACTTTGAGCAACTTTTTGCAAGTTTGAGAAAATCAGTGGTTAAAGCAACTTGTGAGGCCTCACCTCGACTCAGTCTGACATTCAGTGGATTTTATATTTAGACTATTATGGATACTTTATTTTGATGCATTTTGAGACTTAGAACTTACATGATTTCAGGATTTGGATAACATTGCTATGATTTGATGATTTTACTTATATGCTTTATGAGATAGAACACTACATGATTGTTAGATAAGATGATATTGCAATGATAGTTGTCATTATTGAATTTGCAGGACTTTACTATGAATATAGTACTATGATGTATGGTTAAGTTTATGTGAATTGGGATGAAATTGTTTATGAGAATTTTGCTTGATAAAAGATGTATTTAATCTGTGCAGATGAAAATTGTATGCAAGTGATGATGTGTATTGTATTCCTTTGAATTATATTATATGTAGATATTTGAAAGTACTAATGTGTAAATTGAGATGCGCAGGGAATTTACCATGTGACCATGGAAAATTACAGAGAACCAAACCTAGACTTATGTATGTTCGTAAGCCAGGGTTTGTCTATTTGGAGAGACAACACCCCGTTTGTGTTGTATTTTATTCGTAACAGTATATGTTGCATGAGTGTTAAGTGTTATTTAAATTTAATGTGTAAAAACCACAAGAGACAATTTTATATTTTATTTTGTAAAAGTGTTTTAATTGTGTCACTTGACACGTGTGGATTTAAATTTAAATGTTTTATTTTGTCTCTTGGTGGGAAAGTGTTTAATTATAATTTTTCTTAAATAATATAATGTGTTGTCATAAATACTTTGGGAATATAATCTTTGGAGTGGTCAACATATGTTTGACCCGAAAATAAACTTCAAAGGGGTTTAAAAAGGGTTAAATGAACACCTAGGGGTAGTTTAATAGGGTTTCCTAAAGCCCATAAGGTATACCTAGGGGTTAGGGGTAATTTTAGGTAAGTTTCTACTTTTTAATGATCTTTTTAATGCTTTAAAAATTGGCTTTTTTGAGTTGTACGAAAATTGAAAATTAGAAGTTTTAATCTAGTTGAGATTTTTTCCTTTTGGAATGAGAGTCTTTTTGCATTCTGCTTTTCTTTCCTTTTTGGTTTTTAGAAACTTGTGAGAACTCAGAGAATGAGCTTCTTAAGCAAGATTTTTGAGAATTGGAGGGTAATCACCCACTCTCCATTTTTGGAGACAAGAGAAATTTTGAAAAGAAAATAATAGTTTTGGAATAGAAAAAAAAAATTGACTAAGGGTAGAAGAAAGAAGATTCGTGGATTGGGCAGCTCTTCCTCAAATTCAAAACTACCATTGGGCAGATTAAGGTTGGTTTGATCATTCTTTAAAATGGTTATTTTCTTGCATGTGTTTGAGTGTATGATTTGGTGAAAGAAATCTGTGTTTTTGTATGTCTTATTTTAGAATTTCATTTGAAAACCTTGCATTATGCTTGTTGTGTTTTGGGAGTTTTCTCAAGACCTCTTACTCTTGGGAGAGAAGAGGATCTTGTGGGTGGTAGCAGTGGCAACCCTCGAGTGAGAGACTCTTGTTTGAGAGCGATCACAAGGGATCTTTGTGTGACCCTTGCTGCATGGCCTGTTTGTGCAATGGGGGTCATAAGGAGGGATATAAGGCTAGAATGCCTTTGGGGGGCATAAGGAATAAGGGGTTGAGATTCTTGATATATTTATTGTGCCATGAGGTGGCTACTTGTTTATTTCATACTAGCAGTTCTCCTCAGGGTATTGGTCCACTACCACCCTTGAAAAAAAGGGCACCACCAAAGTGTGGTGTTGTGAAGCCAAGTTGGGAGTGTGTCTGAAAATCTGTATGTATTTTGCCTTCTATGTGTTTGCCTGTTTGTTACCTGTCTAGGAATTGGTTCTCCGAGCTCGAGGGTGGCTACCAGTTAGCCTAGGCTGGGAGGTGAGCACTTCGTGGTCATTTTGTGATTTATTATGCAGGAAAGTCAAGAGAAGAGAATAGGAAAAGTGGAAAGATGCAGAAGATTATTGTTGAAAATACTTAAACCTATATGCAGTTATTTGTTTAAATTTGTTAGTAGAAATTTACCTCGTTCGTTGAATGAGAGGCAAGTTGTAATTTTGAGATAGGACATGTGACTTAATATTGTAGTTAAATAAAGAAACATCTTGTAATATTTGCAAAATATTGGAAGAGTTGTAAAAAGCCAGATATGTTTCTATCTCTATTTGAAAAGTAAAGGGATTGCTTTGGTTTGCATGCAAAAGCTTCTTTTGTAATATAAAAAAAAAATCAGTTTTATTTAAATCTGAGTTCTTCTTTTTAGCTGAGAATTTATCTCCATTTTAATTGCAGAAAAATCATGATTTGTATTTGTTGTTAACAAGTAAATAAATTAGTTGTTTTATTAATTGTGAAATCAATGAATGTATAGGAAAGTATATTGTAATTCTAAATAGTATTTCCTAAATTGTATTTCTAAATTGTATTTCAAAATAGTGTTGATAAATAGCTTAGCAATAGATTTACTTCATTCTTTTTTATCAGCAATTAAAATAAATAAAAAAATAGAGCCTAAGCTTATTTACAAATTATATATATATGTGTGTGTGTGTGTGTGTGTGTGTGTGTAATTTGATTTTACACAATGTTATTCCTTTGTTATTTTTGTTTAAAAATTTGCATGTAAATCTTATTGGGAAAATATATATATATATATATTTCCACACTTATAATTTTTATATTTATAAATTTATATAAATATAAATATAAATATATATATATATATATATTTATATAAAATATATTTTTTAAAAAATAATTTAAAAAAAAAAGGGCTTTTGGTTGCTCGCGGACCCACTGTATGTGCACACAGTGTGGGCCGCGTGGCTCCCACTGTGCGAACACACAGTGTGGGCCGCTTCGGCTCCCACTGTGTGGACACACAGTGTCGGCCGCGGCTGCCACTGTGTGGACACACAGTGGTGAGAGCCGCCAGTGGCTCCCACTGTGTGGACACACAGTGGTGCCGCGCCGCCACTGTGCGTTCACACAGTGGCGCCCTTCCCCGTCGCCATTCTTCGAACCTGCATAAAAAAAAAATGGCCGCCGCTATTGTTCGGCCCTGTAAAAAAATAAGAGATCAAAAAAAAAGGGTTAAACCCTAGCCCGGGTAGGGCTGGGGTGATAAATTATAATTACCAGTTTAGTTGATTTGGTTTTAGAGTTATTTTATATAAAATAAAAATCCCTAATTAGGGTTGGAAAAAAATTGACTATTATATTGGGAAGTTATTATTGTTTTAAAGGATTAATATATATATATTTATACTGGTTGTATTTTTGGAGTAAATATTTAATAGAGAATTAAATATTTAATTACTTTCGTATGATTACTAATAGGAAGTAAAAGAAAGAGAAATATATAAATTTAGGAAAAAGCCTAATCTTATAATTTTAAATGTATTTAATGTCTTAAATGCTTAATATTGCCCTAGTTAATTTTATTAGAACATTAAAATTTAAAAAATGGATGTTTAGACTATATAGTCATATTGGAGATTGAATTAAATTTTCCTCTCCTATTTTCTTTAACGTGATTGATTTAATAAAAATTTAATGACTAGGTATCTCGTGGAGATAAAATTAGACTAATTAGATTTCCGTAAATAAAATTAAACAATAATCGATGCTTGATTCATTTCAGAATTAGCTCGAATATAGATTTGGCAATTGTATTAACGCTTGTCATGTGAGCGAACTTGTTAATTAATTAATATTTTTAAAAAAAATCATTCCGTTTTTGCCCTAAATTTTGGGCATGACACTTTGGTATCAGAGCCAAGTTTTCGACACTAGGAACCTTACTCCACTTACGTTTCGCCTTAGAATATTTAAAAACTATTTTGTTAAATTGATTGAATTAAATATTATTCTAAAAGAAATTAATTAATTGTTTTGCCTTATTTTCCTCTTAGGATGCCTTCGACGACGCGACATGCTCGCAAGCGCGGACGGGGTCCTAGACGTGTGCGCATAGCACGTGAAGAGGTAGAGAGGGAGGCATCGGTTCCAGAGGAGAACCCAAAAGCACCTCCCGAACAGCCAAATGAACCTAACCAAGACCTCTTAGCAGCTATTCAGAATCTTATTGGCATTGTTCAGGAGAGGATCCCAGCAGAGAACCCTCAGGTTAGGAGTCATGACTCTGGGAGTCATAGATCTGTTGATAGAGAACAAAGTAGGAGCCCAGCTCCAATTCCTATAGAGAGTCAAGGTGGTAACGAGCTAGAGTCTGTGCACATGCCAGGACCACCTCCAGCGGTGGAACCAGTTTATTTTGAGAGAGCTCGTCGAGATCCAGGGGATCTCATCAGGGAGGTCATGCGCCTCCAACCACCATCCTTCGGAGGTTCTATAGATGGAGTAGAGGTTGAGGCATGGCTTCTGAGTCTTGAGAGGTGCTTTGCGTTGCGTTCTTATGAGAGCAACTTGAAAGCACGTGTTGCAGTTCATCTTCTGAGAGGGACAGCCTCCACTTGGTGGAGACAGGAAGAGTACAAATGCGGATTAGTTCTTGATACTCTCACTTGGGAGATATTCACAGAGAGGTTTCGTGAGAGGTACCTATCAGAACACTTCAGGCAGCGTCGTATAGACGAATTTCATGATCTACAACAAAAAAGCTTGTCAGTAACCCAGTATGAGAGTAAATTCTTTGAGTTGTTGCCTTATGTAGATTATCTAAAGGATGAGAAACTTCTTGTAAACCGCTTCATCAGGGGATTAAATTCCGGTATAGCCGGGCCTGTTAGGATGTCCGCACTAGAGAGCCTTCGGGTTGCTGTAGAAAAGGAACTGATTGCCGAGGAAATTCAGGTCAGACCACAGGACAATAGGGATCGGTTTCAGAACTGAAATCCCGCACCTCAGACTTATGGATTCCAGAAACTACATTGGAAAGGAAACAACCAAAATTCTCAGGGGTTCTCCAAACCCCCTCCTCCACAATAGACACCACAGAACCAGAGGCAGAAGCCTCCACAGTATCAGCAGGGCTCCAAGCCCAAACAGTGGCAGACTCAGGGACAGAAACGTGATCAGAGAGCACAGGGGCAGTACACACAGCCGGTGGGGACTCAGCAGTCCTCTAGGGGTGGGTACAGCGGAACCAGTAGGACAGGAGGTCAGGCATACTCTAGGCCTCAGGGTGCCCAGTTTTAGGCACGGGGTGCTTGCTTTACATGTGGAGCCATGGGGCATATGGCGAGGGATTGCCCTCAGGGACAGGTAGCAGGGAGTCAGCGGATGGCCGCTTCAGAGCCGATAGTTGGTGATATGGGTAGGTCCCATAGAGTATTTGCAGCGGTTGACAACCGCTAGGCTGAGCATCAGGCCACGGTTATCGAATCTACAGGTATAATCAAAGGTAACAATGTATCTATTTTGTTTGATTCAGGAGCTACTGACTCCTTTATATCTCCATTGGTTGTGGAGCGTTGCGGGCTAGTGGCAACTAGACAGGGTGTCAGTTGGGAAGTGGAATTAGCTTCAGGGGCTAGAGTGTCAGTGGAATCAGAGGTTAGGGCATGTCAGTTGCAGATTGGCAAGTCCACCACTTTAGTAGACCTTAGAGTGACTCCACTTGGATCTTATGGAATCGTACTTAGCATGGATTGGCTTTATGCTCACAGGGCCAAGATGGATTGCCTCCTGAAAAAGATCGAGTGTGAGGATGATCATGGTTCGCCCATAGTTATTACCAGAATTCAGAGGCCCGTGTCTCTTCGCATGATTTCCGCAATGCAGCTTAAGCGGAGCATGCGGAAGGGATGTCAACTTTTTGCTATCACTATCAGTGACAGAGGAGAAGAGGAGGAAAAAGAAACATCACTCGATGACCATCCTATCCTTAAGGGATATTCAGATGTATTTCCTTCAGAGTTATCAGGAATGCCTCCCCGCAAAGAGATTGATTTTCATATAGACCTAGTACCAGGAGCCGAGCCAGTTTCCAGAGCACCTTATAGAATGACCACAAATGAGCTTAATGAACTTAAAATTTAACTCGAGGAACTTCTTGAGAAGGGTCATATCCATCCTAGCATATCCCCGTGGGGTGCACCAGTCATCTTCGTTAAGAAGAAGGATGGATCTCTCCGATTGTGTATGGATTATCGGTAGCTAAATAAAGTAACCATCAAGAACCGATATCCTTTGCCCAGAATTGATGATTTATTCGACCAGCTTCAGGGTGCCAAAGTCTTTTCCAAAATAGATCTAAAGTCAGGATACCATCAGTTGAGAATAGTGGAAAGTGATATCCACAAGAACGCATTTCGCACTAGATATGGTCACTATGAGTTTACCGTAGTCCCCTTCAGACTTACGAATGCCCCAACAGTTTTTATGAGCCTCATGAATGGGGTGTTCCGTACCTTTCTGGACCGTTTTGTTATTGTGTTCCTCGATGATATACTGATATATTCTCAGAATGAGAAGGAGCATGAGGAGCACCTGAAACAGGTATTGCAGTGTTTGCAGGATAACCAGTTGTTTGGCAGCCTATCGAAGTGTGCTTTCTTTCGGTCTGAGGTCAAGTACCTTGGGCATGTTATTTTTGGTGATGGGATCTCAGTTGACCCATCAAAGATTAGGGCTATTATGGATTGGCCAGCGCCTACCAGTGTGACAGAGGTCAGGAGTTTCATGGGCTTAGCAGGGTATTACCGATGTTTCGTCGAGGGATTTTCCAGAGTCGCACACCCTATTACTTCTCTTCAGCGTAAAGGGAAGAAATTTGAGTGGACAGAGAAGTGCGAGAAGGCCTTTCAGGAACTCAAGAAGGCACTTACTAGCGCTCCTATCCTTGTTGTACCAGATCCTACAGCTGACTTCATGGTTTGTACAGATGCTTCTTTAGAGGGTTTAGGGGCAGTTCTTATGCAGGATGGTAGGGCCATAGCTTTCGAGTCTAGGAAACTTAAGACTCATGAACTTAATTATCCCACTCACGACCTTGAGCTTGCAGCAGTAGTGCATGCACTTGTGAGGTGGAGACACTTCCTTTTAGGACATCACTTCGAGCTGCATTCAGATCATCAGAGTCTTCAGTACATCTTTACTCAGCTGAACCTTAATGCACGTCAGAGGAGATGGATGGAGTTCTTGTGCGAATATGATTTTGACGTTCACTGCATCAAAGGAAAGGAAAATGTAGTTGCAGATGCCTTGAGTAGGAGACGTCACGAGGTTTACACCATATCCATGGGCACGGATTTGAGAGACCGTATACTTCAGCACTTGCCAGAGGATGGATGGTATGCAGAGGTTGGTCAGGTAATACGATCTCAGGTTACACTAGAAGGGAAATATGTGGATTATTCTTTGGAGTCCGATGGACTGTTACGCCATAGAGGGTGCATTTATGTACCTTCCTCTAGAGGATTGCGAGAGTTCATTGTCACGGAGGCTCATAGAGCTCCTTATGCAGCGCATCCCGGGGTTAAGAAGTTGCATGCTGACTTGAGGCAGTTGTATCATTGGTCGGGAATGCGGCAGCTCATTGCTGAGATAGTAGCTCGATGCCTCGAGTGTCAGAGAGTAAAGGCGGAGCACCGCCATCTAGGTGGGTTGCTTCAGTCTCATGCTATACCAGAGTGGAAGTGGGATACTATATCCATGGATTTCATCATTGGTCTTCCTATGTCTTCTCGTCGCCATGATGCTATCTTGGTGACAATTGACAAGTTGACCAAAGTAGCTCACTTTTCACCAGTTCGTACCACATTCACAGCTCCAGCATTAGCACAGGTGTTCTTGCGAGACATTATTAGATTACATGGCATACCCCGCAAGATTATTTTTGACAAGGATTCTCTTTTCACTTCTTCCTTTTGGAAGTCATTGCAGGCAGCTATGGGCACTAAGCTCAATTTCAGTATAGCCTATCACCCGGAGACTGATGGTCAGACAGAGAGGCTCAATCAGGTGTTAGAGGATATGCTTCGCATGTACGTCATTGATCATCAGAACCGGTGGGAGGAGTATCTTCCCTTAGTGGAGTTTGCCTATAACAATGGGCATCATACTTCTTTGGGGATGCCACCCTATCAGGCATTATATGGCAGGCCTTGCAGGACGCCCTGAGTTGGGACCGCATAGAGGATAGAGTTGCTATTGGTCCTGAGTTAGTTCAGGATATGGAACAGCAGGTGGATTTGATTAGGCAGCATCTCAGAGAGGCTCAGGATAGACAGAAGAAATATGCTGATGCAAAGAGGATAGATCGTAGCTACTTGGTTGGAGACAGAGTTTTCTTGAGAGTGCGACCGCATAAGAGTCCAATCCGTTACGGAAAGGGTTCTAAGCTTGCACCTCGCTTTGTAGGACCATTTGAGATTCTTGAGAGGATAGGCCCAGTTGCCTACCGTTTAGCATTGCCACCTAGCCTGTCACGCATCCACGATGTGTTTCATGTTTCAGTTTTGAGAAAATATATCTATGATGAGTCTCACATTTTAGATTGGGATGCCTTGCAGGTGGAATCGGACGGGCAGCTAGCTTTGGAGCCCATTCGCATTTTGGCACCCTGGACATTGGCCCTTCGAGGTTGAGAGCTAGACCAGGTTAGGGTCCAGTGGGATTGTTATGATGAGGTTACAGCTTCATGGGAGGACGCAGCACGTATGAGATCATAGTACCCCCACCTCTTTGATGAACTCCAGGAGGAAGTTCATGCCTAGAGGGGGAGGATGTGAGGCCTCACCTCGACTCAGTCTGACATTCAGTGGATTTTATATTTAGACTATTATGGATACTTTATTTTGATGCATTTTGAGACTTAGAACTTACATGATTTCAGGATTTGGATAACATTGCTATGATTTGATGATTTTACTTATATGCTTTATGAGATAGAACACTACATGATTGTTAGATAAGATGATATTGCAATGATAGTTGTCATTATTGAATTTGCAGGACTTTACTATGAATATAGTACTATGATGTATGGTTAAGTTTATGTGAATTGGGATGAAATTGTTTATGAGAATTTTGCTTGATAAAAGATGTATTTAATCTGTGCAGATGAAAATTGTATGCAAGTGATGATGTGTATTGTATTCCTTTGAATTATATTATATGTGGATATTTGAAAGTACTAATGTGTAAATTGAGATGCGTAGGGAATTTACCATGTGACCATGGAAAATTACGGAGAACCAAACCTAGACTTATGTATGTTCGTAAGCCAGGGTTTGTCTATTTGGAGAGACAGCACCCCGTTTGTGTTGTATTTTATTCGTAACAGTATATGCTGCATGAGTGTTAAGTGTTATTTAAATTTAATGTGTAAAAACCACAAGAGACAATTTTATATTTTATTTTGTAAAAGTGTTTTAATTGTGTCACTTGACACGTGTGGATTTAAATTTAAATGTTTTATTTTGTCTCTTGGTGGGAAAGTGTTTAATTATAGTTTTTCTTAAATAATATAATGTGTTGTCATAAATACTTTGGGAATATAATCTTTGGAGTGGTCAACATATGTTTGACCCGAAAATAAACTTCAGAGGGGTTTAAAAAGGGTTAAATGAACACCTAGGGGTAGTTTAATAGGGTTTCCTAAAGCCCATAAGGTATACCTAGGGGTTAGGGGTAATTTTAGGCAAGTTTCTACTTTTTATGATCTTTTTAACGCTTTAAAAATTGGCTTTTTTGAGTTGTGCGAAAATTGAAAATTAGAAGTTTTAATCTAGTTGAGATTTTTTCCTTTTGGAATGAGAGTCTTTTTGCATTCTACTTTTCTTTCCTTTTTGGTTTTTAGAAACTTGTGAGAACTCAGAGAATGAGCTTCTTAAGCAAGATTTTTGAGAATTGGAGGGTAATCACCCACTCTCCATTTTTGGAGACAAGAGAAATTTTGAAAAGAAAATAATAGTTTTGGAATAGAAAAAAAAAATTGACTAAGGGTAGAAGAAAGAAGATTCGTGGATTGGGCTGCTCTTCCTCAAATTCAAAACTACCATTGGGCAGATTAAGGTTGGTTTGATCATTCTTTAAAATGGTTATTTTCTTGCATGTGTTTGAGTGTATGATTTGGTGAAAGAAATCTGTGTTTTTGTATGTCTTGTTTTAGAATTTCATTTGAAAACCTTGCATTATGCTTGTTGTGTTTTGGGAGTTTTCTCAAGACCTCTTACTCTTGGGAGAGAAGAGGATCTTGTGGGTGGTAGCAGTGACAACCCTCGAGTGAGAGACTCTCGTTTGAGAGCGATCACAAGGGATCTTTGTGTGACCCTTGCTGCATGGCCTGTTTGTGCAATGGGGGTCATAAGGAGGGATATAAGGCTAGAATGCCTTTGGGGGGCATAAGGAATAAGGGGTTTAGATTCTTGATATATTTATCGTGCCATGAGGTGGCTACTTGTTTATTTCATACTAGCAGTTCTCCTCAGGGTATTGGTCCACTACCACCCTTGAAAAAAAGGGCACCACCAAAGTGTGGTGTTGTGAAGCCAAGTTGGGAGTGTGTCTGAAAATCTGTATGTATTTTGCCTTCTATGTGTTTGCCTGTTTGTTACCTGTCTAGGAATTGGTTCTCCGAGCTCGAGGGTGGCTACCAGTTAGCCTAGGCTGGGAGGTGAGCACTCCGTGGTCATTTTGTGATTTATTATGCAGGAAAGTCAGGAGAAGAGAATAGGAAAAGTGGAAAGATGCAAAAGATTATTGTTGAAAATACTTAAACCTATATGCAATTATTTGTTTAAATTTGTTAGTAGAAATTTACCTCATTCGTTGAATGAGAGGCAAGTTGTAATTTTGAGATAGGACATGTGATTTAATATTGTAGTTAAATAAAGAAACATCTTGTAATATTTGCAGAATATTGGAAGAGTTGTAAAAAGCCAGATATGTTTCTATTTCTATTTGAAAAGTAAAGGGATTGCTTTGGTTTGCATGCAAAAGCTTCTTTTGTAATATAAAAAAAAAATCAGTTTTATTTAAATCTGAGTTCTTCTTTTTAGCTGAGAATTTATCTCCATTTTAATTGTAGAAAAATCATGATTTGTATTTGCTGTTAACAAGTAAATAAATTAGTTGTTTTATTAATTGTGAAATCAATGAATGTATAGGAAAGTATATTGTAATTATAGAGCCTAAGCTTATTTACAAATTATATATATATATATATATATATATATATATATATATATATATATATATATATATATATATATATATATATATATATATATATATATATATGTGCGCATGTAATTTGACTTTACACAATGTTATTCCTTTGTTATTTTTGTTTAAAAATTTGCATGTAAATCTTATTGGGAAAATATATATATATATCCACACTTATAATTTTTATATTTATAAATTTATATAAATATAAATATATATATATATATATTTATATAAAATATATTTTTTAAAAAATAATTTAAAAAAAAAAAAGGGCTTTTGGTTGCTCGCGGACCCACTATATGTGCAGACAGTGTGGGTCGTGCGGCTCCCACTGTGCGAACACACAGTGTGGGCCGCTTCGGCTCCCACTGTGTGGACACACAGTGTCGGCCGCAGCTGCCATTGTGTGCACACACAGTGGTGAGAGCCGCCAGTGGCTCCCACTGTGTGGACACACAGTGGTGTCGCGCCGCCACTGTGCGTTCACACAGTGGCGCCCTTCCCCGTCGCCCTTCTTCGAACCTGCATCAAAAAAAAATGGCCGCCGCCGTTGTTCGGCCCTGTAAAAAAATAAGAGATAAAAAAAAAGGGTTAAACCCTAGCCCGGGTAGGGCTGGGGTGATAAATTATAATTACCAGTTTAGTTGATTTGGTTTTAGAGTTATTTTATATAAAATAAAAATCCCTAATTAGGGTTGGAAAAAAATTGACTATTATTTTGGGATGTTATTATTGTTTTAAAGGATTAATATATATATATATATATATATATATATATATATATATATATATATATATATATATATATATATTTATACTGGTTGTATTTTTGGAGTAAATATTTAATAGAGAATTAAATATTTAATTACTTTCGTATGATTACTAATAGGAAGTAAAAGAAAGAGAAATATATAAATTTAGGAAAAAGCCTAATCTTATAATTTTAAATGTATTTAATGTGTTAAATGCTTAATATTGCCCTAGTTAATTTTATTAGAACATTAAAATTTAAAAAATGGATGTTTAGACTATATAGTCATATTGGAGATTGAATTAAATTTTCCTCTCCTATTTTCTTTAACGTGATTGATTTAATAAAAATTTAATGACTAGGTATCTCGTGGAGATAAAATTAGACCAGTTAGATTTCCGCAAATAAAATTAAACAATAATCGATGTTTGGTTCGTTTTAGAATTAGCTCGAATATAGATTTGGCAAATGCATTAACGCTTGTCATGTGAGCGAACTTGTTAATTAATTAATATTTTAAAAAAAAAATTGTTCCGTTTTTGCCCTAAATTTTGGGCATGACACAACTAATGCAGAGTTAGTTTGGACAAAAATGGAATATAAATGCCCTAAGTATGAATTAATGAGGTTGGTGAACGCCTACAGAAAATCATAATATATTTTGAAGACCATTTTCTAATTTTTTTCTGGTATTTTCTCAAATTTGGAGTAGCAGTCTGCACTTCATGGATTAATTGTTAGGATTCCCAAAGATACTGAGACGAGGGGGGGGGGGGTGGGAAGGGGTGAATCAATATCTGGCTGTTTATATAATTTTCTTAACTTATAACATGAAAAAAATATTAAAACTATGTACCGGTAAACCAGAAATAATGCAGTAAATAAGAACAACCATAACATGAAAAGAACACCATAACACAACATTTTAACGAGGAAACCGAGTGTGGGAAAAACCTCGGTGGGATTTGACACCATAACACAATATTTTAACGAGGAAACCCAGTGTGGGAAAAACCTCAGTGGGATTTGTGACCCACAATATTCGCTTACTGGCCAATAAGGGAATATTACTATTTACAATAGGGGCATGTACATGCAGGAAGGCCAAGTGCCTAGAGCTCACTGCTCAGTTACAAAAGAAGTCACACTGACTTACAAAATTGGATTATACTAATCCAATGTCTTGTACTGCTTCAGATCAGCATCTGCTATGTTAGATTCAGTACTGGTTTAAGCTCTGCAATATACATAAACCCTTATCCTAATAGTTCGCACATTAGGTCTACTATATTCCTTTCATACTTCACACTATCACTCATCTAAATGATCTACAATGATCTCATACATATATGAGTCATATTACAATCCACCATGTCAGCTTACAAAAGATTTTACAATTAATTACAAAATATACTTATATAAAATTCCTATCGGCCATGGTGCCGGTAATCTTCCTTTTTTTGGTGCCGGTGATCTGTATGTCGGTGTAGAGTCTGCCAGTGTCAGTGTCTGTGTCTTCCTACCGATATCACATGATTGTAAGGTTGCCATAAATGACAATACCTTCAATCACCTACAATTTCTCATTGGAGTGTGCATTTTCCAACAATCTCCCCCTTTGGCATTGATGGCAACACTCATGAGAAAAATCAAAAAGTGTCCAAAATGATGTCCAAAAAGAATCTGCCAAAATTGTCTTACCAAAACTGTGTGCCCAAAAAAGTATGCTCCCCCTAAGTTGATGATGTCCCGTTTTGATCATTTTTCTCATCTCACTACTCCCCCTTTGACATCAATGACAAAGATTGTCATTCGTTGTCAGTGGAGTGTGGTTCCTGCCTAGATTTTTGTAACCAGTGGGTTACAATCTAAAAAATATCTGCCAAAACCAAATTTAAGTTGTCGCTGAATCTTTTGCTATCCTGTAATGCCTCTTGTGTTCTGTGAATTGTATCAGTGAGTATGTGCATTTTCTCTTCCGGTGTCTTAAGTCCGAGAACCAGAGCCTTAGCAACTTCTTTTCTCAAAGAAATGAGGTAATCTAGTTTAGGACCAATTTTAAATTTTAAGCTCTTTGCCTTATCCTTTATTTTCTCTTTATCATTTTCTAACTTCTCAATTTTCTCTTCAAGATCTGCAATTTTCTTTTCTATTTCCAAAAATGAATCTGATGTGCCTATTAGATTGTCAGCAATATTGTTAATCTTAGTTTGTGTTTTGCTGATCTCCGAATCTATGTCCTATGTCAAGATGTTGGTTTTGCAAGTATCCCTATACAGTTTCTTGAAATCCAAAACTGTTTCTCCTAGTTCCGGTAATAAGGTTTTAGTTTGTTCCTTATTCTTCTTCACTATTTCCTCAAAGAATTTCTCTTTCTCCTTATTAATCCTCTCTTTGAATGTGTCCTCATTTATTTGATCAATTGTCAAAATGTTGCCGGTGATGAATTTAGATAATGTGTCTAGTTGACCTAAAGAATTTTTATTATCCACAATGCACTTGGGTGCTACCAATTTGAGAATAGGAATTGTGTCATCAATAGCCTTATAGGATTGTGCATTACACTTTGTGATTTTATTTATTGAGTCCAATAAGACCTCTATCACATTTGTAGGCCTAAATTCAGCTATTGAAGTACTAGATGTCTGCCCAACTATTTTCACAATATCCATGCTGCCAGTTGTAGTGATAACCTTGCTTGTTTTGACCTCTGGTAGGTCAGTTTGTGTTTGCATTTCTATTAGCAAAGGTTTAGGATTTTTAGTTTTAGCCGACGGTACCATCTCAGTCTAAACCTGTGTCTCAACTTGTTCTTGTTCCAGTTTCTCCATCTGTGTCTTAGAAGGTTTCTCTGAGCTCTCAACTGTCAATTTCTCAGATGTAGTCTCTGTATGCACTTCCGGTTTCTCAGTTTATACCTCTGCATTTTCCATTGCCGGTTCTCTTGATTGTTTTTCAGTTTTATCTACCAGTTCTTCTAATGTTTTACCAGTGGTGTCTTCTACCGGTTGCTCTGTTTGAGTAGGTTTTTCTGTGCTTATGTTTACAGTATCATTGACCTCAACCTCAACATCTGCAGCCTATGGTTTAGTAGCCACATATTTCCTTTTATCCTCAGTGGTTTCTCTGTCAACCACATCATTTACTTCTTGTGTGTCTATATTCATAGTGTACAAAATTTCATACTCGGGATTTGTATCCTCTTGAGGAGTCTCTGTACTCACTGAAGCCAGTTGATTGTCTATAGTTTCTACTGGTGGAGTATTCGAAGGAGGTGGGGGTAAGTTATCAGTTATCTTTAGGCTTGGAGGTCCACCTACCTTACCTTTTCCCTTATCCTTGTCCTTTTGGTATACCCTGATGGTCTTAGGTCTTAGTATCTCTTCTTGTTTCTCTTTTTCAATAAAGAATATGTCCCATTGGTCTACAGTTTCTTCTATTATCTCATTCACTCTCCCAGACATCAGTGCTACATGCCGGTGAGCAGTTGAAAATACTGTCCGGTTGGCCTCATTGATTAATCTGTCTATCTCATCAGGTGAGTTTACTAGATGCACTGCGAGTAATTTTTCAATTTTTATCTTCTTGTCCAGCTCAACAATGGCTACTCTTCTAGCTTCTAGTCTTCTATACAAATCATTGGGTATTTCATCAACAATTTCCATCAAAAATTTCTTGTAAATATCCAAGTGTAAAATTACACTATTTTCTATGCTTTCTTTGTCATTAGCGGAAAGTGTGTTGTACAGTTTGCTAATGTTTTTCAACTTTCCATCCTCTGTTATTTCACTAAGGAGTTTATCAAGTGGAGCAATATCTTGTTTTACCTTCTTCTTCTTCTTAGGAGTTAACTTCTTAACTGGAGGCCTCACTGCCTGTTGCTTTTGTCTTGTTCTCCTAGGTGTGGGTGAGGGTACCGGTGAGGGTTTTCTTTTCCTTTCTACCATTTTGAATATCGTCGACATATCACTCTCAGAGGAAGTTGCAACCAGTGAAAGATGAGTTTTTGGTTGAAGTCCTTCCAACTCACTTTCTTTGATACCAGTTTTCTTTAATACATCTTCCTTAAGTTCTTTTGCTTGTCTAGTGCCTTTCCTTACTGTTTGTTCAACTTTCTTAACTCTTTTCCTAGACTGAATACCACTTTCTATTGTTTCAGCACTGCTAAAGACTTTCTCAGAGGGTTCTTTTGGTGCTTCAAGGAGGGCTTTTGCATAAGTTTCAATAATGTTATCATTGTTTCATACCCTATTTCAGTTACCCAGATAGTCCTAGGGACAACTGCCTCCATCCATATTTCATCCTTTTTAATTACAAAGCATATTTCCTTCTAATATTTATCTACAATTGCCTGTGACAGTCTTATTCTTGTCTTCATTCGAGCCTTTAGTGCTTGAAAATGTTCGTTTATGTTTTTCTCTCTATTTTCTCCCATGTTGTTTAATAGATCCAATAGTTGCTTTCCTACCAGTATATCAAAGCCAAAATCTTTTCTACCAATACCGGGTACTTGCTTAGTAATGTACAACATTAAACATACAAGCAAATTTCCAAATCTAAAGGTTCCTTTCTTATCTCCTTTGATCTTTTTCAGATTGTCTATCAATTCATCTTTGAGCCATTCACACACATCTATTCTAGCATTATCATCAACCATGTCATATGCACTTTTAATACATAAACTAGATATTGAGTTTAACCTATTTGCATGCGTAGCTTTGTAGCCTAAAATCATACTGATAAATCTAGCATTGATGTCCTTCACATCATTTACCCTTAGAGACCTTTTGTTAGATGTTGCGTCGGTTAGACCTATCACTATGTCATTTGAGACCCTTTTAGTTGTGTTAGGTTTGCTATCGATGGAAGGTAACCCTATTACTACTTTAACGACTTCTTTAGTGATCTTATGAATTGAATCCAACCAAAAGAATTCACCATGGACTTTGCTTAGGACTATTCTTATCACATCTTCAGGAAAATTAGGAATGCTAAGAATATCCATAAAACCTAGGGTTTTTATTACCTTGTGTTCTAGTTTAATATTGCCATTTTTATCACAAATCACAGTTCTATACATGTTCTTGATTTCATCATCTCCTAATTCCTCTATATGACAGTGTATGTATATTCTAGGATCTTCAACATATACTACTCCTTTAGGAATTTGAGAAAATGCACCTAGGGTATTATCTTTCTTCGCTATTTCAGGAATAAGCTTGAATACAGGTCTAGGGTGCTTGATAACTTCAATCACAGTAGGGTTTGCTATAAATTCACGAGTGGATGAGGAAGCCATAGTTATAAATACCTCAATCTGCCTTTAGGATGAGTGTTTGGATGAACTATTTCACTTCTTTGCTAAGGATGCCTTCGCTCGGGAATTTTTGTGCTCTCAAAGATTTGAATGCTTGGTGAATGAAAAAGGAGCCAAAACACTTGCTTTATAATGTCATTTTCACCAACTACCACATTTAATGCTTTCCGGTTAAGTCACAACTTAACTCATTTGTCGGTAAATAAGTAGTTCAACTTCTCACCATCAACTGAGGGTATAATAGCATGTTTTTAAATTCGTTGCTAAACCCCCAAAGGATTTTCCTTCAGTTAGATGAAGAGTCTCCTGCCGGTGGAGTGTTACTCTATTCTACCAGTGGAGTATTCCCATCAACATTCTGATCTAACTTTCTGATCCATTTTTTTTGAGAATTCTTGCTTTACCTCTTCAACCTTTTCTTTACCTTTCAAGCTAGGACCTTTGTTATTTGTCGGTGATGCCTTACTTCTACAAAATTTAATAATATGTCCAATCTTGTTACAAGCATAACAAGTCACATTTTTTTTCTGAATAGATTTCCCGTATCCTAGGCCAATATGTGTTCTACATTGATTAGATAGGCGTCCAAATCTTCCACAAACATAACATCTTACATTCATTCTACAATTTTATGAATTATGACCAACTTTGTTGCATTTAGAGCATTGACCAGTGGGTGTATTAGTGTTCTGATAATTTCTAGATCTACACTGATTTTCTCTATGACCATACTTGTTATGGTTAAAGCATTTCCCATTAAATTTGTAAGCATTAGGTTGTCTTATCGGTTTTCTATGATCATGTTTGTTTGTAGTACCAGAGCTTTCACCAACTTCAAAGCCAAGGCCATTTGTATCACCACTAGGTTTTTGATTCTTCAACATGTCATCAAGTTCCTCTGAACTTTTCTTGAATTTCTCCTTGTGTTGATTTGTAGTAGCCAATTCATTTTCCAAGAAGTCCTTCTGTCTCATGAGTTCAGTTTTATCATGTTCTAAGTGAATTAGATATGTTTTTAGCATATCATTCTCATGACTGAGTCTTGTGTTTTAATTTCTAGCATCATTTAGTCTTCTAGCCAAATCATCTTCATTCTTCTTTCTATCTTCAATTTCTTTACAAAATCTCATAGTCATATCCTGCATCTCATTCTTTGTTGTATTGATTTCATGTCTCATCTTTTTTACCATATCATTAAGAGTTTCCTTTTCATCTTCATCCTTCTGCATCTTTTCACAAAGTTCTCTTCTCTTTTTCTCGAATAATATCAAAGTTCTCTTCTCTTGAAGATGATCTGAAGGCTTTTATTGAAGTCCTCGAATAATATCCTGAGGAGCCTTCAGATCATCTTCAAGTTTGATATTGTTCACCTTTTCTGCATCATAGTCTGAAAGAGATGTTTCCAATTGCTTTCTCCAGTTTTCCATTTCTACTAGTGTCAAGATCTTCCCCAAGTTGTTAGGCTTTTGAAAATAGAGGACCAGGCTCTGATACCAATTGTTAGGATTCCCAAAGATACAGAGAGAGCGGGGGGGCTTGAATCAATATATGACCGGTTATATAATTTTCTTAACTTATAACATGAAAAACATATTAAAACTATGTACCGGTAAACCGGAAATAATGTAGCAAATAAGAGCAACAACCATAACATGAAAAGCACACCATAACACAATATTTTAATGAGGAAACCTGATGTGGGAATAACCTCGATGGGATTTGTGACCCACAATATTCGCTTACTGGCCAATAAGGGAATAGTACTATTTACAATAGGGGCCTGCACATGCAGGAAGGCCAAGTGCCTAGAGCTCACTTATCAGTTACAAAAGAAGTCACACTGACTTACAAAATTGGATTATACTAATCCAATGTCTTGTACTTCTTTAGATCAGCATCTGCTATGCTAGATTCAGTACTGGTTTAAGCTTTGCAATATACATAAACTCTTATCCTAATAGTTCACACATTAGGTCTACTATGTTCCTTTCATACTTCGCACTATCACTTATCTAAATGATCTACAATGATCTCATACATATATGAGTCATATTACAATCTGCCATGTCAGCTTACAAAAGATTTTACAATTAATTACAAAATATATTTATACAAAATTCCTATCGGCCATGGTGTTGGTAATCTTCCTTTTTTTGGTGCCAGTGATCTGTATGTCGGTGTAGAGTCTGTTGGTGCTAGTGCCTATGTCTACCTACCAATATCACATGATTGTAAGGTTGCCATCAATGACAATACCTTCAATCACCTACAAATTCTAATTGGAGTGTGCATTTGCCAACATTAATTTCATTGTTGTTATTTGATAATTGATTTGTACATGTTCTTGTAGTTCTCAAAAAGCATTTGAGTCAATCTTTGATTCAGGTTTGAATTGAGTTTTTGATTTTGATAGCTCTCAGCCTGAGCAAGGGTTTTAGAGGCCCAAACATGGTTCTAGCTTGAAGTCCTTTAAGTTTATCTCAATAACCCTTGGGACTCGAACCATGGAACCTTTTTACAATGTACATAATCTTTGTTTTGATTTGGAGATCATTGAAAGGCCATTGGACATCATTTCCTAGGCGAGCTCAATCATAGCACGGTTAGGAAGTGATTGAAATTTTGCAAGTGTTTTAGGGATGAGTAGGTTTGTATTTGCCAAGTGTTTGGCATGAGCAAGTGGGGTGTGGTAGATCTTATGTGGAATTTTGGAGGTGTGGCAGATCAGGGAAGATATTAAACCTTTGGAAGAAGACCAAAAAGACCCCAAACCCTTCAAAACATGCCATTTTCGAGTTCCGTACCTATACGAACAGACCTAGTTTCCTCACTTCCTGAATCTCAAATTTCTTCCAAAAGGGTACTCAAATCATAATTTATTTTTACTGGTTCTTTGGGAAAATATTGAGTAATTCCACAAAAAATGGTTAGGTAGGGCTAATTGGGGCTCTAGGACTACTAGGCCTAGAAAATAGGGAAAAGAATGAGTGATGGATAAATGAGTGAAACCCAAACATAAAACCAATTGATTGGTTTGGAATAAGATTAAGGACACCTGCTGCAACCCCTACAAGCATATACTAGAAGTTTGATAGAGGAAGGTTGGATTTACCCTTGTGAATCTCAACCATGCTTGAGCAGTCAGTGAGCACATTCTAATTGGGAGCACTCCTAGAGAGTTTGTAAGTTTTGATTGGTTGCTAGACTAGTTCAAGGTGAATAGAGACCACTAAGAGAGAACTCAACTTCTTATTGGGACAGGCTTGACTCTCTTTGAGTACCCCTCCCCATCATAGTGGTATCAGAGCCACCAAGATTTGGGAAGAAGCCAATACATGGCAGACACTGAATTAGTAGGATAAAATAGTCTAAGGATGGTGACCAATACAAAGTTAGTCAAGAAGGTAGAAGACCAAGAGGAAGAGAATAGACTCCTTAGGGAAAGACTACTACAATTGGAGAGTAAACTAGACGCAGTTGAAGACAAGACTGATAAAGTGACAATCAAGGTCAATGAAGGGAAGGGTAAAGAAGTTGTAGAAGAGGATAGCACACCTAAACCAGACCCTATTCTCCCTGAAGAACCTTTCCTTAGAGAAATCAAAGACTTAGGAGGAAAATCCTTGGAAGGAGTGCCACTTTTTTATGGAAAAATGGAACTAGAAGTAGTCATGGAATGGATTGAAGGATTGGAGAATCACTTTGAATGTGATGGGATCAGTGAGGCACAAAAGATGAAGGTGGCCAAGTCTAGATTGAGAGGAGCAACCTTGACTTGGTGGAAATTCATCCAAGAAGAGAGGCAAAAGGAGGGTAACAACCCAATAGCCACTTGGAAAGGAATGTTAGCCAAGGTGAAAGAAGCATACATCTCTAAAGATTATGAGATCCAATTGCACAAGAGGAGGCAAAACTTGAGACAAAGAGACTTGGATTTGAGCAGCTACACTAAGGAATTTCAGAAGTTGAGTCTAAGATCCAAGGTGGTGGAGGATGAAAGCATCAAGGTAGCCAGATACTTGAATGGCTTAAGATGGAATATTCAAGAAGAATTGAGTTTCTTATGCCCTAGTACCATTCATAAGTGATATCAATTAGCACTGAAGGTGGAAGAAAAGAGCAAAAAGAAACAAGAACAAAGAAACAGAGGCAGAGGTAGGGGAAGAGATGGCAGAGGTCAGATAGGTAGCTTTGGTGGAAGAAGTGTAGACCAAAGATCCAAAGGGGAATCCAAGTTGGTTGAGAAAAGTGGGGATTCCAATAGCAAGAGCAGCTATAGAGGAAGGGGGTCTAGCAACTCTAGTAGAGGAAGGTCTAGTGGATCAGGAAGAGGGTCCTATTTTTCCACAATGAAGTGCTACAATTGCCATCAACTTGGACACCTGGCCTATAGATGTCCTGAGAAGTCTTATTCATCCCAAGGAGGTGAGAGGAGAGTGAATTATGCTCAAGAGGATGCAACAAACATGAAAGCATCAGAAGTGAGTTTGGATTTAGAGGTTGGAGAGAATCTTATAATAAGAAGAGTCTTCATTAAGGAACCAGTTAAGGAGGAACCTAGCCAAAGGAGATCCTTGTTTAGGATAAAATGTAAAATCATGGGAAAGGTATGTAGAGTGGTGGTGGATTCAGGATCCATAGATAACATAGTGTTAGAGGAAGTAGCGAGTAAGCTCAATTTACCAAGAATACCACACAGTGATCCTTATAGGGTTACATGGCTCAATAAGGGGCAACATGTTCTTGTGAATGAACAAACTTGGGTGGAGCTCACTATAGGAGGTTACAAGGACATAATCTTGTGTGACATCTTTCCCATGGATGCTTGCCACCTACTCCTAGGTAGGCCATGACAGTTTGATAGAAAAACAATACACCATGGAGAAAATAATGCTTATACCTTTCAAAAGGATGGAACCACCTACAAAATTCAGTCCATAGGAGACCAAGTAGAGGATAGATCAAAAGGTTCTAATGTGTTGCTAGTTGGTGAGAAAGAGCTCATCAACACACTCAAGGAAGGAGAAGGAGTGGGGTTTGCCATTGTTGTAAAGCCAAAAGAAGACATCAAACTGAAGAAAGTATGCATTCCTAAAGAAGTGCAACAGGTCCTAAATTAGTTTAAGGATATTATTAGTGATGGAACACCAACAAAATTGCCTCATCAATGTGCCATAAGTCACTAGATTGATTTCATACCCGAAGCTTCATTGCCCAATAAGGTAGCTTACAAAATGACACCGGATCAAAACAAGGAGATAGCCAAGAAAATATAAGAACTCTTAGACAATGGACTAATAAGAAAGAGCATCAGCCCATGTGCAGTACCCATTATTTTGGCCCCAAAGAAGGGAGGTACTTGGAGACTTTGCACCAATTCTAGAGCCATAAATTGGATTACTATCAGGGATAGATTTCCCATTCCAAGAATTGAAGATTTGATGGATTGTTTAGGAGGTTCCGAATACTTCACCAAGATAGACCTCAAGAGTGGTTACCACCAAATTAGAATCAAGGAGGGTGATGAATGGAAGATAGCCTTCAGGACCACAAAAGGACTCTATGAAGGCTTGTTATGCCATTTGGACTCACAAATTCTCCTAGCACATTTATGAGACCCATGAATGAAGTACTCAAGGACTATATTGGTAAATTTGTTGTTGTTTACTTAGATGACATCTTCATTTTTAGAAAGTTTAAAGATGAATATCTTAAGCATATAGAAATTGTATTGAGGAAACTATGTGATGAACAACTAACCATCAATTTGGAGAAATGTGAGTTTATGAAACATGATTGGTGTATCTTGGGTTTGTAATCTTAAGACGTGAATTAAAGATGGATACCTCTAAGGTGGAAGCCATAATCTGTTGGCATTTTGATGATGTTGTGATTGTCATTGATGGACACACACTTGCCTTATGTACACTTTCTTGATGTATGAGTTATGCTCAACCGGTATTATGTATTATAGTCTTTAGACTATTGGTGTTTTGCAGAAGATGTTTACCGGTCACAAACTGACTGAAGACCCAAAGCAGTATGAAGACCTCAAGCGGTTCGAGGATATCAAGTGGTACGAAGGAACAAAGCGGTAGTTAACATTTTTCCAGTATTCATTTTTGACAACCGGTAATCGTTAAATTGTATGAACTGGTATTACTTTATGATGAGTTACCAACCTGTATTTCTGTGATGAGTTATCATCCACCGACACTTTGGCGGTGATTTTGTGTCATGTTACCAAATGTGTCTAGATGCACTGAACCTAGGAACTTGTAATTCAATAAGGACATCATGTCTAGGGTTTGAGATGATGATGAGGTTTTGTATGTGTGATCATAGAAGAGAAGATTAGGTCTGTAGGAGTGTGGAGATATTGAAGTCTGAAGTAATGCTGAAATGCATTAACAGTGAGCTATCAAGGATCTAACCAAGCATACAGTGCTGGTATCTAGATCACTCACTTATTGATTACTCACATCTTCGACAAGTCTGAAACCCTTAACCAGGTAGGCCTAGCAAAGCCTTTGTAAATCCTCTAACAAGGTGGTTCACAACTGTGAATCTGAAATCCTCTCACAAGGTAGTCTTTAATAGGACTTATCTCCTAACAAAGATCTAGATTCCTAATAGGATCTGTTCTAGTGAAGAACATTGTATGACCTTAACCGGTCTAGTTTCTATTCTGTAGATAGTTACTTGTGAGTTTCTGCTCATCATGGTTTTTCCCATTTGGGTTTCCATGTCAAAACATCTTGTGTTATGGTGATTGTGCTTTTGTGGGTGAATTCTTTGTTTGCTATTTGGTTTGCATTTATCTTAACCAGTTTATTAGTGAAACTGTTTATATACCAGTTATCTGCTAAACTGTTTAGAAGTTTGAGCTCAATGATTTTTGGTATAATAATTCACCCCCCCTCTTAGTATTCATCATAATCAACTGGCCTACACCTAAGACAACAAGTGAAGTAAGAACTTTTCATGGCTTGGCTCAATTCTATAGAAAGTTCATCAGAGGATTTAGTGAGATATGTGTACCCATGCTTGAGACAATCAAGGGAGGTATGAGAAACAAGTTTCAATGGACAAAGGAAGCACAAATTTTTGTCAAGCTTTTCACCATTGAATGTGATGCAAGCAACATAGCGGTTGGAGTAGTTTTAAGCCAAGACAATAGACCGGTTGCACTTTTCATTGAGAGGCTCAATGATGCAAAGAAAAGGTATTCCTCTTATGATTTAGGGTTGTACGCACTTGTTCAGTCCCTTAGGAAATGGAGGCATTATTTTCTGCCTAAGGAATTTGTGGTTTATAGTGATAATCAAGCTCTTAGCTTTCTCAATTCTCAAGAAACATTGAACCATAGGCATATTAAATGGGTAGAGTATTAGCAGTCATATACCTTTACCATTAAACACAAGAAAGGAAAATGTAATAAAGTAGCCGATGGATTGAGTAGAAGGTTACTAATAGTGCAAGAAGTGCAACTCAAAATTATTGGAGTGGATAGTTTCAAGGATTTGTATGAAGATGATGAAGACTTTGCTGCTGCCTACAAGGTCTACCAAGAGTTTGGAAACCATTTTCATAGTGAATATGCAGATTACACCTTACAAGATGGACTCTTGTTCAAAGGAGGATATCTATGTGTGTCTAAAGGGTCTATGAGATAAAATTTCATGGTTTACCTATCAACATTGTATCAGATAGAGATGCAAAGTTTCTTGGTCATTTTTGGAAGAGTTTGTGGCTGAGATTGAGTACTAACTTGTCTTTCAATTCAACCTATCATCCCCAAATGGATGGCCAAACAAAGGTGGTCAATAGGACACTTGGAAAACTTCTTTGATGCTTGATAAAGGAGTATGGCCCAGCTTGGGATTAGATCATCCATCAAGCTGAGTTTTCCTACAATGACAGTGTGAATAGGTCAACTGGTAAAAGCCCTTTTGAGATTGTGTATGGCCTTCATCCTAGAGGTATTTTGGAGCTTAGAGATGTTGGATAGATGAGAGAAAAGAGTGGAAATGATTTTGACATGGCTCAATCCATGCAAGAGGTTCATGAGAAGGTTAGGACAGCCCTATTAGACACCACTCAAATAATCAAGGAAAGAGTAGATGAGAAAAGAAAGTATATCCAATTTGCAGTTGGGGACATTGTCATGGTTCACTTGAACAAAGAAAGGATTTAGAAAGGTGTCCCTAGTAAGATTCAAATGAGGAGGATTGGTCCTTGCAAAATCTTGGCCAAGTATGGCAACAATGCTTACAAGTTGGACCTACCCGGTGATATGGCTTTATCTCCCATTTTAAATATTGCAGATTTTGTGCAGTATAAGGGCACACTTCCAAAAGAAGATAGTATAGTCTCAGAGGTCTCTCAAGAACTTTTAGACCCACTCTTACCACTTGCACCCATTCCACAAGATGAGAAGGTGTTAAACTCCAGAGTTTTTAAGAAAACAAGGCATACTGTCTATATGGAGCACTTGATCAAATGACAACACCTTCCAGCATCTGAGGCTACTTGTCCACCTGAGGAAGAATTTGCTAAGATTGGAGTTCCCCTTTCTTTATTGCCTCAATGAGTCACTGTAAGATTCAATGATAGTCCCAAAGACACTGAGAGGGGGGGGTGAATCAGTGTCTAACTGGTTTACAAAATATTTAAACTTATTTATAACTTTGCAACCTAAAACAGTGTACTGGTAAACAAGATTTAATGCAGTAAACAGAAATAATAGAGACAACATAGAAACACACCATAACACAAGATATTTAACAAGGAAACCCAGTGTGGGAAAAACCTCGGTGGGATTTGTGACCCACAATATTTACTAACTGGCCAATGAATAAATACTGCTTACAATAAGGGGCCTACACATGTAGGGAGGCCAACAACCTAGAGCTCACTGCTCAATGAAGAGTCATACTGACTACAAAATGGATTATTAAATCCAATACAATCTACTACTCAAAACAACATCTCTAATGCTAGGTTCAGTACCAGTTTAAGCTCAAATAGATACCTTAACCAAAAACGTTCACTGCCACTAAACAATTATTTTCTACCATACATATCATATATCTCCTCTCAAAATGACCTATAAGATCTCATACATATATGAGTCTTTTACAATATACCATGTCGACTTACAAAAGATAATTATGTTACAATAAACAAAAGTTCATCCCATGTTGGCTAGAGTGTCGGTATGCTTTGTTGTCGATGTAATCTGAATGCTGGTGTAAGTGCCTACCGGTGTATGAAGTTTGTGATTCCAAGCATGTAGAAACCTATTGCCTATAGGGTGCCAGTTGGTTGCCATCAATGACAACATCAACTATTCTCATAAGAGTGTATAATTCCAACAATCTCCCCCTTTGGCATTGATGGCAACATTCATGAGAAAAATCAAAACTGTTCTCCCAAAACTAAAATCCAAAAAGATGTGCTCCCCCTGAGCAAGTGATCTCCTCTGTACATGCATTTCTCTCTCCACTACTCCCCCTTTGACATCAATGACAAAGGATGTCATAAATAATCAAAAGAGTAAAAAAATGCTACCTCAAAGTCTGTAACTAGTTGGTTACTATCTAAAAGATGTCCGCCAAAACTAGATTTAGACTGTGCATAAACTTGTTGTTGTCAGTTAGAGTTGCCTCAGTTTGCTGGATCATACCGGCGAGATAGTGCATTTGCTGCTCCGGTGATCATTCTCCTTGAACTGTTGCCTTAGATAATTCAACTCTCTGAGTAATTAGATTATCCAACCTTGGACCAAGTTTACTTTTGAGTTCCCAGGCATTGGACCTTATCCTTGCCTTCTCTTTCTCAAGTTTCTCCAACTTCTCCTCAAAAACTATCATTTCCTGCTAAAAAACTGATATAAGTCCAGATGAACCTATTATATTATCTGCAATGTCATCAATTTCCTTTTGTGTCTTTTTTATCTCTTCTTCAATGTCCTCTATCAAACAGTGAGGTTTACATGCTTCTCTATATAGCTCCTTATACTCCAAAATTGTAAAATTAAATACCGGTAAATGTGTATCCAAGTGATCGGTATATTTCTTTATGGTGTTCTTAAAGAATGTGTTTTTCTCTTTGTCAACTCTCTCCTTAATGATATCCTCATTCACCTTATCTATAGTTATTACATTATCAACAATGAATTTGGACAATGTGTCCAATTTCCCTAAAGAATCATTAATGTGATATATCTTACAATTAGGTGCAATCATCTTCAAAATAGGTAATGTGTTATCAATTTCCATAAATGCTAAGGTAGTGCAATCAATAATACTCTTAATGGAGTCCAAAAGAACCTTTGTAATTTTAGTGGGTCTAAATTCACCTATAGATGTGCTTGGTTCGGCTGTAGGTTTCTTCTCAACAGATTTCTGACCAATTGCCTTCACTATATCCTCTTTACTTCACTTATATTTTCTTCTGGTGGATCTATCTATGTCTATACCTATGCCTTTAATGGTTTCTCAGTTTGATTAAGCTCCTCTGCAATTGTTGGTGTCACGGATTCAACATGAACCTCTGCCTCAGATTGTTTCTCTGTCAGTACTACTGTCGGTTTCTCAGATTCCGATGGCCCTATGCTAGTTGTCTTCTCCTTTGTTTGTTTCTTAGTCTCCTATTTCTCTGCTTGGGATGGTATCTCAGTTTCCTGAGAGTCAATAGCTTATGCTGGTTTCTTTGAAATCTTGTTGTTTTTAACACTATCTGCCTTAACCTCTGCAGTCTCTTTGTCCACCACAATGTTTATATTTTGTGTATCAACATTCATTGTAAAAGGTATCTCAGAACCCGGGTTAGTATCATCATGGGTTATACCTTTAGTAGCTATATCCAGTGGATTAGCTGTATGTACTGGTGATGTAGATGCTAATGGAGGGGTGTCTTGAGTTGGTGGAGGGATGTTATTTGTTACTTTTATAGAAGGTACACCGCCTACTTTACCTTTTCCCTTGTCCTTTTGATACACCTTGAATGTTTTTTCTACTTTCAGTCTGCTTCTTTCCTCTTGCTTTTCCTTCTCTACAAAGAATATGTCCCATTTATTTGCAGTCTCATCTACAATTTCCTTAACCCTTCCAGCCATCAGGCTCACTTGCCAGTGTCCACTAACAAATACTAACCGGTTAGCTTCAGAAATAAGCTCATCTATCTCTTCCTTAGAATTTACCAGATGTACAGCCAAGAGTGCTTGAACTTTCAACTTCTTGTCCAATTCCATCACAAATAGCCTTTTAGCTTCCAATCTCATGTACAAATCATTGGGTAACTCATCAATCACTTCTATCAAAAATTTCTTGTAAATATCTAAATGTAGAATAATGCTTTCTTCAATGGTGTTTTAATCAGAATCATTGGAAGAATTATACCATTTATTTACATCTACCAAATTACCTTCCTATATAATCTCATTTAGTAGATCATCTAGAGTAGGGGTAACTAGTGTCTGTTTCTTATTTGGTGCAAGCTTCTTCTACGGTTCCCTAACTGCTTGTTGCTTCTTCCTTAGTGTCCTAGTTTTCTTAGGTGAAGGAGATGGTACCAGTGGGGTTTTCCTTTTCCTTTCCACTCTCTTAAACCCAACAACCTTACCACTATCAGTATGAGAAGATATTACAACCGATGAAACATGTGCTTTAGGTTGCAATCCTTCAAGCTCACTTGTTGATATATCACCGATATTCATGACATTTTCTTTGATCTTCTTGACCTTCTTGGAGGCATCTTTGATAAAAATTTCTCTTCTTTTTGTCCTTTTTTGCATAGATACATTACTCTCAATGGTTTCTGCATTACCAAAGAATTTCTCAGATGGCTCCCTTGGTGCATCAAGTAGAGATTTAGCATATGTCTCCAGAACAGATAGGTCTACCTCATAACCCATCTCAGTAACCTAAATAGTTCTAGGGCTTACTGCTTCCATCCAAGTCTCATCTCGCTTAATGACAAAACAAATTTGCTTGTCATACTTATCAATTATGCTCTGTGGTAGTCTCTATCTTTCTCTCATCTTCATTTGAAATATTTTGAAGTAGGTTGTAATGTTCTTATCACAGTCAGTGCCCATAGCGGTGAAAGCTTCCAGTATCTATTTTCCTACCAGGATGTCATAACCAAAATCTTTGTGACCTATGTCGTGTATCTCTTTGGTAAAGTATAGCATCAGGCATACTAGTAGGTTTCCAAAATGGAAAGTACCTTTCTTATCTCCCTTAATCTTTTTTAAGTTATCAATTAGTTCATCTTTAAGCCATTCATACACATCAATCTTAGCATTATTGTTCACCATCTCATATGCACTGTGAATACAAAGGCTAGAAACATAATTCAATCTATTTGCATGTGTTGCTTTGTATCCTAGTACCATACTTACATATTTCACATTTATATCCTTAACATCATTCACTCTAAGTGATCTGTTATCATATTTGGCTCCGGTTAACTCCATAACTCCTTTGTTAGGTATTTTATTGGTTTTATCAGGCCTACTACCGGTTGAAGGTAAACCAGTAACTGCCTTAATTGCTTCCTTGGTTATTTTGCAAACTGAATCTAACCATATGAACTCTCCATGGACTCTGCCTAATACAAGTCTTACAATTTCCTTTGGAAATTCAGGAATGTTCATAATCTCTACAAAACCTAAGTCTTCCACAATATTATGTTTAGGTTTAATCACACCATTTCCATTGGTAATAACCTCATTAAATATTTTCTTCAGATCCTCAGTCCCTAGGTTTTCTATGTTGCAATGTATGTAGATTCTAGGGTCTTCTCCAAATGTACACCCTTCGGAATTTTCGAAAAAGCTCCGACAGAATCATCCTGTTTTACAATCTCGGGGATAATCTTAAACATGGGTCTAGGGTGTTTGACATTTTCCACAATGGTAGGTTTTTTCAATAAACTCAAGAACAAAAGACGAGGTTGCCATTTCAAAAGATAAATACCTCTTAACCAAAATTGTGAATGCCTAAAAATCACTTTGCAGCTTTGCCTTAAAATTCCCTTGCTTAGTTTCGTGCTCTCTGATTGTTTGAATGCTTGGTGAGTTGAAAATTAGGGATCTTCGATTTTATATAATGAAATATCTTTCAACAACTACATTAAATGCTCACCATTTAAGTGAAAACTTAACACAGTTGCCGGTAAAGAAGAAATGTATCTTCTCACCATCAACCGAGGGTAGAATGCATGATTTTCAACTTGCTGCAATACCCCCTAAGGACTATTCCTCAGTTAGCTGAAGAATCTCCTGTTTGTGGAGGATTAATCTATTCTACTGGTGCAAAGATAGTTTCATCAGTTCTCTAATCACTCTTCTTAATCCATTGCTTTGAAAATTCTTTCTTTACTTCATTTACCTTTTCTTTTCCCTTCACACTAGATCCATTATTGTTCGCTAGTGTATTCTTGCTTCTACAGAATTTTCCAATATGTCCAATCTTGTTACATGCATAACAAGTTACATTATTCCTCTAAATAGCCTTTCCATATCCTTGACCGGTTTGTGATATGCATTGATTAGATAAATGCCCAAATCTACCACAAACATAACATTTCACATTCATTCTGCAATTTTATGAATTATGACCAACTTTGTTGCATTTGGAACATTGACCGGTGGGTGAGTTTGTATTCTAATTATTTCTAAATCTACACTGATTTTCTATATGACCATACTTGTTGCAAATGAAACATTTCCCATTAAATTTATAAGCATTAGGTTGTCTTACTGGTTTGTTCTGATCTTGATTATTTGCAATACTGGAACTTTCTCCAATTTCAAATCCAAGTCCATTTGTATCTCCATCAGGTTTCTATCTTTTAAGCATGTCATCAAGTTTTTCTGAAAATTTCTTGAATTTGTCTTTGTGTTCATTTGCAATGACCAACTCATATTCTAGAATTCCAACTTGTCTCACAAGCTCATCTTTATCATGTTGCATGCAAATCAGATCTATCTTCAACATATCATTTTCATGACCAAGTCTCAGATTTTCATTTCCTGCGTCATAAAGTCTCCTAGTCAAGTCTTCTTCATTATTCTTTCTATCTTCAATATCCTTACATAACCTCATAGCCATATCTTGCATTTCATTCTTCACATTAGTGCTCTCTTGTCTCAACTTATTTGCAATATCTCTAAGAGTTTCCTTTTCATTATCATCATTTTGTATTTCCTCATGAAGTTCCTTTCTCTTATTTTTTACTATAACAAGGTTCTCCTAAATTCCTTTAATGAATTCATGTGCAATCCTTAGATTGTCTTCAAGTTTGATATTCTTCATTTTTTCTGCATCAAAATCTTCAAGAGCTCCTTCCAACTGTTTTCTTAAGTTCTCCATCTGTACCGACGTCAGAATCTCCCTCAAGTTGTTAGGATTTTGCAAATAGAGGACCAAGCTCTGATACCAATTGTAGATTCAATGATAGTCCCAAAGAGACTGAGAGGGGGGTTCAATTAGTGTCTAACCGGTTTACAAAATATTTAAACTTATTTATAACTTTGCAACCCAAAACAGTGTATCGGTAAACAAGAATTAATGCAGCGAATAGAAATAATAGAGACAACATAGAAACAAACCATAACACAAGATATTTAATGAGGAAACCCAATGTGGGAAAAACCTCGGTGGGATTTGTGACCCAAAATATTTACTCATTGGCCAATGAATAAATACTACTTACAATAAGGGACTCGCACATGCAGGGAAGCCAACAACCTAGAGCTCACTGCTAAATGAAGAGTCACATTGACTACAAAATGGATTATTAAATCCAATACAATGTATTTCTCAAAACAACATCTCTAATGTCAGGTTTAGTACTGGTTTAAGCTCAAATAGATACCTTAACCAAAAACCTTCGCTACCACTAAACAATTATTTTCTACCATACATATCATATATCTCCTCTCAAAATGACCTATAAGATCTCATGCATATATGAGTATTTTACAATATACCATGTCAGCTTACAAAAGATAATTATATTACAATAAACAAAAGTTCATCCCATGTCGGTTGGAGTGCCAATATGCTTTGTTGTCGATGTAATTTGAATGCCGGTGTAAGTGCCTACCGGTGTTGGTGTCTGTCGGTGTATGAAGTTTGTGATGTCAGTCATGTTGAAACCTATTGCTGGTAGGTTTCCAGTTGGTTGCCATCAATGAAAACATCAACTATTCTCATAAGAGTGTAGAATGCCAATAGTCACTTGACTTCTTTCTCATTGGGGGAGTATGGTGCAGGAGCACCTAGTTTTGAGTGCATTTTCTACATTTTGGGGTGTTAGTCTTTAGGTTGATTTTGGTTTGTGAATAATGGACTACTCATAGGTCCACATGTGTGTTTTCTATGCATTTGGAGTTTGAATGTCAATGGGATCATGCATTTACTCATTTTTGGCTTATAAGCCCTTGTAAGCCTAAAATGGCATAAACGTGCATTTTGGTGTCAAAAATCTTGTAAATCCTTATTTGGCATGGAGACGTGTCATTTTATTAGGTTTTAAGTCATCCTAGGTGGTTTAGAATGAGAAACAAAGCATGAAATGCAAAAATGCACTTTTTGGCAAAAGTTATCAATGTTGCTTGACAACTTTTTGCAAGTTTGAGAAAATCGGTGATTAAGGCTACCGATGGAGAGTTAGTTAGGACCAAAATGGCATATAAATTCCCTAAGTATGAATGTAATGAGGTTGGTGAACACCTAGAGAAAATCATAATACATTTTGAAGACCATTTTCTAATTTTTGTCTGGTATTTTCTCAAATTTGGAGCAACAATTTGTACTTAATGGATTAATTTCATTATTGTTCTTTGATAATTGATTGGTACATGTTATTGTAGTTCTCACAAAGCATTTGAGTCAGTCTTTGATGCAGGTTTGAATTGATATTTTGATTTTGATAGCTCTCGGCCTGAGCAAGGGTTTTAGAGGCCCAAACATGGTTCTAGCTTGAATTCCTTTGAGTTTCTCTCAATAACCCTTGGGAATAGAGCCATGGAACCTTTATACAATGTAAATAATCTTTCTTTTCACTTGGAGCTCATTGAAATGCCATTGGACATCATTTCCTAGGTGAACACAATCATAGCCCAGTTAGGAAGTGATTGAAATTTTGCAAGTGTTTCAGGGATGAGCAAATTTGGAGTTGCTAAGTGTTTGGGATGAGCAAGTGGGGTGTGGTAGATCCTATGTGGAAGTTTGGAGGTGTGGCAGATCAGGGAAGACATTAAACCCTTGGAAGAAGACCAAAAAGACACCAAACCCTTCAAAACATGCCATTTTCAGGTTCTGTACCTGTACGGACAGACCTAGTTTCCTCACTTCCTGAATCTCAAATTTCTTCCAAAAGGGTACTCAAATAATAAATTATTTTTCCTAATTATTTGGGAAAATATTGAGTAATTCGACAAAAATTGGTTAGGTAGGGCTAATTGGGGCTCTAGGGCTACTAGGCCTAGAAAATAGGGAAAAGGAGTGATGGAGAAATGAGTGAAACCCAAACGTAAAACCAATTGATTGGTTTGGAAAAAGTTTAAGGACACCTACTACAACCCCTACAATCATATACTAGAAGTTTGATAGAGTAAGGTTGGACTTACCCTTGTGAATCTCAACCATGCCTGAGCAGTCAGTGAGCACATTCTGATTGGGAGCACTCCTAGAGAGTTTGCAAGTTTTGATTGGTTGCTAGACTAGTGCAAGGTGAAGAGAGACCACTAAGAGAACACTCAACTTCTTATTGGGATAGGCTTGACTTTCTTTGAGTACCTATCCCCATCAATAGGTGATCGAATTGGGTTTGTGAAAGAGGTTTAACACCTCTGGTATTGAGCTTAATCGGAACTATACTCAGGCATTCTAGATTATTGTCTGGATTTCTTTGTAGTCAGTGAGGCTCCTTTTGTGATGAGCAATGTTCTCTAGGAAGTTTTCCTTGCTGCATGTGTAGGCCCCTCTTATTGTAATCACATACTTACTGCACAAGTATTATCTGACTGTGGTTGGGCTTCCGATCATGGTTTTTCTCTTTACCGGGTTTTCCACGTACAAATCTTGGTGTCATGTGTTATGGATGGTTGGTTAATTATTCTGTAATTTATGTTTATGCTTAACTATTACATCTGCTATTCTAGTATTTGGTTTATGCATTCTAGTAGAAGGTTATGTGAGCTTAAAGTTTTATAATCTATTGACAACTGATTCAGCCCCCCTCTGAATTGTCCATCGATTATCCTAACAGAAAAATGTAACCATTATTCACTAACATCTAGATATCAAATCTTAAGGAGGACAAGTAAGTTTCCATTCTTATGCTCCAGAAGGCATAGTTGGTACCATAAAAGATAGGTGCTTTAGAGGGGGGGGGGTGGTGAATCCGTGTTTTTCAAAAAAAATTAACTATATGTGATAATACTAATACTAAAAACTAATTACTGAGAGGGAGGAAAACTCAATGTGGGAAAAACATAAGTGAAAATAGCTACTAGAGTCTACTGCTCCAATCCAAACTCATAGTAAATAACAGTTTACAATATGTTTTAGGGTACCAACCCTTTATATTCAGAGCACCAACTTAAGGCGCACCTACTCAAAGGAACACCTACCCCTTCTCTGAGCACCCACTCAGAGAAATTCCAATAAGATTCAGGTTTACAATGATACAGCCAAGTTACAAATGAAATTTGTAACACTACAAAATTCTCATATCTTGAGAATGACTCTCTCTAATTTTGAGGATTACACCCTATCAGTTCTTTACAAATAGTTCTTTGTTCTTCTTCTTTGTTCTATATTCTTTTGTCTTCTTTACTCTGCCTTAGCTTCACCTATCTTGGGCTACTCTCTCTCCTCAGTCTTCTGCTGCTACAACAACCCTCACTGCTCTGTTTCTACAACTTTCCACACTCTATCTCATTCGGCGATGCACTTCGCTTTAGCACATAACATCTCTCACACTATCAACTTCAAGAGATGTCATTAGTTTGACTGATGTCTCTTTCTCATCTACTCCCAACGAATCATATCAGATTGCTCTATCTACTGTCAAGTCTCTTTTCAACAAGATCTTATTCTCTCTCTGCAGAATGATTTCAAACTGTCTGCATACATTAAATGTGTTTCATCTATCTTCAAGTCGATCAATACATAGATTAATAAACTTAGTAATCTCAATCTTCTCTTCAAGGATACAGTTTGCAGTAGATTGGATGACCCTGCTCTATTTTCTTCTTTTTGGTCTCTATACTACTTATCTTCTGCACTAGGTTGCTATTTTTAGCAAACTTGATCTGTCCAACAGATCTGATCAAACCACAGTTGATCATCTCGATCCCATCAACAGACTAAAACAGGTTCACCATTAATGTGTCCTTCATCCTCTATCAACCTACTTTGAACATATCAACAACAACTTCTATCATCACTGACTTTTGCATATCAGATTTCATTATCGACCACTTTGGGGCCACTTGTCTTCATTTTATGCATCCACTTCATTTGGTCAATGTTGGTCAGCTGCCACATAAGCCTTTGCATCTATTGGCATGCAAACATGTCGTCCAAATCACTTAGTCAATCCAAGTCAACTATCCATGTGGATCTCTGAGTCTATTGGCTCAGAAAAAAGACCATTCATCTTATCGACAAGCGTTCTCTGATTCGCTTCGTACATGCCACATCATTGGGTCAAACATGGTCAATTCCTAGGTGGACTATCGAGCTTCTCAGATCCTTTGAACTTTATATTGTGGTTGATCTTCATGTTATGTGCCTCGCATGATAAGCTTCAAGAGGCCTTCCTCTTTCTTTGTTAGCCCGCATCTCATTTGCATGGTCTCTCAACACATGCGGGATAAGACTTCTCTCTATTGTCTTTTCTTGTCCTTGTCCCACACTTTATTCCTTAACATTGTTTCTCCTCATAGAATAAGCTTTGTCTTCCCTTGACAAGCATCTTCTTGTCCCGTGGCCCTCTCCTTATCCTCATAGAGACGCGCGAGATAAGGAAACCTTTCCTTTATACGCTTATCCCGCAACAATTTTCTTGTTGTAGTTAACCCTCATGGGATAAGGTATCTCTCAACGATATGCTTTCACTCATTAGCTTGTGCAACATTTAATGCACATCTTAGCCTCTGCAGAATAAGGGAATCCACAAACTTCCCTTTAGTTTCTTGTCCCGTGACATTTGTTGATCACTTTTAACATCTAGGGATAAGAGGAAACATCTCTTTGCTTTGACCTCCTTTGACTTTCTTATCCCGAACAACCACAGTTGAACACTTTTAACAATATGGGATAAGAGGGACCACTTTAAACAAGTCACATTTTGACTATCACGGGATAAGGTAGAATACTATTTTTTCCTCTTAAATGTTATCTCGCACGACAAACACATGACATTTTCAACACTGTAGGATAAGAGGGACTGCCTTGTTCATTCGAACATAAGTTATCCCGCAAGGTCAAAAATCTCTCTTAGGAATGCTACGGGATAGGAGGATAGTCTGATTGACTAGTCAACGATGTTATCCCGCAGGGTCATTTAACCCTCATCATTTGAATACACCACAGAACCCACATATGCATGTGAACCAAATAGCTACTGCCACATGGAAATCATGACATGTGACCCGATGACTATTGCTAACATGATCAATATGTGAAGACGGTGAATGTAGTCAACACCTCTTTAGAAATTAGTTGAAACCCATGTAGCATAACATGACATGTTATGCGTGACTGCTTCCTACTTTTCAGTGACCTGCAATATCTGAACACCCCTTGACATCCTTTTGACATCAATGAAAATAATGCCAACATGTGGTATATTCTTGGGCACCTCTGCTTGTTTTGAATGTTGTGTTGCATTGGTTTTGATTCTTACCTTGGCACGTGAGGATTTGCATTGGGTTTGTTCATCTAGCAGATGTGTTTTGGGCCAACTAGTGTTTCATCTACATGTTACCTTATTGCCAAGCCTGAAGGATGTGTGATAGCACATGAATTATTTTAAAATTTATTTGAAAGAAGTGATATGATATTTTTAGGTCTAGTTCATCACTTAGATTAGACTACCTTCATCACATTTATATTTTGGTGGCAACTTGATAGGACCTATGTTTGTCCTTTCCTCTAGTTGACCTAGTTGATGTTTACAGTGAAGATGGTATATATAGAAAATCAAAGAGATCTTGATGGTGTGGATGAGTGTGTGAATCAATGTGTACACTAAGCTTACATGATATATCATTTCCAAAGTTAGTGATAGAAATTTGAGGTAGAAGAAGTGAGTGGTGATTGTTGTGAAGTTGGTTGCTTGAGATAGAGATTCAATGACAACTTCATACTTGTAGATTGTCGAAGATAACATTTTCTAAAGGCTTATTCCTTTTGATTCCTACATTCATGTACCTTTCCCAAAGATGATGATTCTTCTCTACAAGTTTTCTATCTTGCCCTGAGGTTGTGTGTCTTAGCCTACAAGTCCCTTGTTTCTTTCACTGGGATAATGCATCTCAAATTGCAAGTCCTTCAAGGAGTAGTGCACTTTCTTGACAATGATCCTAAAACAATATTATAATCTTATTCATATATTATGAGTTGATTCTTACAGTGGTTTTTTTCAGTTTGGGGTTTCACTTAAATTTAGTGTTCTCTTGTGCATGATGGTTCAGTCTTTTATCTTTCATTGTTGCTAATAAGATTAAGACTAAGTTGATAGTGAATAAAGTTTAAGTAATTGATCAAGACTAATTCACCCCCCTCTTAGTCCTCGAGTGTGTTTAACACTTTTAGAGGTTGTGACAGCACAAATCAATTAGGAATGATTGCATGGTGTTCGCAAATGCACACTCTAATGAGAAATTGTGGGTGATTGAAGGTATTGTCATTGATGACAATCTTATAATCATATGTTATCTACAGGCCTTGTGCATGATGATTCAGTCTTTTATCTTTCATTGTTGCTAATAAGATTGAGACTAAGTTGATAGTGAATAAAGTTTAAGTAATTGATCAAGACTAATTCACCCCCCTCTTAGTCCTGGAGTGTGTTTAACACTTTTAGAGGTTGTGATAGCACAAATCAATTAGGAATGACTGCATGGTGTTCGCAAGTGCACACTCTAATGAGAAATTGTGGGTGATTGAAGGTATTGTCATTGATGGCAATCTTGTAATCATATGTTACCAGTAGGCATCGGCACTAGCAGACTCTACACCAGCATACAGTTCACCAGTACCAAAAAGATTGATTACCGCCACCATGGCCGACAGGAATTTTGTTTAATTGTATTTTGTATTTAATTGTAAAATCTTTTTGTAAGCCAACATGGCAGATTGTAATAAGACTCATATAATTATGAGATCTTATAGATCATTTAGAAGAAGAAGATATGGTTAGATTATTGCAGACCTAATGTGTGAATTGTAAGGCAGATTTTGGATAAGGGTTTATGATTATTATAGAGCTTAAACTGGTACTAAACCTGGCATAGTAGATGCTGATCTGAAGCAGTACATGACATTGGATTTGTATAATCCATTTTTGTAAGTCAGTGAGACTTCTTTTGTAATTGAGCAGTGAGCTCTAGGCACTTGGCCTTCCTGCATGTGCAGGCCCCTATTGTAACAGTAATATTCTCTTATTGGCCGGTAAGCGAATATTGTGGGTCACAAATCCCACAGAGGTTTTTCCCACACCGGATTTCCTCGCTAAAAATATTGTGTTATGGTGTGTCTTTCATGTTGTGCTTATTGTTCTTATTTACTGCATTAATTTTGGTTTACCGGTATACACTTTTGGAATACTTTTCATATAATAAGTTCAGAAAATTCACTAACCGGTCAGATATTGATTCACCCCCCCTCTCAGTATCTTTGGGAATACTAACAATTGGTATTAGAGCTTGGTCCTCTATTTTCAAAAGCCTAACAACTTGAGGAAGATTCTAACACCGGCAGAGATGGAAAACTTGAGAAAGCAATTGGAAACAACTCTTTCAGACTATGATGCAGACAAAGTGAAGAATATCAAACTTGAAGATGATCTGAAGGCTGCATAGGATATCATTCAAGGACTTCAAGAGAATCTCACTATTGCAAGAAACAAAAGAAGAGAACTTTGTGAAAAGCTATAGAATGATGATGATGAAAAAGAAACTCTTAATGATCTGGTGAACAAACTGAGACAAGAAAATAGTACAATGAAGAATGAGATGTAGGATGTGACTATGAGATTTTGTAAAGAGACTGAAAAATCGAAAGAAGAATGAAGATGACTTGACTAGAATAATCAATGATGCTGCAAATGAAAATTTAAGACTCGGTCATGAGAATGATATGCTAAAAATGATGAATACTAAGAGGAGGGGGGGGGTGAATTAGTATGCCAAAAATATTTGCACTTAAACACTTTGCAAGACTGACAGTAAACCAGTTAACAAACATGAAAACCAAATAGCTAATAATGCATTCACCCACAGAAGCACAAACACCATAACACAAGAGATTTTGATGTGAAAACCCAAATGGGAAAAACCACGGTGAGATGGAACTCACAAGTAACTATCTGCAGAATAGAAACCAGACCAGTTAAGGTCAAAAGTTAAAGTCTTACAACGTTCTTCACCAGAACAGATCCTATTAGGAATCTCAATCTCTGTTAGGAGATAAGTCTGATTAAAGACTACCTTGCTAGAGGATTTTAGATCCACAGATGTGAGCCACCTTGTTAAAGGATTTACAAGAGGCTTTTGGGCCTACCCGGTTAAGGGCTACAAACTTGTCAAAGATGTGAGTAATCAACAAGTGAGTGATCAAGCAAATAGCACTGATTGCTTGGTTAGATCCTTGATAGCTTGATCTTAATGCATTACAACATTACTTCAATCTTCTACACATGCATAGTCTCTCTAACTCTTCAGCTACCTTGAACCCTAGTAACAACATCAACCTCAACAACAACAACCTTAGAACCCTAGACATGATGTCCTTATAAAGGAATCTGATTTCATGTCGGTCCAATAGGATTACAATACAATTTCCTAGGTTCAATGCATTTGGAAATATCTGGTAACACGACACAAAAAGAACCACCAGAGAGTTTGCACCGTCAAATGATCGATGGATGGTAACTCATCACAAAATGTCAATTGGTAACTCATCACAAAGTATAACCGGTTCATACAAAATACCGGTTTCCAGTTTGTCAAAATGAAGACTGGTAAAAATGTGTTATGCCACTTTAATCCCTCATACCGCTTAGGGTCGACATGCCGCTTCAGACTGGTAAACACATTCTGCAAAACATCAATATCTAAATACTATAATACAACATACCGGTTGGAACAAATACCGGTTGTGCTCTAACTCACACATATAAAGAGGATCTTAATGCAAGTGTGTGTCCATCAATGACAATCACAACATGAACATAAAAAATGCCAACAAAAAACTCCTTTCTCAGGTTGGAGTTTGATTCATTCAACTTGTTTACTTCTGCAATTAGAGCTTCCATGTTTGCTTCATTTGCAGAACTATTTTTAGATAGCTTCATCAGCTTTTCTGCATGTTCTCTCCTTTTTGCTTGAGATGCCTTGTATTTGACCATAAGATTATCATAGGCTTGCTCAGACTGAGTGAGCCGTTGAGTAAGTCCCCTCAAGGTGTATTCCCCCATATATCTTTCCAAGTGGTTAAACTTAAAGGTTGGCTCTGATACCAATTGATGAATACTAAGAGGGGGGGGTGAATTAGTATGCCAAAAATCTTTGCACTTAAACACTTTGCAAGACTGATAGTAAACCAGTAAAACAATTTAGCAGACAAACCAGTTAACAAACATGAAAACCAAATAGCTAATAATGCATTCACCCATAGAAGCACAAACACCATAACACAAGAGATTTTGACATGGAAACCCAAATGGGAAAAACCACGGTGAGATGGAACTCACAAGTAACTATCTGCAGAATAGAAACTAGGCTGGTTAAGGTCAGACTGGTTAAAGTCTTACAATGTTCTTCACCAGAACAAATCCTATTAGGAATCTCAATCTCTGTTAGGAGATAAGTCCGATTAAAGACTACCTTGCTAGAGGATTTTAGATCCACAGATGTGAACTACCTTGTTAGAGGATTTACAAGAGGATTTTGGGCCTACCCGGTTAAGGGCTATAGACTTGTCAAAGATGTAAGTAATCAACAAGTGAGTAATCAACAAGTGAGTGATCTAGAAAATAGCACTGATTGCTTGGTTAGATCCTTGATAGCTCGATCTTAATGCATTACAGCATTACTTCAGTCTTCTACACATCCATACTCTCTCTAACTCTTCAGCTACATTGAACCCTAGTAACAACATCAACCTCAACAACAACAACCTTAGAACCCTAGACATGATGTCCTTATAAAGGAATCTAATTTCATGTCGGTCTAATAGGATTACAATACAATTTCCTAGGTTCAATGCATCTGGAAATATCTGGTAACATGACACAAAAAGCACCGCCAGAGAGTCGGCACCGTCAAACGATCGGTGGATGGTAACTCATCACAAAATGTCGATTGGTAACTCATCACAGAGTATTATCGGTTCATACAGAATATCGGTTGCCGGTTTGTCAAAATGAAGACTGGTAAAAATGTGTTATGCCACTTTAATCCCCCATACCGCTTGGTATCCACGAACCGCTTGGAGCCGACATGCCGCTTCAGACCAGTAAACACATTCTGCAAAACATCAATAGTCTAAAGACTATAATACAACATACCGGTTGGAACAAATACCGGTTGTGCTCTAACTCACACATATAAAGAGGAACTTAATGCAAGTGTGTGTCCATCAATGACAATCACAACATGAACATAAAAAATGCCAACAATCTCCCCCTTTGGCATTGATAGCAACACTTAGGAAAATAAAATTTTGACATCTAAGTGTTTTACAAAAAAAACATGCCATTAGAAAAATTGCTACATGCCATTAGCAAAATTGTTCCCCCTAAGCATATACACTATCCCTTTAACAATACAATATATAACAATTTTGCATATAGAGCATAAACATTTAGATATCAGAGCATATATCAAAACATATAGCAAAAATTTAAATCTAGATACTTCTCCCCTATACTTCTCCAAAATAGATAGAGTACTTCTCCCCCTTTGCCAACAATGACAAAGTACCGCTGAACAATCGTATTTCCATTTGATATTAAAAATAATAAAAGTTTATGACAACAAGGAATAACTTGTCAAAAATAGATTTATAGTCCCGCAAGAATTGTTTCATCGATAGAGACCAGGACTCAAGTAGGGAGGTGGCTACTTCTTTCTCTGATTGCATTTGGAAGACATGTTCTTCCATGGCATCAACTATGCTCATCTCCTGTGTAACTGTCAAGGTATCCAGGTTCAGATAACACTTCTGAAGAATTTGCAAACGTGGGAGTAGAACGAGTTGTAGCTCCTACAAATCTCTAGACCATGTGCTGATCTCTTGCTCCATTTTGGTTGACTGGATGTGAAACCGGTGAACAGTTTGCCCATAAGTTGTAAAGGAATCATAAGGCGTCTTGAATGTGCTCATGTAGGACTGTAAGTTTGTTTGAAGCTTTTGCTTCTGAGCTAGCGCATCATCATAGAACAGATGGGGTTGACAAATTTTGCTAAGTAGCAAATTCCCCTCATCTAGAGCGTCCCTTATATCCTTTTGTTCTTTCTTTAGTTCAGTCTGGAGCTCATTCAACTTCTTCACCAGAGCTATATTAAGAGATTTTTTATGCTCCTTCTTGACATTAGCCTCTGCTACTTCTTCAAGGCTCTGCACCTGATCATCTACTACTGTGCATAGGAGCTTAAGTCTAGCTAGTGATGAATCGGTGTTTGGAAGATTTGTACTGGGTATCAAACCGATAAGCGTATCCACAGCTGCTTGGATTAGATTATGCTCCTTCTTCCATCGAATGATTTCAAGGCACTCTTGAGCTACCTTGATGCTCTGCATTAGTTCCATTTCACTTGTAGACTAGAGATCTATACGACTGGTGAGATCATCCGGTTTAGCTTGACTCCCGGTTGCCTTCGGAGTCTCCATCTAGGTGCTCTTTGCTGCTTCTCCTACCTTGTCCTCTTCCATTTTCTTCTTCTCCACTTCTCTCCTCTTCTCTGCTTCCTTGTCTTCCTCAGCAATTTTTCTTTTCTGCTTCTTCTCCTGTTCCTTATCTTCTTCTTCCTTCTTCTTCTTCTCCTCTTCATCCTTTTTCTTCTTTTCTTCTTCTTCCTTTTTCTTCTTCTCATCTTCATCCTTTTTCTTCTTTTCTTCTTCTTCCTTTTTCTACTTCTCTTCTTCTTCCTTTTTCCTCTTCTCTTCTTCATCCTTTTTTCTCTGCTCTTTTTCATCCTTCTTCCTCTTCTCGGCCTCTTCCTTTGCCACTTCCTGTCTATCCTCGGCTTTCTTCTCCTATTCAGCCTGTTTCTCTTGTCTTGTTGTCTTAGATGGTATCTCCTAGGTAACATCTTCTCCGTCCAGGGCATCGACATCAATAGCGTCGACTAGTTCATCAACCGGATTTCCTTCATCATCAAGTACTTCACCCAGTTTGGATATAACCGGTTCTTTCTTAGCTTGCCGGTTGGATTCAGCCACTTGATGCATCTTCAGAGCATCTAGAGCACAAGTGTGTGCATCCTTGAGCACTTCCTTACCTTTTCCTTCCAATAACAGGAGTCTTCTTCTTCTCATGAAGAAAATACCTTTGAATTTGTTCATTACATCGAACAGTTCTGAATTTGATACATCAGGAAAATGTTTAGCAAAATTTTTTTCTCTCATTTCCTGTTCCTGCTCTATGGCAATGCGTCATTTATTGTTTAAGGACTTATACAAAGAATCCGGTGTTTCAGATCTAATTTCTAAAGGGGACCGGTCATTAACACATAAATATTGTATTATTTCTTTTTCCACCGCCTCCCTTTCATCATCACTAAAGTCATCAAAATAATCAATTAAATCATTCAATACTTTTCTCCTAATGTTTTTGATAGTTCTTTGACAATGTGTCAAAGGTTTGTAGGAGGAGATATCAATATTTACCAGTGCAGATGATGTCGGTTCATTCTTTGTTTTCTTTCTTGTCTGTCTTGCCTTCTTGGGCTGCTCCTTAGACATAGTTTCCTCTAAGTCCGGAGAGTTGCTTTTTGTCTTCCTTTTCCTCTCAAAGACTTTAGCCAATGTTGCTTCCAGTTTCTTTTTGGCTAGTGATCACTTGGTCACTTTTGGAGTTGCAGTAGTAACTGGTGCAGATGCTGCAGGCACTGCCTTTGCCTTCTTTACTGCAGGTTCTTTTCCTTTCTTCACAGAGGGTTCCTCGACCGGTGTAACCCTTTCCAGATAGGTTCTGGTCCTCTTTGCCTTAGGATCAAGAGGTGAGGCAATAAGGGTAGAGGCATACCCTTCTAGCATATCATACATCACCTCATAGCCCATTGGCTCCACTTCTTCCATTCTAGGCTCAATAGCCTCCATTATGCATTTATCCACCTAAATGGTGAAACAGATGTCATCTTCATATTTCTTGATGATATCACCTGAGATCCTCATCCTTTGGCTCATTTTTCATCTGAACTCATCAAAATACTTGTTCAGAACTCCAGGATAACTGGTTCCCACTGCTTGCAAACTTTCCTTTATTTGTTTGGTAACCGGTTGGTTCGCAGACCACTGAATGTCTCCCACTACTGGGAAGTATCCTTGAAAGTAAAAGAACAATCCAACCAATAGTTGTCCAAACTTGAACTTTAGTGCATTATCTTGTTTGATTGATTTCAGGTTCAATAGGAGTTGCCTCCGCATACCGGTGCATAGGTCAAATGATGCATCCTCCTTTATCATCTGGTAAGTGGCATTTACCGCTGCAGCAGATACAGAGTTTATTCTGCTGGCTGAGAACATCCGGTAACCAATCACCATACATGCATACTTCACCAGATCATCCTTGATTGAGTCACTCACTGAACCAGTGAGCTTGGACATTTCAATTTTGCTAACCGTCCTTAGGGTTGGCACATCCCCTGTATTGCAGAAACTGGTGACTGCATGAACTGTCTGTGGCATGATATCATGCATCCTCTCCAGGTACATCTTGTCACTGTGGAATCTGCTCAAAATGATCCTTATGTGATCCTCTATAAAATCTTCCAGGAAATAGACAACATTGTGGAGTTTCTTCTTCTCCAAGATATTATACTCTAGTTTGATTTTCTTATCCTTGCCACAAAACAAACCTAACTGGGAGTGGATAGCTAGAGACCCTAGGTCTTCAATCTTGTAGTCTATGTAGTCAAAAATTCCCTCTTCTACTATCACACCAGTTGGAACTTGTGATAGAGCATTATACTTGGACTTTCGTTGAATAAAACTTTCAGACTCAATGGATGCACTAGAACTGGTATGAGATGCGGAAGCCGTGATAGAAACTTTAAGAACTTCGAGAAATACCTTTTTAAAACATGTGAATTTAGGGCTTTCCGATTCTCCTTCACTCCACACTCCGTCGATTGCTGAATCACCGCTTTGTGTTCTCCACTTGACCACTTGTAGTTTGAATTTGAATCTCCTTCGCGGTTTGTCAATTTCTCAAGATCTCAGCTCAAATCGCCTTTTCGTCGCTCTACTCTTTAAAAAACTTTTCTTCGCTTGAAATCAGATAGTGAGAAATGATTTGAAAAATGCCTTTAAACATATCTCTCACCTACCACCATTAATGCTTCTCTATTAGGGCATAAACCCTAATTTGCCTTTTTACCATTTCCGGTCTTCTACCAAGTGACAGGTATCACATACCGATTAAGGTCTTTTACCGGTGTTAACCGGGGGTTCGAAACATTTTGCTGTTTGCTCCCCCTAAGCTTTTTTGAAGCTTAGTTTGTCGGTTCCGTGATTTCCACACTAGGTGCAGAAACCGGTTCCTCTTGTAACACCGTTGGTTTCTTCTTCTAGGTTTTGTTCATATCCGCTTGAATGGTGTCAACATCAATGCCTCCTTCCGGAGTGACTGGTATATCATCAGATATGTTCTTTCTTGATCTACAGAATTTGGCAATGTGACCCGGTTTGTTGCAGTGATAGAAGACTAATCCAGGTGCTCTCCAAGGTCCATTGTTCATATTTCCATTCTTCCTTCTGCATGTTGTAGCAGTGTGACCATGATCATGACAAATCCAACAGCTTGCTCTCCATCCGGTTGCTGCTTGATAGCCACCGCTTCTTGGCTGATGATTGAAGACATTAAACTGGTTGTGATTCTGATTCACAAAAGGTTCAGGACCAACTCCTTGGGTCCTCTGAGGATATCTTCCAGTGTCATTCATGACAGACTTGCATTCAAATGCTCTATGCCCATACTTGTTGCATGCATAACAGTTACCATTGAATCTATAGGATCTAGGCTTATCATTTAGGAAATAAAGAAAATTGTTGTAAGCCTTACTCCTACACACATTCACAGTATGTCCTTCTTTAAGACAGTTAAAGCAAACAGGTTTAAACTTTTGCTTACCTTTATCCTTTGATGTCGGTTGTTTCTTTGATTCTCCAGCATTTGTACTAGAGGTCTCACCTTCCTCATGACCGAAATAGCCAAGTCCATTGGTATTCTTGACCGGTTTGGCAGATTCAAGCTTTTGCTCAAGCTTGACAGTACTCTTGTTGAACTTAGCAAGTATTTCCTTTGACTCAGAGAGTTCTTTGGAAATAGGAGCATTTGCTTCCATCAGGTTTTCATTCTTAGGGATGGCACTATTCAGTACACCTTGCATGTCATCCTTTTCCACTTTTCTAGCATCGAGTTGAGTAGTTAGGGCACTGATCTATTGTTTCAACTTGGAGATCTGATGATCTCTTTCTTTCACCAAATCTTCAGCTTTCCTCCGGTTCTCAAGCTCTTTACACATCTGGATAGTTAGTCCTTCCAACTCCTTTCTCGGGTTGGAGTTTGATTCATTCAACTTGTTTACTTCTGCAATTAGAGCTTCCATGTTTGCTTCATCTGTAGAACTATTTTCAGATAGCTCCATTAGCTTTTCTGCATGTTCTCTCCTTTTTGCTTGAGATGCCTTGTATTTGACCATAAGATCATCATAGGCTTGCTCAGACTGAGTGAGCCGTTGAGTAAGTTCCCTCAAGGTGTATTCCCCCATATATATTTCCAAGTGGTTAAACTTATAGAAAGGTTGGCTCTGATACCAATTGATGAATACTAAGAGGGGGGGGTGAATTAGTATGCCAAAAATCTTTGCACTTAAACACTTTGCAAGACTGACAGTAAACTGGTAAAACAATTTAGTAGACAAACCGGTTAACAAACATGAAAACCAAATAGCTAATAATGCATTCACCCACAAAAGCACAAACACCATAACATAAGAGATTTTGATGTGGAAACCCAAATGGGAAAAACCACGGTGAGATGGAACTCACAAGTAACTATTTGCAGAATAGAAACCAGGCCAGTTAAGGTCAGACCAGTTAAAGTCTTACAACATTCTTCACCAGAACAGATCCTGTTAGGAATCTCAATCTCTGTTAGGAGATAAGTCTGATTAAAGACTACCTTGCTAGAGGATTTTAGATCCACAGATGTGAACTACCTTGTTAGAGGATTTACAAGAGGCTTTTGGGCCTACCCGGTTAAGGGATATAGACTTGTCAAAGATGTGAGTAATCAACAAGTGAGTGATTTAGCAAATAGCACTGATTGCTTGGTTAGATCCTTGATAGCTCAATCTTAATGCATTACAGCATTACTTCAGTCTTCTACACATCCATACTCTCTCTAACTCTTCAGCTACCTTGAACCCTAGTAACAACATCAACCTCAACAACAACAACCTTAGAACCCTAGACATGATGTCCTTATAAAGGAATCTGATTTCATGTTAGTCCAATAGGATTACAATACAATTTCCTAGGTTCAATGCATCTAGACATATCTGGTAACACAACACAAAAAGTACCACCAGAGAGTCAGCATTGTCAAACAATCGGTGGATGGTAACTCATCATAGAGTATTACCGGTTCATACAAAATACCGGTTGTCGGTTTGTCAAAATGAAGACTGGTAAAAATGTGTTATGCCGCTTTAATCCCTCGTACTGCTTGGTATCCATGAACTACTTGGGGTCAACATGCCGCTTCAGACCAGTAAACACATTCTACAAAACATCAATAGTCTAAAGACTATAATACAACATACTGGTTGGAACAAATACCGGTTGTGCTCTAACTCACACATATAAAGAGGATCTTAATGCAAGTGTGTGTCCATCAATGACAATCACAACATGAACATAAAAAATGCCAACAAAAAATAGATCTAATTCACTTCGAACATGACAAAACTGAACTCACGAGATAGGAAGATTTCTTGGAAAATGAATTGGCTATTGCAAATCAACACATGGAGAAATTCAAGAAAAGTTCAAAAGAATTTGATGACATGCTAAAGAATCAGAAACCTAATGGTGATACAAATGGCCTTGGCTTTGAAATTGGTGAAAGCTCTGGTACTGCAAACAATCATGATCACAACAAACCGGTAAGACAACTTAATGCTTACAAATTTAATGGGAAATGCTTTAACTGTAACAAGTATGGTCATAGAGAAAATCAATGTAGATTTAGAAATTATCAGAACACTAATACACCCACTGGTCAATTTTCTAAATGCAACAAAGTTGGTCATAATTCAAAAAATTATAGAATGAATGTAAGATGTTATGTTTGTGGAAGATTTGGACACTTATCTAATCAATGCAGAACACATACCAACATAGGATATGGGAAAGTTATTCAGAAAAACAATGTGACTTGTTATTCTTGCAACAAGATTGGACATATTGCAAAATTCTGTAGAAGTAAGACATCACTAACAAATAACAAAGGACCCAACTTGAAAGGTAAAGAAAAAGTTGAAGAGGTAAAGCAAGAATTCTCAAAGCAATGGATTAGAAAGTCAGATCAAAATGTTGATGGGAATACTCCTCCACCGACAGAACATAGTATCACTCCATCAGCAAGAGATTCTTCATCTAACTGAAAAAAATCCCTTGGGGGTATGGCAACACATTAAAAACATGCTAATTTACCCTCGGTTGATGCTGAGAAGTTGAATTACTTCCTTACCGACAAATGAGTTAAGTTTTTGACTTAACCGACAGGCATTAAATTTGGCAGTTGGAAGAAATAACATTATAAAGCAAATGTTTTGGCTCCTTTTTCATTCACCAAGCATTCAAATCTCTAGAGAGCGTGAAAATCCCGAGTGAAGGAATCCTTAGAAAAAAGTAAAGCAGTTCATTCAAGCACTCATCCTAAAGGCAAATTAAGGTATTTATAACTATGGCTTCTTCATCTTCACCTGAATTTATTGCAAACCCTACTGTGACTGAAGTTATCAAGTGCCCTAGACCCATGTTCAAACTTATCCCCAAAATTGTGAAGAAAGATGATACCCTAGGAGCATTTTTGAAAATAGCTAAGGGAGTAGTTTATGCAGAGGATCCTAGAATGTATATACATTGTCATATTAAGGAACTAGGAGCTGAAGAAATAATGAACATGTATAGGACTGTAATTTGTGATGGAAATGGTAATGTCAAATTGGAACACAAGATAGTGGAAACCCTAGGCTTTGTGGACATTCTTAGTATCCCTTATTTTCCTAAAGATGTGATAAGAATAGTCCTGAGAAGAGTTCATGGAGAGTTCTTTTGGTTGGATTTCATCGATAAGATCACTAAAGAGGCAGTTAGGGCAGTAACATGCTTACCTTCCATCGGTAGCAGGCCTGACAGAACTAAGAAAGTTTCAAAGGACACCGTGATGACCTTATCGGGCACAACATTTGACAAAAGATCCCTAAGAGTAAATGATGTGAAGGACATCAATGTTAGATTTGTCAGTATGATTCTTGGTTATAAGGCTACACCTGCAAATAGACTAAACTCTGTCTCTAGCTTATGTATTAAAAGTGCATATGACATGGTAAATGATAATGCAAGAATTGATGTATGTGAAATGGCTTAAAGATGAATTGATAGACAACCTGAAGAAAATCAAAGGTGATAAGAAGGGAACTTTCAGATTTGGTAACTTGCTTGTGTTCTTAATGCTATACATTACTAAGGAAGTACCTGATATTGGTAGGAAAGACTTTGGTTTTGATATACCGGTAGGAAAGCAACTGTTAGACATACTAAACAACATGGGAGATGATAGAGAGAAAAATATAAATGAATATATTCAAACCTTGAAAGCAAGAATGAAGACAAGAATAAGGCTATCTCAAGAAATTGTTGATAAGTATCAAAAAGAGATATGCTTTGTGATCAAGAAAGATGAAATCTGGATGGAGGCAGTTGTCCCTAGAACTATTTGGGTTACCGAGATGGGATATGAGACAGATGACAATATAATTGAAACTTATGCAAAAGCCCTCTTAGAAGCCCCTAAGGAACCGACAGAAAAAGTATTTGGCAATGCTGAAACAATTGAAAGTGGCATTCAATCTCAGAAGAGAGTTAAGAAAACTGAGCAGATAGCTAGGAGAGGTTCAAGACAGGTAAAAACAATAAAGGAAGATGTTTTGAATAAAACTGGTATTAAGGAAAGTGAATTGGAAGGATTACAACTGGAGACACATCTCTCATCGGTTGCTACTTCTTCTGACAGTGAGATACCCATTGAGTTCAAAATGGTAGAAAGAAAAAGAAAACCCTCACTGATATCCTCACCTACACCCAAAAGGAATAGACAAAAACATCAGACAGTTAGGCCTCCAACTAAGAAATTAACACCAAAGAAAAGAAAAGAAAGATAGGTTATTCCACCATTTGATAAACTTTTGAATGAAATAACCGAGGATGGGAAATTGAAAAACATCAGTAAGTTATATAACACACTATCAAATGATGAAAATGAGAGCATAGAAAATAGTGTAATCTTACACTTACATTTATAAGAAATTTCTGATGGAAATTGTGGATGAGATACCCAATGATTTATACAGAAGGTTAGAAGCTAGAAGGGTAGCTATTGTTGAATTAGATAAGAAAATCAAAATAGAAAAGCTACTTGCAGTTCACCCAGTGAACTCCACATAAGAAATTGATGAGTTGATCAGTGAAGCAAACCAAATAGTATTCTCAATTGGACACCGACATGTTGCACTTATGGCAGGTAGAGTAAATGAAATAACATAAGAGATTGTAGATGAGTGGGATATATTTTTTGTAGAGAAAGAAAAATAGGAAAAACTTAAGAAACCAAAGACTATCAAAGTCTACCAGAAGGATAAGGGGAAAGGTAAGGCAGGTGGACCTCCAAGCCTAAAAATAATAGATAATTTACCCCCACCAACCTCTGATACTCCACCAGCACAAACTGATGACACATCACCTACAACAGAGAATATGGAAAACCACATGAGGATACAAATCCTGATTTTGAGGTGTTATACACAATGAACATTGACACATAGGAAGTCAATATTGTGGTGGATAAGGAATCAACTAATAAGAAGGATGTGGGAACTGAGCCACCGACAGAAAATGTTGAAGTTGGAAACATTGAAATTGGGGAACAACAACAAACTGAAAAAGCAAATGAACTCCTGGTTACTAGAAAGGCGGATACCACAGATGTGCATACTGATGCATCTACTGAACCACCGCCAACCACTGAAACAGAAAAACCAATTAAGTCACCGGTAGTAGACAACACATAAGTAAACAAAGATAAACCGGCAGTGGAGACTATAGTGAAATCTTCAGAAGCACAAACAGAGACACCTTCAGGAAAGGACACTAAGAAACTAGTAGAGCAACATGTTCATACTAAGGAAAACATTGAAAAATAGGCAAAGCAATAGGCTCCTTCACAAATAGTGCCATCAGATACATCTGACAAGCCTAAGACTTTGGTAGTTGAAATGCAAACACAAACTAACCCTCCGGAGAAAGAGGAAAGCAAAGCTATCACAACCACTGGTGGATTACAAATTGTGAGAACAGTTGGACAGTCATCTGACACATCAATGACTGAATTCGGGCCAACAAATGTAACAGAGGTACTCTGGATTCAATAAAGAAAATAACAGTGTAATGCACAAGCTTATAAGGCTATAGATGACACTTTACCAATTTTGAAGATGATAATTCCAAAGTGTAACATAGATAATAAAGATTCTTTGAGCCAATTAGACACATTGTCTAAGTATATAACCAACAACCTAATAACACTGGACCAGATAACTGAAGATACATTCAAAGAGAAAATGAATAAGGAGAAAGAAAAATTCTTTGAGGAAATAGTGAAGATGAATAAGGAACAAATGGAAACCTTATTACCGGCATTAGGAGAAACAATTTTGGATTTCAAGAAACTATACAGAGATACCTGCAAAATTGATATTTTGACAGAGGACATAGATTCAGAGATCAATAAAGCACAAAAAGAAATCAACAATATTGCTGACAACTTAATAGGAACATTAGATTCATTTTTGGAAGTTGAAAAGAATATTGCAGTTCTTGAGGAGAAAATTGAAAAGATAGAAACAGACAAAGAAAAGATAAAGTTTAAGGCAAAGGATTTAAAATGCAAACTAGGCCCTAAACTAGATTACCTCATTTCTTTGAGAAAAGAAATTTCTGAGGCTCTGGTTCCAAGACTTAAGACACCAGAAGAGAAAATGCACATACTCATTGGTACAATTCAGAGAATAGAAGCAACAATAAAGGACAACGGAAGGTTCAGCAACAGTCAAAATTTTGCATTGGCAGACATCTATCAAATTGTAACCCACCGGTTACGAGGATCTAGGCATGAACCTCACTCCATTGATAGTGAATGACAACCTTTGTCATTGATGCCAAAGGGGCAGTAGTGGAGATGAGAAAAATGATCAGAAGGAAGACATCATCAGCTCAGGGGGAGCACACATTTTGATAACACGATTTTGATAAGACATTTTGGCAAATTCTTTTTGGACAACATTTTTTGGATACCTTTTGGATTTTTCTCATGAGTGTTGCCATCATTGCCAAAGGGGGAGATTGTTGGTAAATGCACACTCCAATGAGAAATTGTAGGTGATTGAAGGTATTGTCATTGATGGAAATCTTACAATCATATGTTACTAGCAAGCACCGACACTGGCAGACTCTACACCGACATACAGTTCACTGACACCGAAAAGATTGATTATCGACACCATGGCCGACAAGAATTTTGTTTAATTTTATTTTGTATTTAGTTGTAAAATCTTTTTGTAAACCGAAATGGCGGATTGTAATAAGACTCATATAAGTATGAGATCTTATAGATCATTTAGAAGAAGAAGATATGGTTAGATTATTGCAGACCTAATGTGCGAATTGTAAGGCAGATTTTGGATAAGGGTTTATGATTATTATAGAGCTTAAACTGGTACTAAACCTGGCATAGCAGATGCTAATTTGAAGTAGTACATGACATTGGATTTGTATAATCCATTTTTGTAAGTCAGTGAGACTTCTTTCGTAACTGAGTAGTGAGCTCTAGGCACTTGACCTTCCTGCATGTGCAGTCCCCTATTGTAACAGTAATATTCTCTTATTGGCTAGTAAGCGAATATTGTGGGTCACAAATCCCACCGAGGTTTTTCCCACACCAGGTTTCCTCATTAAAAATATTGTGTTACTGTGTGTCTTTCATGTTGTTCTTATTGTTCTTATTTACTGCATTAATTTTGGTTTACCGGTACACATTTTTGGAATGCTTTTCATATAATAAGTTCAGAAAATTCACTAACCGGTTAGATACTGATTCAACCCCCCCCCCCCTCTTAGTATCTTTGGGAATACTAACACATGGCATACAAGTCCATGACAATTGAGAAGTGATGAAGAGCTAACATTAACACCAAGACATGCTTCATAGCCACACACCACTATGGCTGTAAATGGCCCCCACTTTTAGAGTCTTTCTATTATGTGCAAAGTTACCACATGGACAAGTGAGGAGACCTCTAGCCAAAGAAAAAAATAATATTGGGGCCCTCCCTCTGACAAAGATATAGGGGTTATGCAAGAACAACATCACTTTCATAACTAAGAAAACCCTTTAAAGTCTTGTAAACCAATGATGAGGCACCATGTGTACAAGTGGGGACCGTCTACTTGACATGAATTAAGGGCTTGAGATGCACATGGGAAAATACCAAAAAGTTGGTGCAGTTATAATCGGATGGGTCCTCAAAGAGAACTGACTAGATCATGGAGCAAGAGTATCACAATGAAAGCAACAACAACATGTATATAAAATGCAAAATTAGATATCCTCATCATCATATGACATCCGATAATCATCTGGTTACATTCAAGCTAACATGCTCTGTTATAGACTATATGCCAGATTATGATCCATCCAGACCTCCAAGAGGCATCTGGATTACAATTCAAGAAACTAGATCCTCCTATTATTCACCCCCCCCCTCCTAAAGATCACATATAACAATATATATATACCCTCTAGAACACATCCGGGAAGGCCACAATAGATTACATTTACCAAGAAGGGAAAATGAAACGTGAAAATAGGTCAGCCCCAAGAATGAAAGGAAAATCCTTTGGAAGAGAACAACCAAGAATCACGGATCAAACATAAGGTCATCCCAACACCAAGGAACATTGAGAAAGGCACCAAATAGATCCAAAAACCAAGAAATCACTTTGCACGAGAAGAAATCACCAACTAGTCGTTAAACTCAAAAACTTTTGTAGGAACCAAGAACAGCCAAATTGAAAACAACAACTCTTCAGAAAATAATCCAAATGAACTGAAAATCTAGAATGATGAACAAAAGCAAGCATGGAAACCAAAAATCTGATCCATAATGAAAAAGAACCAGCTACTGGAACACATTGAAAGAACACATAAACTGCAATACAAAAGCTGAAATGAAATATTTTTTTGTTTGATGCAAGATTGCTTATAGACTGGGGATGCTCCTACATCAGACACTCTAGGTATAAAGAGATGTTCCATGAGAGGAAACTCATGAAAATTAAAAAGGGTTCAAGATATAGATACCATGCTCATTTATACTTAAAAAATATTCCTTGTCTGTAAATATCTTCCTTGCCTCCTCTGGAACCTCAACTAGATTCTCTATCTCCTGGTTATCTTTATTTGTCTTTCCTTTCTTCAGACATGCACACTATCTCTAACCAATACTCTTTTTTTTTCTATTGCAACTCTGATTTATTTCTGCCACACGATTTCATCCAGTTCACCATCATACTAGACCCTTCTGCAAATCCATACCACCATCTAGTGCAACCTTTGCAACATGCTTCTCAACACTGCAACTCTTTTGAAGACTCAAATTCCTCACTTCCTTCTCTTTCTCCCTCAAAGAAGCCAATGTGAACTTCTGCCCATATTTCTCAATAGTGATTAGGTTTCTTCTATAGTCATAAATAGATCTTCTATCAAACTGCCAAGGTCTCCCCAACAAAATATGACAATCATTCATAGACAAAATGTCACATAAGACCTCATCCCTAAAAGGTCCTTTATGAACATTCACCTAACATTGCTCTTTTACTTCTATCTTTTGATCATCTTGCAACAAACTTACTTGGTAAGGACAAGGGCTCTTAAGCCTCTTCAATCCAAGCTTATCTACCATCTCCTTAGATACAAAACTATCAGTAATTCCATTATCCACACTTACCACCAGATTTACACACAGTCCAGAAAAGATTATTCTTGTGAGTAGGTCTAGTATTTTCACTACTCTACTCCATCAAGACTCTTATGAACATAAGGGATTCTCCCTACTCTGGTTCCAACACACTCCCACTGGTAACTCTAACTTCCTGATCGTCATTTGCCACACAATTTCTTGTCATCCCTTTCTTTCACTCAAAAGATCTATGTCCGATTTTTCTCCACTTAAAAAATCTGCTCGAAAATTCTCTGCTACTACTGCTACTCCCTTTTCTCTGTGTCTTCTGATCCAGTTCTTTACTCCACTTAGGTTTTTATTCTTCTTTAACATTCTACTTCTCTATACTTCCACTCATTTGTCGTTTATATGTCTAATTTCCTCTAGGGTTATTTTGTTGTCTTCTTTTCACTTTCTCCCCAGCCTTCAAAGCATATTTGTAAGCCTCTTCAACTGTGGAAATCTTTAGCATACTCATCTCATCCTAAATGTTAAATGCAAGTCCATTTATGTACCTAGCCACCTTCTCTCTATCCATCTCTTTATGTTAAGATCTGATCATTACCTTGTAGAATTCCTTGGTATACTCCTTCACACTCATGTTTCTCTGCTTCAAGTTCTGGAGTTTCTTGAACAACTCCAACTCATAGTCTCTCAGAATAAATTTAGCCTTCAATCTTTCTACCATATGCCTCCACCAGGTGATCTTCATCTCACCATTCTCCACTCTATCTCTCTGCAACTCTTTCCACCATAAAGTAACATGCCCTTTCAACTTAGTTTGTGCCAACTGGACTCTTCACAGGTCCTTAATATTCTCAAACTCGAAGTAGTCCTCCAACTCTCTGATCCAATCAATCAGATCTTCTAGATTCAATTTCTCAGAAAAGTATGAAACCTCCACTGTATGAACTTTACTCAGTTGTGCCACCACTCTCAAAAATATTTCTTCTCTTTCATCTTCTAGTCCTTTAGCCTCCTCGGCCTCAAGTTCTTCTCTAGCCTCTTCATATTCATCCTCAGATTCCAGATTCCTCCGCAAACCAGCTAATGCCTTTCAGATCTCATTCCGCATCTCATTTTGGAAATCCTCCATGATCTTCTCTACCCTCCAAGGGTTCATCCTTATAGGCAGGATCTCCTCCTTTTCTCCAATGCAACTACCTCACTCAACGATCTGACTATCGATTTATATTGCCTCACACTTGGTGATCTATTGAACACACTCACAACCTACCTCCACTTGATGATCTGTTCACCCAAAGGAATGCCTCAAGGTTCGCAACCTACTTTGATACCACTTGGTACATAGTTTTAATCTAGTGGGTCCTCAAAGTGAACTAACTAGATCATGCAGCAAGAGTAACACAATGGAAGCAACAAAAACACGTAGATAAAATGCAAAATTAGATATCTCCATCATCATATTATCATCATAAGACATCCGATAAGCATTCGGTTACATGCAGGCTAACATGCCCTGTTATAGACTATATGCCAAATTACGATCCATCCAGACCTCCAAGAGGCATCTTGATTACAATTCAAGAAACTAGATCCTCCTATTGTTCACCCCCCCTCCTAAAGATCACATATAACAATATATATACCCTCTGAAACATGTCTGGGTTGGCCACAATGGATTACATTTACCAAGAAAGGGAAATGAAATGTGCAAATAGGTCAGCCCCAAGAATGAAAGGAAAATCCTTTGAAAAAGAACAACCAAGAATTGTGGATTGAATAGAAGGTCGGCCCAGCACCAAGGAACATCGAGCAAGGCACCAAATAGATCTCCAAACCAAGAAATCACTCTGCACAAGAAGAAATCACCAACTAGCCGTTAAACTCAAAAATTGCTCCAGGAACCAAGAATGGCCAAACTGGAATCAACAACTCTTCGGAAAAGAATCAAAATGAACTAAAAATCTAGAATGATGAACAAAAGCAAGCCTGGAAACCAAAAAATCTGATCCACAATGAAAAATAACTAGCTATCATAACACATAAACTACAATACAAAAGCTGAAAGGAAATATTTTTTGGGCTGATGCAAGATTGCTTATAGACCGGGGATGCTCCTGCATCATAAGTGGTCACTAGGAAAAGGGATTGAGAACTTCAATAGTATAAAAGACAAGTTATTATTGATATGTTTCCTTACTTGGTCCAATTGATTCTTAGGAGGTTGTTGAAAATTTCTCATATTCATTTTATTGCAATTCATAAAAATAAGGCAATTTTTTTCATAACATTTTGAATAATTACTTAATGCAAAGAAAAAGCCAAGTGCAAGTTAGTTTTAGGTGCATAAAAGTGAGGATAACCTTCCCATGCCAAGAAAGGGAGGAGCACATAGTACTAAAAGCTAGGGTGTCTACTATGTTGTTTATTCACCCTATTTCCAACAAGATACCATGACAGTCATGACCTTTCCAACTCCATTTGGGAAGAAAAAGAGTTCTTATCTCCTTTCTATGCATAACCACATGATTTCTAGGGATGCAATGTGGGTTATAATCCAGTTTCACTTCTAAGAACTTATGACATGATTATAGAGCTATGGTCTAACCAATTTAAAATGTGGCAATGTCTCTTTCAAAATATAATTTTTTTTAATTCAATAGTTATATGAATTTTAATTTGGGTTGAGGCTTTAGGGAAAATTCAAAATGTTCATTATGCCCCATGATTTCTCTGTTTATTAATAGAAATTTGAACTTTGAATAAACTGTATACACTATACATTTCAGTATATTTTAGAAAAAGTTTTGAATTCATCAATAATATTATTGTCAAATGGAAAATCTAAAGATAATATTTGTTGTCACTATGTTTTTCCAACCCAAACAAGAAGACTTTATTGTCTGTGTGTGTGTTTTCTAATCAAAAGACATCAATTCTTTTGGTTATCCAAATATATCTACCAGGACTATGGACTCTTGCCTAACAATAAAGATATGTTTGGGTAAATCCATAGCGATAACCTTGCTCGGGCTATGGATACTTGAATACTAACAAGGCTCTATCCTTCGTTGGATGAAAATAATAGATCAATTGTGTAGTTTTATATTTATTATTGTTGTCATCATCCAATTTTGAAGAAGGAAAGAACCATGTGCACACACTTTAGTTCCTTCAAAAAAAATTGTAATGTAAATTTTGTTATCTAGTGGTGGCTAAATAAATAGTTCCAAAATTATGAAAAGGTAAAAATCTAAATTTTGATTCATGTGTAATCATTAAATTTTAGAAATTTGGATGTTTTGTAGGTGAAAATTTATTGTGATGTTTCATAACATGCCCCATTAGCTTTAGAGAATATAAGAACCAATATTATGCTTTTCTTTGATAAACATTAGATTCAAAATCTAAATAAGAATTTCCCCTTCAATCTCATCACAAGAGTCCTAAGAAATCTAATTACCCTTGAAAATGTGTAAAATAATGTTATACAACTAATTTAAAATTTGGCAGGTATTTAAGGTCCATCTATACTTCATATTTTTTAAATTATCTAGACTCCATGCTATTTCTTGCTAAGTCCTTGTCATTCAATAATGTGAAACTTTTTTTTCTTTACTATACTTGATCATTTAATCAACTAAAGGTAATTGTCCACTACTAATGATACGTGTCAAATGGTAAAGTAAAAGTTAGTCCGCTTAGACTGAACTCAATGTTCCCTAAGAGTAATAAATGAGCACTTGCATTTTTTATAATTGAACATAATGTATTACATTCCCTTGTGAAAAAGATGGTGTCATGGTTTAGGCATGTTATTGTATTATGAAGTGGATAAATTTCTAGGTAACTCGACCAACCAACGTAATTATAGAGTTGTGACATTAAAAATTCTCTACGGGCCTTCTCAAGTAAGGTTCAGACCAGGTGGGATAAAGACATGAGACAAAGAGTTCATACAAAAAATACTATTAAGTTGTACCTCAATACGAGATTCTTGGTATTTTAGTATAAATAAATTCTTGACTAGATTTCATACATTGAATGTTGGAATTAACATGAAAACCAAAGTAGCCAATGTGTTGTACTTGCCAACTGGGCTTTCTATGGTTGTATAAGCACCAAACCTAGTCTTTTCGTGCATTCAATCTTATGATGTAAATAGAAGAGTGGTAGTAAAGAGCAACTGAGTGTATGTCATTTTAACATCAAAGGTTAATGCGACCACATTTGGTATCCCAATACATTCCATAATAAGAATATAATACCAGATGCTAAGAGAGGGGGATGAATCAACATACACTAAAAAATTAATTAATTAGTCTTTTTACTGATCATTTGTTCCATCTACCCTAAGAATGAAAGTAAATAACAGAAATTAAAATGCCATTAACACATGAACACCAAGATTTTTACGTGGAAAACCCAAACTAGGAAAAACCATAGTGAGAATCACACTCACAATATATATGAAATTATTTACAAAGTTTAGGCCAAAGGATAAGGAGCTCATTGCTTCTAGAATGGCTTGCAGGCTAAGGAGCACAACTTTAGGGAAAGATAAAATAATGACTTGTACAGATTGAAGATCACTTATTCAAGGCAAGATACAATTCATCTGATACAATAACTTCAATAAGATTGAACTATATAAAATTGCATACTGGAATGCTAATAACAATTCACAATTTAGTATACATCAAAATCCATCTTCATCTCTACTTTGCTAAATCTCCAAACCTTTATATCACTTGACATTTACTTCACATTACATGTACAACTTATTTATCCATCTACACAATAATTCTAACCTTCATATATCATCAAATCATCAACATCAATTAGGTCAACCTAATTAGATGTAACATGTTCATATGTAACCGTTGACCCAAAATAACCTCAAATGCAAATGTGGAAGGCAAATGAAATGTGTGAAGGGTCACACCATGCCAACACACCTTCCAGATACTCCCAAAATAGCTCCCATGCAGCTGCACACTATTGCATGGACACCAAAACACCAAGAGTTGGCCTCAAATGATAATGTAGTTAGTGCATGCCAACCATAACTTTCCCAAACGTTAATCTAGACCACCAAATATACTTGCAAATGATCAACATGATAACATATGATATCAAGGAAATCAAATCAACCATTCACATCACCCTACCAATCTGAAAGACAAGGAATGCAACACATTACTCCACACCACTGCAATGTAACTTCTCCAATCGAAGCTTATACTTAAATAACTTTAATTGTAAATCACTTGATCAGCTGAAAGTTTAGATATGAAGAGAATATTCATCCACAAATGTTTCTCTAAAACCACATGACCATATAATACATATCCATCACAAATCAGACCAAAATATATGGCAGATTATTCACTAAAATTATACCAATTCACATAGAATACCAATAGAGCTCTAGAAACAATATAAAGTTGATACTCATTAATGCATTTTATCATTCTAGTTCATAAATTTATACTTTTTTATATCACTTTTTCACAAAAAAAACTATAGACCAACTAAACCATCTGAAAGCCTTCATAAATACCTTCAAAAACTTTGTCATGCTAAAAACAATTTAGCATCCAAACTGCAAGGGGGTTGTGAGATCTTCATTTCACACTGCCCCTCAGACATTGTATATTGTCGAGTTATCAGAAGAGGAATCTACACCAACAGAGGGTGTCGATCCATCTTCACTCTTTTCTTCCACCTTTTCTTCTATTTTCTTTACCTATTTCATTTTTATCTTCTCGTACCTTTCAAATATCTAAAAATTCTCTTCACAGCTTGCTCATGTGTCACCTTCGGATTTGCTTGAAATCTAGCTACCAAACAAACAATCCGCATGATATCTGGTCTGGACGCTATCAAATACAACAATCCACCAATTAGTGACTTTTACTTTTGTTCAACCTTTGAAGACTCATCATCTTTTCTCAATTTGCATCCAACGGTTAAAGGAGTTGTAACCAGTTTGCAATTGTCAAAACCAAATTTCTTCAACATTTCCTTCACATACTTGCTCTAAGAGATCAAGATTCCATTTTCTGATTGAATATATTCCAACCCAAGAAAGAAAGACAACTCACTAATCATTGGCATTTCAAATTCTTTCTACATCTCTTTATCAAACTCTTTACATAAACTATAATATCCTCCAAATATAATGTCATCAACATAAACTATAACAATTAATAACTTGTCTTTATCAATCTTGAAATAAATATTATTGTCTGTTGTACCTTTCCTGAAGTTATATTGAATCAAATACATGTCCAGTCTTGCATACCAAGCCCTCGGTGCTTGTTTAAATCCATATAAATCTTTCTTCAGTCTACACACCATATAAGGTCTTCTATCAACTTGAAACCATCCAGTTAATCAATGCAAACTTCTTTTAAATCTCCATTCAAAAATGTTAATTTCACATCCATCTGATAAAATCTAAAGTTCTTGTAAGTAGAAAATGAAAGAAACATGCGTATAGCTTCCATTCTGCTAACAGAGGAAAAGTTTCTTCAAAGTCTATGCTTTCTACTTGATATTATCCTTTACATACCAGTCTTTCTTTATTCCTTGTCATTTGTCCTTGCTCATTCAACTTATTTATGAATACCCACTTAGTTCCTATTACATTCTTGTCCACCGGTCTAGGTACTAGCTCCCAAATCTTGTTCTTTAGGATCTGATTTAATTCATCTTCCATTTCTTTTACCCAACTTTCATCCTTACTTGCTTCCTCATAATTCTTCGGCTCGGTCTCATATAGAAAACAATAATTGCGTAGTTCTTGAGCTTCTGCAATCTTCCTCCTTGTCTAAACACAATTTGTCTTGTCTCTAATTTTTTTTTTTCAGAATGATACTTCTGAACATATTTAGCAGGAACTTTCACTAGGTCTTCCTCTTCTTCTTCTTCATCATTTTCTTCCTTCTCTTTTCTTTCTTCTGAATCGCTTGTCTTATCTGTAATTGTTGGAACAATCTCAACATTTTGCGCTAGCAAACATTTATTCTCCTTTATAGTAAACATTTTCACCTATTCTAGCTCCTTCTACAACTCTTTTACCAGTCTTATCTTTTCTGATCACACATCCAGTGCTACTAAACTGTTGAGCATAGACTACCATTGAGAGGGCGGGTGAATCAATGGTTGCTAAGCTTTTTCTTTTTCTGATCTAACTTTAGAATATCAATTATTCACTTAACTACTAAACGGTCATGCTGATAATACAAGAAGGAAGGCCAAGGAGATCATTCACACAAAAATAACACACAACACCAGATTTACGAGGAAAACCCAATATGGGAAAAACCTCGATGAGAAAAGTTGTTGGAGACTATTGTTCCAATCTAGCCTCATAGGTAAAACACCACCTTACAAAGATTTAGGGCACCAACTCAAGAAGCACAAACCCCTGCACTTTTAGGGAACCAACCCAAGGAGAACCAACCTCTGCACCAAGCTTCAACTTGGCGATGTATATTGAAATACTATTTGAATACAATTAAGGCTTCTTGCTACAAATGAATTCTGCAACTCTTCTCTTCCACTGAATCTCACACTATCAGTTGTGAGATTTTTGTCTCTGATTCTCAGCCTTAGTTACCTTTATCTCCCTCTCTCACATAGTCTATCAACACACTGTGTCACACGTGGATATTGTTTGCTTTGCCACACCTTTCCAGTTAGGCTCAACTGCAAGACTATAGTTCTGTCGGTAGAATCCTCTCACCAGTATGCTTGCTTACACACACTGCAAGTTTCTTAGAACTCTTTCTATGACTGGTAATCCTTCTCCTTGCTCACTCTCTCTTCTCTTCACCTTCTTCGCAGAATCAACGTATTCTATCTTGAGCTCTCAGTTCGTATACAATGATTTCCTGCCAGAAAGCAATTCAAACTTTGGAGCAGTTAGGGTTTGCTCTTCTTGATACAATTTTCATGAGATCTGATCCAGCCTATCTTGGATCGATCACTTGCCCTTTAAGGATGCATCTGTACATGGTTTCTATTATCCAATGCATATTTTCTAGAAATAGCAATCTCGAATAAGATCTCCAGACTTGAAATCTGTTGACACATAAAATGCTTCATCTGTTTCCTTTTCGAGGTCTTCCTGAATCGAATTTCTTTTGCATTGATCTAGGTGCCAACTACTCCCTGTTCTTCCTCTATCATTTTTTCTTACTCGAGCCACAACAGTCAGATACAATCCCGTGATTTGTGGCTCCTTCATTAAAGGCAATTATCTGTTTCATCGACCCTGTCGATGAGGCTTCACCAACCCAACACGTTTGCCCCTCTGCTCCACATGGCATCACAACGATTAAGACATGGCCCACCAGCACACAGTTTGTCCGGCAAACACATACCGGTGCATCCCTTTGCCGGTCAAGGTTTCTTCTTCTATTAACTGATAGAGATCACTATACCGGTAGCACATCTTCACTCTTTATGCTCACCCTTATGTGAGTATCCGCCAGTTGACATCAACGGAAACTTAATGTCAAAATGCCAACAATCTCTCCCTTTGGCATTCATGTCAACTTCTCACGAATTACTTCATACCAGTACATTTCTCCCCCTTTGACACAATGACAAAGGATACTGTGCACTCCCCCTTTGATCCATACCAAGCTCACCCTGAGCCACATAAAGCCTGCCTAGGCAGATGACACAACTCCCAACTTGTGTCTGAGGTATTCAAAAGTGCTTACCAGTAATGGTTTGGTGAAAATGTCTGCTACTTGTTCACCAGTAGGAACATAATCCATCCTTACCTCCTGTCCTTCAACCTTCTCTCTGGGAAAGTAATACTTGATAACAATGTGCTTCATTCTAGAATGCATGACTAGATTCTTTGCTATGTTGATTGCACTCAAATTGTTACACCGGATGAGAATAGGATCAGTGATATCCACCTGTATATCTTTCAGAGTCTGCTTCATCCAAAGCACCTGAGAAAAGCATGTAGAAACAATAATGTATTCAGCTTCAGTAATAGATAGAGAGATTGAGTCTTGCTTCTTGCTATGCCATGAGACCAACCGGTCACCTAGAAAGAATGCACCACCACTTGTGCTCTTTCGATCATCAATGCACCCTGCCTAATCAACATGAATGTATGCTTCTAAGATAAAACCTCCTTGTTTAGGATACCACAAACCATAGCTGAGCGTCCCTTGTAGGTACCTAAAAATTTTGCTAACAACATTATATGTGAATGCTTTGGTGCAGCTTGAAATCTGGCTACCATGCATACTACCTGAACTATATCTGGTCTTGAAGCAGTTAGATACAGTAGACTGCCTATCATGGATCTATACAGAGTGTGATCCACCACTGGTGATTCATCATTCTTGCTCAATTTGTTGTCGGTCACCATGGGGTTACTTACTGGTTTAAAATCTTCCAGTTGGAATTTCTTCAACATCTCCTTTGCATACTTGTCTTGTGAGATAAAGATTCCTTTATCTTGCTATAATATCTGCAAACCAAGGAAGTATGTCAATTCACCAAGCATTGATATCTCAAATTCTGACTGTATTTGATCAGCAAATTCCTTGCAGAGAGTGTCCTTGTTGCCTCTAAAGATAATATCATCTACATATACAACCACAATTATCATGTTGTTCCCATCTTTCTTTATGTACAAATTGCTATCTGCACTTCCCTTTTTGAATCCCTGCTCCTTTAGATATTGATATACATCCAAATGTCTCATCATCATGCAGTAGAAACTCTTTTGGTTGCTCCATGTACACTTCTGCTTCCAAATTTCCATTTAGCAAGGCAGATTTTACATCCATTTGGTACACTTGATAATCTTTGTAGGCAAAGAAGGCTAGAAACACTCTAATTGATTCTAATCTAGCTACCGGTGCAAACGTTTCTTCAAAGTCAATTCAATCTACCTAAGAGTATCCTTTTCACAATAGTCTATCTTTATGCCTAACAATCTTACCTTCTTCATTTATTTTATTCCTGTATACCCATTTTGTGCCAATGATGTTCTTGTCTTCCGGTCTAGGGACTAATTCCCAAGTCTTGCTCTTTTCAATTTATTGCAGTTCTTCTTCCATGGCATCCATCCACTCTTCTCTTTTGCTGGCCTCATTGAATGTTTTGGGTTCAAATTCAATCATGAGGCATAGGTTGACTTGCTCATCATTCTGGGCGAGTCTTCTTCTAATCTGCACACCATCACTCTTATTTCCCAGAATTTCATCTTTCGGGTGGTTAAGTTGTACATACCGGTTGGGGACTTTCTTGGATACTACCTCTGGTTCAGTGTCTGTCTAAACTTCATCATGTTCATCATCATAGTCATCATACCGGTTAATCTGTGGTTAACATCCTTTATGCATCTCTTCATCAACTTTTACATGTATACTCTCAACAACTCTTCTTAGTCTTTTATTGTAGCATCTGTAGGCCTTTTTGTTAGATGAGTAACCAAGGAATATACCTTCATCGCTCCTGGAGTCAAAACTTCCTAGACCATCCATATCCTTCTTGATAAAGCACTTGCTTCCAAATACTTTAAAGTATTTGACTGATGGCTTCCGATCATACCATAGCTCATAAGGTGTCATTTTGTTGTTTGTTCTAAATTGAACCCGGTTCAGAGTATATGATGTAGTGTGAACAACTTCTTTCCAATATGTGTCTGATAGACTGGTCTCATTTAACATGATTCTGACCATCTCCTTGACTATCCTATTCTTCCTTTCTACCACACCATTTTGATGTGGTGTTTTAGGAGCATAGTATTGCCTTCTAATTCCATGTTTTTCACAATAATCTTCAAATTCATTTGATGTGAACTCTTTGCCCCTGTCTAATCTTAGGCATTTTAATCTATACCCACTTTCCTTTTCCACCATGTTTTGAAAGATCTTGAATCTTTCAAATGCTTGTGAATTATCTTGCAGAAAGGTGACCCATGTCATTCTTGAGTAGTCATCAATAAAGAGCATAAATTATCTTTCACTGGCAAGTTCTCTTGTTCAAGTTGGACCACACAAATATGTATGCACAATTTCAAGTGGTCTTGAGGTGTTGTGCTCCTTTGTCCTGAAACTCACTTTAGTTTGCTTACCTTTTACACATTCATCACAAAATGTGTTTAACAGCTTGATGATGGGTGGAATATTCCTCACACACCCCTTTTTGCTTACTGCAACTAAGTTATCAAAATTTTTGTGGCCTAATCTTCTATGCCACAACCAACTTTCATCTACTTGTCCTAACATACATTGGGACTTATAGCATTCCTTCAAATTATAAACATTTCCATCTGTTCTAATTTCCTTCTGCCATAACTTTACTGGTACTGTCTTTCTTTATTTGACAACTAGTTCAGTCAAAGGTGAATTTGTAACCTTTGTCACATATCTGACTCACACTCAGCAGATTATGCTTTAGGCCTTCAACATAGTATACATCATGTGCCTTCAGTTCTCCATCAATGCTTAGCATTCCTTTTCCCTTTATTTTGATGGAGGAATTGTCTCCAAACCTTACTGATCCACCATTCCAGTCTTCAAGTTTAATGAATTTCTTTTTCTCTCCAGTCATATGGTTTGAACAACCACTATCTACCACCCATAGATTTTTCCTTTCAGCATGCAAGGCAGTCTATACTATGAGACTTCATTCTACCTTTTCCTTTTCTTTCTCAACCCAAATTGGTTTGATTTCCTTCTTCTTGTAGGCTACTACATTGAGCTCAAGTTCAGTTACAAGCTCTTGATCCGGATTTGCCTTCATCTACTTGATCTTCCTATTTTTGCATAACTTTTCTATATGTCCAAATTATTGACAGTTATAGCATTTTATATTTTCATTTAAGGGGACATCCTTAAAATTATTGTAGGGTACTGGTTTATTCTTCCTATAATCAAAACTCTTATGACCATATCCATTGCACTAATAACATACAACATTCATATCTTGAAGTGGATTAAATGAATTTCTACTTTCATAACTCATAAAGGGCTTATTGATTAACCTACAGTCAGTTATTTTGTGCCCAAATTTGTTACACCGGTAATAGTAACCATGAAAGTTTGAAACATACTGGTTAGGTTGTCTTGGTTTTGAATGGGGCTGCCTCATTGGGGGTCTTCCCTTCATGTTGTTGAGTCTGGTGAATCCTTCACGGTCAATTCTTGCCTTTCTCCTTGGGTCTGAATATTGGTACAAGAAATGAGGCCTCCGGTTCATTGTTGTATACCGATTTGAGTGGCAATTTCCAAAAGCATCTGCATGTGTCTTTTTGCCAGTATCATTGCCTACAGTGAATGTCTTCTTTTCTTCACCTTTAATTGAGGAAGTGAACATTATTTCTTTGCTGGAATTATCTTTGTGGGTTGAAATTTGACCTTCTTCAAAGCCTAAGCCACCGATGTTTTTAGATTGCTTGTGTTTACTCAACATCCTATCTAAGGCCTTAGTGCTACCTACATACTTGCTCCTTATTTTTATTTATTCCTTACTTTCTTCGAGCTCCTTTATGAGCTTTACTATTTCTGCTTCCATCTCTTGATGCTCCTTTTCTTTCTTTTCTAGATTAGAGGTTGTAGCTTCACAAATCCTCTTAGTTTCTTCCAGCTGCAGTTTCAAGTCAAATATGACTTGACTGGACTCGTCGAGAGATTTCTTCAAGAGATCTTGTTCATCTACTGCAACAAGCTTAACCCTCTTGAGTTCCCTTCTTGTTTTACTCAATTCTTCAAACACACTGATAAGTTCGCTCTCCAAATCCACTTCAACTTCAATATCCTCTTCTTCCTCATCTTCATCAGCTAGTCTATCAAGTGCCATGAGGAGATTGACTTTTATGTCGTTCTCATGGTAATCATCTTCTAATGCATTTTTGTCATCTGTTATGTTATCCTCAATAATATATAGACTGTTCTAGTTCTGGTAGCCTCTCCTTTCCTGCTGGTAGTCATTCATTTCTCTATCTTTGCCTGCAGATCTTTTGAACTCTCTTGACTCATCTCCATTGGTTTCTTTGTGAGGACAATTTTCAGTGAAGTGTCCTTCCTTCCCACAGTTGAAGCATTTTAAGTGGTAGCTTTCCTTTGTATCGATTGGATACTCTTTTGAGCTTCCTAACAAAGTTTTCTACTTCTACATTAGATTCTTTACTGGATTCTTTATGAGTGACAACATCTTTTCCTTTTTTAGTGATGTTGAATGTTGCTTCCTTCCTTGAGGAAGTATCACTGATTGTTCTTATCTCATAGGTTGTCAGAGAGCCAAATAGCTCATCCATTGTAAAAGTCTTCAGATCCTTGGCTTCTTCTATGGCTGACACCTTAGTATCATATTTGGGAGTGAGAGATCTAAGTATCTTCTTGACAAGAATCTCATCTGCAATCTCTTCTCCAAGTCCTCTAATAGTGTTCACAGTTTCATCAAATCTATGAAGATAGTCTGCAATCTTTTCATCATCCTTCATTTTTATGCTTTCAAGTTGGCCCCTTAGTGTTTGCAGCTTGGCTTCTTTGACTTTTGCATCTCCTTCAAACAACCTTTGCAATTTTCCCCATGTCTCCTTTGTTGAAACACAATGCATGACTTTGAAAAATTCATTATCAGATAGTCCACTCAAGATAGCATGTTTTGCCTTTGCATTATTCTCATACTCCTTTTTTGCATCCGAATCAATGGGAGGAGCATTAGGAACAACATACCCATTCTTGACCAACGTCCACACATCAAAACCAAGAGAGGAAATATAGGTCTCCATTCTTCTACTCCAGAAGGAATAGTTGGATCCATCAAACATGGGGGCTTTTGAGGAAGAAGACTCACTTCTTGCCATTGTGTTCAAAGTCCAAAAACTACCCAAGTTTTAAAGATAACCGGGAACCTAGACTCTGATACCAATTTTTGAACACAGAGAGGGGGGGGGTGAATCAATGGTTGCGAATCTTTTTCTTTTTCTGATCTAACTTCAGAATATCAGTTATTCACTTAACTACTAAACAGTCATGTTGGTAATACAAGAAGGAAGGCCAAGGAGATCATTCACACAAAAATAACTCACAACATTAGATTTACGAGGAAAACCTAATATGGGAAAAACCTCGATGAGAAAAGTTGTTGGAGACTACTGCTCCAATCTAGCCTCACAGGTAAAACACTAACTTACAAAGATTTAAGGTACCAACCCCTGCACTTTTAGGGCACCGACCCAAGGAGCACCAACCCCTACACCAAGATTCAACTTGGCGATGTATATTGAAATACTATTTGAATACAATTAAGGCTTCTTGCTACAAATGAATTCTGCAACTCTTTGATCAAATAACTCTCTGTCGGTTGATAGACTCTTCTCTTCCACTGAATCTCACACTGCCGGTTGTGAGATTTTTGTCTCTGATTCTCAACCTTAGTTACCTTTCTCTCCCTCTCTCACACAATCTCTCAACACACTGTGTCACATGTGGATGTTGTCAGCTCTGCCACACCTTGCCAGTTAGGCTCAATTCCAAGACTATAGTTCTTTCGGTAGAATCCTCTCATCGGTATGCTTGGTTACACACATTGCAACTTTCTTAGAATTCTTTCTATGACTGGTAATCCTTCTCCTTTCTCACTCTCTCTTCTCTTTACCTTCTTCACAACATCAACATATTTTGTCTTGAGCTCTCAGTTCTTATATAGTGATTTCCCTCCAGAAATCAATTCAAACTTCGGAGCGGTTAGGGTTTCCTCTTCTTGATACAATCTTCATGAGATCTGATTCAATGTGTCTTGGATTGATCACTTGTCCTTTAAGGATGCATCTATACATGGTTTCCATTATCCAATGCATATTTTCTAGAAATAGCAATCTCAAATAAGATCTTCAGCCTTGAAATCTGTTGACACATAAAACACTTCAGTTGTTTCCTTTTTGAGGTCTTCCTGAATCGGATTTTGTTTGCATTGATCGAGGTACCAAGTACTCCTTGATCTTCCTCTATCATTATTTCTTCCTCAAGCCACAACGGTTAGATACAATCATGTGATTTGTGGCTCCTTCATTAATGATGATTTTCTGTTTCATCGATCATGTCGATGAGGCTTCACCAACCCAGCATGTTTGCCCCCTCTGATCCACATGACATCACAACGATCAAGACATGGCCCACCAACACACAGTCGGTCCGGAAAACACATACCGGTACATCCCTTTACTGGTCGAGGTTTCTTCTTCTATTAACTGGTAGAGCACAATATATCGGTAGCACATCTTCAGTCTTCATGCTCACCCTTATGTGAGTATCCATCATGTCGGTTGACATCAATGACAACTTAATGTTAGAATGCCAACATAAAAAACACTTCATACCCTTTTCTACACATCTGACTTACACTTAACAAACTATGTCTTAACCCTTCAACAAAATAAAATCATCAATTTTATGCTTACAATCAATAGAAACATTTCCAATACCTCAAATAGCTGCACCATCTTCTCTGACAAACTTCATTTATCCTCTATCATACTTCTTGAGATTAATAAACCCATATATATCATCGGTCATATGATTTGAACATTTGAAGTCTATAATCCATGTACTCAGTTCTATCTTAGCATGCAATGCATTCTTAATTGTTCTCTCTTCTTTCAGTTTCTTCAAAGCATCCTCCTTACCTTCAATTGCTAGAAACAGGGATTGTTCATTCGAGTTTTCATCAAATTCATCTTTAGATGTATGCTCCTCAATAGAACATAAACCCTTCTACTCTCTTATGTTAAAGTTACGTCTTTTAAACTTGTTTTTGATCTCACCATCATTCGCTCTGTTATAGTCTTCTCTCTAAGTACAATTAGACACATAATGTTCAATTCTACCAAAAGAAAAACATTTCCGAGGTAAATTATCTTTGTATTTTCTAGTGCCTTGTTGCAATCTTCTCACAAAATTTTATTTAGCTTCATCGATATCTCCATTGCATTTCAAATCATGTCTTGGAACATTAAATGCCACTTCTTTCTTTTCTCTTTTCTCTTTTCTCTTTTCTCTTTTCTCTTCCTCCATTTTTGAAATTTCATAGGCTACTAAAGTACCAATAAGCTGATTAATGGTATACTTAATCAAATTATTTCTCTCTTGTATAGCACATGTTTGTGGCTTGTAGGATTTAGGCAAAGTCGACAAGATCTTATGAACAACATCACATTCCTCCAAATTTCCACCGACAACTCTAATTCCATCAGCAAGATCAATCACTCTATGAATATAGTTCTCAACACTTTAATTTTCCAACATTCTCAGATAATCATATTTCTACGTTAGATTCATCAGTCTAGCCTACTTTGTCTTTGTATCTCCTTCATATGCCAAACACATTTTTTCCCATACAAATTTTGCTTCCTCCAATCCCTTTACCCTTCCAAATACTAAATCACTTATACAATTGAAAAATTATAGCTCTATCCTTCGCATTAGTCTCCTTCAACTTTATCTCATCTAAGTCTGACCACCACCCTACGGAGCTGTATATCTAGTCAGAATGATTTCCCAAGTTTCATTCTGCAATGTCTCTAAATGTTACTCCATTCTCTCCTTCTAGTATGGAAAGTTTGTACCATCAAAGATCGGAACTTTGTAATGCATGTCATGTGCCATAATGGATCTACCTCAAGCGATTAAGCCTTCTCAAGAGGAACCTTGCTCTGATACCAATTGTTGAACCTGAGGTAGGAATGAGAATGGGGGTGAATCAGTCCAAAACAAAAATTAATGCAACACATAAACAATTCAACATAAACACACATCCAACTCATGAACACCAATATTTTCTATGTGAAAAACCAAAATAGGGAAAAACCGCAGTGAGCACCTGCCCACAAAAATATATCCACTATGTATATTATATTATAAAGAAAAGAGCTCACTACTCTGGACTTGCAAACCAAGGCTAACTGCTCATGGTGCAAGATACAAAAGAGGACTTGCAAAACCTGAAGCTAATTGGACTCAAGGCAAGATACAAAAAATGATATAAAAAGAAGGGTCTCCTGATCATGAAGCTATCCTTGAACTCTGCATCAAATGACCAACATCAAAGCACACACAACTTAGACCTCAACTGCCAACAATTTGTCTCATATCTCTACCACAGTCTCAACACAACTTGCATATCATTCGAACACAACTCTTCTTCTCTGCACCTCACCGAACCTCACTGATTATTTTTTCATCTATACTCTTCTATCTTACTCTTCACCCTTACTTACAAATTAATCATAAACACTCCTTATATACAAGATTGGTGCAGTCACCAGTGAGGAGGAATCTCAAAAAGATCAATCTGGACCTATCAGCAAGAGTAAACGCAATAGAAACACACAGAGAGGAGGGACCTCAAAGAGATCAATCTGGATTGGTCAGCAAGAGAAAACACAATGGAAACACACAGATATGATGGAGGCAATGCAGAACAGGTAATTTTATTGCATGAAATTTGATTACACCCAACCAGTAACAATCGGGTTACAACATACTAGCACACATGCCTGGTACAATAGGTCACAACTGGGACCTTGAATCAAAAGATATATCTTCTAGGCACAGTCTATCTCTCTGATACTCTAATTTATTCTAATTGATTACATTCTAAATCATGATTACAAATATATATATATATATATATATCAATCCAAAGGATCCAGTTGGCCCAAAAGGGATCAAAACCCGAAGAACAAGACCTAACGTGCAAAATATGATAAGGTCGGTCTTCGCCAAGAGATTCCTCTGAAAAATCCAAAGGATGAAATGAATATCATGGGAAAAGGTCGTCCACATGCCAAGAAACATCAAAATCAATGCTCAAGGCTCTACAAGTTTCGGAATGGGTTTCGGTAGATCACCAGAATAGGTCTCAGGCAACCGGTAACAAAGGAACAACTAGTAACAAGAAAGTGTCATGAAAACTGATAGCGATATCTTTCTGAAAAGTGATCCAAATGCGATGTGGTCTGAAATCAAGAAAGATGATCAAGTCTTCAAGAAGAATCCAACTCCATAGGATCCAATGAGGCAAAATTGGGACACATAGAAAGGAAAATTGAAACTGCAAATAGAAAACAAAACAGAAAGGAAAAATGTTTTTGGTTGATGTGAGATTGTTGTGAACCGGGGATGCTCCTGCATCAGACATCCGTGGTTAATGAAAAAGTGAGCCTCTCACTTTACTGGGATCAGAGGAAAACCAAGGCAGTCTACCTCTACCTGTGAAATCCAAGATGAATCTTTGAATGGTCTACCCTTCCACTTCACAAGATATTATTTGTACAGACTGTTCCGGGTACTACGCCCAATCCTACTGTCCAAAATCTCTTCAATCTAATTTGGTTCCTTCTGGGGCAATTGTTTCTCCAAGTCTGCAACATTGTCCTCACTGAATTCTAGTTCATGGTACTCATGAAGATCTACAATGTTGAATATAGGTGAAATACTTAGACTATCTGGTAGCTCTACTTCATATGCATTTCCAGAACTAAACTTCCTCAAAATCTTACAGGGTCCAAACTTCTTCATCTACAACTTATTATAAGTTCCTATCGGGAATCTCTCTTTTCTCAGATATATCACCACTTCATCGCCAACTTCAAATTCCTTATGTCCCTCTTCTCACCTGCCTTCTCCTTATATTTGTTGTTCATGTCTTTGATGGTATGATGAAAGAACAAGGATCTGGTCAACTACTGAGAGGGGGGTGAATCAGTAGATAGAAAAATTGATAATAACTTCACCAATCTCAAAATAAATCTCTCAAAGTAAACTTAGAACTATAAATGGAATATCTTTGTCAAGATAAACTATCAAGTTAAACTAGTTGACGGTTACAACAGATTAACAGTAAACAACCTGAAACTTACAAACATCCAAATACTTTTACTAAAATAAGCAAAACTTCATTTCATATTGTTGTCAGTTATCATGACTTATCAAAGTGGATTAAGTAGTTAATTAAATCAACCATAGAAAACATAACCACAAAAACATTCACCGCTTGACACTATATTTTTGACGTGGAAAAAAAACCATGGTGAGATGAGACTCACAAGATAACTATATGAACTCTTCTAAAGTTTGCCCTGTTAGGAGCCAAGCCTGTTAAAGCTTTTTTAAAAGTCATGTTAAGAACATATCGTGTTAGGGACCACCCGGTTAAGGGATTGACTATAATGCCTTATTAGAAGCAATACCCTAAGAGGAGTAACCTTTGTAAAGGATTTGAAATCCAAGCTAATGGACCACCTTGTTAGAGAATTTGAATAACACCAAGCTTGTTAGAGCTTACCCGGTTAGGGGATTTAACTGTTGTAATTGTTAGAAAACAACAAGGGTTTTTCGATCTATTTGAATAACACTACACTTTCTTGTTCAGATCCTTTTTATGCTCCTATCTGCCTTTATTCAAATTGTAGATACATCATCCAGTTCAGCAACCACACACTTAACTGAAACTTTGCCAACTCTGAAACTAAACAACTCATCGACCTTATTAAAAAATCACTAGGTCGATAACACAACAAAAACCTAATTCTCTCATAGAGATTACAAACAAGTCAATTCAAGTATGACCATTGGATTACATAACAATCTCTACACATCATTCAAGAAAGCCTTGACTGCTCCTTGATCACCACTTCATCAAACTTAGTAACTCATCACGCGCTTTGCATTACATGCAATATACTTGCTCATTCCCAAGACAAAAACTGTTACCTCAACGCACCAAAAACATTTTAAAACTCTCTTCATAGAATATGCATACGTGTCATAATCATTACTGCTCATCATCAGATCATAAACTAATATAACCCATTCACCAAACTCACTCGGTTAGGGTTTATCAAATCAATAGGTAGGGTTTACCAGTTCAACTCTCCAATACTTAGCAATACTGGTTCACTTCACAAATCTACCTACCGGTTACAGTTTCCTTCACCGGCTCTTCTTACCGGTTACAAAAAACATTACAACAATATCATTACTGATTAATTGACATCAATGACAACATAACATTTCATTAATGCAATCTTCATGCAAATGCCAACAATCTCCCCCTTTGGCATTGATGGCAATACAAATATCAATACCATTTATTGTTGTGATTGTGAATAGGAATCGTGGTTTACATTTTACCATGTACTCTCCTTGTCTTCAGCTTGTCACTGGTTCTTCTCCCCCTTTGACAACAATGCCAAAGTGAAAGTATAACATGCAATGTAAAAATTCACTATTCAGCATTAACAACCTGCAACTTGATGCCCCCCCTATGGAATAACTCCACTCCTACAGCCATCCTGCTGTAAAATTCTGCAAGTAGCTCCGAGACTGATGTACTCTACATCATGCTCAATTCACCTGATGAAGGGGTACAACCCCTAGTTGACTTCTAAGATACTCAAAAGTAGTCGTAGACAGAGGTTTAGTAAAAATATCTGCAAGTTGCTCTTTAGTAGAAACATGCTCCAAGATCACATATTTACTCTACACTTTTTCCCTCAAGAAATGATACTTAATTTCAATATGCTTGGTTCGTGCATGCAAGACATGATTATTTGAAATATTTATGGCACTGGTATTGTCACACAAGATATTTACAGGTTTTGTAAACTTCATCTTGAAACCTTCTAAAATGTGCCTCATCCAGATAGCCTGGCTACAATTCATGTAAGCTGCAACATACTCAACTTTAGTAGTAGACTATGAAATACAACTCTGCTTCTTGCTACTCCATGAAACAAGTCTTCCTCCAAGAAAGAATGCTCCACTAGTTGTGCTTTTCCTATCATCAACATTACCTGCCTAGTCTGCATCTGTGTACACCTTCAAGTCAAAGTTTCCTTCATATGGATACCATAATCCATGGTCAACAGTGCCTTTCAAATATCTGAATATCCTCTTGCTTTCTATCAAATGTGTTTCCTTCAGATTCTTCTGAAATCTAGCAACTAGACCAACTGCATGAGCTATATCCGGTCTGTTGTGAACAAAATAGTGTAATTTTCCAATCATTGACCTATACTAGTTCTCATCAATAGACGTGGCCTCATCTTCCTTAGACAACTTACAACCTGTAACCATTGGTGTCCCAAATAGTTTACAGTCACTCATACCAAATATCTTTAATACCTCCTTCACATACTTAGACCGTGTAATGAAAATACCACTCTTTTTTGTTGTATTTGCACACCTATGAATTTTTTTATCTCTCCCACTAGAGACATTTCAAACTCACTTTTCATTTCATTTGCAAACTCATTTCTAATGTCATCATCCCCTCCAAATATGATATCATCTACAAACACTTCACTAACCAGTATTTTATCTCCTTCAAATTTGAGATATATGTTTCTATCTTCACTGTTCTCTAAAAACCTATCTTCATCATGTGTGAATGAAGCCTTTCATACCATGCTATCGGTGCTTGCTTTAATCCATATAATGCCTTATGCAACCTACATACCATGTCTTTTTCATCATTCAGAGCATAACCATCTGGCTGCTCATGTATACTTCTTCTAGTATTCCATTAAAAAATGATAACTTTACATCCATATGATATACTTTGAATCCCTTATGTGTTGCAAATGCAAGTAAAGTTATGACACCTTAATCTGACCACTAGTGCAAAAGTCTCACCATAATCTTATCCTTCTTCTTGTGCATAACCTTTACAAGCCAATTTAGCTTTGTTGCGAACTACAACACCATCTTCATTTAGTTTGTTCCTGAAAACCCACTTAGTACCTATTACATTTTTATTCACCAGTCGGTGTACTAGGGTCCATGTGTTATTCTTCTTAATTTTTTCAAGTTCCTCCTCCATAGCTTTAACCCAATGATCATCTCCAAATGCTTCCTTAGCAGTTATAGGCTCAATAGTGGGGATCATGCAAGAATTCTCCCCGATTCTTCTTTTGGTTAATACTCCACCATCCTTATCTCCAATAATATGTTCAGGATTGTGATTGAGTCTCACATACCTCATAATAATATGATCATTATCTTTAGGTTCTTCTTCATTGTTAACATCATATTCTTTTGAATCTACTTCTTTCGGTTGAACTGGTACTGTAGACACCTAAAAATGGTCAATGCTTGCAGAGTCATACTTTAACATTTGCGCATTGCCTCATTTTAGGTTTTTGCATCGCATTAACATTTCTCCTATGTCACGCACTTGGTCTTTATCATTTGCGAGCATCGAGTCCTTCTTCTGCATTCTTCAGTTTTTCTCGCTTTCAAATTAGGTCTTGTCGATAGCAAATCTTTGATCATGATTTTGGTCAATCTTGTCAATCTCTTATCAACTTGTCAATCTCATCATTTTACGATCGATTCGTCATCGATCCTTGTCCTCTTCAATCATGTCAATTGGCGCATATCAATTTGGTCTCTTTGTCAATATTGACGCATTTATCAATCAAATCATTTATCAATTCAAAATCATGATCGAATCACCATCAAATCAATTTTATATCAAGACCTAATTGTCATTCTCGCATTGTTAATTCATCTTCTAGGGTTTTATGATTTAATCATTTAACCTTGTGTGTCATTTCTTCCTCTAGGATTAATAAATTATTTATTTATCCTAAGTCTTCTCATTGCAATTAAATGTTCATTTAATTGGCTAATTATTCCTTTTTTTGTGAATTAATTAATAAATGACAAATTATTAATTAATTTACCTAATTCTTAATTTCTAATTTTCCTCTTTTTCTAATTTTCTAATTTCTAATTCATCTAATTTCTATTCCCTCCTATTTTTCTCCTAATTTCATGGGAATGACATTTCAATTTGTCATAATTTGTCATAATTGACAATCAATCAATTTTGACATAGAAAGTTGTCATAATTTTGTCATAATTTATCAATCAATCAATTTTGCATAGAAAGTGCATAATTTGTCATAATTTGTCATAATTGACATAATTGATTTGCAATTTCCATTTGAATTGAATCATGCTAATTTGATCCATCTCTCCAATTTGTCTATAAATTGGATGAATTTCTTCAATCAAACCCCCTAATCAGATTATTGAATTTCTAATCAATCATGCTTCGAGTACTCTTGTGCCAATGTCAATCTTGCTTTCACATTAGGTTTATGCACTTGTAGGTGAGATCCACAACCAAACTATTTGAAGAGGAAAGAAGAACAATGGAGCCGCATGAAGGAAGCATTCAGATCTGCATATGGTTTGCATAGTATTTACTTTTGAATGTTTTATCTTTATGTCTTTATTGGATGTAAATAGGATAGATCATTGCAATGAGCTTTCGTGATTGAGCTAATGATTAGTATGTTTATATTGTTTGTGATGATTTCCGATTTCCTATGCTACAGGTACAACAAAATTCTCTTTACCAGTTTCAGGTTTCACAGGTTCTAGTTTCAAAAATAAAATGCAAGGATATACTCATCCACTCAAACATCAACACTCTCAATGATTCTCTGTGTTTGGTTGTTATAACATTTGTAGGCCTCACTCTTGGTGGAATGACCAAAAAATGTACCTTCATCACTTTAAGCCTCAAACTTGCTAACATAGTCACCTCTCTTAATAAAACATTTTCTTCCAAATATCTTGAAATAACTAACATTAGGTGATCTACCATACCAGTATTTATAAGGATTCTTATCCTTACCTCTTTTTACCAAAATCTGATTCATAGTGTAGATAGTTGTGCTGACAGCTTCTCTCCAGAAAGTTTTCTCTACACCTCCTTGTATCAACATCATCCTAGAAGCTTCAACAACTGACCATTTGTTCCTCTCTGCAATACCATTCTACTGTGGTGTCCTTGGTGCAGAAAGATGTCGTTTGATACCATTTTCTTCACAATATCTCGTGAATTATTCAAAAGTAAATTCATTGCCTTGATCAGTCCTTAGACACTTTATCTTCTTACCACTCTCCTTTTCAGCTAAGGCCTTGAATGCCTTCAACTTACTAAATGCTTTTGTTTTATCTTTCAAGATTGTGACCCACATCATTCTTGAGAAATCATCAGTGAAGATCATGAAATATCTATCACCTTGAATACTTTTAGTCCTTATTGAGCCACAGAGGTTTGTATGAACCAAATCTAACACATGTTCCGCTGAAAAATATTTGCTCTTGAAAGTTGAGGATGTCATCTTTCCCAACTAACATTCCTTACATAGAGCATTAACCAGTTTATCTAACTGAGGCAAACCTCTCACTATCTTTGACTTACTCACTTTAACAATGTTATCAAAATTTATATGACAAAATCTCCTATGCCAAAGTCAACTATCATCTACTTTAGCAATTAAACAGTTGTTGATTATAGGATTTAGGTGTAAAATTTACCTTTAGTCTGCTTGTCGGTTGCAATCAATTCACCTTTTCTCCCATAGATTTTGCACATACCATTTTTAAACTCTAATGGATATCCTCTATCATTGAGTTGAGAAATACTCAAAAGATTATGCTTTAGACCTTCAACCCAGTAGACATCATCTACACTTCTCTTTCCATTAAGAGAAATAGTTCCCTTACCTTTAACCATGCAGGGTGAGTCATTACCAAATCTTACAACTCCACTATCAAATTCCTTCAAAGAAAGAAATTTGCTCCGGTCACCAGTCATGTGATGTGAACAACCACTATCAATGATCCAATCATCAGAATTATCCATGCGTGAAACTAAAGCCTTTTGATCAGATAATTCCTCTTTAATGGCTACAAATAAAATATCTGCATTAGCATCACCATCAGATTCCTCATTAGTGATACCACCATCAACTGCAATAAGACAATCTCTTTTACCTTTTCCCTTATACTTCTTGAATTTCTCTCGCTTGTGCTCATTATCACCATTAGGACAATTAGTTGCAATCTGTCCAATCTTGTTGCATGCAAAACATTTCAAAGGTAATTTACCTCTATATTTACCGGTACATCTGGGCAACCACTTGGCGAACAATGCTTCAAGATCAACCAAATTGTTTTCATCATCAACTTCTTTGTTGGATCTAGATTCATAACTATGACTGACATCTCTACTTTTTCTCAAAGATGGGTTAGAAACTGAAGCTCTAAATGCAGACTCAAATTTATGAACACTACCATCATAACCATTTAATTCAAAAGCAGTAAGCTTACCAGTGATGGAGTCAAGGGTTACCTTAGTTTTGTTAATAGATTTTAGCTCCTGAATAACTGCAACTCACATAGCATAGACCGCTAGCAGGGTTCTCAACACCTTACTAACCATTGTGGCATCTTCCACTTTACCTCCTGCACTCTTGATCTCACCAACTATCTCTTTTATCCTCTGACCATACTGTTGGATATTCTCACCTTCAACCATCTGCATGTCATCAAAATTTCCTCTTAGACTCCCTTCCTTGGCAATCTTCACATGTTCATCACCGCTATAAATCTCTTCAAGTTTCTTCCATACCTAATATGCAGTCTCCAGACCATGGACATCTATATACTCTACATTAGACAAAGAACTGATAATAGCCTCCAGTGCTTGATTTTTTTCTTGTTTCTCTTTCTTCTGATCATAGGTCATAATCCCACTAGGTGCAACATATTGAGTACCAACATGTTCCCAGTATTGATTTCCAAGACTGTTGATATAAATTTTCATTCTATCACTCCATATTCTATAGTTCTCTCTATTAAACTTCAGACCTTCCTTCTTCATCATGTTCTACAAGATCTTTACCTTAATTTGTTAGGCTTAGACCTTAGAGGACCTGAGAAGCTCTGATACCAATTGATGGTATAATGAAAGAACAAGGATCCAATCCACTACTGAGAGGGGGGGTGAATCAGTAGATAGAAAAACTGATAATAACTTCACCAATCTCAAAATTAACCTTTAAAAGTAAACTTAAAACTATAAATACAATATCTTTGTCAAGATAAACTATCAAGTTAAACCAGTTGATTGTTACAACAGATTAACAATAAACAACTTGAAACTTACAAACATCCAAATACTTTTACTAACATAAGTAAAACTTCATTTCATATTGTTGTCAGTTATCATGACTTATCAAAGTGGATTAAGTAGTTAAGTAAATCAACCATAGAAAACATAACCACAAAAACATTCACCACTTGACACAATATTTTTGACGTGGAAACCCAAATGGGAAAAACCACGGTGAGATGAGACTCACAAGCTAATTATCTGAACTCTTTTGAAGTTTACCCTGTTAGGAGCCAAGCCTGTTAAAGTTAACAAAAAGTCCTATTAAGAACAAATCCTGTTAGGGACCACTTTGTTAAGGGATTGAATATAATGCCTTGTTAGAAGAAATACCCTGTGAGGATTAACTTTTGTAAAGGATTTGAAATCCAAGCTAATGCACCACCTTGTTAGAGGATTTGAATAAAACCAAGCTTGTTAGAGCTTACCCGATTAGGGGATTTACCTTTTGTAATTGTTAGAAAATAATAGGGGTTTGCTGATCTGTTTGAATAGCACTACACTTATTTGTTTAGATCCTTTTCATGCTCCTATCTACCCTTACTCAAACTGCAGATACATCATCTGACTAGGCAACCATACACTCAATTGAAACTTTGCCAACTCTGAAACTAAACAACTCATCGACCTTATAAACAAATCACTAGTTCGGTAACACAACAAAAAACCTAATTCTCTTATAGAGATTACAAAGAAGTGGGTTCAAGTATGACCATTTGACTACTTAACAATCTCTACACATCATTCAAGAAAGCCTCGACTGCTCCTTGATCACCACTTCATCGAACTTAGTAACTCATCACGCATTTTGTATTACATGCAATATACTTGCTCATTCACAAGACAAAAACTGTTACCTCAATGCGCCAAAAACACTTTTAAACTCCCTTCATACAATATGCATATGTGTCATAATATTTACCGCTCATCATTAGGTCATAAACCAATATAACCAATTCACCAAACTCAATCGTTTAGGATTTATCAAATCAACAAGTAGGGTTTACTGATTCACTTCACATATTTACCTATCGGTTATTGTTTCCTTCACTAGCTCTTCCTATTAGTTACAAAACAAAATTACAAAAATATCATTACCAGTTAATTGACATCAATGACAACATAACATTTCATTAAAGCAATCTTCATCCAAATGCCAATTGTCTTCCAAATGTTGTTTAAACTAAATATGCAATGCTGCCATGTGATTTGGAAAATCTTCTTCTTCTAAACTCTTCCGGTCTTCACTGCTAACTTCTCTGAATTATGATATTCCTCTAGGATACATTCTATTAAGAATCTCAAAAGGTTTTTTTCCGGTACTTCTATTCACTGAATTGTTGTAGGCAAACTCTGCTTGTGCAAGGATAAAATCCCAACTTCCGGTTTTATCTCCCACTAAACATCTCAACAAGTTTCCCAAACTTTGATTAACAACTTATGTCTATCCATCAGTATGTAGATGAAAAGTAGAACTAAGCTTCAAATTTGTCTTCATCTTCTTCCAAAGTGTTCTCCAAAAATAGCCAACAAACTTAGTGTCTCTGTCTGAAACTATACTCTTAGGTAATCCATGCAATCTCACCACTTCCTTGAAAAATAGGTATGTTACATGTAATGTATCTAATGTCTTCTTACAAGGTATGAAATGAGCCATCTTCAAAAATCTATCCACTACCACAAATATAGAATCATTCCCTCTTAGTGTCTTAGCCAATCCAAGTACAAAATCCATGCTTATATCCTGCCAAGGTCTTACCGATACTGTCAAAGGTTTATAAAATCCCACATTCTGACTACTACCTTTTTCAACTTGAAAAAATCTATAACTCTGTACATATCTCTTAACATCCTTATGAATCTGGGGCCAAAAGTATTGCTCACTCACCAATGCAACTGTTTTGTCAATGCCAAAATGTCCAGCTAGTCCTCCATTGTGTTTCTCTTTTATCAGGTTCCATCTCATGGAACTCTTAGGTATGCACAACTGAACTCCCTTGAATAACATCCCATCCTAAATGAAATAATCCAACCATTTACTGCTATCAACCATAACTGGTTCTCTACATTCTTTCCAAGGTTCTGCAAAATTTGGGTCTTCGTCATACAAGGTCTTAAAATCTTCAAAACCTAATACTGTCAATCTCATCTTAGTCAGCAAATTCCTTCTCCTATTCAGTGCATCAACAACTTTGTTAGATTTACCACTTCTATGCTTCAACACAAAGGTGTAACTCTACAACAATTCTACCCATCTCATATGTATCTGATTCAACTTACTCTTACTGTTCAAATACTGCAAAGCTTGATGATCTGTATACAACACAAACTCCTTAGGCAACAAGTAGTGTCTCCATTTCTTCGAGGCTTGAACTATGGCCTAAAATTCTTGATCATACACTGAATATTTCTTCTGGGCATCATTTAATTTCTCACTGAAATAGGCTATTGCTCTCCCTTCTTGACTCAAAATTGATCCTATTGTTGTTCCACTTGCATCACAATCCACTTGAAATACTTTATTGAAATCTAGTAAAACTAACATAGGTTGCTCAGTCACTTTCTGCTTCAACAATTCAAAACTTTTGTTTGCTCCGGTGGTCCACTTGAATTCCTTTTGATCTCTTCTCATGGTCTTAGTCATAAGGTTACAAACTAAACTGAAAATTCTCATAAACTTCCGTTAAAAACTAGCCAATCCATGAAATGATCTTACCTCCCCAATGCTTTCTGGTGTAGGCCACTCAACAATGGCTTTCACTTTCTCAGGGTCCATCTTCAAACCATCCTCAGATATCACAAATCCTAAATAGACTAACTCATCCTTCATGAAAGTACACTTCTTGATATTGATCAACAACTTTTCTTCTCTCAACCTCTACAAAACTTGTCTTAACTGCAACAAATGCTCCTCTTTTGTTTTACTAAAAATCAGAATGTCATCCAAATTCACAATAAAAAACTTACCCAAGAATTTATTCAATACCTCATTCATCAGCCTCATGAAAGTACTTAGTGCATTAGTCAATCCAAAAGGCATCACCAATCATTCATATAGTCCTTTGTTTTTTTTAAATATTGTCTTCCACTCATCACCTTATCTGATCTTGATCTGATGATATCCACTCTACAAATCTACCTTTGTAAAGTATTTTTCTCCACTCAAACAGTCCATTATACCATCCATCCTAGGCAAAAGAAACTGGTATTTCACTGTGATCTTGTTTATTGCTCTTGAATCAGTACACATCCTCCATTCTCCATTCTTCTTAGGTTCTAATACTGTTGGTACTGCACAAGGGCTTCGACTCTCCCTGATCAAACCTTTCTTTAACAAATCCTACACTTTTTTATTCATTTCTTCATTCTCTATCGATGTGCAGCTTTGTTAGGCAAACTAGCTCTGGGAACCAAGCTCATGTAATGACTAATACTTCTAACAGGTGGCAATCCATCAGGTATATTATCTAAAATGATGTCCTCATATTCTATCATCAAATCTCTTATCTCTTCTGGGTTCTCATCTTCTAATTGCTCTTCTTTCGGTTCTGGTCTCTTAGTCTTCTTAGGAATTAAGGCAAAACACACATTCTCATGTCTCAGTCCATCCATGAATTTCCTTCCATCTACTAAATAGATTATGGCATTTGTACAGACTTCATTCTTCAAAGGTTCATCCAAAGGTAACAAGGTTTGCTTCATCCCATTGGCCACAATAGTGTATGTATTCTTCCTCCCATCATGTATTGCCTATCTATCAAACTGCCAAGGTCTACCCAACAAAAGATGACAAATATCCACAGGCATAATATCACACAAAACTTCATCATGATAATTCCCAATTTTCAATTTCACCAAACAATGTTCACTTACTGACAACTTATGTTCATCATGAATCCATGATATATGATAAGGCTTAGGTTGTTTCAATCACTCCAATTTCAACTTATTCACCATCTCTTCTGAAACAAGATTATCTAAACTACCACTATCAATAACAACTTTACAACACTTACTAGATACCTTACATCTAGTTTTGAACAGATTCTTCCTCTGCAACTATTCTTCATCTCGCCCGGTATGACACAAAGCTCTCCTCATCATCAACATTTTGTTAGACATTTGGAGGAATTGATTATGTGTTGCATTGATGTTTTTCCATTGATGTCAACACTAGTTATTTTGGCTGCTTTACTGATATCCTTTTGGTCCCGGTAGGTTGTTTTGATTTTGGTTGGATTGGATTAGATCTGGTATGATCTGGTATGATCCGGTATGTTTGGGTTATGGAATTAGCTATTTCATGCTACTGAGATTCATGTTTAGTCAGTTGGTTTTGGTCTGGTGATCGGATGCTATTCTGTTTACTGGCAAGCTTGGCTTGTTGTTCTAGTGAGGGTTTCACAGGTAGAGCTTTATTGAAGATCTTTGATGATATGCATAAGTGGTGTTGGTGTGGCTTCTAGTGAAGATTCACGATGCTGATGGTGATCATGTTTGAGACTTTTTTGATTGGGATCACTTCTTTAGCGTGTGTGGACCTATATTGAGTCCTAGTTTATCTAGGTTATGGACTAACTTAGTGTAACGTGTGGATTGGACCTCTCGATGTGTTTTTGGGATGTCTTATGGGTAGGATATTATTTTTTTAGTCTTTGGCTGACATGTTTTGTAATTATGTAATTATTTTATTGTTTGGTGGCTGACCTTATTGTTTATGGTCGAGAGTTTGTATATATATGATGTAAGATCTCATTGTAGATCATATGACATGGGTATGGGATAGGATATGTAATGAGTGAATATTGTAATTATCATTCAGAAAGAGGATTTGGTCGATCATTGGAGATCGAGTTGGGTTTATGTAAGAGGATTTAGTTCTTTGGTATTTAGCTTAATCAGAATTGTACTCAGGCATAGGAGATGATATCTTTGCAGTTCATTCTTTCTTCCAGATTGTAGTCTGGATTTTTATGTAGTTAGTGATACTCCTTTTGTGATGAGTAGTGAGCTCTATGTTGTTGGCCTTCCTGCAAGTGTAGGCCCCTCAATTGTAATTCACATACTTATTGTAGAAATATTATCTAACTGTGGGTAGGCTTCCCACCATGGTTTTTTCCCTTTACCGTGTTTCCCATGTACAAATCTTGGTGTCATGTGGATGGTATTTATTCTCTGATTATTTTTTATGCTTAATTGGTTTATCTTCTATTTTGGTATTTGATTTATGCATTCCGATATGAATCTTTTGGGTTCTGGTATTAAAGTTTTAATTGCTTAAGGTTCTAGTAATTTGAGACAACATATTCTATTCACCCCCCCTCCTCTCAGTTGTCTTCTGGTTATTTGAATTGTCTAACAATTGGTATCAGAGCTCTGGTCCTCTCTGCATAAGCTTAACCGCTTGAAGAAGATCCTATGGTGACTAATAGTTCAAGTTCATCTAGTTCATCTGCTGGTATCTTCTGGAGAGATATTCCTAGGCTTGATGGAACAAATTATAGAGTATCGAAGATTCAGATGGAGACTCATCTGAGATGTCTTGGCAAGGAGATTTGGGATATCACAGAGAATGGTGTAACACCTTATAATCTGGCATCTGGCAACCCTCCTCTGGAAAACTTGGATAAGGAGATTGAGAATGATTGTAGAGCAAGAGAATCACTCTTGTGTGCACTTTCTGATCAGCAAATAATGGGATTAACTGACAAATCATCTGCAAAGGCTATATGGGATAAGTTGGAGACTCTTAATGAAGGTGACCTTATAGTGAAGATTACTAAACTGATGGTTACCGGGTGAGATATGAAAACTTGAAGATGGAAGAAGATGAAAGGATTACTACATTCCTGGAAAGGGTAATTGAGATTATTATGGGAATTCAATGTTGCGGTGGAACTCTGAGTGAAGATAAAATAGTTTCTAAAGTTTTGAGAGCTTTACCACCGTCTTACAAGATGAAGGCTATTGCAATTAATGAATTGAGAACAATGGCTAATACTTCTATCAATAGAGATACCTTTCTTGGGAAATTATCTTCTTTTGAGCTTGAAGAATTTGGACCTTATGGAGTTGTGAAGTCTGAACCTACTTTTCATGTATCCACATCATCAACCGGCAAGCAAGATTGGAAACCTTTATATGCAAAGGAATTGGATGATATGAAGAGAGAAGATGATGAATTTGAGCAACTTGAAGCCCTATTTTCTAGAAGAGTACCTAAAGGACTGGTAGGAAGTAAGTATGAAGGAAAAGCACCTTTTAATTGTTTTGCATGTAATAAGATAGGTCATTTTGCATCTAGATGTCCTGAGAGGAATTCAAGATTTGAAGAGAGAGCTAGAAGATCTTTTAGTACTAACCATGATTATCAGAACAAGCATAAGTATAGGAGAAACAAAGACAAATCATGTTACTATGTGGATGAGGAAGGTGTAATTGATTCTGATGATGAACCGACACCTAACTTTTCTAGTGGTTACGACAATGGAAAGGAATGGGTGTTCTTGGCTATCAAGGAAGTTGTTCCGCCACTGGAAGAGATCTACCTGAAGACAAGGCACTTTCTTCTAAAATTGAAGATAAGGTTGAATGGGTAATTGATAGTGGATGTTAACATCATATGACTAGAGATAAAAGGAATTTTCAATCTTTGCAAGAATTTGATGGCGGTCTGGTTAGATTTAGAGATGACAAAGCATGTATGATCAAGGGAAAATGAACCATATCAATGGATGGTAAGCACAATACTGATAATGTTTATTATGTTGAAGGTTTGAGGCATAATATTTTCAGTGTAGGACAATTGGTGGATAAGGGATTTCAATTACATTTCAAGGATGGAAAATGAAAAATCATTAATAGATTTGGTTTGGAGATTGCAACCGATACACAGACAAAGGGTAATATATTTCATTTGAATTCTAGTGAGAAGACTTGTTTGATTGCACAAATTGATGAGAGTTGGCTATGGCATAAAATGCTATGTCATGTGAATTTTGATTGCATTGTAAAGATCAGTTCAACTAAGGCAGTTAGAGATATACCTAAGATTGTGAAGCCCTATAATTCGGTATGTAAAGAATGTCAAATGGGAAAATAGTTCAGAACCTCTTTTAGGAGTATACAAGATAAATCTAATGATGTTATTGATCTTATTCATACTAATTTTTGTGGCCCTGCAAGAGTTAAATGTTTTCAAGGTGATAGATGTTTTATGCTAATAATTGATGATTATTCTAGAATGATGTGGGTTACTTTTTTAAAGGAGAAATCTGAGGCTTTTAAAAAGTTTAAAATCTTTAAGGCTAAAGTGGAAACTGAGACAGGATTGAAGATTAAATGTTTAAGGTTGGATCATGGTGAAGAATTCACATCCGGTGAGTTTAATAACTTATGTGAGAAGCATGGCATAAGGAGACAATTTTCTGCTCCTCGGACACCTCAGCAGAATGGGGTTGTGGAAAGGAAAAACATAACTATCTTGGATGTTGCTAGAACAATGGTGATGGAAGCTAGTCTACCTCATATCTATTGGAGAGAAGCAGTGAGCACAACAGTCTATGTATTCAACAAAGTACATATCAAAGGAGAAACCAATAAGACACCCTATGAATTATGGTTTGGCAATACACCTATAGTTAAGTATTTGAAAATCTTTGGTATTAAATGTTATATCAGGAGAGATGATATTATTGTAAAATTTGATCCTAGGTGTGATGAAGGGATGTTTATTGGTTATTCTAATGAAAGAAAAGCATATAGATGTTATAAAAAGATTTTGCAGAGAATTGTGGATCGTGCTAATGTAAAGGTGGATGAGCTGAATAAAGGTCAAGTCAGAGCTTTATGAGTAAGAACCGACAGTGGAAATGATCATAACTAAACTGGTAACACCTTTAGCGGAACAAAATGTTGAACTAGTTACTTTGACAGTATCTGAAAATTCAATAGTAACTGAAGAACCAGGAAGAGGAACATACAGTCAGAAGAATCCTAGGTATGTGAGATTGAATCATTCAGAAGATCAAATCATTGGGGATAAGAACAATAGAGTGATGACAAGAAGAAGACTAGAAACTAATGAGGTATGTTTAATTTCTCAAGTTGAACCGGTATCAGTAATTGAATCATGTTAAGATAAATGTTGGTTGAAAGCTATGGAAGAAGAATTGGATCAGATAGAGAAGAATAACAAATGGACTTTAGTTCCCTGGCCTAAAAATAAGATTGTTGTTGGAACTAAATGGGTTTTTAGGAATAAATTGAATGAAGATGGTCAAGTTGTAAGGAAGAAAGATAGATTGGTTTGTAAAGGATATTCTCAAAAGGAAGGAATTGATTATGGTGAAACTTTTGCACCTGTAGCTAGGATTGAAGCTGTAAGATTATTTCATGCCTATGTTGCACATAAGAACTACAAGGTTTATCAAATGGATGTTAAGTGTGCCTTTTTGATTGGAGATCTTGATGAGGAAGTTTATATTGAGCAACCTGATGGTTTTTCACTTTCAGATGATAAAAACATGGTTTGCAAGTTAAGGAAATCTTTATATGGATTGAAGCAGGCACCTAGAGATTGGTATGCAAGGTTAGATACATATCTTTTGAAGCTTGGTTTCACTAAGGGTAATATTGATAGTAATCTATATTATAAGGTCACTGATGATGATATATTTATTATTGAAGTATTTGTTGATGATATTATTTTTGGAGGTGAAGATAGGTTATGGATGGAACTTTCTAAAAATATGGAGAAAGAATTTGAAATGTCTATGATTGGGGAAATGAAATTTTTCTTAGGTTTGCAGATTACTCAGACTGATAAAGGTATTTTGATCTATCAAACTAAGTATGTTAGGGAATTGTTGAAGAAATTTGGTATGGAAGACTCTAAACCGGTAAGTACTCCTATGGTTACTAGTAAGAAATTGACAAGGAAAGATGAATCTGCACCGGTAAATCCTACAAGATACAAGTCTATGATTGGAGGTCTGTTATATTTGACTCAGACTAGGCCTAGCATAATGAATGTTGTTTGTATTGTATCAAGATATCAGAGTGATCCTAGAGAAAATCATGAGTGCGGTGAAAAGAATTTTTAGATACTTGCAAGGTACATTTGAATATGGTTTGTGGTACCCTAAGGATGATTACTTTAGTTTATATGCATATATAGATGCAGATTGGGCAGGTGATGTTGATGACTGGAAAAGTACTTCTGGTGGAGCTTTCTTTCTTGGGAAGAAGTTGGTTTCATGGATCAGCAAGAAACAATCATGTACTTATTTGTCTACTATTGAAGCTGAGTATGTTGTTGTTGCTACTAACTTTACACAAGTTCTATGGATGAAGCAAATGTTGAAGGATATTAAAGTGCATTGCATTGGACTGGTAGTTATTCACTGTGATAACTCTGCTGCTATTGGCATATCAAAGAATCTGGTATTTCACTCTAAGACAAAGCACAAGTATAACTTTTTAAAGGAGAAGGTGGAAGAAAATGAGTTCAGACTGGTTTATCTGAACACTAAAGAGAAGATTGTAGACATTTTCACTAAACCTTTTCCTAAAGAATTATTTGAGTACCTCAGAGACATGTTAGGGTTTTCTGCCCCTCTGACAGAGAACTGATTGATGTTATTCGGCATCAGTCTAGTATGCATTATTAGAGATATTATTCATTCTGGATTGATGTGGGGATGCTACTGCTCAGTGGGAGTAGTTAGCCTTGTGATCCATCGGTTTTTGTTTTTTCTTTGATATTTGTGTCATATTTCTAGCATTGATGTCAAAGGGGGAAAGATATATGTGAAAAACAGAGCTTTACTAAGATATCATTAATAGGGGGAGTTCGGTCTTTGTTTCAGAACTTCATTGCTATACCTTTGTGTGGGAGATTGTTGGCTGTCTTCCATTGGGGGAGACTTGTTTGGCATTTCTTGGTACTTAGATGCTTTTCACATCTAGTGTTGCCATCAATGCCAAAGGGGGAGATTGTTCGCCATTTGGAGGAACTGATTATGTGTTGCATTGATTTTTTGTCATTGATGTAAACACTAGTTGTTTTGGTCGCTTTACCGGTATCCTTCTGGTCCTAGTAGGTTGTTTGGTTTCTGGTTGGATTGGATTAGATCTGGTATGCTCTAGTATGTTTGGGTTATGGAATTGGCTTACTCATGCTACTCAGATTCATGTTCAGTCAGTTAGTTTTGGTCTGGTAATCGGATGCTATGATGTTTACTGGAAAGCTTGGTTTGTTGTTCCGGTGAGGGTTTCATTGACAGATCTTTATTGAATATCTTTAATGATATACATAAGTGGTATTGGTGCGGCTTCTAGTGGAGATTTAGGATGCTGATGGTGATAATGTTCAAGACTTGGTTGATTGGGATGTGTGGACCTATATTGGGTCCCGATTTATCTAGGTTATGGATCAGCTTAATGTAACATGTGGATTGGACCTCTCGATGTGTTTATGGGATGTCTTATGGGCTAGATATTATTTGTTTGGTCTCTAGCCAACATGTTTTGTAATTATGTAATTTTTTTATTGTCTGGTGGCCGACCTTATTGTTTATGGTTGAGGGTTTGTATAGATATGATGTAAGATCTCATTGTAGATCATATGACATGGGTATGAGATATGGATATGTAATGAGTGAATAATGTAGTAATCATTCAGGCAGAGGATTTGGTCGCTCATTCGAGATCGAGTTGGGTTTATGTAAGAGGATTTAGTCCTTTGGTATTGAGCTTAACTGGAACTGTACTCAGGCATAGGAGATACTATCTTTGTAGTTCATCCTTTCTTTTGGATTGTAGACTAGATTTTTATGAAGTCAGTGAGACTCCTTTTGTGATGAGCAGTGTGTTATAGGTTGATGGCCTTCCTTCAAGTGCAGGCCCTGCAATTGTAATTCACATACTTACTGCAGAAGTATTATTTGACTGTGGGTAGGCTTCCCACTGTGGTTTTTCCCTTTACTGGGTTTTCCATGTACAAATCTTGGTGTCATGTGGATGGTATTTATTCTCTGATTATTGTTTATGCTTAATTGGTTTATCTGCTATTTCGGTATTCGGTTTATGCATTCCGATATTGATATTTTGGGTTCCAGTATTAAATTTTTAATTTCTTAAGGTTCTGGTAATTTGAAATAACTGATTCACCCCCCCCCCCTCTTAGTTGTCTTTCAGTTATTTGAACTGTCTAACACAGTTCTCCATCTTTCAGTTTATTGTTTGATCCGGTGGGGTTTTCTTCCACCACTGCTACTCTTCCGGTAGCCTCTGTCTTCCTATATTTGAATGCATAGTTTCCTTCTCCTCCACACTTAAATAAAGTTCTTCTAAATATCCTCTTGTCTTGTCTTCCAAAGTTCTCATTCCAGTAACCATCTGGTTCTCTCCTCTGGTAGAAATTTCTATCATCCTTCCGGTATGAATTACCTTCTTTGTTCACTTCCTTGTCCTTGTTTTGATTTGTACTGGTTCCTCTTCCTCTGGTATATTCTCTTCCTCCTTGAAATCTTCCTCCGATAAACCTTCCACCTCTACCTCTCTGTCTCTTCTCGTGCCTTTTGTTAATTTTTTCTTCATCCTTTAGTGCATATTGGTAAGCCTCTTCAACACTCTCCAATTTGATCATACTGAGTTCATCTTGTATAGATATCCACAATCCATTCAAATATCTTACAATTTGTTCAACTTCATCATCAACATGTCCAGATCTGAAGTTCAACTTGTAAAATGCTTCAACGTACTCCTTCACACTAGATTCCTTTTGTCTCAGATTCTGCAACTTCCAAAATAAATCCACTTGATAATTCACTGGCACAAACTTTGATTTCAACTTAGAAATCATTTGATCCCATGTCTTAATCTTTTCTTTACCTCTTCTTTGTCTATCAATTTGCAAATCCTCCCACCAAAGAGATGCATGACCTTTCAACTGAGTACAAGCATATTTCACCTTCCTCTCTTTAGTAGTGTTTTCAAAATCGAAAGACTTCTCCATCTCTGAGATCCAATCCATCAATTCATCTGAGTGTAACTTCCCATCATATTCTGGTGGGGTAAAATGAGGTTTAGTGTTTGTCCTACTCAAAACCCTTACAAATATTTCTTCATCCAGATCAACTACTGGTAGGTTTACTTATTCTACCAAGGCTTCTTCTCCTTCATCTTCACTTACATCTTCAATATCTCAGCCTCTTCTCTGGGTTGTCTCCACGGCTTCTAATTGGGCTTATATTCCTTGCAACATCTCCATCACAACAGAGTCTGCATTCCCATGCACTCCACCATTCCTAGATCCTCTTCGTGCCATTGATTCACGCTAGTCCTTTGCAATTGCAGGTTAGATCCGCAATCCGCTATCCTACAATAAAATTTTAGGACACACAACTTCTGGAATGAATCTTCGCTCTGATAACACTTGGTGCAGTCACCGGTGAGGAGGGACCTCAAAGAGATCAATACGAACCATTCAACAAGAGTAAACACAATAGAAACACAAAGATATGATGGAGGCAATGAAGAACAGATAGTTTTATTGCATTAAATTTGATTACACCTAACCGGTAACAGCCAGTTATAGCATACCGGCACACAGGTTTGGTAGAATAGGTCACAATCAAGACCTATAATCGAAATATCTATCTTATAGTCATAGTCTATCTATCTGATACTCTGATTTATTCTAATGGATTACATTCTAAAGCATGATTACAAATATATATATATATATCAATCCAAAGGATCTAGTCGGCCCAAAAGGGATCAAAACCCAAAGAACAAGACCTAACGTGCAAAATAAATAAGGTCGGCCTCCACCAAGAGATTCCTCCAAAAAATCCGAAGGATGAAACGAAGATTGCGGAAAAAGGTCGACCACATGCCAAGGAACATCGAAATCAATGCTCAATGCTCCGCAAGCTTTGGAATGGGTTCTGGTAGATCACCAGAATAGGTCTCAGGCAACCAGTAATAAAGGAATAACTGGTAACAAGAAACTATCATGGAAATTGGTAGTGATATCTTACCAGAAGGTGATCCAAATATGATGCGGTCTGAAAGCAAGAAAGATGATTAAGTCTTCTAGAAGAATCCAACGCCACAGGATCCGGTGAGCCAAAACTGAGACACACAGAAAGGAAAAATGTTTTTGATTGATGGAAGATTGTTGTGAACCGGGGATGCTCCTGCATCAAAGATAGATAATCAAAGCTTGAACCAATTAGGCCTAAACCAAAATATATTTTTTGGACCAAAAATACATACATTGATCCACTTGAGGAGAAAGAGAGGAACCAAACACATCTTCACCGATTTGTAAATACCAGAACATAACCAACAACATATCTACATTCTACACATCCATATAACCAATTAATGGTCAAAAAATACTCTCCAATACAAGAAATTCAAATTTGGATCTCCACATGCTATAGTGAGACCCATAACGTGCATCAAAAAATCTCCCATAACTCAGATCTAGACCTAAGGATAGGTCAACCATAGAGTATCACAACTAGCAACAAACATTGCTACAACACCTGGAGAACACAAAGATTTTTACGGAGCATAGAACAACCATATCCATGATACAAAAACTATATCCAACAAATATAGCCATAATAAATAACATCAACAACCAATGAAAACCTTCAACACCAACATAACAAGATATTTGCACCACAGACATTCTGGACAAATATCACTCCAGAACAACAAATTGGACATCAATGGTAACCACAACAACACATACTTCCAACACAACTTCCCTTACCATTGCCTTTCCTTCCTCAGGTGTGATGTTATCAACTCTAAAATCAAATTCATTGAGTAGCTCATTTCCTATCCTATCCCATTCAGTGGGCAATGCCTTATTTATTTCTTCTATAGCCCTCTCCTAATACTCATCTCTTTTACTAGATAAAGATAAGTCTTTGAATTATTTTTATTTCACAAAATTATAATCATCAAGACATTGATTGCAATCCAATGCCCTTATATCACTAGTGTGATCTTCTGCAATATTAATATTTTCCAAAGTTCTACTTTGGGGCATTGAAGGTAATATTATCATTGATGCTAAACATGGTGGAGAACGAGGTGATAGAGGATAAGGAACAAGGGGAGATGATGGATTCTCTTTGTTTCTATCTCAATATTTCGATCCTCTTATTCAAAATCAATGATTTAGACTCCCTTCCCTTTCTCTTGTTCCTCAATTGCTAATTTCACTTTTTTATTGGTGCCTCTTCTTCCCTTATATCTTTGCTAGCAACCTTAGGTTGTTTTCCTTTCTTAACAATACAAATTTTAAGCAAGGTCTCTATTGGCCATTTGGAGGAATTGATTATGTGTTGCACTAATTTTTTGTCATTGATGTCAACACTAGTTGTTTGGATATTTTACCGGCACCCTTATGGTCCCGGTACGTTGTTTGGTTTCAAGTTGGATTAGATCATGATGATCTGGTAGGCTCCAGTATGGTTTGGTTATGGAATTGGCTTATTCATGATACTCATGTTCATATTCAGTAAGTTTGTTTTGGTCTGGTGATCGGATGATATCTTGCTTGCTTGGAAGCTTGGCTTGTGGTTCCGGCAAGGGTTTCACTGACAAAGCTTTTGCTGAAGATCTTTCATGATATGCATAAGTGGTGTTGGTGTAGCTTGTGTGGAGATTCAGGATGTTGTTGGTGATCATGTTCGAAACCTAGTGGATGGAGATCATTGCTTTAGCGTGTGGACCTATATTCGGTCCCAGTTGATTTAGGTTATGGATCGGCTTAATGTAATGCATGGATTGTACCTCTCGATGTGTTTCTAAGATGTCTTATGTGCTAGATATTATTTGTTTGGTCTAAGGCCAACATGTTTTGTAATTATGTATTTGGTTTATTGTCTGGTGGCCGACCTGATTGTTTATGGTTGAGGGTTTGTATATATATGATGTAAGATCTCATTGTAGATCATCATAGGAATAAGGTCAGGGAATGGATATAGATATGTAATGTGAGAATAATGTAATATGATTCAAGAAGAGGATTTGGTCGATCATTGGAGATCGAATTGGGTTTATGTAAGAGGATTTAGTCCTCTGGTATTGAGCTTAACCAAAATTGTACTCAGGAATAGGAGATGCTATCTTTGTTGTTCAAACACTTCTTTTGGATTGTAGTCTAGATTTCTATGTAGTTAGTGAGACTCATTTTGTAATGAGAAGTGTGCTCTAGGTTGTTGGCCTTCTTGCAAGTGTAGGCCCCTCAATTGTAATTCACATACTTATTGCAGAAGTATTATCTAACGTTTGGGTAGGCTTCCCACCATGGTTTTTCCCTTTACCAAGTTTTCCACATATAAATCTTAGTGTCATGTGGATGATATTTATTCTACGATTATTTTTATGCTTAATTGGTTTAACTGCTATTCCGGTATTTGGTTTAAGCATTTTGATATTAATGTTTTGGGTTCTGGTATTAAAGTTTTAATTGCTAAATGTTCTGGTAATCTATGACAACTAATTCACCCCCCTCTCAGTTGTCTTCTGGTTATTTGAACTATCGAACAATTGGTATCAGAGCTTTGGTCCTCTCTGCAGAAAGCTTAACCATTTGAGGAAGATCCTATGGTGAATAATAGTTCAAGTTCATCCAGTTCACCTGGAACTATCTTTTAGAGAGATATCCCTTGGCTTGATGGAACAAATTACACAGTATGGAAGATTCAGATGGAGACTCATTTGAGATGTCTTGGCAAGGAGATTTGGGAGATCAAACATAATGGTGTTACACCTCATAATTTGGCATCTTGAAAGCCTCCTCCAGTAAACCTAGATAAGGAGCTTGAGAATGACTATAGAGAAAGAGAAGACCTCTTGTGTGCACTTTTTGATCAACAAATAATGGGATTGACTGACAAATCATCTGGAAAGGCTATATGGGATAAGTTGGAGACTCTTAATGAAAGTGACCCTATAGTGAAGATTGTTAAACTTGATGGTTAACGGGTGAGATATGAAAACCTGAAGATGGAAGAAGATGAAAGGATTACTGCATTCATGGAAAGGGTAAATGAGATTGTTATGGGAATTCAATGTTGTGGTGGAACTCTGAGTGAAGATGAAATTATTTCTAAAGTTTTGAGAGCCCTACCACCACCCTACAAGGTGAAGGCTACCGCTATTAATGAGTTGAGAACAATGGCTAATACATTTGTCAACAGAGATACCCTGGTTGGGAAATTATCTGCTTTTAAGCTTGAAGAATTTGGACCTTCTGGAGCTATGAAGACTAAATCTTCTTTTCATGTATCTACATTAGCAATTTGTAAGAAAGATTGGAAAGCTTTATATGCAAAGGAATTTGATGATATGAAGAGAGAAGATGATGAGTTTGAGCAACTTGAAGCACTATTTCCTAGAAGAGTACGTAAAGGACCGGTAGGAAGTAAGTATGAAGGAAAAGCACCTTTTAAATGTTTTGCATGTAATAAGATTGGTCATTTTGCATCTAGATGTCCTAAAAGGAATTCAAGATTTGAAGAAAGAGTTAGAAGATATTTTAAGCCTAACCCTGGATATTAGAAAAAATATAAGTACAGGAAAAACATAGACAAATCATGCTACATAGCAATTGAGGAAGGCATTACTGATTCTGATGATGAACCAACAGAAGACTCTGCTAGTGTTTCTGACAATAGGAAGGAATAGGTGTTCCTGGATATCAAGGAAGATGTTCCAGCACTGGAAGAGAATGTACCTAAAGACAAGGCACTTGTTGCTAAAATTAAAGACAAGGATGAATGGGTAATTGATAGTGGTTGTTCACATATATGACTGGAGATAAAGGAAAGTATCTATCTTTGCAAGAATTTGATGGAGCTCTGGTTAGATTTGGAGATGACAAAGCATGTATAATCAAAGGAAAAGGAACTATATCATTATATGGTGAGAACAATACTAACAATATTTATTATGTTGAAGGTTTAAGGCATAATCTTTTGAATGTAGGAAAATTGGTGGATAAGGGATTTTAATTACAGTTCAAGGATGGAAAATGCAAAATCATTAATAGATCTGGTTTGGAGATTGCAACCAGTACATAGACAAAAGGTAATATATTTCACTTGAATTTCAGTGAGAAGACATGTTTGATTGCACAAATTGATGAGAGTTGGTTATGGAATAAAAGGACGTGTCACATGAATTTTGATTGCATTGCGAAGATCAGTTCAACTAAGGTAGTTAGAGATATACCTAAGATTCTGAAGCCCTATAATCCGGTATGTAAAGAATGTCAAATGGGTAAACATGTCAGAACCTCTTTTAGGAGTATACAAGATAAATCTAATGATGTTCTTGATCTTATTCATACTGATTTGTGTGGCCCTGGTAGAGTTAAAAGTTTTCAAGGTGATAGATATTTCATGCTAATCATTGATGATTATTCTAGAATGATGTGGGTTACTTTGCTAAGGGAAATATATGAAGCATTTGAAAATTTTAAAATATTTAAGGCTAAAGTGGAAACTAAGACAGGATTGAAGATTAAATATTTAAGATCAGATCATGGTGGGGAATTCACATCTGGTGAATTTAATAACTTTTGTGAGAATAATGGTATAAGAAGACAATTTTCTGCTCCCCGGACACCTCAGCAAAATGGAGTTGTGGAAAGGAAAAATAGAACTATCTTAGATGTTGCTAGAACAATGATGATGGAAGCTAGTCTACCTCATATCTACTAGAGAGAAGCAGTGAGCACAACGGTTTATACATTCAATAGAGTACATATCAAAGGAGAAACTAGTAAGACACCTTATGAATTATGGTTTGGCAATACACCTATAGTTAAGTATTTTAGAATCTTTGGTAGTAAATGTTATATCAGGAGAGATGATATCATTGGCAAATTTGATCCTAGATATGATGAAGGCATATTTCTTGGTTATTCTAATGAAAGCAAGACATATAGTTGTTATAACAAGAGATTGCAGAGAATTGTGGAAAGTGCTAATGTCAAAATGGATGAGCTGAATAGAGGTCAAATCAGAGTTTATGAGAAGGAACCAGTAGTGGAAATGATTATATCTAAATTGGTAGCACCTTTACCAGAACAAAGTGTTGAACCAGTTACTTCGGTAGTATCAAAAAATTCTATAGTTACTGAAGAATCAGGAAGAGGAGTAGAGAGTCAAAAGACTCCTAGGTATGTGAGATGGAATCATTCAGAAGATCAAATCATTGGGGATAAGACAACTAATGAGGTATGTTTAATTTCTCAAGTTGAACCCGTATCAATAATTGAAGCATGTAAAGATGAATATTGGTTGAAAGCTATGGAAGAAGAATTAGATCAGATTGAGAAAAATAACACGTGGACTTTGGTTCCCCACCTAAATATAAGAATGTTATTGGAACTAAATGGTTTTTTAGGAATAAATTGAATGAGTATGGTCAAGCTGTAAGGAATAAGGTTAGATTGGTTTGTAAAGGATATTCTCAAAAGGAAGGAATTGATTATGGAGAGACTTTTGCACTTGTAGCTAGGATTGAAGCTGTAAGATTATTTCTTGCCTATGCTGCCCAAAAAAACTACAAGGTTTATCAGATGGATGTTAAGTGTGCATTTTTGAATGGGGATCTTGATGAGGAAGTTTATATTGAGAAACCTAATGGTTTTTCACTATCAGATGATATAAACATGGTTTGCAGGTTAAGGAAAGCTTTATATGGATTGAACCAAGCACCTAGAGCTTGGTATGCAAGGTTGGAAATACATCTTTTGAAGCTTGGATTCACTAAAAGTAATGATGATAGTAATTTATATTATAAGATCACTGATGATGATATACTGATTATTGAGGTCTTTGTTGATGATATCATTTTTGGAGGTGAAGATAAGTTGTGTAAGGAATTTTCTAACAATATGAAGAATGAATTTGAGATGTCTATGATTAGGGAGATGAAATTTTTCTTAGGTTTGCATATTACTCAAACTGATAAAGGTATTTTCATCTGTCAAACTAAGTATGCTAGAGAGTTATTGAAGAAATTTGGTTTGGAAAACTCTAAACTGGTTGGTAATCCTATGGTTACAAGTGAGAAATTGACAAGAAAATATGTTTCTGCACTGGTAATTCCTACAAGATACAAATCTATGATTGGAGGTCTGCTTTATTTGACTCAAACTAGGCCTAACATATTGAATGTTGTTTGTATTGCATCTAGATTTCAGAGTGGTCCAAGAGAAAATCATGAGAGTGCGGTGAAAAGAATTTTTAGATACTTACAAGGTACATCAAAATATGGTTTTTGGTACCCTAAGGATGATGACTTTACTTTATTTGTATATACAGATGTTGATTGGGCTGGAGATGTTGATGACCGAAAAAGTACCTCTGGTGGAGCTTTCTTTCTTGGAAAGAAGTTGGTTTCATGGATCAGCAGGAAGAAGTCATGTACCTCTTTATCTATTGTTGAAGCTAAGTATTTTGTTGTTGCTACTAAGTGTACACAAGTTCTACAGATGAAGCAAATGTTGAAGGATATAAAGGTGGATTGTAATGAACTGGTATTTATTCACTGTGATAACTCTACTGCTATTGATATATCAAAGAATCCGGTATTTCATTCTAAGACAAAGCACATATCTATCAAGTACAACTTTTTGAATAAAAAGGTGGAAGCAAATGAAGTCAAATTGGTTTATGTGAACACTAAAGAGAAGATTATATATATCTTCACTAAACATTTGCCTAAGGAATCATTTGAGTACTTCAGAGATAGATTGGGAGTTTCTACCCCTTCGATAGAGACTTGATTGATGCGGTTTGGCAACAGTCCGATATCAGAGATACTATTCATTTCGGCACTGATGTGGGGATGCGACTGCTCAGGGGGAGTAATTAACTGTGTGTTTCAGTAGTTTATGTTTTTGTTTTGATATTTATGTCAGATTTATGGCATTGATGTCAAAGGGGAAGAGATATTGATGTCAAAAAGAAAAACTTAAGCACTTGTATACATTAGGGGAAGAGATATATGTATAATTTAGAGCTTTACAAAGATATCATTCACAGGGAGAGTTTGGTCTTTGTTTCAGAACTTCATTACTACATCTGTATGTCAGAGATTATTGGTTGTCTTCCATTGGGGGAGACTTGTTTGGCATTTTTTGGTACTTAGATGTTTTTCACATCTAGTGTTTCCATCAATGCCAAAGGGGGAGATTGTTGGTCATTTGGAGGAATTGATTATGTATTGCACTGATGTTTTGTCATTGATGTCAACACTAGCTGTTTGGATGCTTTACCAGCACCCTTCTGGTCTCGGTAGGTTGTTTGGTTTCTAGTTGGATTAGATCATGATGATCCGGTAGGCTTTGGTATGGTTTGGTTATGGAATTGGCTTATTCATGATACTCATTTTCATATTCAGTAAGTTAGTTTTGGTCTGGTGATCGGATGCTATCCTGCTTGCTTAGAAGCTTGGCTTGTGGTTCTGGTGAGGGTTTCACCGACAGAGCTTTTGATGAAGATCTTTGATGATAATCATAAGTGGTGTTGGTGCAACTTCTGGTGGAGATTCATGATGATGTTGGTGATCATGTTTGAGACTTGGCGGATGGTGATCATTGCTTTAGCGTGTGGACCAATATTGGGTCCTGGTTGATCTAGGTTATAGATCGGCTTAATGTAACGTGTGGATTAGACCTCTCAATGTGTTTCTGGGATGTCTTATGTGTTGGATATTAGTTTTTTGGTCTAAGGCCAACATGTTTTGTAGTTATGTATTTGGTTTATTGTCTGGTGGCTGACTTGATTGTTTACGATCGAGGGTTTGTATATATATGATTTAAGATCTCATTATAGATCATCATAGGAATAAGGGCAGGGAGTGGATATGGATATGTTATGTATGAATAATGTAATATCATTTAGGCAAAGGATTTGGTCGATAATTGGAGATCGAATTGGATTTATGTAAGAGGATTTAGTCCTCCGGTATTGAGCTTAATCATAACTGTAATCAGGCATAGGAGACGTTATCTTTGCAGTTCAAACACTTCTTCTAGATTGTAGTCTGGATTTCTATGTAGTTAGTGAGACTCCTTTTGTGATGAGTAGTGTGCTCTAGGTTGTTGGCCTTCCTACAAGTGCAGGCTCCTCAATTGAAATTCACATACTTACTACAGAAGTATTATTTGACTGTGGGTAGGCTTCCCACCGTGGTTTTTCCCTTTACCGGTTTTTCCACGCATAGATATTGGTGTCATGTGGATGGTATTTATTTTGTGATTATTATTTATGCTTAATTGGTTTAACTGTTATTTTGGTATTTGGTTTAAGCATTCTGGTATTAATGCTTTGGGTTCCGGTATTAAAGTTTTAATTGCTAAATGTTTTGGTAATTTGTGACAACTGATTCACCCCCCCCTCTCAATTGTCTTCCAGTTATTTGAATTGTCTAACAGACTCTACATTGTCTATCAACTTCTCAATCCTAACAAAAATATTTTCTCATCATTGAAAAACCCAAGAAAATTTGGTTCAATTTGTTTCCTTATCTCTTCGACCTTCATAGCCATGGTCCATCTCTTTCTCCTCTCATTAACTTATTCAATAGTGGCACAATTTTTTATTACATATTCTTCATAAACCATTATAGGAGAGAACCCTATTTTCTTTATGTGTTCCATGAATCTTTATGGATCAAAGTCCCTGTCTCTTTCATACCTCATTCTATTTGCTTGCAATGTAGAATAGGTTATGTCAAGGCCATCCTTTTTTACAGTATTGAAGCTGAAAATATAATTGATTTTGGGAACAATAAGCCTTTTATACTCTTCCTAAAATGTATGTTATTAGCTTCATTAAGTTACATATTATCTCCAAATAAACTATTCTCCTTGGCACACATTTTGGTAGTACATGAGGCTGAACAAAAGTACCATACACACTGATTGTAGTTGTGATAACATGGAGATAATAATCTCCCCAATTATGTGAAAGTACAAGATCCTTTATCCTCTTAGGTGGTCTAAGGAAATCCATTACCTCTCTTATAATTCTGACTTCAGGCTCACCAAAATAACTTAAACCTTTTACACAAAATATTATTCAAAGATGACCAAATCTGCATTCTCACAATTTTTGTCCCAAATATATGTCTAAAATTGGATTGGGAGAATGTTTCCACTATCATCATTCATTAAAAATTGCAACTTCTCATACCACAAGCCTTCCCTCTCCACAATAATATATGGAAAAGGAGGAAATACCATCTGAATAGAAATCTCTCAAGGTGTGTGTTTGCTACAACTAGGCTCTCATGCATCCTCTCTGCGAAGAATGTTGCAAAGTCAAAATCTATATTTAGTATTGGATCTTGTATATCAACAACCATACAGATTAGAGGATTTGGTATCAAATGCATAACAACATGGCCTAGAATTTGACACAAAGTACAGTATGTCATTACAAAATAATCTTCAAAAGTATCTAAGGCAAAATGTTCTTTCTTTAAGTTGGAATTTTTGGATGATTGATCCCTCTGGTCCTTTAAAATCTTGAACTCAAGAATAACAACACTCCTATATGGATAAATATGCCCTTTACATTATTCTTCAAACTTCTTGAGTGTGTTTGTCTTTGATCTTGATTTGTTTAAATCATTTTTTTTGAAATTTCCAACTTGGACAGGTTGATCATTTCCTAGTCAATGGCTATTAACACAATCCTCTTTTCAACATCATATCTCTACACCAAAACCCTCATGAAATCAACATCTACAAACACATTGGGTACTACTAATTTTACCATGTCTAAGATATGTGCATTTCTTATTGGGAATTTTATATTTCTCTTGTGGTATCAATGTTCAAATAAACTCCATCCCACCTTTGGCAACTTAATATCCCTTACACCAACCAAATCATCTAGAAATATATCTTCTAGACCCCCAATACCAGCCACTTGCAAATGCACTCTATTTCCTTATGATTTTCTTAGCAAATATTCATCCAACCTCTACGAAGAACCACTGGCTGATGCCTTCTTGCTCATTTTTTTTCTTGGAAGACTAGGATTTCTCTTTAACTAGTTGAGAGTTTAATTTGGCTTGCTGATTTCACTTAGATTTTACAAAGCTCAAAATTTTGAACATAAAACTAAAAATAACTTGAGAATTGGCTTTATTTATTGTTCAAATTGATCTTTCTTCAATTTCCCTAGTTCTTTCTACAACTCGCTCTAAAGCTCAAATCAACAATTTTCAACAAGTGAAATAAATTGTGCAAAGCATAATAGTCTAGACTACATATCTATTATAAAAAAATGGTCATGTAATGGTGAAAAGGGGGGGTGATGATGAGATCAAGTGGAAAGCTTTACCCTCCTCAAGAAAGAATTGCAAGTTTCATAAAGGATCCTCTTCAACCTCTTTCACGCATTACATTTAAAAGAGGGGGCTTGAATTCACTAGATCCAATATCAATGGAAAGAGATTGAATGCTAAGTGAATTGACAATGAATTTGGAAAGTAGAAGTAGCCCCTCTTTTAGAATGGATAGGTTGAATTAAGTGAATTGATACTAAGTGTAAAGATAGCAAAGAAATGATTATAACTTAGATAGAAATGCGTGATGAACATCTTGTGAAATAGTCTGTCATCGTGAGAATCCATTTGTGCCCGATGCTTGAAATTGGGTTGATCATACTAATGAAATCTAGGCCCCTCTATGCAAATGGCTCATCCACCATAATTGGACTCAAGTGCATAGTTGCATTCTTTCTTTTCCCTACAAAGAATTGGCATTATTTACATGACTTAACTAATGAATGTGCTTCACTAAACATGTTGGGCCAGAAATAGACTACCTGCATAATCTTGATTGCAATGGTTTTTGTTGAAAAATGTCCACCCACGAGACCATTATGACATTCATTAAGAATTTTCTTTGCTTGCTCCTTGTCCACACAATGCAAGAGGACTCCATAGAAGTTTCTATTAAAATCACTCCTTCAATAAGTGCATAACCAACATTTTGCAACCTATTAAATCTCTTTTTATCAAAACAAAGGTTTGGTGGGTATTTATGCTGGCAAGAGACACTATTTTGGTGATTCTGGTAGAGATTGGTGCATGAAAGATGTTCAAGGGTTGTCATTGATGGCACCTCAATTCATAGATCACATCCAGTGTACATAGAATTGGTTTACCAAAAGTCATTATGTTCATAACGCATAAGTCTGGAAGGTGGAACACAGTTAGCATAGAGCATGAGATCATTGTGCATAACTTGATTTTGGTGATGTATTTTGGGATGTGGTGATCAAGGCAGTTGATTCAAGGTTCAAGACAGATTACTTCGTGATCTTCATATCCGGTGTTGAATTGTGTGCTAGTTCAAAGCTCTGGTATCTAGTATTTATGTTAGGGCAGAGCTATTTTGGATTAACGTGTGTTGCAGATTTGTTGGGATGATTTCGGTGATTAGTTTCATGTTTGAGGTGATTGGGATGACTTATGGGAAGCATTTTATCATCTTGTTTTGGTCTGCATTTGAATTTGTGATCGGATTGAGCCGACTTGATGTAACATGTTTCATGTTGCGTGTTATGCATTTTTTGAAGCCAACTTAGTAAATGATTATTTTTATTGATGCAGATATATAAGATTGATTTGGTTGATCATTTTGTCACATGTGATAAGAAAAGGAAGTCTGTGTGAGTGATTTTGTAAGTTAAGTGAATATTTTGTTGCTCTGGTAAGTGACAAAGCAGAATGACAGATCACATGGAGGAGACAATCAGAGCCTAACCAGAACTGTACTCTGGCATATGTAGATGCTACTCTTCAGTTCAGATACTATTGTAATAATTTTGTAATAGCCTGTAAGGCAGTGAGCCTTCCTTCAGGTTGTAACCCCTTTTTAATTGAGCAATGAGCTATAGGAAGTGTTCCTAAATTCAAGTGCATTCCACTCTTATAATATTGTTTTACTATTGGCCATAGTATAATAATATTATCGGTACTAAATCCCATCATGTTTTTCTCTTTCTGGGTTTCCACGTAAAAATATTAGTGTTATAGTTGTGTGGTTGTTCATTTTATGTTTCTGCACTTTGATTACTTTCTCATGCATCCGGTGGTTTAAAATCATCTTGATAAGTTTGTAAATTATTTAAATACCGATTCACCGCCCCCCCCTCTCAGTGTTCATTGATTCCAACATTTGGTATTAGAGCTTTATGCCTCGGAAGAAGTCTAACAGCTTGAGGAAGATCCAGGAGATTGGATCAATGGACTCCAGTTTACAAAGACAACTTAGTGTAGCACTTGAATATCTTGATGCATCGATGAAGGAAAAGAGTAGCTTGAAAAGAAATCTGATGGCAGCTGAAGACTTCATTAAGACATTGAAAGATCAATTGAACACTTCTAGAGAAAAGAGAAAGGAGTTGATGGATAAGCTATGGGAGAAAGAAGAAAAAAGTGTTGACAATCAATTCCTACAAGATAAGATTGATGAATGTGAGAAGTTGGCCAAGGAGAATGCAATTTTGAATAATGAGATGCAATCTATTGTCATGAAATTGACTAAGAAGATTGAAGACCGGAAGAAGAATGAAGAAACCCTGACTCAATCATTGAAAGACAGATTTGATGAATGTTGCATATTGACATATGAGAATGATTAGTTGAAGCTTGAATTGGTGCAAACAAAGAATGATGGACAAGAACTTGAAAGGCAGATCATAATCTTGAGAGATGAGCTGACTACTGCTAATGAATACAAAGAAAAGTTCAAAGCCAGTTCAGCTCAGTTGGATGAGATGTTGGATAGTTAGAGACATGGAAAAGACATGCGAGGTCTTGGATTTGAGAAAAGAGAATCCTCTGGTTCTGGTTAGAGCAATCATCAGCAGAAGAACAAGAAACTTCTGGTAAGATAGCCTAATGCCTATAAATTCAATGGTAAATGTTTTGTTTGTGGTAAATATGGTCATATGGCAAATCAATGCAGAAGTAGGATGAATAATGGGATGATGAATAATATGAACAATGGTCCTACCTTTACCAGTCAATGTTTCAAATGCAACAATTTTGGACATAAGTCAAATATGTACATAATGATGATCAATTTCCACAATAAGAGATGTTATGCTTGTGGGATGTTTTGACATATATCTAACTAATGAAGGATGAGATAAAATCAAATAAACTTTAGGCCCATGCAAAGAAATGTGGTTTTCCATGCATGCAACAAACTAAGTCATGTTGCAAAATATTGCAGAAGAACGAATGCATCGGCGAACAAGAACAATCAAGATGAGAAAGGCAAAGCAAAGGTAGATGAAATCAGAGATCAGCATAAGAAGATGTGGGTGAAAAAGAAAGATTAAAATGTGCAAAATGGCTCCACACCTATATCTGGTGATGGAACTTGTAGACACCCAAATTTGTCCACTTAATTAAATGAATACTTAGTATTTATTTGATTATTTAACCATCGATCAACAATTAATTAAATTATTATTTAATTAATTCATCTTAACCTCTTCTCATATTAATTAAATAAATTATTCAATTTATTTGATTTAATTCACTTAACCAAATTCAGACCATTAATTAAATAAATAAATCATATTTGTTTAATTAAATCTTCTCTCACATTTAAATAAATTAATATTTATTTAAATCCCCAAAATCCCATCTCTCACATTTAAATAAATTAACATATATTTAAATCACCTTTATCCTCCACCCACTTGCATTTTCCTACAAATGCAAGTTGCACAACTATTTTAAATAAATAATTTTTTTATTGAAAATCCTATTTATCCTCACCCACTTTAAACCTTTAATGGCTTCCCTTAAAGTCTTCAAACTTAATGGCTTCCTTCTAGAGTCTTCTCAAGCCTTTAATGGTTTCCCTTAAAGTCTTCAAACTTAATGGCTTCCTTCTAAGAGTCTTCTCAAGCCTTTAATGGTTTCCCTTAAAGTCTTCAAACTTAATGGCTTCTTTCTAGAGTCTTCTTAAGCCTTTAATGGTTTCCCTCAAAGTCGTCAAGCATTTAATGCATTATCCCCCTTTTTCTCATTTAAATAAATTAATATTTATTTAAATAAAATCCAAAATTCACATTCACATTTAAATAAATTAATATTTATTTAAATATCTATCCAAATGCAAATTACACTCTATAATTGAAATAAATGATTTTATTTTAATTGAAAATCCCAAAATTCCTCCCACTTGCATTCTCCTACAAAATCCACTTGTACTCCTAAATCCCTTCTAGATTCTTCTAATTCCTTCTAATTAACCTAATCCTATCCTAATCATTGTCACGTTCCTAAACAAAAGGAAGTCACTTCTCAAAAACCTCCAAAATCTTCAATAACCACTAAAGGCTTTATGTCTTCAAATGGTTAACCTCTAAAGTCTTCCAAACCATTAAAGGCTCTTACATAACCATTTATGGTTAACTCACCTTTTACCTTTAGTTAGAGACTTTCCTCTAGCTTAACCATCCTTTTGACTCATGGGTCTCTTCAAAGCATTTATTTCTTTGACTAAGGTAACCATTTAACCCTTGCACATTCATTTATCCCTTGGATAGAAGGAATATCCATTAACCTAACCCTAACCCAACCCCCTAGGGTAACCATCCCTCAAACATTAAATGCTCCTTATCTCTCCTCTCAAGCCTCCTCATGGTGACACTTGTCAACATGGGATTGGGTTGAAAGTCTCACATGGATTGAATATCTTTTAATCCTAACCCTTGTTAATATTGCTCAATCTTAACCCTTCATTTCCCCATTTCTTCAATAAATAGAACCCTTCTCCTCAAGCAAAGGAGGATGCATTAGAGTATGGTTACTGTACTTTCATAGCATTACTAAGTATCTCATAGAAACTCTAGTATGTGCCTTTCCATAAGCCATAGAGCTACCTTCTCAACCATACTCAATACTCCATTTGCCATCCATGGTTTTATGCTATAAGCTGAGAGCTACAATCAAGAAAGGATTTTGGATATTGGAGAGGAGAGGAACAAGGAAGAGCCAACATCATCAAGCATAGGGGGGAGTATTAGAGTTGTCTATTTCTTTATTTTCCTATTTGCTTTGTTTCTAATCTTTCTTGATATGCTTTTGAAATGGATTCATCTTCATGTTATGCTTATGGTTGAAAGTTTACTAACATGATTTCCTTGTGATTGTTCACTAATCCCTTTTTCATAGCATCAGAACCTCATCCGATAACTAGGGCATTTTTTCCTGAGGGGGCATATTATCATGTGGATCTTTAAAACCCCCTTGAGGAGATCTATAACCGGTCAAGGATGGTTACAAATGATGGAGATCAGTCATGCAGTTGATAACTAGAAGATTTTGTACCAATTTGATAATCCGGTGAATGAAATGATGAAAAAAAGTGTATTCAGAAGGCTTTAGGGTTGAGCATTTATTACAACTTGAAATTAGGTTTTCGATGGATAAAAAGGTGTTTTAATAGTTCATTCTTCACAATGCGAACAGGAGAGAAGAGAAGAGCAGTAGAGTGAAGGAGTGTTTATCAGCTAAATCCAAGCTTGAAGCAATCTATCAGTGATTTGTTGCACATAGTTGAGAATTGTAAGGTATTTTTTGTTTGCAAAGCTATCTTTCCATACCCGTATTTTGAAATCACATCTGCATCTGTATATGGTGTTGTGACTCCATTAGTGGTCGAAATTTTTGAGAGGGCAAGGCCCATGTTCAAAAGGCACCCATTCAAATCCACTAAGGATAATCTAAAGAGTGCATTTTCTTTTGTCCAATATGGTGTGCTCCACAACAAAGATATTAGGGCATACATTCATTGCAACATTGAGGAGCTTGGGAATGTAGACATGCTTTCACTTTACACCAAGCACATGATGGATATTCTAGGAAATTTGAAGCCAGAATACAAGTCATTACAAGACAAGGGTTTCATCCAATTCGTCCCTTTCTTGGTGTTCGACAAACCAGAATGGGTTTGATACATTCTAAGCCAAGTCCACGATGAATGCATGTGGTTGGATCGACCCCATAAGATCACCAAGCAATCTGTTGAATTTGTTACATGTTTAAGTGCAACTGGTGAAGTTCCTGAATTAAGGAAGATACATAATACAACGCTAACAAAGATTACTGGATCCAAGTTTGACAGTCAGCCGATGACTATTGATGATATTATAGAGCACGATGTTAGATTTGCTTCGATGGTGATTGGATATAAGATATATCAATCTAGGAGGCAAAACTCTGTATCCAGCACAACCATATTTTCAACTTATGAAATTATGAAGGAAGGGAAGAGGTATGACCTTTGCTCAATGCTTCCCATTGAATTATTAAACAACCTAAAGAATATTAAGCAAGACAAGAAGCATATGTTCAAATTTGGTTCCTTGGTAGTTTGCTTGGCTTTGTATTTCAAAAATGAGATCCTCGGTATTGGGAAGATTTAATGGGGTTATGATAAACTGGTGGCAGTTCAGATAAAGGAAGGGTTGCAGGATTTAGGGGATATAGCTGCTTAGAAATCTGCCCAATGGGGTTACTTCAAATATCTTCAAGCCACAATGTATAATAGGGAAAGAATACCTACATAAATAGTTGATAAATATGAGAAAACTATCTTCTTCATGGTCGATAAGGACCAATGTCATATGGAGGCAGTTGAACCAAGAATTATCTGGATCATTCCCATGGGGTATGAGGTGGATGTTGGCACTTGATGCATATGCTCAACACCTATTGATTCAACCGGTAGATGACAAGGAGGAGAGGTTTCGTACTTGTCAAGAGAAAGACCTTGATTTGCACAAAAAGTTTATCGAACCTGCCCGGAAGAGGAAAGTAAGGAAAAAAGTAGAGGAGTTGGCAGAACAGATGGGCATATCTAAGGAGGTTGTACAAAGGGAAAGAGAACAGAACATCCTGAAGGAGGAAGAAATGGTGAAATCAAAGACTAAACCTATTTCCACCCCTTTGAATCAGGCCAAGCCAACACAGACTCAGCTTGTAGCTACTTTCGGTGTGCAAAAACCCATTCCTCCATCCAAATCACAATCTACATCATCAACCGGTGGGGTGGAGAAGAGAAAGAAGGAGAAACCTCAGAGAGTATATTTTGCTACCACTATTGAGGAGGTGGAGACAAAATCTGATGAGGTAGTGAGAGAAGTGAAAAATATAGCCACCTATGCTAGAGTGGTGAAGAAGCCACAATCCTGTGGAGCTCAATAATCAAAGAAGCCCAAAGAAGAAAGTGAATCATCCAGAAAGGCCAGAGCCAGCAAGAAGCAGAAATCGGAGATAGATGAATCTCTCAAATCTGGTAAGATTAAAGGCACATTCAAAATAGTGCCTCCATTAACTTTGAAAGAGTTAATTGATGAAATTCTTAAGGATAGAAATTTGATAAATGTGTCTATATATTATGAAAACTATGATGATAAGGATCAGAGGATAGTTGAAGAAGCAATTGTAGAATATATGGATGTATATAGTAAGACACTAATAGAACTTGCATCTATGATCCCTAAAAGTCTATATGACATTTTTGATGCAAGAAGGATTACTTCTAGTCAAGAGGATGAGAAAATAAAAGAATATGTGCTAGTAAATCTATCTTCTGTTATTTCTAGAGATGAAGTCACTCGGTTACTAAAACTTGCGAAGGATAAATTCTGAAGCAAGAAAAGGGTAAATAAGCTTATGGTAGGGAATAAAGATGAGTTGATAAAGGAAACTGAAATAATTTTGAGACAGTTTTTGATAGATCAGAGAGTTGATGTGAATCCAGAAGAACCCACTCAAGACACATCTATTCCAGAAGTAAATACTATTGTCCCCGACAAGCCAAAGGACCAGTCTCCTGAGAAAGACACTTTGGAAGGACAGACCAATGATCAAACTCCAATTGATAATGATGATACCTTAGGCGTTGCTATACAGGATCTTGTGGTTATAGAAGTTGTGTCAGAAAAAGGAGCTAAGGAGATAGTAGATGTGGAGAAGGATGCAGATGATGGTAAGAAAGATGGAAAGGTTGAGAGTGCAAAAGTTGTAGATAAGGAAAAAGGGGAGGAAAAGGAAGATCGAGATCTGACAACAGTGACAAGAGACACTGGTACTGTTAAAGGGAAACAAGTTGCTGCTAATCCAAATGATTTTTTTCAAGGGGCGATTGACTTGAGTTCCTTATCTCCCATTAAAGCACTTAAACTGGCAACCCTAGCTCAAGCCAAACCCAACGAGGACTTGCTTAAGTCTCATTCTGCTAATAAGGAATTAATATCATTGGTAGGGGATATGTTGGAAAATATTATGCCATCTTTCAAATCGGATACATCTGATCCCTCCGGTAAGCTCAAAGGTTTGGTAGGTGTTGGTACTCACTTTGGTTCTTTGAAGAAGACCGCGAATATTAAAGTCTCGGATTAATTTAATGCAATGAAGCTAAAGCAATTTTTGAAAATGATTGAAGATGATAGAGTCAGTTTAGTTACTGCACTAAAAAATATTCAGGATGCAATTGGTGAAGGGGGTAATATATACAAGTCATGCCTAATTTTGTCCAAGTTCACTACAAACATTGCCAATAAGATAAGAGAATGTGAAGGTCAGCTAGCAAACATATCACAATCATACGCACCACAATATATTCCGACTAGCAATTTTGAAATCAAGTTTCGAATTTATTGAATAAAATCAAGATCTTAAACCAAGAAAATAATAGAATTTTGGGAAGGGTGTTTGAGGTGAGAAGTCTCATTACTACCTGGATAGATTCTTTGATGAGTAGCATGCAGGATGCTAAGGATGCACTAAATAAACCTATTCCGACAGATAGACAAGGAGCATAAATGCATGTCTACCTCTTCAGCGGGATGATAACCATTTTGGAGAGCCTAAAGAAGGCATGGGATAATTATCCACTATCCCTTAGAAAAAAATTTGCAGACATCTTTAAATTTTTGTGAACAACTATACATACCCTTGTATAACAATTTTGGTGGATCATTTATCTTTGGCGTTGCTGTCAAAGGGGGAGAGAGCTGAGTGAAAAATTGTGTAAATTCTTAGGGGGAGCTTGTACAAATTTTGAAGTCTTGTAGTATTGAGTGTACTATTCATTTTTCACAGTGTTGCCATCAATGCCAAAGGGGGAGATTGTTGGCAAGAGACACTATTCTGGTGATTTCGATAGAGATTGGTGCATGATAGATGTTCAGGGGTTGTCATTGATGGTAGCTCAATTTGTAGATCACATCTGGTTTACATAGAATTGGTTTACCGAAAGTCATTTTGTTCATAAGGAATAAGTTTGGAAGGTGGTGTAGACATTGAAAAATGTCTTTTTCATCATGTACTAATAATTCGTTCTATTTATTTAAGTAATTATTTAATTAAGCTAATTATTCTTCTAAACTGACTCAATCATCATTCTTCATCTTATTAATTATTCAATTTCTATTCTCTAATTAATTAATCAATTAACCTCTTTCTCAAATATTAATTAAATGTTAATTATTTAATTAATTACGATTAATTCCTTAATTAAATAATCTTTATTATTTAATTAATCCTATTTCTAATGTTTAAATAATTTCATTTAAATTATTTAAATTAATTAATTTAATTCCTCCAATTCCCCATATTCAAATTTCAATTAATTTCATCTAATTCCAAATCATCAAATTCACATTTCACCAAATCTATATTTCAATTGATTTCATGTGCATTTCAGCATCCAAAAGTCCAAATTCAAATCCAAATTGAAAATGAAAATCAAATTCAATTCCAAAATCCTACAACACATGTTGAAATCATAACTAATTGATCAAATTAGTTGACTAATTAGTTAACATAGTTAACTCTCCAATCACCCCTTTTCACTCCAAATCAGCTTTTTCTAAATAATCAATCAATTCAGTCAACTAGCTAGTCTATTTAGTCTACTGGTTAATCAATTGAGTTCACTCTCCAATCAACCCTGATAACAGACCAATCTATTAAGTTAACAAATCAATCAACTCTGTTCACTGATCAATCTAAATCAATTGACTATCAATCAGGACTTGAGTTCAAATCCTCACCCCTTCTGTGTTGAAAATCTATATAAACAACATAATTTTCACAAATCAAGCTAGAATCACAGTCTTCAAAATAATTGTCTACTTTCTACAGGAAATCCCAATACAATACCTGAGAGCCACCTTCATAGACAATTCAGAGAAGAGAAATGCAATCCTTGCTACATTAATTGAGGGAGTTTAATTTAGAATTCATTCTTTATTTCAATTGATTTTATATTATTCTATTTTCATTTGGGAGTAATCTTGATTAGATTTAGAGTTGTGATTCACTCTTTGATATCTGATTATGTTATTTATGCTTAATTTACCCCTGAAGACAAATGATGAACCCAACGTGAATCTGCCTACTGATCTGATTTTTTTATTTTCTGATTTGCAGGTCCATACAGAAAATGGAGTGCGCAATTGCCATTGCAAAAATTTGCAATTGCAAATATTAATTCATAATTGATGTCATTTTGATTCGCATTTGATATCATTTTGATTTGCAATTGCTTAAACTAATCCGCAATTGCAGGCTTAACCCAAAATTTTATATTTTAATGTTGTTTTGGCTTTAAATCTATTTGTGGGATTAACCCATTAAAATCTCTCAATTCTCAAAAAGTTCATTTTAGACATAAAATGTTTCTAACTCTATGGAAAGCAAGGTAACTTTCAAAATTTCAGGTGCAAGGACGAGGAAAAAACACAACAGACAACTAAAATCCTATCAAAGGCTTGTCAAAGCAAAAAGACAATTTCAAGAATTTGAAGAGGGAGAGGCCATGACTTCATATCGTCAAACCATCAGCAAAATCATAGATAAATTTGACACTTATGATGATATTGTAGTAATGGGCAACCTCATCTAGAAAAACTTCACTGAAAGCGAAAACTTCTCTCTTCTGTCTTTTTCTTGTTGTTTAGACATTTTTCAAAGTTGCAAGTTTTAACTAATGCACAATTGACCTAACAGTAATTTGCATTTGCTTATACAGAAAATCACAATTGCTATTATGTCAATTCGCATTTGATTAGATAGTAGTTCACAATTGCATAGAGGTTAATTCACAATTGCTAGGATAGGTTAGATAGATTATGTTTTGATTCTTCTGTCATTTTCTGTCAGATTTCTTTTTGTTTCTGCAAATAGAAAAGTTGTAAATGAGAAGAAAAATTAGGCTGGAGAGCCCACCGTGTGCTAACAATGTTTAATTTCTTTGCAGGGGTAGTTTAGACAAACATTTCATTTTGATTCTTTCAAAAAGAACAACACAAGTCTCACCATTGCAATATTGGCTAAAATTAACACCATGTATTTTGGAGCAACATCGCCAATAGTTAGAAAATTTTGTGATGAAGGTTAAAAAGAATTGTTATTCTTTGTGTCTGTGAGGTGATAGGTATATGCTCTCCCCTTTTCTAGGTGATCAAAAAGCTAGACCCACCTCTTTTATGCTTTCTTTAAATTTCATGCATTAAAACCTTAGAAGGCTTGCCCTCCCGAGTTGCCCTTAGGGCGCCATTAAGGTCGATGAGAGGGGAACGACCTAAGTGGTAACGACTAATGCCAACTATTCTGAACCACTATAAAATAAATGTGTTTGCAATAAGAATTGTAATCAATGGGTGTTGGAATGGCATAGCGATGATTAAATTCGTTAGATCTATGCACACCCAAATGAAAACCGGATTAAAAATCTTAGGATCTAGAGGCCAAACCGAGTTAGTAACCAGACACTTATACTATCACAGTGCAAGGGTGGGGAAGAATTCGCCCCCAAGACACTCACCATATATCTCCTAGGATAACAAGCCAATTGAGGAGAGATCCACTTTGGTTTAATTTATGGACAAAGGCAAAAAAATGGGCACAACTTAGGGTGTGACAGGGTTGTTTGAGCTGACGGAGTATCAAGATGTGGGTTGTGGTAATATTTGTGACGTTTTGACCTTAAGAGAGTCTGCTTGTTGTGCAATCGATTGACCAATTATAATGAAAACAAAATGGGGTTTTGAAAAAGACTCCAATATTCATGGGAATTTGAAAAAGTTCCTTAAACAAGTATTCTTTCTATGTTATTATATTTTCAATGTGTCAGTTGTGTCTTTGCTACATGACCAGACATTACAAAGTGGAACATCAACCAAGTTTTTCATACCAACATCAACCAAAAAAATTTCAACTCTGTTGGCAATTGACAATCTATTGGTTGGTTTCATTATGTTGTCATTGATGGCAACATGATTTTGGGTTCTGACTTCATATGGTGTACCAACAGGAACTTCAACTTCACAGACTCTACACCGGTACCGGCACCGATGGGATAGAAGATTTCTTTGGTCACCGGCAATGCAGGCCGACATGGTATAGTAAAGGTCATCGGTATTGGAGGCAAACACATCTTGGATCCGGCATCGGCACACTTTTTTTAATGCTTACTCATTTATGTTATATGACCGACGTGTAAATATGATATTGTATATATCCTTGTAAGCTGACATAAGGCACAAATTTGTATAGCATATATAGAGGAGATTTATTAGATCATTTTAAAAAAGCAAGGATAGACATGTGGAATGGATATATGGATGTGATGTAATGTGAAATATATCAGAGAGACTATGTATGTGAGGAATTCATTGTAAGGGATATTTCAGTACTGAGGTTTAGGGTTTTGACTGGAACAGATAGAGCTTAAACCGAAACTGTATTCTAGCATAGGAGATGCTATATTAAGCAGTTCACACTTCTCCGGATTGTTGTCTGGATTGTTATGTAGTGAGTGAGGATCCTATTGTGATGAGCACTGTGCTCTAGGTTGTAAGCCTTCCTGCAAGTGCAGGCCTATCATATATTGTAATATCTCTTCATATGGCCAGTGAATTGATATTGAGGGTCACAAATCCCACTGTGCTTTTTCCTCTTTGAGGTTTTCCACGTATAAATATGTGTGTTATGTTTCTCATTTATGTGTTTGGCTTATTGGTTGCATTACTTCTTTCAATTATGTTTATACCGGTATACCGGTTGGTGTATGAATGTTTTCTTAAGGCTAAAATCTACTATTTCGGTATAACACTAATTCACTCCCCCCCCCCCACTATCAATGTTATTGGTTTCCAACAAACTCAACAATCAAGAGCCAAAAATTCAAGAGAACAACCAAGTATTTACATCCAACAAGTTCAACAAATTTTGCCAACATTCAAGAATATCGAAGAAAAATGATGTTTCATGTGATCATAGGTCCTCACACATATAGGGAATGCATAGTTTAAGTTTTTCATCCACATCTTGCATAAATATTCACAAATAGGAGAGTAAAAGTTCATTATTAGCATTCAAATTAGGAGAGTAAAAGTCCATCATTCACACTCCTCTTAGGATAGAGTCCTTACATTACACATCTTAGTACCCAAATCAGTTTGCATAGTCTTTATTCCTCAGTCATTTTCATCATATAATTTTTAAGAACAAATCCTTTGCATGGGTCTAAAAGGAGATGGTGATTTTCTATTTGAACAACCCAATCTTGGACTAGACAATGATCAATTACAAATAATCGATGGTTTGGACAACCTCGCTCGGGAAGTAAGAATTGATCTTCCACAATATGAAGAAGTAGAAGTTGTCATAGATAATGAAATCCAAAAATTTGTCCACCTTGATATAAAACTAGAAAAAGAAATCAAGGAACAAAAAGAACAAGAATAATTTCAACAATTTATCAAACAAATTATGGCAAATATTCCTCGCCAGTAATCTTAGTAGGGTATCATCATTCATAGATTACATACATAGTTAAGTCATAAGTCTTGCATCCATATCAATCTACCATTTTCATTTAGAAGATCATAGTGAGTCATAGAGTGTCAAGATCACATGATAGTAACAAGATCAAAAAAGGCAAAAAATCTAATGGATCTGAACAATGACCCATACTATAACCAAACTTGGAACATGAACACACCTGGAAGCTCAAGCTCTCAATCAAGAAATAGGGCTTTGATACCAACAAATCCTAATATATTACCAACAATAGAGGAACTGCAAATAGGGTTAACACGAGGAAATAGAGGCAGCTCAACAAGACCCTCAAGTCTTAATGTCAATCAATGCCCTTATCAACAACAATAGAGACAAGTATCTATCTCTCTTATCTCAAAATGGAGAAAAGTTGCCTCCTAATTTAAACATCTCCACAATAATGCCACCAGGAGTGACATTGAATCTAAATGCGACACATATGCCTAATGCATCTACAACAACTCCTACACAAAGTGTTTCTCCAAGCATACAAATGGCTCCAACTCAGTTAAACACAACACAAGCAACTATAAGTTCTACACCAATGTCATGGGTTACTCCAACAATGTTCCAATCAATGCCCATGTTCAACTCACAAGAAATTGGTACTCCACAAGCAACTACATCAGTATCAATAGGATTTCAACTAGTAGCCAAGGGATACAACATGGACATACCAATCCCTTTGGGTCTACTCAGGCTAACACAATGGCTCAGTTTACCTAATTCGAAGCACCTAGTAGTGGTTTCCATATAGTGCAAACTCAAGCATCTTCAACAACACCGGTATACACGACCTCTTCACCATATGTTGCAAACATATATGCATCAGGCATACCCTTGACACAAATAGAAGTTTTGGCTCATCAAGTCCAAAATTTACAAAAGCAAATGGTGAGAATGCAAGCAAGCAAGGACAAGAAAATATACACATTGGAAGATCTCGAGCCTTATCCCTATGATAGATCTCTATAAACACCACCCTTTCCTCCACACTTTGAGACACCTAAGTTTGATAAATACAAAGGAAAGGGTGATCCAAGGGATCATATAAGATGATTGTTCACATCTTGCATAGAAGTATCACATGAAGATACTTATCTACTAAGACTATTTCCCAAAAGTCTTGGAGGGCCCGCATTAAAAGGGTTCTCACATCTACCTCCTAAAATTAATTCTTGGGGAGAGCTAGCAAATTTGTTTATCTCAAACTTCTCTCATAATACAGACAATCCAGTGAGCTTGATAGATTTGTGCACCACAAAGAAGAAAGAAACAGAGACCTTTGCTATATTCTTGCAAAGATGGAGGTCATTGTATAGAAGGTATCCAAGCAATATACAAGAGGTAGAACAAGTGGACATATTCAGTGAGAATATCCTTCCACTAGTCAAATATCCTTTGCATATGCAATGTTTTGATACATTCAAGGATATCACAAAAAAAGGTGTCAAATGCAAGAAGGGATTGTTGGAGCAAGGTATCATAAAAAATGGTAAAGATTCGGGAGCACCCAACAATGCAAGTGCAGATAAACCTAAATTTTGGTCAAGAAACAAGAACGTTACAAATGATGGTGTGGTTAATGCAAGAGTGGTCAATAGAGATCAACCCACACTATCATTAAAAGGACCAAACCAAAATTTGAATCAGTCACAAGAAAATAATGCAACTATAGCCACTACCAATGCAGTCCAATCTAATGTAGTTATACGTCCAAGAAATATGGCACCAAAGAGAAATTTCACTCCTTTGGGGGAACCTATTGAGGCCGCTCTAAAGAAGTTGATACAAATGAACATGATAACCTTGCCAGAAGAAAGACCATATGAACCAGGCCCATTCAAGCCATCCTGGTGGAATGACAATGATTTTTGTGATTATCATTGCTCCAAAGGACACAAAACATCAAGTTGTTACAATCTCAAGAATCTCATACAAGACCCGATAGATCAAGGTGATTTAACGGTAGATACAAATAAAGGACCGACAAACTAAGCACATATCATATACAAAGATCCATTTGTGAATCATAATCAGGGATAAGCATCTACATTAAAATGATATGACAATACGACCAACTACAACAAGGTTGCATACGATTATACAATCAATGCAATTAGTGAAGGAGAGGCAATGGTTGCAACCATTTCCATCAACCCTAGAAACAGAGATTGTGCAGTGATAACCCGCAGATCCAAAGTCACATTACAAGGAGTACCTCCTCAGGAACTGAATCAAGCAATCAACTTTAATGTTGTGGATCAACTAAAAAAGACTCTCGCTCAAATCTATCTTTAAGTTACTCATAATTTCATGAAATCAAAGAGCCCTTCTGGATAAAGCATTGCAATATTCAATTGTATCCAGAGACATGGATGAAAGTGTATTACAGGCAATGGTGGGAACTATAACTACTTCATCCAGGGTGGCCTTCATAGAGAAAGACATCCCCACAGATAGAATCAGGCACAATGATCCTTTACATCTAGAAGCTTATGTTCATAACAAGAGAATAAGAAGAGTGCTCATAGATGGAGGGGCAGGACTCAATATTTGTACTCTTAAGTTGATCAAGGAATTAGGTTATTCCCAATTTCACATAGACTTAACCAAGAAGATCAACATAAAGGCCTACGATGATGAGGAACGTCCTTCTAAAGGGTTGGTCACATTACCATTACAAATTGGACCAGTTACTATAGACATCAAATTCCAAGTGTTGGACAAATAATTGGGATACAACATGCTATTGGGACACCCATGGATACATCCATGTAGGTGGTGCCTTCTACATTTCATCAATGCATCAAAATCCTAGTCAATGGAGTAGAAATAACTTTGCATGGGGATCCTAACCCCTTTCAACATTGAAATAATTTAAGAGAAAGCACAGACAATCAAGTTCCAAACAACCTAGAAAAACCACTTATTACACAAATGGACTCATTGACAATTCAAGAAGCACAAGAAGATACACCTAAAACATCTTCTTTACAGATCAAAGATGTTGGTTGTGGGGAATACTCTATCTCAAGTACATCAAATGTCAAACAATTATCTCTTTCTCCAAGGTCTTTTGGAAAACCTCATAATACGATGATGAAACACGATAAAGGAAAGCAGAGAGTCAAATATTCATATTCATATTCATGCTCTTTCATCAGATGGGGAGACTTAGAGGAAGAATCCCTACAAGAAGATGTCAATCCCTAGTTATATAGAGAAGAGGATGACATGACAATAGCTCACTTACCCTTAGATCATTATAGAAATGGTTTTAAAATGCTACAAAAACATGGTTATGATGGTACCACAGGCTTGGGACTACAACAACAAGGAAGATTAGAGCGTGTTCTACCTCAAGAAAACCTGAAGAATCAAGGGTTAGGGTATAAGCATGTCACTAAAATAACAGAAGCAAGGCAACAAACACTGGATATACTAAATAAGCCAAGCCTAGCATCAGAGTATATACCTCTGAACAAGTTATCAACATAGAGACTCCCTTCTTCATCTAATTGAAGCAAGCAAGCAACAACATATCCTAGTACAAAATCAGATGGTGAAGATCTCAGATGTCTTTTGCAAGAAAATAATGAGACACCACCTCATAGTATGGTGCCCAAAACAACTTCACAACCAAATGTGGTGGCAGAAACTAGATCACCACCTACAAATGCGCCTAATCCTTGGATTTTGTCAATACTTTTACCAAGGAAACAAGTTTAGCTCCACCTAATGAGTCAAATGAGGAAATATTCCAACGTCTGATACCAAATTTAAGAAGAGTTTCTACCACATTCAGAAGATCATCAAGTCAAGAACAATTTTTGTTACAAGAACAAGATGAGATAAGTGACACAACCTTAGGGGACCTACATAGAAAGTATGATAGATTCTCATGACTAAGTTTCTATCTACTCAAGACAATAGCCCACAAACAATAGACACATCAAATGGCATTATCTATGAAGGTGCTCATAATAACCAAATTTGCATGATGTCAATCACTTCTCTAGTAGACAAAAGAAAAGTTTTACCCTTGCACATTCACATCTAATTGGATGGGGGCAAGAAGAGGCAAAACACTCAAAAACATCAATTCTAATAATTGAACCATGTATGGAAGACATCAAACTCCTTTTTCAAGGAGATACTAAAGGACCAACACAAGATGATATGATGATAGGACAAGATATCGCAACAAAAGAAAATCCAAGTGCTGAGAGATTAAAAAATCTCAATCTAGGTATGAGAGGTTGTGTCATTACAAAACATCATCATAATCAAGTATGTGTGATGCAAGAAAATCTTCACCCAAAGCAAATTGATTTGAATCCAATTAACTGGGAATCCCAAGTGCTACCACAACTAAAATGGACAATAATGACAATACCATAACATAATTTTTGGGTAAGGAGATTGAACTCCCCTATAATGTCTATACAGTGGGTTTCACTTTAGAGGTAGATAAGATATCATATCTGAACAAAAGAAGCACAAAATATCAGTAGGTTTAGGTGACATTTCTCAAAGACATGATACCCGATAATGAGGAAGATTATGCAAAAAACATAAAGCAATGGGAAGAAAAGGTAAGTTCAGAAAATTATATGATTTCACTCCCCAACACTAGGATTGATATTACAAAGGCAAAGAACATCTACGAAATGTTGTTACCAACCAGACCTCAACAGTTAGAAAATCTACAAAATGAACAACCATTTGCAAAATGTTGCAAAATCATGAAGGAGATCCACTCCCCAAATCCATGAACAACATACACCTAAAAAAATATTACATCTAAGGGATGGGTTCATTTATATTCTTAAGTACTGCATTTGCATATTTCTTTACTGCATTGCATTGTATATCTCCATTTCAGAGTGCATCATAGTTGCTTGCATTTCATATTGCACAACATCTAGCTGCATATCATCATTCCTTTCTCATATAGTTGCATCAATAAAGAAAGGAGATTGTCTAAATCATTCACCTGTCTGCACTAAAGGGAGAAAAGGTGGTCTTATTTCCTAGATACTTGTTCATGAAGTCTTTAGGAGGTCTTTAGTCATTCATCTTCAATGTCACCTTGTGATTGAGCTTTATCCATGGTTGAGTAGAGGTTTCATTGTTGAGCCTTGTTACCCAAAATCTATCGACTGTTATAGATCACACATTAATCAATAGCTCTAAGTCATTGTAGATACCTAGTTGGTCATGTGGCTAGTGAAAAATTCAATATTCTGCTTCAGCGTCATTGTAATTATCATACCCGCATAAGTTTCACTACTTACAAGTCAAGGAAAGAAAATAAAAAGAAAAAGTGTTATGCTGAATATCCATCTCAAGGCCAATGAACAAAGATATATAACTGAAATATCATGCAAAAATATGCAATAAAGCTTGACTAAGGGAACATGCGAGTAACTCCATCAGGTCTATGGATGCCTATTGGGAATGGAGGAATATTCAAGAGATTATAATGTATAACCTCGTCGGAGCCCTAAAAGCTTGTTGGCGGTGAGGCTCTATCTAGGATGCTTTTGAAGTCAAAATCACTCACGTAGCTAGCCACATAGGATTCCAAGGGTCTGTAATGATTATAAGAGTTGGAATAAACTCAAGTGCACACACATGGGTAAAAGGGGATCAAAGTTTCAAGAATTAATGGAGAAGTTTTCCGCGCCTCCATTCATAAATCTTGATTACATAGTGTGTTAAGACTGGATTTTCTAAAGTCTTTTAAGAATGGATTGAGCTCCTATCTCTGAAACGATTCACACCTTTAATTCAATTAGTTTATTTCAGAATGAAAGACGCATACACTCACCCTTGTTCGAATAGGAACTGCATCTTCATCTTGCATCTTGCATTAGCATAACTCATATCAAAAATTAATTGTCTCCATATACATTTCTTAGATCATCATATCATCATAGGTCTGCATACTTGGGGGCATAACTGAAAAAATCTTAAAAAATCAGATAAAGTCCTGAAAAAATCTTAAAAATCAGAAAATGATCCTAAACAAAATCAATCAAAAACATTCAAATAAAATCTTCAAAATCCAAAAACATTTGCAAAACACAAAAATCTTTAAAATTGTAAAAAGTCATGAAAAAAATCTAAAAAAGATCCTGAACAAATACCAAAAATATCGAAAAACAACAAAATCAAAACATTTGAAAATGATCCATAAAACCCTAAACATCAAAAAAACACAAAAACAAACTAAAAATAAAAAAATCAACCAAAAATTTCAATAAAATGTCTCGTGAAAAACAAATACCCTAGCATATATCTAGCAAACACTTCGCACGAAGTTCAATAAAGGATATAACTATCTTATCAAACATCTGCAACCAACCTGATTAAGTCTTATTGTTAGGACTCATAAATTTGAGTCAATTTGAGAGGCCCATTTCAAAATTTTGCTACTGCACTTTCAAATGAATACTTAGTGAATCAACTGGAATTGTCTAGTTTGGAAAAGGATAAAATAGGGCCAGTTGATTATCAAAGGGTAAGGCTTGGGAAATGTGTCTTGTACACCTTTCAATTGGCCTATGCAATGTTCTACAACTTTCAGATTCTAGTTTAGAACAATTTATCACGTACCCATTTCAAGGGGTGAGCTGAAAGTCCATCAGAGGTACAAATTCAGATTTTACTAAGTGGCCTACTTTGAGCGCCTATAAATTTTGACCAGTTGATCATCATGTTGAAATTAAAAGTGCATTGATTTGTATGTATATAATTGTGTCTCCACACCAAGTTTCAAGTCTTTATCAATCCATTTGCTCAGTTTGGTAAGCCCAATCCATTTGTAACTTGTGCTTTTTGAAAAGTCCTTGTTTCAGCAGCTAGTTGGAACACTACTTTGCACATGTGTAAAAAATGCCCAGTTGAGTGTTATGTTAGAATATTTCTTCTAGGGTACTACTGGTATAAAAGACTAGCTATGTTTCCAGTTTGAAGCCCCTGTCAATCCGTTTGATAAGTTTTCCAAGATGATTTCTTGAGCCACTTTATTCAGTTTTCTGCACTTTCATTGCTACATCTTTTTAAGTAGCTATTTTCATGAGCTCATTATTTGCACCCAGACATCCTTTTGGTCAAATTAAACATTTCATGGTCTTCTTTGTACTTAAAGGTATCTATGCCCCAGATTTGGGGGTCTACGGAGATTATTTGATATTTTTAGTAAAGGCATTTTGAGGTCCCTGCACATTGATTTTATCAGGTTCATTGTGCTGATAGAGCCATTTGGTCATCTTCGACCATTAATATTTCTTCGGCCGGGATTCATCTTAAGAAATGGTTTGGCAGAGTGAATTCCAGTATATCTGATAGTACGCCTATCAATTTGCGAAGTTTCGAAAGGTGTTTTGACCAGTTTTAAAATTGCATCTTTGGGTTTAAATGCGAAAATGTGGCGCAAGTACCTGAAAGTTGCAAAACTCAGTTCAGCGATCAGAAAACTGTGTCGATCAACTCCAGAGGCATGTTCAATGTGCCTGAGGCATTTCAAAGGTTAGTTGCATGAAAACAAAAAAAAATTTAGTCGGACCCACTTTGGGGCCCGACCTGGCTTATGCCCGTGCATTAATTTTATGGCAAAAATGGTCTTAAATTTATGGCAATGTCTATCAATTTCAGCTCAAGTTCCATTGGCAACTTGGTTTGAGTGAAGATTTAAAATTCTTGATGTGTGTCATCAAGTGCAAAAAGGAGAGGCAAATGAAAGAGCATAGAAACTCCCTTCAGCAAATGCAAAGTAGAAGGTGTAAGCGAATTCCACAACTTTTACTAGCATCTCCCTACTGTGTTTGGCAATTCTGAATCTTCCTATGCCCCTGGGTTGGGTAAAGAGGGACCAAGGTGTTTTAAAACAAAAACATTCTCAATGCAAATGCAATTTGCCAGCCAAGCCAGTCCTCCTTGTCGTGAAAGGAAGGTGGAGAGTTGCATGGTGGAGGGTAATGAAACTCAAACAAAGGAAAATGGTAGGTGTAAAGCTTGATTCCACAACCTTTGCTAAGTCCTCCTTTGCTAGCCGTAAAAATGAAAAGAGACATTAGAATTTTCTGTAAATGCACTTAGCTGGTGTAGCACCTAAACCCCCATTTTGGCGTTAAAAAAATTTTCATTAAACTTCCAAAACAAAATGCTATTGGCAGGTAAATGGTGCGTGGTGTTCAAAAGACCGTTTGAAACTTTCAACAAGTGTAATGGCAGATGGTGTGGGGGTTTTGAAGTCTCCAACAAATGCAAATTAGCAAGTATTAAATGCCAAACCCCCTGCGTCAAGTGCAGGCCAGAGTCTCCCTTGTCGTGGTAGTTAAAAAGGATAGAAAACTTTCAATGCAAATGCCTATGGCATGGTGAAAATGCCATTCTCTTCCCTGTGTGGCATGTAAGAGGCTAGAGAAAACTTCAATAAATGAAATTGGTTTGCTTTGCCAGTTTTCCCTGCGTGGTGCGTGTGAGCTGGAGTATGATGTTAATTGCCAAAGTCTTCCACTTTGTTGTGTGTATGGTGTGGCCCTTTGAAGACTCTCTACAAGATGAAATAAGCATATGTAAAACCAAATCCATGGGTCACGTGTGAGCAACACCATTGAAATTTCAAAAACTATAGTTCCAGGCATAAAGCCATTATCCCACATTGGCTGGGCGAACAGACGTTTTGGTATTTAAATACTAAGACACACATATCTATAGTGTCAAAGCCTTGAGGCTTTTGACACAAGAGATAGCTAGTGATCAGGTGGACCCCATGCATGCACGATTCCTGAGGTAAGAAAATTTTGCAGTAAGAAGGCGAGTTAATGATCGAGCAAGTTACTGATGATCAGGCAAACCAACGACAAAGAAAGTGTAGAAAAGGCAGATTAAAGATCAAACATCTTGAGGATGATCAAATGACTGTCGCTGATTCGCTATGAAAAGGTGCACTAAATTTACCCTTCACGAACTAGTGACCAATGAGCTGGCAGGTTCGGGTGGCAGATGAGTTGGCGGGTCCCAATGAGGTGGCAGTCCACTGGCATACAGGTGGCAGTCCGCAATGCAGGTGAAGTGGCTAACAAGTGGTAGACAGGTGAGGTGTCATCCCAAGTGGACCTGGGAGTGAATAATAGGGTGCCACGTGGTAGGGCACAGAGGGTAAAATGGGAAAAAATTAAAGTTAATTAATATAGTTCCAGCTATAGTAAAACTTCAAAAATTTAAATGATTGGTCCATCTGAAAGATTAATTGACCTGGGGGTTATTTTTACCCAAATATAGACATATTGTATACCATTGGAAATCTCTCAAAGTGAGGAATTCAATTCTACAATTAGTTTCAACAGATCTCAGATATTTTGAGAACAGTTTCCACAGGAAGGATGAAGGAAATAATCTTTAGTTGGAAAAAGGAGACACTTGGCATGTGGTGATGCATTATGGTCTTTTCTCCCTCCTTCATATTCTCAACTCTTCTCATTTGTAAGGGTTCCAGAATTTTTGGAGAAATGCTCCAGATTTTCATGGTTTCTAGTTCTGAATTTATTTTCCAAGTTTGTAAATTCAAGGGGTCTTTTCAGAGTATAGAGTTGCATTTCAGTAATTGCAGATTGTTTCATAGTTGCAAGTTTTACTTATGTTAGGCATGAGTATATTTCACACAAGATTGTCTCTAGGCATGTATTTCATTGTTACAAATTGAATCCTCAAGGAGGTTGGAATTTGTCATCTCTAGGAGATTGTTGTGATTGTTTGTAGGTATCCTTCAGTGAAGGTTTTAAATTCTGTAATCGGTCATAAATAATGGAATATGTATCCAAGATCTGATAATTTTGTGAATAAATCAAGTAATGCATTGGTATAAGGTATTGATGCAGGAATATTCTATAAGGAAAACAAGTTTGCAGCTAAGATTTGCATTTGCAGTTCTGTGTGTGACTCCATGCCCAATGAACAAGGCATTGGTCTTTGAGAATTTGGGGATATTTTCAGATTCATACAAATTTAAAGAAAATCTATTTCCCTTCATGTTTAGGGGTTGTGGTCTATTCATTCCAAGCTCTTATTCATCTATTGCTTATATAGATACAACCAATATGTAGTGTTTTTCTAACTTGTTGAGCTTGTGGAATGATCCATCTGCTTATTGTTTGATGTTGCCATATGTCTATAACTGGTTGTATTTAATGCATCAAAGGGTGTCCCCCCTAGGTCTAGCAACCTGAAGTGCAGGAGGATCATTAGGGTCCTATGTTATGTTGTCCAAGTCCTGATGCATTTCATAGATTGAAATTGGCCATTTCATAGAAAGATTGCAGGTGAACTTGGGTTAACCAGTTTTGGTGAACAAAACTTATCAATCACTGATATCCATATCAACGTGATCATTATCATGTCTTAGACAAAATCAAATACACTCAAAACCAGAAAAATCAGTCTTAAACGGGGTCTAAAAGTTCTGAAACCAGACAATATCAACCATCACATCAAACAAATCAAAGCAAAGGCACAGTCAGTTTAGCTGCTAAATTTTATCTAATTTGGTTTTTATCTTTTCTCAATTAGTGAAGATCATGTTTCTATGCTACTCAATAATATCCAAAAGTGACTAGAGGAGCCATGATGGGCATGATCCTTTACTTTGTTTGTTGTTTTATAGTGTGAACCAATGAAGTTCTGGGGAAATTTCTCTAGTGGGTGTCTGTGATAGGAGCATTCAGCTTGTGAATGCCACACATACCTTGACCCCTAGCATAATTCCCATAATGGAGGGTTCATTCCTTGTCTACTACGTGTTTGTTTCTTGCAATGAGATATCTATACATCCTGGTTCCTTATACGATGGTGTACCAAGCTTCATTGTTACATAATAAGGCTCAATGATGATAATGTATTGCACTACAAATAAAGGAAAAGAAGACTACTCATCACTATCATTCCTATCACATCATATCGATTTTGATATCAAGTTAACATGATTGATTCATCATTTTCTCTTATATCTTCATCATCTTTTCCAAATCTATCTTTCTTACTAACACTTCTTCTCACTCAAGAGGAGCTATCAACAATGTATTATGTCACAACAATCACATTCATATAGGTTGCATATCATTTTAAGTTCATTAGTTAGATTGCATTTAAATACTTGTTACTTAGATTCATTTGTATTATTACTCAAGCTTAATCTCATCTATATGTCAATGCATTAGATTCATTTAGATAAATATCATATCATTTTAGACTCATTATCAAATAGAAGCATTAGTTACACAACCATATCATCACATTGCATAAAATAGAATGCACTAGATTCATAAAATGCATCACACACATATAACACATCATATATACATATCATAAGGAGCCATACATCATAGAAATAACACAAGGAATGTAGAACGCCACAAAAATGCATATCATATATATCTCAAAAAGTGTTAAAATACATCATATCAAGTACAAGACAAAGTGTCTCAACCGACACTTCTCATATCCCCAAGTGGATCATGTCTGCTCGATCTTGCCCCAGGATGACCTGATGATACCCTAGGAGGACCCATCATGCCTCCACTACTTGTCTGTCGACTCGTGTCCCTGCTAAATCCACTCCAAGATCTAGAAGCTTGATAGTTAGGTCCCCTCTGATCCTCAGGAATGACTCTCTCATATGCATGTCTATAATATATAGCCTCCTGAGCAGCAGTGAAAAATCTATCTGAATGTCTCTGCTCCTCAGTCACTGGGCTAAACAACTGATCATATGCATCCATGACCACCTATTCCCTCCGTACTACATCATCTCACTCTCACTAGAGACGATCTCTATCTGCAATAGCCCTTTCCCTCTATCCTGCAATTTGATCTCTTTCTTCCTCTAAAGCACCATATTCTTTGTAGAAGTGCTCCTTGTCATCCATCCGATGTTGTCGCAATATGACAACTAGATCCTCTAAGCTCCTAATTTGAGCTCTCAAACCCTGCTCATCCTCACCCTCCTCCTCACTACCTCCCTCTGCAGTTGGTGCATCTCCAACCTGGGGCATCTCAATATCCTGCTCACCACCATCCCCACCATCACTCCCTCCACTGCTAGATGATCCTATCTCAGAATCATCACTCTCACTCCCATCTCGGCTAGAGCTTCTCATAGACTTAGTATCTCCACTGATGTCTCCATCACCCTCACTATCCTCACACTCTTCCTCTGTTGCTTCTACCGCTTCTATCAAACCAATCTGACCTCCAGCTTGCCCTCCTCCCCCATCTTGACCTCCACCATCTCTCCCTCTCCCTCTCCCTCTACCTCTACCTCTCCCTCTCCCTCCTTGTGCCCTCCTATGCTGAATCTATTGAGGAGAGATAGGAATCGTAGGATCTCTCAATGGCACTGGTATATGATTTACACACCAAGCATCATACTACGGTGTGGTACCAGGATCTGTAACTCCAGCTGACCAACCCCACTATAGCAGTCGAAAAGAATCAAACTCTGCAATAGCAACGTGAGGTTGTATGCAAGCCCCCCAATCCCCGATCTCTTATGCAATCCACGCAAAATAAGTTGTCACATCTGGCACACCCTGCACCTCCCCAAACTGACAGAGTACCCAGCCAGGTAGATGGATGTCAATAACCTTGTGTCTACTAATATCTTGACCAATGAGATAAAGTTGTTGCCCGCAATAGGGTAAATGATGTGCATCATCAGCCCAACTGCGACAATCAAGATACGACCTCCAAGAGAAATATTGTAGTATATCAATATGATGTCTCCAGTAAAGGGTGTTCTCAAACGCCCTATGTCTAATGCCAAATGTTAATCTATAGGCATATGGCTTCTCATAAACAAGATCAACATGAACCATCAGACGAAAGATAGCCATATGCTCCCAATGTTGGTATTTTGGTATGGTTTTGTCATTGATGTCAACACCTACTAAACACTTATCAACTCTGGTACTTTGGAGATTCAGCAACATTCATCGGCAAGCAAGTAACTTATGCACAGTCACCGGTATCTGGTACACCGGCAGGATAAAATGATCACCGGCACTTGGAAGGGCATGGAAAACACTTGCTTATGTCGAAGACATCGTGTGGACACCTTGTCTTGGAGTTTTGTTAACTGGCATATTCGTATTTATATATTTGTTGTTATCGGCAAATAGGTCCAGGTTACACCGGCAGGTTTATCTTTTCCAGATCAGCATGGCATGCTATGGAGATGACTTATTGTTGTTGTAAATGCATCAAACTGACATGTTGAATCGGTTATTGCATCGGATATTGTTTTGTTTGTAAAATGATTTTATTGTAATATATCTTGTAGAGCCGACCTACTAAAATTGGTCCTAGGTTATGGTATAAATGTAAGATCTTATTTGTAAGATCAAGTGTGGAATGTGAGAAAAGATTGTGTGAAGGTATATGCAAGAATAAGCAGAGCTATACACATAGACATCATTTGAAGATTGAAGGAGGGTTTTTGTGAAGACAATCAAAACTACATGGGTACTAAATCCAGCATATGAAGATGCTATTTTGAGTAGTACATTCTTATTGGATTTAACCATCCAATTGTAGTCAGTGTGATTCCTATTTTGTGATTGAGCAGTGAGCTCTAGGCGCTTGGCCTTTCTGCATGTGCAGACCCCATTTGTATACACATACTATCTGTAGTAGTATCATCTGATTGTGGTAAGTTTTCCCACCATGGTTTTTCCCCTTACAGGGTTTCCACATACAAACTTTGGTGTTATGTGTTGTGGTTGACTTTGTCTTTTTGTTTCATGCATTAATCTTTACCGGTATTGCAATTATCTGATAAAACTGTCCACCGGTATAACAGACTATTTCACTGATATAAAGCAGAAAGTTGATTAAAGTTGTTTTTGGTTTAAATAAATTTGACAATTGATTCACCCCCCCGCTCTCAGTTGTCTATGGGACCTAACAATCGGTATAAGAGCCTAGTCCTCTTTTGTAGAAGTTTAATAGCTTGAGGAGATCCAATGTCTACTAACTATTTCAGGAAGGATAGTCCTAAACTTGATGGAACTAACTATGGCATATGGAAGATCAGAATGGAGACACATCTAAATTGCATTGGAAAGGACATCTGGGATGTTACAAAGAATGGTTATATTGCTCCTACTCAGAGTCAGCCCAATTCACCTAACTTGACTAAAGATGAAGAAAATGATTGCAAAGCAAGAGAAGCACTTTTGAGCACATTATCTGATTTGCAAATCATGGGACTATTAAATAGGTCTACTACTAAAACTATTTGGGATCATTTGGAAACAATAAATGAAGGAGATTCCACAATCAAAATTGAAAAACTTGAAATCTTCTGGGTCAGGTATGAACATCTGAAAATGGAAGAAGATGAAAGGATTTCTGCTTTTATGGAAAGAGTAACTGAGATTGTTTTGGGTATTAAATGTTGTGGAGGAACCTTAAGTAAGAATGAAATTGTTTCAAAAGTTTTAAGAGGATTGCCACTGGCATATAAAATGAAAGTCACTGCTATAAATGAGTTAAGAACAATGCCTAATACATCAGTAACTAGGGATACATTGATTGGAAAACTTTCAGCTTTTCAAATTGAAGAATTTGGTCATGTTGCTACTATAAAGATAGATTTAGCCTTTAAAGCATCTACATCATCTGCACCATCATTTGACAAATCAAATTGGAAATCCTTTTATGCAAGAGAACTTGAAGAAAGCAAGAAAGAAAATGAAGAACTTGAAGAACTTGAAGCACTATTTGCAAGGAAAATGCCTAAAGGTCCAGTTGGAAGTAAGTATGAAGGTAAAGCACCCTTTAAATGTTTTAACTGAATAAGATTGGTCATATGGCTTCAAGATACCCTGATAGACATGCTAGACTAAGAGAAGAAGCTAATAGAACATACAAGCCTAACCCTAAATATCAAAGATACAGATTTAAGAAGAAAAAGACAAATCTTGTTACATTACTGATGAAAGAGTGACTAATGATTCTGATGAGGATCCGACAGACAATGGATGGGTTTTTTTTGCTATAATAGAAGATCAACCGGCACCTACTGTTCAACCGATAGAACAGGCCTTGGTAGCTAAAGTTGAAGTAAAGGATGAGTGGATCATTGATTCAGGATGCTCACATCATATGACAGGAGATAAAGGTAAATTCTTGAACTTTCAAGAATACAATGGAGGCTTAGTAAGATTTGGAGATGATAAAGCTTGTTTGATCAAAGGTAAGGGTACAATATCTCTTGATGGTAAGCATAACACTGACAATGTTTACTATGTTGAAGGATTAAAGCATAATCTTTTGAGTGTTGGTCAATTAGTTGAGAAAGGATTTCAGTTACAATTCAAAAATGGAAAATGCAAAATCATGAATAGAACTGGTTTGGAAATTGCAACCGGTAATCAGACTAGAGGTAATATCTTTCATTTGAATAACAGTGAAAAGACATGCTTAATTGCACATATTGATGAAAGTTGGCTATGGTATAAGAGACTCTGTCATGTAAACTTTGATTGCATGGTGAAAATCAGTACTATTAAGGCAGTTAGAGATTTACCTAAAATTGTCAAACCTCACAATAATGTATGTAAGGAATGTCAATTTGGAAAACAAGTTAGAGCTAGTTTCAAAAGTATTCCAAAAAAATCTAATAATGCTCTTGATTTAATTCATACTGATTTATGTGGTCTAGCTAGAACTAAAAGCTTACAAGGTGATAGATATTTCATGCTAATCATTAATGACTATTCTAGAATGTGTTGGGTTACTTTTCTCAAAGAAAAATCAGAAGCACTTGGAAAGTTCAAATTGTTCAGAGCTATGGTAGAAAATGAAACCGGTAAGAAAATCAAATGTCTAAGATCAGATCAAGGAGGAGAATTTACATCTAAGGAATTTAATACATTCTATGAAGTAAATGGAATCAGAAGACAACTATTAGCACCTCGGACACCACAGCAGAATGGAGTTGTTGAAAGGAAAAACAGAACTATCTTGGATGCAGCAAGAAGTATGTTATCAGAAGCAAACCTACCACATGTATATTGGAGAGAGGCAGTCAGTACAACAGTCTATACATTCAACAAAGTTCACATCAAAGGTGAAACCGGTAAGACCCCTCATGAACTATGGTTTGGTATTACTCCTACTCTTAAATATTTCAGAATTTTTGGAAGTAAATGCTATATCAAAAGAGATGAGTATATTGGAAAATTTGATCCTAGAAGTGATGAAGGAATATTTCTTGGTTATTCATCTAAGAGCAAGGCATATAGATGTTTTAACAAAAGATTGCAGAAAATTGTTAAAAGTACAAATGTAAAGATTGATGAACAATTTAGAGGAACTTCAAGGTATATAGACTCTGAACCGGCAACAAATTTTTTGACAAATGAACCTACACTAAATCCACTGGTACAGAATGAAGATCTAGTTACACCGGTATCATCTGAAAATTCCACAGTAATTGAGGAACAACAACAAACAAAGACACCTCAGTATGTAAGACTAAATCATTCTGAAGATCAAATAATTGGAAACAAGTATAAAGGAGTTATGACAAGAGGAAGATTGGTAATTGAAGAGGTGTGTCTTATTTCTCAAATTGAACCATCATCAGTTAATGAGGCATGTGAAGATAAATATTGGATTAAAGCTATGAAAGAATAATTGGAACAAATTGAGAAGAATAACACTTGGACATTAGTTCCCCAACCTAAAGATAAAAATGTAATTGGAACCAAATGGGTATTTAGAAACAAACTTAATGAAGATGGTAAGGTTATCAAAAATAAAGCAAGACTAGTGTGTAAGGGATATTCTCAGAAAGAAGGAATTGATTACAATGAAACCTTTGCACCGGTAGCTAGAATTGGGGCAGTCAGATTATTTTTGGCTTTTGCAGCACATAAGAACTACAAAGTATATCAAATGGATATTAAATGTGCATTTTTGAATGGAAATCTTGAAAAAGAAGTTTACATTGAACAACCTGATGGATTTTCTTTGACAGATAACAAAGATATGGTTTGCAGATTGAGAAAAGCTTTGTATGGATTGAAGCAAGCTCCAAGAGCTTGGTATGCAAGATTGGATAAGTATCTTTTGATGATTGGTTTTTCTAAAGGTAATGAAGACAACAATTTATATTATAAAGTGACTAATGATGACATCTTGGTTATAGAAGTTTTTTTTGATGATATAATCTTTCGAGGAGAAGATGGATTATGTAAAGAATTTTCTATTAAAATGCAGCAAGAATTTGAAATGTCTATGATTAGAGAAATAAAATTCTTTTTAGGATTGCAGATTTCACAGACTGATAAAGGTATATTCTTGAGTCAATCCAAGTACTTAAAAGAGTTACTAAAGAAATTTGGGATGGAGAACTCTTAACTGGTAAGCACACTTATGACTACAAATGACAAACTATCACTAAGGGATGAATCTATACCTATAAATCCAACTAGATACAAATATATGATAGGAGGTTTACTATATTTGACACAAACCAGACCTGATATTATGAATGTAGTATGTATTGTTTCAAGATTTCAAAGTAATCCTAGAGAAAATCATGAATCAGTAGTAAAAAGGAATTTCCGGTACTTACAAGGCACTATAAATCTTGGATTATGGTATCCTAGAGATGAAAACCTGGAATTATGTGCATACACAGATGCAAATTGGGTAGGAGATGTGGATGATAGAAAAAGCACCACCAGCGGAGCATTCTTTCTTGGAAACAGACTAGTTTCTTGGTTGAGTAAGAAACAAAGTTGTACATCTTTATCAATAGCAGAATCAGAATATGTTGCAACAGCAACAAACTGTACACAGGTACTATGGCTTAAGCAAATGTTGAAAGACATAAAGGTAAAATGCAAGGAACCTATTACTATCTATTGTGACAACACTACAGCAATTGATATATCTAAGAATGTGGTATTACATTCTAAAACCAAATATGTTTCTACCAAACTGAATTTTCTAAGGGAAAATGTTGAAGCAAAAGAGATAAAATTGGTTTATGTGAATACTAAAGAGTAGATTGCAGATATCTTCACTAAACCTCTGCCTAGGGAGACTTTTGAATATCTCAGAGACCAGCTTGGGGTCATACCCCCACCAGTAGAAACTTAGGAAGTTGATGTTTGTCATCAACCGACAGAATTAACAGAAAAATCTTTTTACTCCAGCTTTGATGAGGAAGCTACTTCTCAGGGAGAGTAGTTGGTATACTAAATTGATTGGTATTTTGTACATAAACTTGGCTTGGTAATAACTTTGGCATTTGATGTCAAAGGGGGAGAGATTGGTATGGAAAAACAAGGAAAACACATGTTGATCTCAGGGGGAGAGATTATTACTATCTGTATCTGTATTTTGATTTCTGATTATGATCTCTTTTTGGGAGATTGTTGGTTTTTGGTATTTGGCATTTCTTTTTTGGCACTTTGATGGTTTTTCCATCTTGTGTTGCCATCAATGCCAAAGGGGGAGATTGTTGGTATTTTGGTATGGTTTTGTCATTGATGTCAACACCTACTAAACACTTATCAACTCTGGCACTTTGGAGAATCAGCAACATTCACCGGCAAGCAAGTGACTTATGCATAGTCACTGGTATTTGGTACACTGGCAGGATAAAATGATCACCGACACTTGGAAGGGCATGGAAAACACTTGGTTATGTCGAAGACATCGTGTGGACACCTTGTCTTGGAGTTTTGTTAATTGGCATATTCGTATTTACATATTTGTTGTTACCGGCAAATAGGTCCAGGTTACACCGGCAGGTTTATCTTTTCTAGATCAGCATGGCATGCTATGGAGATGACTTATTGTTGTTGTAAATGTATCAAGCCAACATGTTGAATCAGTTATTGCATTGGATATTATTTTTTTTGTAAAATAATTTTATTGTAATATATCTTGTAGAGCCGACCTACTAAAATTGGTCCTAGGTTATGGTATAAATGTAAGATCTTATTTGTAAGATCAAGTGTGGAATGCAAGAAAAGATTGTGTGAAGGTATATGTGAGAATAAGGAGAGCTATACACGCAGACATCATTTGAAGATTGAAGGATGGTTTTTGTGAAGACAATCAGGACTACACTGGTACTGAATCCAGCATATGAAGATGCTATTTTGAGCAGTACATTCTTATTGGATTTAACCATCCAATTGTAGTCAGTGTGACTCCTATTTTGTGATTGAGCAGTGAGCTCTAAGCGCTTGGCCTTTCTGCATGTGCAGACCCCATTTGTATACACATACTATCTGCAGTAGTATCATCTGATTGTGGGTAAGGTTTCCCACCATGGTTTTTCCCCTTACAGGGTTTCCACGTACAAACTTTGGTGTTATGTGTTGTGGTTGGATTTGTCTTTTTGTTTCATGCATTAATCTTTACCAGTATTGCAATTATTTGATAAAATTGTCCACAGGTATAACATACGGTTTCATCGGTATTAAGCAGAAAGTTGATAAAGTTGTTTTTGGTTTAAATTCATTTGACAATTGATTCACCCCCCCCCCCTCTCAGTTGTCTTCGGGACCTAACACCCAAGCCCATACTTGGAGCCAAGTGATACCACAACCAATGGATTTATGCTCTAAGTATACAATACTATGTATCTGGTGATATAGAGTGGCTAATAAGCACAAACCCCAAGCAAAAACACATCTATCAATAATCATGTCTTAGATGACTCTACCCCATCCGACAGGGAAACCATGTGTTCGTTGATCCGGAATCAGTAAGCTAGCAACAACAGAGCACATAATGACAGTAAGGTTATTGTAATCTAGATCATCCCATGGGATCTCATATCGACCCCGTATGCATAAATCCTCCTCTGAACACTCAAACAAATAGCACAGTTCGGCAACACCATCATCACGATCAAAAGTAACTTAGGCGCCATGAATGGTTATATACAGAATGTGCCACCCATCCTCCAATGTAACCGATGCCTCACCAGTAGGTAAGTGAAAAGAACAAGTCTCAAAATGTCATCACTCGACTAATGCAATAATCATGGCCTTGTTAGCTATAACCTCTGGCAAGTGCAATATATGATATAAACATAAATGTTGGATCAAAGCAGTCTCCTCATCGATAATCTCATAGCGATGCTCAAGACTATTTGGCCTCGTCTTACTACAAACCAAGATAGGGTAATGTGCCTATAAGATGAAAAACATGAAAATATCAGATACTATATTTGCATGACAAAAATAAAATCATAAATTTTGGAAGAAAATACAAAATATCAATTGCGAATCAAATACAATGAATACAGTCAAATGTGAATTGTTTAATGCAAATGTGCACCAATAAATTCAATTGCACACCATTAACATCAATTGTGCATCATTAAGATCAAGTGTGAATTAATAAATAAATTGTGCATTGCAAAACATAATTGCGAGCCAAATTAACAAGTGCGAATTACTAAAATCAATTGCGCATAAATATAATCAAATGTGAATAGAACAATACTCAATTGCGCTTTGAATAAAAAAAATTGCTCTGACAAAAATCATGAATTTTTTTGGAAAAACAAGCATAAAGGAGCAAAGTTTTCGAAAAACTTACCGGTCCTCCAGTGCTAGGCGGTCTCTAGTATGAATGCACTAGATCATACAAGTGCAATCTTGCTCTGTGGCCACCCATCATGCTCCAAAGTTGCAGGAAAGCAATGAAATCAAGAAGATCTCCACAAATAAAATGAAAGCAAATGATAAAATTAAAAGATCCTAATTCGCTATTTATAGCCAAAATTAGGGTTTTTGCCTCTCCAATGGTCGCGGTCCCCCTGAACTTCAACACACTTGTAGCACAATCAAACGAACTCAAAATCACACGAAACTTAACATGATTTCTCATTACCGTGGTATCAAAAAAATGGTCTCAATTTCATAATTTCTCGACCACTTTTTCCGAGGGGGCATATAAACACGATAAAGAGTCACGTGGGTAGAAATTTTTGTTTTCTTTGAAACGTCATCTCGACATTGTGTCAAAGAGGGGCAAATGCAGACACTAAAAAATGTCTTTTTCATCATGTACTAATTATTCGTTCTAATTAATTAAGTAATTCTTTAATTAAGCTAATTATTCTTCTAAACTGACTCAATCATCATTCTTCATCTTATTAATTATTTAATTTCTATTCTCTAATTAATTAATTAGTTAACCCCTTTCTCAAATATTAATTATTTAATTAATTATGATTAATTCTTTGATTAAATAATTTTTTATTTTTTAATTAATCCTATTTCTAATGTTTAAATAATTTCATTTAAATTATTTTAATTAATTAATTAAATTCCTCCAATTCCCCGAATTCAAATTTCAATTAATTTCATCTAATTCCAAATCATCAAATTTACATTTCACCAAATCTGAATTTTAGTTGATTTCATGTGCATTTCAACATTCGAAACTCCAAATTCAAATCCAAATTGAAAATGAAAAATCAAATTCAATTCCAAAATGCTACAACACATGTTGAAATCATAACTAATTGATCAAATCAGTTGACTAATTATTTAACTCAGTTAGCTCTTCAATCACCCTTTTCACTCCAAATTATCTTTTTCTGACTAATCAATCAATTCAATCTTCCAATCAATCAATTCAGTCAACTAGCTAGTCTATTCAGTCTACTAGTTAATCAATTGACTTCACTCTCCAATCAACCCTGTTAACAGACCAATCTATTAAGTTAAAAAATCAATCAACTTTGTTCATTGATCAATCTAAATCAGTTGACTATCAATCAGGACTTGAGTTCAAATCCTCACCCCTTCTATGTTGAAAATCTATATAAATAGCATCGTTTTCACAAATCAAGCTAGAATCACAGTCTTCAAAACAATTGTCTACTTTATGCAGGAAATCCCAGTGCAATACCTAAGAGCCACCTTCATACACAATTTGGAGAAGAGCAATGGAAGCCTTGCTACATCAATTGAGGGAGTTTAACTTAGAATTCATTCTTTATTTTAATTGATTTTTCATTATTCTATTGTCATTTGGGAGTAATCTTGATTAGATTTAGAGTTGTGATTCACTCTTTGATATTTGATGAAGTTATTTATGCTTAATTTACCCCTGAAGACAGGTGGAACATAGTTACCAGTAGAGCATGAAATCATGGTGCATATCTTAATTTCGGTGATGCATTTGTTGGCCATTTGGTGGAATTGATTATGTGTTGATTGGATGCTTTACCGACACCAGTCTGGTCCCAGTTGGCTGAGTAGTTTTTGGTTAACTTGGATCTGGCATGATCCGATTGACTCCGGTATAATCTGGTGATGGAATTGGATTGTTCATGATTCTTATACTCATATTTGGTCAGTTGGTTTTGGTCTAGTGATTGGATGCTATCTTGCTTACTTAGAAGACTGGTTTCTGGTTCCGGCGAGGGTCTCACCAATAGAGCTTTTGGTGGAGATCTTTGATGCATTGCATAATTGGTGTTGGTACAACTTCTGATGGAGTTTCAGGATGTTGTTGGTTATCATGTTCAAGACTTGGCGTTTGGAGATGATTGTTGAAGCGTGTGGACCTATACTTGGTCCCAGTTGATCTAGGTTATGGACCGACATTGATGTAACATGTGGATAGGACCTATTATTGTATTTATGAGATGTCTTATGTGTTGGATATTATTTTTTTTGGTCTAAGGCCAACATGGTTTGTAATTATGTAATTGGTTTATTGTCTAGTAGTTGACCTGATTGTTTATGGTCGAGGGTTTGTATAAATAAGATGTAAGATATGTTGGCATTCTTGATGTTCATGTTGTGATTGTCATTGATGGACACACACTTGCATTAAGATCCTCTTTATATGTATGAGTTAGAGCACAACCGGTATTTGTTCCAACTGATATGTTGCAAGTATGTTGTATTATAGTCATTAGACTATTGATGTTTTGTAGAATGTGTTTACCGATCTAAAGCGGCATGTTGACCTCAAGTGGTACGAGGGATCAAAGCGGCATAACACATTTCTACCAGTCTTCATTTGTGATAAAATGACAACCGGTATTTTGTATGAACCGGTAATACTCTGTGATGAGTTACCAACCAGCATTTTGTGATGAGTTACCAATCCACCGATTGTTTGATGGTGTCGACACTGTAGCGATGCTTTTTGTGACGTACTACCTAGTATGTCTAGGTTCATTGAACCTAGGAAATTGTAATACAATCCCATTGGACCGACATGAAATCAGTTTCCTTTATAAGGACATCATGTCTAGGGTTTTAGGGTGTTGTTATTATTGTTGTTACGATAGTCGATGTTGCAGCTAGGGTTTAAAGAGGTTGAGGAGTTGGAAAGAATATAAATGTGTAGAAGACTGAAGTAATGCAGGAGTGCACTAAGAACAAGCTATCTAGGATCTAACTGAGTAGTCTATGCTATTAGATAGATCAAACACTTGTTGATTACTCACATCTTTGACAAGTCTGTAGCCCTTAACCGGGTAGGCCCAAAAGCCTTTTGTAAAATCCTCTAACAAGGTGGTTCACCTCTGTGAATCTAAAATCCTCTAGAAAGGTAGTCCTTGATCAAACTTATCTCCTAACAGAGATTGAGATTCCTAACAGGATCTGTTATGGTGAAGAACATTGTAAGACCTTAACCGGTCTGGTTTCTATTCTGCAGATAGTGACTTGTGAGTTCCATCTCACCGTGGATTTTCCCATTTGGGTTTCCATGTCAAATATCTTGTGTTATGGTTGTATTGCTTTTGTGGGTGAATGCTTTATTTGCATTTTGGTTTGCATGTGTGATAACCGGTCTGACTGTTAAACTATTTTACCGGTTTATCTTTAGATTGTTTAAGTGTTTCAGTGCAGTGTTTTTTGGCATACTAATTCACCCCCCCTCTTAGTATGCATCAATTGGTATCAGAGCCTACCTTTCTATAAGTTTAACCACTTGGAAAGAGATATGGGGGAATACACCTTGAGGGAACTTACTCAATGGCTCACTCAGTATGAGCAAGCCTATGATGATCTTATGGTCAAATACAAGGCATCTCAAGCAAAAAGGAGAGAACATGCAGAAAAGTTGATGGAGCTATCTGAAAATAGTTCTGCTGATGAAGCAGACATGGAAGCCCTAATTGCAAAAGTAAATAAGTTGAATGAATCAAACTCCAACCTGAGAAAGGAGTTGGAAGGACTGACTAGCTGGATATGTCAAGAGCTTGAGAACCAAAGAAAAAATGAAGACATAGTGAAAGAAAGAGATTGTGAGATCTCCAAGTTGAAACAAGAGATGAGTACCCTAAATGCTCAACTCCATGCAAGAAAGGTGGAAAAGGAAGACATGCAAGGAGAACTAAACACTGCCATCTCTGAGAATGAAAACCTATTGGAAACAAATGCTGCTATTTCCAAAGAACTCTCTGAGTCAAAGGAAATACTTACTAAGTTCAGCAAAAGTACTGTCAAGCTAGAGCAAAAGCTTGAGTCGGCTAGACCGGTAAAGAATACCAATGGACTTGGTTTCTCTGGACATGAGGAAGGAGAATCCTCAGGAACAAATACTGAAGCATCAAAGAAGCAACCAGCATTCAAAGGAAAAGGTAAGCAAAAATTCAAACTTGTTTGCTTTAACTGTCTTAAAGAAGGACACACTGCCAATGTATGTACGAGCAAAGCCTACAATAATTTTCCTTACTTTATTAACAATGTACCTAGATCCAATAAGTTCAATGGTCATTGTTATGCATGCAACAAGTATGGGCATAGAGAATTTGAATGTAGGTCCATGATGAATAACACTAGAAGATATCCTCAAAGGACCCAAGGAGTTGGTCCTAAACCTTTTGTGAACCAGAACCACAACCAGTTTAATGTCTTCAATCATTAGCCAAGAAGTAGTGGCCATCAAGCGGCAACCAGATGGAGAGAAAATTGTATGATCTGTCATGGTACTGGTCACACTGTTGCAACATGCAGAAGGATGAATGGAAACATGAACAATGGACCTTGTAGAGCACCTGGATTGGTTTGCTATCACTACAACAAATCGGGTCACATTGCAAGATTTTGCAGAAGTAGAAAGAGTATATCTGATGATATATCAGTCACTCAGGAAGGAATAATTGATATTGAAACAGTTCAAGCGAACATGAACAAAACCTGGAGGAGGAAACCAGTAATGTTGGAAGAGGAACCAGTATCTGCACCTAGTGTGGAAATATCAGAACCGGCAAACTAAGCCTCAAAAGGCTTAGGGGGAGCAAACGGCAAAATGTTTTCGAACCCCCGGTTTATATCGGCAAAAGACCTTAACCAATATATGATACTTGTTGCTTGGCAGAAGATCGGAAACCTTAAAAAAAAAAAAAAGGGCAAATTAGGGTTTATGCCCTAATGGAGGAGCATTAATGATGGTAGGTGAGGACTATGTTTAAAAGCATTTTTGAAATCATTTCTCACTATTAGTTTTCGAGCAAAGAAGAGGTTTTCAAAGAGCAGAGCGATGAAAAGGTGATTTGAGCAGAGATTTGGAGAAATTGAGAAACCGCGAAGGAGATTCAAATTCAAATAGGAATCGGTCAAGTGGAGAACACAAAGCGGTGATTCAGCTACCGATGAAGTGAGGAGTGAAGGAGAATCAAAAAGCCCTAAATTCGCGTGTTTTGACAGGTATTTCTCGAGTTCTTAAAATCTCTACAATGGCTTCCACATCTCATACCAGTTCTAGTGCATCTATTGAGTCTGAAAGTTTTATTCAATGGAAGTCAAAATATAATGCCCTATCACAAGTTCTAGCTGGAGTGATAGTAGAAAAGGGAATCTCAGATTATATTAATTGTAAACTCGAAGACCTAGGGACTCTAGCTATCCATACTCAGCTAGGTTTGTTTTGTGGACAAGATAAGATGATCAAACCAGAGTATAGTATTCTGGAGAAGAAGAAACTCCACAATGTTGTTTAATTCCTGGAGGATTTCATAGAAGATCATATAAGGATTATTCTGAGCAGGGTCCATGGTGACAAGATGTACCTGGAGAGAACGCATGATATTACGCCATAGGCATTTCATACCATCACCAGTTTCTGCAATACAGGGGATGTGCCAGCCCTAAGGACAGTTAGCAAAACTGAGATGTCCAAGCTCACCGGTTCAGTGAGTGACTCACGGGGCATGACTGTAAATTCAATCAAGGATGATCTGGTTAAGTATGCCTGCATGGTGATAGGCTACCGAACATTCTCATCCAGCAGAATCAACTCTGTATCTGCTATAGCGGTAAATGCCTCTTACCAGATGATAAAGGAGGATGCATCATTCGATCTGTGCACCGGTATGCAGAGGCAACTCCTACCTAAAATCAATCCGACAAGATAATACACTAAGATTCAAGTTTGGACAACTATTGGTTGGGTTGTTCTTTTACTTTCAAGGATACTTCCCAGGAGTAGGAGATGTTTAGTGGTCTGGTGACCAACCAATAACCAAGCAAATCAAGGAAAGCATTGAAGCACTTGGAACCGGTTACCCTAATATTCTGAACAAGTATTTTGATGAGTTCAAAAGGAAGATGAGCCAAAGAGTGAGGATCTTAGGTGACATCATCAAGAAATATGAAGATGGCATCTGTTTCACCTTCCAGGTGGACAAATGCATAATGGAGGTCGTTGAGCCTAGAATGGAAGTGGAGCCAATGGGCTATGAGGTGATGTATGACATGCTGGAAGGGTATGCCTCTACCCTTATTGCCTCACTGCTTGATCCTAAGGTGAAGAGAACCGACACCTACCTAGAGAGGATAGCACCAGTTGAGGAACCACCAGCAATGAAAGAAAAGGAACCGGCAAAGAAGAAGGCAAAGGCAGTGCCTGCAGCATCCGCACTAGTTACTACTGTAACTCCAAAAGTGACCAAGCAGTCACCAGCTAAGAAGAAACTGGAAGCTGCACTGGCTAAAATGTTCCAGAGAAAGAGGAAGATGAGAAGCAACTCTCCGGACTCAGAAGAAACCTTGTCTGAGGAAAAGCCAAAGAAAACACGTCAAGCAAAGAAGAAGACCAAGAATGAACTGGCATCTTCAGCACTGGTAAATATAGATGTCTCCTCCTATAAACCTTTGACACATTGTCAAAGAACAATAAAGAATATTAGGAAAAAAGTGTTAAATGATTTACTTGAGTGTTTTGATGACTTCAATGAGGATGAGAAGGAAGCAATTGAAATAGAAATAATTTAGTATCTTTGTAGTAATGACCGGTCACCCTCAGAGATTAAGTCTCAGACACTGGATTCTTTATATATGTCATTAGATAATAGATGGCACATTGCTATAGAGAAAGAACAGGAAATTAGGGAGAAATTTTTTGCACAATACTTTCCCGACTTGTCAAATTCTTAATTATATGATGTTATTGATCTAAATAATGGACTCTTCTTCACTAGAAAAAGAAGACTCTGGCTGTTAGAAGGTAGAGTTGTTGATGTCGAAAAACACACCCATCTGTTTATGCAAACCGCTATCCAGACTCACAAAGCACGTATGGCCAACCGACAAGCAGAAGAAGAACTGGTTATATCCAAACTGGATGAAGCATTTGATGATGAAGGAAATCTGGTTGTAGAACCAATCGACACTATTGATGTCGATGCCCTGGACGTAGAAGATGTCACTCAGGACATACCTTCTGAGGGAACAAGACAAGAGCATCAGGCCGAATAGGGCAATGAGCAAGGCGAGGATAGACAGGAAGCGGCTAGGGAACAGGCAGAGAAGAAGAAGAGGGATGAAGATGAGGTAAAGTGGAAAGAGGAAGAGAAGAGAAAAGAGGAAGATGAGAAAAGAAAAGGTGAAGAGAAGAAGAGGCAAGAAGATGAGAGGAAAAAGAAAGAAGAGGATAAAGAGGAGAAGAAGCAGAAGGATGAGGAAAAGAAGAAGAAGGAAGAGGAAGATAAAGAAGAGGAAAAGTGGAAGGAAGAAGAAAAGAAGAAGAAGGAAGAGGAAAAGAAAGAAGAGGAAAAGAGGAAGGAAGCTGAGAGGAAGAAGAAGGAAGAAGAAGACAAGGAACAGGAAAAGAAGAAGGAAGCAGAGAAAAAGAAGAAGGAAGAAGAAGAAAAGAAAGCGTAAAAGGACAAGACAGGAGAAGCGAAGAAGAGCACATAGATGGAGACTCTGAAGGCAATCGGGAGTCAAGCCAAACCGGCTGATATCACCAGTCCTATCGATCTCCAGTCTACAAGTGAATCAGAGCTAATGCAGAGCATTAAGGTTGCTAAAGAGCACCTTGAAATCATTCGAAGGAAGAAGGAGTAGGATATAATTCAAGCAGCTATGGACACACTTACTGGTTTGATACCCGGTACAAATCTTCCAAACACCGATTTTTCATTAGCTAGACTAAAGCTCCTATGCACGGTAGTAGATGATCAAGTGCAGAGTCTTGAAGAGGCAGAAGAGGCAAATGTCAAGAAGGAGCATCAAAAGGCTCTTAATATAGCTCTAGTGAAAAAGTTGAATGAGCTCTGGTCTGAACTGAAGAAAGAACAAAAGGATATAAGGGACGCTATAGATGAGGGGAATATGCTACTCAACAAAATCTGTCAACCCCATCTGTTTTATGATGATGTGCTAGCTCAGAAGAAAAAGCTTCAAATAGACTTACAGTCTTACTTGAGCACATTCAAGCTGCCTTATGATTCCTTTGCAACTTATGGGCAAACCGTTCACCGGTTTCAGATCCAGTTAGCCAAAATGGAGCAAGAGATCAGCACACAGTCTAGAGATTTGCAGGAGCTACAACTGGTTTTACTTCCACGTCTACAAATTCTTTAGAAGTGTTATTTGAACCTGGATGCCTTGACAATTACATAGGAGATGAGCACAATTGATGCAATGGAAGAACAGGTCTCCCAGATGTAAACAGAGAAAGAAGTGGCCTCCTCCCTACTTGAGTCCTGGTCTCTATCAATGAAACAATTCTTGCAGGACTATAAATCTATTTTTGACAAGTACTATTCCTTATTGTCATAAACTTTTATTATTTATATATATCAAATGGACACAGGGTTGCTTAGCGGTACTTTGTCATTGTTGGTAAAGGGGGAGAAGTATTCTATTTTGGAGAAGTAAAGGGGACTAGTATCTAGTATTCTATTTTGGAGAAGTAAAGGGGACCAGTATCTAGTATTTAAAAAATTTGCTATATGCTTTGATATATGCTATCTGCTCTGATATCTCAATGTTTATGCTCTGTATGCAAAATTGTTATTCATTGTATTGTTAAAGGGATAGTGTATATGCTTAGTAGGAGCAATTTTGCTAATGGCATAATTTTGTTGTGAAACACTTAGATGTCAAAATTTTATTTTCCTAAGTGTTGCCATCAATGCCAAAGGGGGAGATTGTTGGCATTCTTGATGTTCATGTTGTGATTGTCATTGATGGACACACACTTGCATTAAGATCCTCTTTATATGTATGAGTTAGAGCACAACCGGTATTTGTTCCAACCGATATGTTGCAAGTATGTTGTATTATAGTCATTAGACTATTGATGTTTTGTAGAATGTGTTTACTGGTCTAAAGCGGCATGTTGACCTCAAGCGATACGAGGGATCAAAGTGGCATAACACATTTCTACTAGTCTTCATTTGTGATAAACCGGCAACCGGTATTTTGTATGAACCGGTAATACTCTATGATGAGTTACCAACCGGCATTTTGTGATGAGTTACCAATCCACCGATTGTTTGATGGTGCCGACACTATAGCGATGCTTTTTGTGACGTACTACCTAGTATGTCCAAGTTCATTGAACCTAGGAAATTGTAATGCAATCCCATTGGACCGACATGAAATCATTTTCCTTTATAAGGACATCATGTCTAGGGTTTTAGGGTGTTGTTATTATTGTTGTTACGATAGTCGATGTTGCGGCTAGGGTTTAAAGAAGTTGAGGAGTTGGAAAGAATATGAAAGTGTAGAAGACTGAAGTAATGCAGGAGTGCATTAAGAACGAGCTATCCAGGATCTAACCGAGCAGTCTGTGCTATTATATAGATCAAACACTTGTTGATTACTCACATCTTTGACAAGTTTGTAGCCCTTAACTGGGTAGGCCCAAAAGCCTTTTGTAAAATCCTCTAACAAGGCGGTTCACCTTTGTGAATCTAAAATCCTCTAGCAAGGTAGTCCTTGATCGGACTTATCTCCTAACGGAGATTGAGATTCCTAACAGGATCTGTTATGGTGAAGAACATTGTAAGACCTTAACCGGTCTAGTTTCTATTCTGCAGATAGTGACTTGTGAGTTCCATCTCACCGTGGTTTTTCCCATTTGAGTTTCCACGTCAAATATCTTGTGTTATGGTTGTATTGCTTTTGTGGGTGAATGATTTATTTTCATTTTGGTTTGCATGTGTGATAACAAGTCTGACTGTTAAATTGTTTTACTAGTTTATCTTTAGACTGTTTAAGTGTTTCAGTGCAATGTTTTTTGGCATACTAATTCACCCCCCCCCTCTTAGTATTCATCAAGATCTCACTGTAGATCATCATGGTTATTGTAAGAGGTCATGGTCAAGGAATGTAATGTGTGAATAATGTAATATCATTCAAGCAGAGGAGTTGGTCGATCATTGGAGATCGAATTGGGTTTGTGTAAGAGGATTTAATCCTCTGGTATTGAGCTTAACCGGAACTGTACTCAGCCATAGGAGATGCTATCTTTTGCAGTTGAACACTTCTCTAGATTGTAGTATGGATTTGTATATAGTCAGTGAGGCTCCTTTTGTGATGAGCAGTGTGCTCTAGGCTATTGACCTTCCTACAAGTGCAGGCCCCCTCATTGTAAATTCACATATTTATTGCAAAATTATTATCTAACTGTGGGTAGGCTTCCCACTATGGTTTTTCCCTTTACCAAGTTTACCATGTACAAATCTTGGTGTTGTGTGGATGGTATTTATTCTGTGTTTATTGTTTATACTTAATTGGATTAACTGCTATTCTGGTATTGTTGTTTTGGGTTCCGGTATTTAAGTTTAAATTTCTAATGCTTCCAGTAATATGTGACAACTGATTCACCACCCCCCCCTCTCAGTTGTCTTCCGGTTATCTGAATTGTCTAACAATTGGTATCAGAGCTTTGGTCCTCTCTACAGAAAGCTTAATCGCTTGAGGAAGATCCTATGGTGACTAACAACTCAAGTTCATCCAGTTCTTCTAGAGCTATTTTTTGAAGGGATATACCGAGGCTTGAAGGAACAAAGTATACAATATGGAAGATTTAGATGGAGACTCATCTGAGATGTCTTGGCAAGGAGATTTGGGAGATCACACAGAATGGTATCACACCCTATAATATGGGATCTAGCAATCCTCCTTCGGCAAACCTAGACAAGGAGCTTGAGAATGATTGTAGAGCAAGAGAAACCCTCTTGTGTGCACTTCCTGATCAACAAATAATGGGATTAATAGACAAATCATATGGAAAGGCTATATGGGATAAGTTGCAGACTCTTAATGAAGGTGACCCTACAGTGAAGATTGCTAAACTTGATGGTTACCAGGTGAGATATGAAAACCTGAAGATGGAAGAAGATGAAAGGATTACTGCATTCATGGAAAGGGTAAATGAGATTATTGTGGGAATTCAATGTTGTGGTGGAACTCTGAGTGAAGATGAGATTGTTTCTAAAGTCTTGAGAGCCCTACCACCAGCTTACAAAATGAAAGCTACTACTATTAATGAGTTGAGAACTATGGCTAATACATTTGTCAACAGAGATACTTTGGTTGGGAAACTATCTGCTTTTGAGCTTGAGGAATTTGGATCTTCTGGAGCTGTGAAGATTGAACCTGCTTTTCATGTGCACCTACATCTACAACCGGTAAGCAAGACTGGAGAGCTTTATATGAAAAAGAATTAGAAGATATGAAAAGAGAAGATGATGAGTTTGAGAAACTTGAAGCACTATTTGCTAGAAGAGTACCGAAAGGACCGATAGGAAGTAAGTATGAAGGAAAATCACCTTTTAAATATTTTGCATGTAATAAGATAGGTCATTTTGCATCTAGATGTCTTGAAAGGAATTCAAGATTTGAAGAAAGAGTTAAAAGATCATTTAAACCTAACCCTGGATATTAGAACAAGTATAGATTCAAGAAAAACAGAGACAAGTCATGCTACATAGTGGATGAGGAAGGCATTATTGATTCAGATTATGAACCAACAAAAGACTATGCTAGTGGATCCGGCAATGGGAAGTAATGGGTGCTCCTAGCTATCAAGGAAGATGATCTGACACTAGAAGAGAATGTACTTGAGGAGAAGGCACTTGCTGCTAAAATTGAGGATAAGGATGAATGGGTAATTGACAGTGGTTGTTCACATCATATGACTGGAGATAAAGGGAAGTTTTTGTCTTTGCAAGAATTTGATGGTGGACTAGTTAGATTTGGAGATGACAAGGCATGTATGATTAAAGGAAAAGGAACTATATCATTGGATGGTAAGAACAATACTAACAATGTTTATTATGTTGAAGGTTTGAAGCATAATCTTTTGAGTGTAGGATAATTGGTAGATAAGGGATTCCAATTATAGTTCAAGGATGGAAAATGCAAAATCATTAACAGATTTGGCTTGGAGATTGCAACTAGTACACAAAACAAAGGTAACATATTTTATTTGAACTTCGGTGAGAAGACATGTTTGATTACACAGATTGATGAGAGTTGGTTATGGCATAAAAGGTTGTGCTATGTGAATTTTGATTACATTGTGAAGACTTGTTCAACTAAGGTTGTTAGAGATATACCTAAGATTATGAAGCCCTATAATCTGGTATGTAGAGAATGTCAAATGGGTAAACAGGTCAGAACCTCTTTTAGGAGTATACAAGATAAATCAAATGGTGTTCTTGATCTTATTCATAATGATTTGTGTGGCCCTACTAGAGTTAAACATTTTCATGGTGATAGATATTTTATGCTAATCATTGATGATTATTCTAGGATGATGTGGGTTACTTTTTTGAGAGAAAAATCTGAAGCATTTGAAAAGTTTAAAATCTTTAAGGCTAAAGTGGAAACTGAGACAGGATTGAAGATTAAATGTTTGAGATCAGATCATGGTGGAGAATTCACATCCGGTGAGTTTAATAACTTTTGTGACAAGCATAGTATAAGAAGACAATTTTCTGCTCCCTGAACACCTCAGCAAAATGGAGTTGTGGAAAGGAAAAATAGAACTATCTTGGATGTTGCTAGAACAATGATGATGGAATCAAGTCTACCTCATATCTACTAGAGAGATGCAGTGAGTACAATAGTTTACACTTTCAATAGAGTACATATCAAAGGAGAAACCGGTAAGACACCTTATGAATTATAGTTTTGGCAATACACCTACAGTTAAGTATTTTAGAATTTTTGGTAGTAAATGTTATATCAAGAGAGATCATACTATTGGGAAATTTGATCCTAGGCATAATTCTTGGTTATTTTAATGAAAGCAAAGCATATAGATGTTATAACAAGAGATTGCAAAGAATAGTGGAGAGTGCTAATGTCAAGGTAGATGAGTTGAGAAAAAGTCAAATCAGAATATATGAGAAGGAATCGGCAATGGAAATGATTATATCTGAACTGGTAGCACCTTTACTAGACAGAGAGTTGAACTAGTTACTCCAGCAACATCAGAGAATTCTACAGTAACTGAAGAACAAGGAAGAGGAACAGAGAGTCAGAAGACTCCTAGGTATGTGAGATTGAATCATTCTAAATATGGGGATAAGAGAAATGGAGTGATGAAAAGAAGAAGACTAGAAACTAATGAGGGATGTTTAATTTCACAAGTTCAACAAGTATCAGTAATTGAGGCATGCAAAGATGAATTTTGGTTAAAAGCTATGGAAGAAGAATTAGATCAGATTGAGAAAAATAACACATGGACTTTGGTTCCCCGGCCTAAAAATAAAAATGTTATTGGAACTAAATGGATTTTTAGGAATAAATTGAATGAGGATGGTCAATTTATAAGGAATAAGGCTAGATTGGTTTGTAAAGGATATTCTCAGAAGGAAGGAATTGATTATGGAGAAACTTTTGCACCGGTAGCTAGGATTGAAGCTATAAGATTATTTCTTGCCTATGTTGCTTATAAAAACTACAAGGTTTATCAGATGGATGTTAAATGTGAATTCTTGAATGAGGATATTGATGAGGAAGTTTATATTGAGCAACCTGATGGTTTTTCACTATTAGATGATACTGATATGGTTTGCAGGTTAAAGAAAGCTTTATATGGATTGAAACAAGCACCTAGAGCTTGGTATGCAAGGTTGGATAAATATCTTTTGAAGCTTGGTTTTACTAAGGGCAGTGTTGACAGTAACTTATATTACAAAATCATTGATGATGATATACTGATTGTTGAAGTATTTGTTGATGACATTATTTTGGAGGTGAAGATAAATTGTGCGTAGAACTTTCTAATAATATGGAGAAATAATTTGAGATGTCTATGATTGGTGAGATGAAATTTTTCTTAGGTTTGCAATCTACTCAGACTGACAAAGGTATTTTTCTCTATCAAACTAAATATGCTAAGGAATTGTTGAAGAAATTTGGTATGGGAGATAATAAACCGGTAAGTACACCTATGGTTACAAGTGAGAAACTGACAAGGAAAGATGTTTATGCACTGATAAATCCTACAAGATACAAATCTATGATTGGAGGTCTACTTTATTTGACTCAGAGTAGACATGACATTATGAATGTTGTTTGTATTGTTTCAAGATTTTAGAGTGATCCTAGAGAAAATTATGAGATGGCAGTGAAAAGGATTTTTAGATACTTGCAAGGTACATCAGAATATGGCTTATGGTATCCTAAGGATGATAACTTTACTTTATGTGCATATATAGATGCTGATTGGGCTGGAGATGTTGATGACCAGAAAAGTACTTCCGGTGGAGCTTTCTTTCTTGGAAAGAAGTTGGTTTCATGGATCAACAAGAAACAGTCATGTACTTCTTTATCTACTACTGAAGCTGAGCATGTTGTTGCTGCTACTAATTGTACACAATTTTTATGGATGAAGCAAATGTTGAAGGATATAAAGGTGGATTGTGATGCACCATTAGTTATTCACTGTGATAACTCTGCTGATATTGATATATCAAAGAATTTGGTATTTCATTCTAAGACAAAACACATATCTATCAAGTATAACTTTTTGAAGGAGAAGGTGGAAGCAAATGAAGTTAAAATGGTTTATGTGAACACTAAAGAATAGATTGCAGATATTTTCACTAAATCTTTATCCAAGGAATCATTTGAGTACCTGAGAAACAGATTGGAGGTTTCTGCCCCTCCGACAGAGACTTGATTGATGCGGTTTGGCATCAGTCTAGCATGCATTATCAAAGATACTATTCATTCTGGCACTGATGAGGGATGCTACTACTCAGGGGGAGTAGTCAGCTGTGAGAGTTGGAGGCTTATATTCTTTCTTTGATATTTTTGTTAGATTCCTGGCATTGATGTCAAAGGGGGAGAGATAGTGATGTGAAAAATAAATTCAAAACTTTACAGAGATATTATTCAAAGGGGGAGAGTTATTGATATTCAGAGCTATATGCAGGAGATTGTTGGCTATCTTCCATGGGGGGAGACTTGTTTGGCATTTATTGGTACTTAGATATTTTTCACATCTAGTGTTTCTATCAATGCTAAAGGGGGAGATTGTTGGCCATTTGGTGTAATTGATTATGTGTTTCATTGATGTTTTGTCATTGATGTCAACATTAGCTGATTGGATGCTTTACCAACACCCTTCTGGTCCTGGTTGGTTGAGTGGTTTTTGGTTAACTTGGATCCGACATGATCTTGTTGACTTCGGTATAATCTGGTGATGGAATTGGCTTGTTCATGATGCTTATACTAATATTTGGTCAGTTGGTTTTGGTTTGGTGATTGGATGCTATCCTGCTTACGTAGAAGATTGGTTTCTGGTTCCGGTGAGGGTTTCACAGATAGAGATTTTGGTGGAGATCTTTTATGCATTGCATAATTGGTGTTGGTATAGCTTCTGATGGAGTTTCAGGATGTTGTTGGTGATCATGTTCAAGACGGTGTTTGGAGATCATTGTTGAAGTGTGTGGACCTATACTTGGTCCCAGTTGATCTAGGTTATGGACCGACATTGATGTAACGTGTGGATAGGACCTATTGTTGTATTTATGGGATATCTTATGTGTTGGATATTATTTGTTTTGGTCTAAGGCTGACATGGTTTGTAATTATGTAATTGGTTTATTGTCTGGTAGCCAATATGATTGTTTATGATCGAGGGTTTGTATAAAAAAGATGTAAGATCTCATTGTAGATCATCATGGTTATTGTAAGAGGTCATGGTCAAGGAATGTAATGTGTGAATAATATAATATCATTTAGGCAGAGGAGTTGGTCAATCATTCGAGATCGAATTGGGTTTGTGTAAGAGGATTTATTCCTTCGGTATTGAGCTTAATCAGAACTATACTCGGGCATAGGAGATGTTATCTTTTGCAGTTCAACACTTCTCCAGATTGTAGTCTGAATTTGTATGTAGTCAGTGAGGCTCCTTTTGTGATGAGAAGTGTGCTCTAGGTTGTTGGCCTTCCTGTAAGTGCAGGCCCCTTCATTGTAAATTCACATACTTACTGTAAAAGTATTATCTGACTGTGGGTAGACTTCCCACCATGGTTTTTCCCTTTACCAGGTTTTCCACGTACAAATCTTGGTGTTGTGTGGATGGTATTTATTATGTGTTTATTGTTTATACTTAATTGGATTAACTGCTATTCTAGTATTATTGTTTTGGGTTTCGGTATTAAAGTTTAAATTTCTAATGCTTCTGGTAATCTGTGACAACTAATTCACCCCCCTCTCTCAGTTGTCTTCTGGTTCTTTGAACTGTCTAACAACATTTTGTGTTGCAATGGTCAAGGCAGTTGATTCAAGGTTTGAGATAGATTACTTTGTGATCCTGATATCTGGTGTTGATTTGTGTGCTAGTTCAGAGCTCTGGTATCCGGTCTTTCAGTTAGGGTAGAGCTATTTTGGAGTAATGTGTGTTGCGGAATTGTTGGGATGACTCTAATGATATGTTTTTTGTTTGAGGTGATTGGTCTATCTTATGGGAAGCATTTTATCATCTTATTTTGGTCTACATTTGGATTTGTGATCAGATTGAGCAGACTTGATGTAACATGTTTCATGCTGCATGTTATGCGAGTTTTTGAAGCCAACTTAGTAAATGATTCTTTTTGTTGATGTGGATATATAAGATTGATTTGGTTGATCATTTTGTCACATGTGATGAATAAAGGAAGTCTGTGTAAGCAAGTTTGTAAGTTAAGTGAATATTTTGTTGCTCTAGTAAGTAACAGAGTAGTGTTACAAAGTAGAATGATAGATCACTTGGAGGAGACAATCAGAGCCTAACCGAAACTGTACTCTGGCATATGTAGATGCTACACTTCAGTTCAGATACTATTGTAATAATTTTGTAATGGCCTATAAGGTAGTGAGCCTTCCTCTGGGTTGTAGCCCCTTTGTAATTGATTAGTGAGCTCTAGGAAGTGTGCCTAAATGCATTGCATTCCACTCTTGTAATATTGTTTTACTACTGGCCATAGTATAATAATTTTGTGGGTACTCAATCCCACCGTTGTTTTCCCTTTCTGGGTTTCCCCATAAAAATATTTGTGCTATGGCTGTGTGGTTGTTCATTTTATATTTCTTCACTTTGATTACTTTCTCATGCATCCAGTGGTTTAAGAATTAGCTTGATAAGTTCATAAATTATAAAACATTGATTCACCCCCCACCCCTCTTAGTGTTCATTGATTCCAACAATTTACCTATCTGCATAAAATTGATTAAATCTATCACCCATTATCCTTTGGGTTTTAGTTGATTAACCAAAACTTGTTCAGACTAATCTTCTTCAATCACATTTTTAAGCTCTTGTGATAGATATTTACACAATCCTTTCTAGCGGATTACCTTAGTTGGTCAAACTTCAAAATCATACTCCAAGATTTTAGTAATCCAATTCACTTGCTTCTTGGTTATTTCTCCTTCCATGATATATTTACACACGTTGGGATGTGCAACATAAACTATTATTTTATTGTAGGCAATCAAGTGTCGCAACTTCTTGAGTCCCTTAACAATAGCAAAAACCTGTCTCTCAATAAAGTTATATTTAACCTCATAATTCTTGAGTCTCTTGGAGTGAAATACTACAGGGTGCTCACCATTTCCTTCATCACCTTTCTAAGTCAAGACCATCTCTATGCTATATTCACTGTTGAAGACATACATGATGAAATTATTTGAAAAGTCTAGATTAACTAGCAATGGGATCGAGGAAATAACTTCTTTAACTTTTTTTAAGGCTTCCCGAGCTTGTTCAGTCCATTTAAAAGGTTGGTCCTTTCTTAGCATTAATGTGATGGGCCTAATCATTCTAACAAAATCTGATATGAATTTGCTTACGAAGTTGATCTTTCCTAGGAAAGATTGAACTCCCATTTTATTAACTAGCAGGGGTAATTTCTTAATGGCCTCTACACGATTAGGATCAATTGACACTCCATATTTGGACACTACGTGTCCTAATAATTTCCATTGTAGGACTCTGAAGATACATTTATTTGGGTTCAGGAAGACCCCAAATTATAAACACTTCTGGAAAACTAGTTCCAAGTGATCAAAATGATCATCTTTTGATTTTGAAAATGTGGTGAGGTCATCTAGGTAGATGAGTATGGTTTTGTTGATCAGGTCCTTGAAATCAATCTCCATGGCTCATTGGAAAGTGGATCTTGCATTAGAGAGATCGAACGGCATCTTAGTGTATGCGAACATTCCCCACTTGATAGTAAATGTTGTTTTGTGTTGATCTTCTTCCTTAACCAAGACTTGGTTATATCTGGAGAAACCTTCTAGCATGGAAAACATTTCTGACCTAGCTAGAGTCTACAAAATCTATTCCATAGAGGGTAGAGAATAGTGGTCTTTTATAGAGGCTCTATTCAGATCCTTGAAATCTATGCAGAGGTAGATATCCCCATTCTTTTTATGGATAGGAACTAGGTTGCAAACCCAGGTATGGTGTTTAATCAGATACACTATTAGAGAGTCAACTAGTTTCCTTAGTTCTGGAGCCATGAGGGACTCAATTTTTGGGTTGACTGCCCTCTACTTTTTTCTAACAGACTTTGATCCTTTTGTGAGCTCAATAGTATATTGAATAACAGTAGGATTATATCCTTTTAGATCATCATATGACCAAGTAATGACTCCTCTATATTTTTCACAGAAGGATATCAATCTGTCCTTATCCTGCTAGGGAACATTTTTGCCAACTTTCAGCTTCTTGCCATCTCCAACATGGAGATCAATGTAGTCTCATTTGTTTGATGGAAATTTTCTTTTGTCATTTCTAGCATCATCACAATCAAACAATTTTTCCAAGGTGATTAAACCTTTGGGGAGCTTATTGGTTCTTAATTGGATGATACGATCTTCATACGCTTTTGCCACCCTAGGTTATACCTACTCAACAAATTCACATGATTGTTGAATAAACATAGCGATATGGGCATCACTTTCAAAAATTTGACAATTTTGATCATTGTCTGGGATGGCTAACCTTACGATCAGCCAGACTGAATGCCTATTTTCTATCAATTCAGAGAGGGTCAAATTGAGTTCTAATAGTAGCTAATCAATCTATTGTTGTAATTTGTCTTCTAGGGATTCATTCAATGTTGAAATCATCAAAGCTTTCAATTAGGTCCCAGACTCTGTGTTTATAGGAGCTCCTATGGACATTTTTAGTTATAGTTGTGCCTCGAACTTGATTCACCACCAGCTCAGAGTCTCCCTAAACTTTTAACTATTTAATATCCATCTGCTTTGCAAGGCTTAATCCCCGCACTAGGTCTTCATATTATGCTTCATTATTTGAGTAGAAAAATTGGAAGTGAAAAGCCCTATGGACCTCCTCTCCTGATGGAGACTTTAAGCATACACCGACACCTGACCTAGATTTACACCTTGCACCATCAAATAACAAAGTCCATAGATTAGAGGTGTTACTCTCCTTTGACTTTTGTACACCTTGCACATATTTGGAGACCTTGGGGATTACTTGGTCTTCATCATAATTTACATAAGTTCCAATACCAGTGGTATGATAGTTGTTGAAGAGATCTATATCTATGAATTAATTGAGGAAAACCTCTTCTTCAGGAGTTTAATCACGAGTCACTTCCTCATCTTCTAACAATTTAGCACAATACATTTCATATTTAGTAATGGAGGTGTGAGCAGCCTCGATGTTCATCATAGTTGCTTCAGTTATATGTTCTAAATGTAGAGGTTTGGATAGTATTTTCAACTTAGCTCCATGTTTAGGTGTATTGTCCTGATGGTACCCCCAGTCGTACAAAACCTCCCCCAGACACTCTCACCTCATACGGTGGCTAAGAACTCAGTGTACGGTGCTATACCATACCATACGATAAACCCCAAGCTGTGCTACTCCATGTATGGTGACTACACTCAGCATACAGGTCCGTATGATGGCTACACTCCACCCGTACTGTGAGTGGGTTCCAATAATTCACCCATACGGTGAAGTCTTACTAGCACTTCTGTACTAAGTACCGTATGGTTACCACTCCCGACCATGTATACTATGCACCATACTCCATACGGTCACTCTTCCACCTGCACGACAATCTTTCTGGAAGCACTTTCGAATTTGATGTTGAATATAGAGATACACGCAATATACTCTTCGGATATATATATATATATATATATATATATATTAGTTTAGTCTCTGGGAACATGTATTTCATCTAGAACTCAATTACAAATGTATCTTCAAATGAAGGCACTACAGATTCATACCACCAAGACAATAGGGTGAGGAGGTACTCCCACTAAAACTGCAAGTACATAATAGGGAGGATCTTGCACCTCTGAAACTGCAACAGAGTGGAACTCCAACTAGAATTCGCAAATACAAAGAAAACATCAAATTCACCATACCTACAACTATGCCAAACTCGGCATTATAAATGGACTCCGGGAAGTTTCCCGAAGGGTTACAAGTAGGCCGACAATAGTTTATTATTTTATTAATTTGGGCCCCTTTATTTAATAATTAAATTAATTAATTAAATAAGTCCTTGTGATATTATTTAAAATTTAGGACCACTTAATTAAGTCACTTTATTAAAATTGGGGACATTATATTAGTCCTTAGAATGAGATGTGACCAATCTAGGGAATGGTACCTACCTTTTTTTGCAGTAAAGTCTCTCGACAAACAAAGGCCAAAGATAGGGGGAATATTGATTACCACTACCTCTTGGGACACGGTGATACTAGTACAGGCATATAAGGTCATTGGAAGACTTTTGATCATGCCTACAGCTTGAACCTTATTTCTATCTAGCTACATAACTCCCCTAGCTAAGGGCTTATATTCAAGTTTAAGCACTTCAACGATTTGCTTGGACATAATAGTGGTACTAGCACCAGAATCTATCATAGAATTATGAAGCAAATTTTCCACTACAATTAGTCTCAAAAATAAGGGGGTGGATTTCATTTTGTCTACCTTTTATTTTGTAGCTTCGCTTTCATCATTTCTAAGGACCGTATCTTCATGTGATGGACCTCCAATCTCCATTCCTTTGTCTTTAGCTTGAGCAGGCCTCATAGCTGGTCCATTCATTATTAACTTATCAAGTTCTCCCAAAGCTTCTCATAGAAAGGACTTTTGCTCTGGAATGGCTAAAATATCCCACAAGGACACATTTGCGGGGGCTTTCTTGAGCTACTCCACCATATTAAGGGATGTCAAGAGCAATGGTTTTTATTCCTTGGGCTTATAATTCAAGGTCTCTTTAGGCTTTTGAAAATGTGGAACCACTCCAGGTTGATTTTGAGGTTTGTTTGGACCAACCTTAGGTTGCTGGATCACAGGTTCCCTTGTAAATCTACCCTTTGAGTAGTTGTCGTAGTTGGATTGCACCTGAGGAGAATTTGAAGTTGAGGTATCATTAGCAAACACGACCTCTTCACCTTCCATCCATGAAAAGAGTGTGTGGTCAGGAGTAATTTCAAATTCTTGTTATAAGGACATACCTTGCATTTGGGAAATGAGCACAACACTATCCATTCTCGAAGAAGAGTAGGTATAGACTCTCGCATCTAGGGTATTTCCCTAACTATGTTTCTCAGCTACCCTTTATTGCAAATTGCCTCACAGACAATTTCAAGGCATATGTGCTTCATTACAAGGAAAACACCATGAATTACTATCTTCTGCAACACTATTCAAACCCACTACCAACTCCTTGTTTTGATTCGGAGGAATGGTTTGCAAAGGTGTAGGGATGGGCACAATCTAGTTGTTAGGTTGAGCTTGAGGAGTAATATTTGAGCCTCCTTGGAACTGATTTTGTTGGTATGGAGGTCTTCCGCCTTGATAATTCGAGAAATGAGGCCTTGTAGGTGTAGCCTATTGCCTTTTGATATTGATTATCTCATTTGAGAAGGTCTTCAATAAGTTTTTAATATCATTCACCTCTATCGCCAATGAAATGGAAGCCACGACACCACTCAAGTTGAGTGTTCAAATATATAAACATAGATTGAGGAGGTGTCGATGAACTAGGAGAAGCTTGATCTTGCACTGGGGTTGATAACTCAAAAAAGACAAGCATAGGTTGAATAAGAAGAAGCTTTCTGGTGTCAATTATATTATTCTTAGCCCTAACTACTAAGCTATAGGCATCTGGTAAGGTATTCTCTCCAAGAGACTGAATCATAACAGATATGTGAGAGTTAAAAGCCTTTAGATTAAAAACAAATGCCATATCATTTGGAGGACGGGCCATTGTTGGGATCTTTTGCTAGATCTTATGAAATCTAGAGTTAAAATCAGTCATTGCTTCTTGAGGAGCTAGCTTAATGGTTATAAATTGTTGCAATAGAAAAGACTTGTCTTGTTTCTCTATTAAATGCTCAAAAAATCAATTCCCAAGTTGCTCTCTATTTGTAATTGAATTAGGCTACAAGAAATGATACCAATCTTGTGCCTTGCCTTTAAAAGAGGCTGCAAGCAACCTTAACACTACATTTTTCCATATGATGTTATGCACAATACAAACATCAACTACATCTTGCAAGTGTTCCATAGGTGTTTTAGAATCTTTCCTTGTGAATTTGGGCAAAGATTTCAGGGAAAAGGCTGATATGGGATCCCATTGCGTGGGAGGAACAGGCAGGATAAGTGATGCAAAGAGTGGAGTTTGGACCTTCAACTTTGGGTTGAGCTTCAACTAGCTATGATAGCTCTAGGTTTTCTTAGGGAGATATTTCTACCAAGTCACCTTCATAGACTCTTTGATGGTTTTTGTATGATGCATTCTCAATTTCTCAAGAATTTCCTGCCCTTGCACCCATAATTTGATGCCTTCTTTACTGCTAGTTTGTTCCTACACCCAAAAAGTGCTATCACCATAAGGAATCAAATACACCTCCCAATGACACCAAATGCTCCAATGAAATGGTATATTCTCACAACCATTTTCTAAGGCTTCTACTATGTAAATGGAATGTATTCAACTAGATTTGACCACCCAAGTGTTTATATATATTCTCCAAGAGTCTGATGTCCTATCTTGCCTAGCAAACTAGTAGCCCTCCTATTTTGGATTGTTATTAAATACTCCTCACTCGACTTGTTTATCCACAAAGGAAAAGTAGTTTTAGATACCCTTTTTTGAATTATAAATCATATCTCAAAATGGGCTAGGGGTCTTTTGGACCAAGCTTGCCAAAAAAAGGTTTTTCTTGTTGCTCTAAGGCTCAATTGCCCCTCTTTTACAAAGCAACTACCCACAAATGTCTTCACAATTTTTTCTCAGTGGCATGTAGGTTCTTAAAACATTATTTATGTATCATATCCACCTTTACTTTACGCAAAATCCCCTTTCTAATACATTGTCCACACCTTATACCTACTTTTCTAGTCTAACACATGAGGATGTTAGACTAGGGCTTGTGCAAAACCCCTCCAAACTCCATCATCTTCTACAAACACAAACAAAATCTCACAAAAAACATATAAAACTACCATTCCACTAATTTTTAGCATTTTTGTATAGTGGAATGGTGTGTTATTGCATTTTTTTATCAAAGCCTTAGAAACCTAGGGTTTTCAGGCAGATTTTGGAAAAGCACTTGTATCTTCCTTATTACTAGATGAAAATCACTCTAAATGGACTCAAAATAAATTATATTCATAGGTATTTCATTATAATATGGTATTCCTTAATTTCACATCTGTAAGAGGATGTACAAAGCACAAGAGCAACAAATTTACAGTCTAAAATACAGAAAATCATAGAATATCTCTATTAATCTTGTCTTCAAACCAACCAACCAACCTTGCCTCAACAAAATAGAGGCTGTAAAACTTGTTTGGGAATGGAAACCAAAAACCATAACAGAAATTCAAAACTCACGACCTTTCAACTTCTGAATGTTGTCAAGTTGCTCAAGCAACTTTGACAATTTTTGACAATTTCTACAAAATCACCTAAAAATGACCCTACATGACAAAATCACTTAATAATGGTCATAAAATAACCTTATTACATGAAATAAACTAAAAGCATACTAATATACCTCTATTTTCATTATTGAACCACTTTTGCATTAGGTGCTTCTGCACCAATAAGATGGCTTCCACTATTCCATGTCACAAAATTTCAAGGAGGGACTGTCATTTGCACCAAACCTTGGATCTGGTCCTAAATGCTTCCTTGCGATCTTCTAGCTTGAACTATTACTAGTGGTGGTACCAACAAGTTAGGATTCATAACAGTTTGAGATCTAGTAACAAGTCTATGGCTCATACACCCACTTATGGTTTTGATGTTTTCGATCCCACCGGGCATGCCAAAAAAAGAATTGTTGATTTCTAAAATTTCTTCAAGAACAACAAACTTATGGGAAGTTCAGTGAGTGAGGGACCTATTACGCCCCATTGAATGACCTCCAAGATTTTAGAAGTCGACTCTTCATTTGTAAAATGAGAAAAGAGAAGAAAAAATGTTGAAAACAAACTAATTAAGGTGATGCACCAGAGATTATAATTTTGAAACTTTCAAAGGCACAAAAAACTATACATTAAGCATATAATCTAAAGGCCTAAAAAATTAGTAATTTGAATAGTTGAAACTCATAGATTCACCACAACCATAATATGATTCAAACACAACAACACCAAATTGAAAGAGTTTGAGATATGATTCGACCAACAAAGGTTATGCTTAAAATCATAAAAGCTTAAACATATAACGAATTCTAGATTCTTATTTTCAAAATGACATAGAGCATAATTTAGTCATAAACATAAGCAAATAAACATAAAGGCCATAAGTTGGCACAATCTGATTATTTATCTTGCATAAACTAAAAAATTATGCTAAAGTCTGAGTTATAGAAATAAAATTGTCTTTGAAAATGTGTGAACTCCTCCAAAATGATCTAAAAGCCCCCTTTATAGCCCATCCTAACTACCCAAAAACCTTAGCGAGGAAAAACATAAAAAGATTCCCCCTCCTTTTTTTTAACAGTTGTATTCCCACTCCTTTGATCATCATTACTAGCCTAATTGTATTCACAAATCAACACCCTAAAATAGCCTACATAGCTCCCAAAGATGGATGTTTGTCATTGGATCATGTCGAACTTCAAAATTCTTCCCTATTTACACGTGGTTAAAATCTTGGTTGAGCAGAAGCATGGCAGCTAGGGGGAGACTCTATCTGTCTTAATTCATGATCCCTCGTATTCATGTATTTTTTCTTCCCACTCACATAAAAATTCATTATCCTGGGGTTCAACACACTGGGTTGGGGGTTTGCATCTACTTGGTAAATTGGATTCATCATCACACTCTCCCAGCCCATCACCACTTTGATCATAGCCACCAAGAGCCACTTGCCCTTCATGTGCACTAGAATTTTCACAAAGAGTGCCATTATTAGCATCCATACACATACTACTAAAAGAAAAAACTAAGTCTTTATCAACATGCAAATCCTCATTATCAGCACACATGTCAAAGTTGAAATCAAAGAATCCCATGTATTCAAGTTGCTTATCCTCTTGCATATCAGTTGGTTCCATCATGGGAAGAAGATTGATAGTAGATGCAGTTCTTAATACATCATAAGAGACAACCTCACTGTCAAAAACCAAATCAGCAGGGTGCATAAGTTCATCACTCTTTCCATGTGCATATCTCGGGTACTTTGCTGCTAGCAAGTCTGAGATTTCTTCATTGATGATAGAACATGTCCCATACTGTTGTCCTCCTCAACTGAAAACCCATTGGATTCATGAGAGCATGTGTTTGTCATGTTATGGGAGATTGCATCTCCAACAACCTTCTCAAAATCATAGTTACCACCAGGAAGAGAATGATGACCTTGTAGATGTCTATTTCCATCTTCATTTAGGTTGTCATGGTATTCATTTTTAGGTTCATGCTTCTCAACCATCTGCTATTCATACACACCGTCTTCTTCATGTTGATCATGTGACTAATTTTCAACAACATAGGGAGCATCATTATTAACTTGTGCAATGTCATCACACTCTTGCTCAACCTTGTCATTACCAGCATGCAAAGTCTTACCATCTAGATGCATCTTAGACTTGACATCTTCAAATATTTCAATCCATGCAACCATCTGATCCATATTAGTCGGTTTTGTTCTCCTTGGCCAATGAACAACATCAGGTTCATAGACTTGCAAAAATAAGTCTAGCCACTCAGAATCTTGAAGCATATAACTCATAGGAATACTTTGTAATTCCTTCAAAAATTTGGATAACAATTTGTAAGGGTGCTCACCCACTTGTGTTTTTATGTCCAGCTGAGCACTGACATACACCATTGGGTTCTCCACACAAAAGCTTTGTTCTTGCGCTATTTGGGGCTAATAAACTTGCTCATATCGCTGAAAAGTATAAGTTGGGACAACAGGGATACACATGCTTTGAGATGTACATTCAACACTTGACACATAACGCTCTTGTGCACACATTGTATCCTCACATGCTGGAAAAAATTGAGGACTAAGAGGTTGCTCATGACTGACTATATCATAGTTGTATCTCTCCAGAACAACCTCTTGAAGCAATCCTATGATGACACACTTTGTGTTGCTAAACATTCATACCAGTCCTTTGCACTATCTTTCAATGATCTCACAAAGAACTTCATGACTATATCTTCATTGCAAAGCTTATAGTCTTCAACAAACTCATTAAATAACTTGACATGGTGGAGTGTTGATTCGGATTCTTGTGTATGAAACAAAGGCACTTGATCCTTAAACTCAATGGGGAAGGGATGTGGGTACCCTTCAATGTTGCTAAATTTCAAAGGTTTGTACTTCTTAGGGATGAAAACCCTTCTAGGCTGACCTTCCTCAAGTTGTTGATCACTCATTATACAAGGGACAACATTATGACCATACATCTTGCTTTTCTTTACAATCTTCTCATTCAGACTTCACAGTTACACATTTCTTGATTCTCTTTTTCAACAAGGTCTTAAGTAAAAACCAAGCATACATAAGACTGAAATATCAGACTTAAGACCCCTGAATGAACCCATTACAAAGATTGCATACTTCTCCTAACATAAGCATATGACTAAAATATGAAACTAAGAATTATGCAAATTTGAAAAACTAACACTTTCCCTTTTACTTAGTGCTACAACACTGGGTAGGGAAACATTTTCTATAAATGACTTTCATGGAAATACATTTGACTCATGAAAGTCAAAATACTTGGAAAGGTTGTAGTGGCTACAAATCAGCTTTCCGGTAAGAAATATTGGTAGATCTGGAGCTACCTCCACATCTTCATTAGGTTCTTTGGTAGAGTCGCCACCTCTTTGCAGAGGACAAATATTTGAACAACTAGAATTTCTTCACATGTCAAATTTGTTCCAAAACCAGCACTGCAACACCTCCTTATCATCATATGGATTCCATCCTCAACTTGTCAGGGTACTTCATCATAAGAGCTCAAATTTGCTTCATCCCTATTGCAAATTCTTTGGTTCTTGTTGCTTCTTCTTCAAATAATGCACACTGGTGCAGAGATCTCAGAGTTGCCACTCACAATTTGTGAGGTATTATGTACTAATCATGAAAAATGGACAAATCTAGAAAACTTACATTGAAAGATGAGTTACAATAGATTCTCTGACAACATTTATGGGAATTGACTCAACTGACAAGGGATGGACTTTATAAGCTTATGACTCTATAAGGCAAAATATTTGGGTCCTATGACATGGGAGCATAGCTCAACCATCAAATCACGAAAAAACATGGAAAACTCTATGCAATATCCCCAACAAAGTCGCCATTTTGTTGGTTCCCAAACAGGTTTACACTACAAGAGCAGAAACCAAGCTGATTCTTCAAATATCTATGGAGAAGCCAACTACAACTATTAAAATCCTCGAGAACTTAGACCAACTAATAAGGATTCATACAAATCCTTCTACACTTTGGGCTCTGCAAAACCTGGGAGGGTGATCCCTTAGTGAAATTTATGATCTTTGCACCATACTCAAAAGTTCACTAAAACAAAGCAGATAATCTCATATACAGGCTCAACAACAGGGAGAATGCTCAAGGATGACAAATCCTTCAGTGACCCTCAACCTAATTGGAGCATGAGATGAGTAGAACACACAATAACAAACATGAATTGAAAGGTATTCTGATAATCAACAATTTGAAACAAATATAGATGAATGGAGCATAAGATTGACTGTAAAGACTTTAAACAAGCTAGGACCAGTGCCTTATTCCATTGGGTGCTTGAATTCATAAGCTATGAAATAATTTATAAAAAAATTATATTTAATAACATTCAGATCTAAGAAAGTATTGCCTTACAATATTTCTTATCTGCAATCCCAACCTAGACTACTTATCAAATCCCTTAATAAGCCCTACCACTCTGCAATCTTGTTTAATCATTTAATTGATCCATTGGATCAAAGCATAAACAAAAATCACATACATCACAACAATGCCCCTTGATTTACTTCATTCAAAATATGATAGAATTGTACGCTGGAGAGAAATATATCAGAATTGTATTTCTATTGAATAAATTTTCTATTTGTATCATAAAACAATTTACATCTGACTCCTTCAAGAACCTACAAAAACTAAGACACCTGACTCATTATATTTTGCTCTGCAAAAGGACTTTACACTTTGCTCATTCCACCTAAAACCTACTATCGGGACCTATGACTCTGACCAAGCAAAACTCAGTACATAAATCAAATTCAAAACCTTGTCTCATGGCCTTGAAATCCCTTTTATAAAAACAAGGGAGCAACAAGCTATGGGCCAGAATAGACACTTGTTAATCAAAAATGACCAGTTACCTGATTCCATTGCAAAATATTCCTTCCTAAGGAATGCATTCTAACTGTCTCCAATATCTGCAACTAGTTCATCCTGAAACTTTATGCACTTTATCCCCTTTTTGTTGTTGTTTATGAAGATATTATATGGGCTCATGACATACTAGGTCCATTTCCCAAATTAAATAGCCGTTGCAAGATGCTAAAACATTTCAGACACACCAGAAAAAACCTGACACTGTGCTTCGAGGGCCCGTTTCAATCTTCTTTGGTTCTCAAAAACTCTCTGCCCTCAATTGAAAACCTTCGGTAATTAGAAAAGAGCATAAAATACTCTTTTACCACCCCTCTGTTAGCAGACTAGACCTTGGTTGCCTGATGAAACGATGCTAATTCATATTGAAATGAATTTTGAATCTTAGTCGTCGATCTTCCTCCATGTTGACGCATCGCACGATCCATACTAGTCAATCTAACATTGACCGTTCAATGTGGCAAGTGGATCCGTCGAAAGCCTGACTAAGCATCACCAAGTCACCTTCTATCCTAACGTTGTCAACAGCCCCACCGTCGGTCTTCTTGGTCAGCCCAGGACACGCAGCATCATCTCATGATGCCATAGTCCATAACCTTCTTGCATCTTCCTTCACAGGGCTGCAAGGACCATTGAATCTGTTCACTCTTAACCTTGCGGCCACGGTGCTCGCCAACCCTTGTAAATTAAACGTCGAGCACCTTTTCATGTAGATTAAAACATCTTTGTCCATTATAAGCACATGCAGATTGATGAACCATTAGTAACTCAAACCTTATCTGCAGAGAATGGTAACATCAAAGGTTTGAAAGGTCAAACTGCCAACTTAACCTCCCCGCCGAGGACACATGGCATTATCTCATGATGTCGTGGTCCTTATCTCCCTTGCACCTTCGACCATGGGGAAGCGTGAGCCATAGGATCTGCTCGATCATTAATATAAAGGCCAAAATATTTAAAACTTTAGACTTAGGAAAATATAAAGGCACTGGCTAAAATAATAAAGGGGACCCAACCATAGGGAAATTAACGCAGACTTAGGAAAATATTAATAGGGGCCAGACATAGAAACAACTTAATGCCTAGGAAATACAATGGCCCTGCCAACGGTAAGCCAACGGTAACCCTTAGCTTGGTTCTTTTTTAACAAGACTTAATCGGAAATTCATAAACCCTAAACCCTAAACCTTGTGACACAGAACAAAGGGAAAAATTAATCCAGAATGACCAATATTTTGACTAAGGCATGAATATTTTCGCACAATCATTTTTAGGACTATCATAACGTGTTGGTGGATTCTCCTGATGCATTACCGGTTGGATTTATTGTTTGGTTATTGTTGTTTCGGTCTTAGGATAACTTGGATTATCATTGGTTTGTGGGTTTATGTAATGGATTTATTGTATTATCTTTTAGGTGGTCAACCTAATTGTTTAGGTCTTGGGTTGGTATAAATATGATGTAAGATCTCTTTGTAGATCATGGCATGTGGGTTATGGGATTATTATGTGCAAATAAATTTGTAATCGTATGCAGAAGATTTGGTCGATCATAGGTGATCGAATTGGGTTTGTGTGAGAGGTTTAAGACCTCCGACATTGAGCTTAAATCAGAACTGTACTCAGGCATAGGAGATGCTACACTTGCAGTTCAATCTTCATTCTGGATTGTAGTTAGATATTTTCTGTAGTCAGTGAGACTCCTTTTATGATGAGCAGTGTGCTCTAGGTTGTTAGCCTTCCTGCATGTGCAGGCCCCTTATTGCAATATTTATTCATCTGATCAGTGGATAGATATTGTGGGTCTCCAATCCCACCGTGGTTTTTCCTCATTGAGATTTTCCACATATAAATCCATGGTGTTGTGGTGTTCATCTTTGTGGTTGCATTGTTACTTATTGTTATCTTCTTTTATGTATACTAGTTGTTGAGTTGTTGTGTTAATAAGGTCAAATTAAATCATTTCGGCAGAACACTGATTCACCCTCCCCTCTCAGTGTTCTTGGATCCCAACAAATACTCTCTTCTTGCATGTGTCTTTAATGATGTTTACCTATATTCACCATGAACTTGCATAGAACTCCCACTACTTTAGCAATGTTTGGTAATTTAAAAACCATCACATATATGAGACTTCCTACCAGAGGAGCATAATGAACACTCCTCACATTTTCAAATCTAAGCCAAATGCATGAGACATTATTCTTGACTTAGTTTTATGCTAATTGGTAAAAATGTGTACTTGTGATTTTACTATATTGCATTCCAAACCTTCATAAAATGATTAATATATTTATATATTTTAGCATATTCTTCTATTGTTCTTATCCTTACATATATCAATACCAAGTATGAATCTATCAACTCCTACTTTTATTTTAGCTCAAACTTAATATAAAAAAAAAGTTTTAAGTTCTTGAATTTTTTCTTTTTAATCTCCAATGATAATCATATCATTAACACACAAAAATATAATCAAAATGTGATCATTTAACTATTTGAATTATGCATGATGATCCACAAACACTTCTTCAAAAACTCAATTCTATCATGTGTCTATTGAAGAGATTGATGGAATTACTTATCCATGTTGTCATTGATGTCAAATCTAGTGATCTGGATTGGCCAAGATTGAGATGTGAAATGGTGTACATGTTGATTAATATGTGAGGTTTTGTTGATTGATATGCAAGATGTTGTATATGTTAATTTTCAGTACAATGGAAGCTAGGTATGTATGTTGTAGATCCTTTTCGTCGTTGTTGTTGTTGTTGTTGTTGGTGTGTTTGTTGTCGTGGTTTTTAATATGATTGTTTCTCTGAAATCATGAGGACATTAGTGTATGGGTGGAAGAGGTTTTGGTGTTGGTTGTGAAATTTAGTCTTGTGCTTCAGAAGCTATTATTTGGATATCATGCTTCAGTTGTATGTTCAGATATGCTATGATGAGCAGATTCATGTGCTCTGGTTTCCTCTAGTTTCTCTCTTTTTTGGTAACAAACTTTTGGTGGTTTGGTTTTCACGTCTTGAATCATGTGATGCTGACTTGGATCATGATTATTGCGCCTCAGAATTTTTGGTCTTAGCTATGATCCATTTGTTCCATTTTGTGTTTCGGTAATTGCGGCATTCTGGTAGCGTGTTGTTTTGGTACTTTGAGAATGTGTTCATTTCTGGCTGACCTTATTGGTATTCTACTTTGGTGATTGTAGTGTGGTCATTAAAATGATCTTTTGTAAAATATCTTAGAGGCTAACTTGATGTATATTTTCAAATTGATACATACATACACACATATACATATACATATACATATACAGATGCATATGCATATGCATATGCATATACATATACATATATATATATGTGTGTGTGTGTATGTGTGTATGTATGTATGTATGTATGTATGTATGTATATGTGTGTGTGTGTGTGTATGAGAGAGTGTGAAAGTGTGTGAAAGCGGAAGGTTATGATTGAGCATATTATGCAATAGAGGTGAAGTGTTGGTTCAATATGAGAAGATTAGTGAAGTGAGTTGGTGAAGTGTTTCTGCAGAGGTTCTTAATTGGATCTACTGCAAGTAGTTTTCATATTGCCAGAGCTTAAATTGGAACTAATTTCATGCATTTGTATATGTGACTTTCTCAGTTCACTCCTTTCTGGAAGTAAGCCTTTCTGGTAGTAAGTCGTTTGTATTTGAGCAGTAAGCTCTCTAGGAAGTGAGCCCTCCAACAATGAGCCTATTTTTGTAATCACATATAACTAGTTTTTATTATCTTGAGAGTTAACCCTCTTCATGGTTTTTCCCTTATTGGGTTTTCCACGTATAAAAATCTTTGGTGTCTCTTTTGTGGTTGTGTTATGCAATTCATTTCTATGTTTTCAAGGATAATTAAGATTAAAGTTAAGATTAACATATTATCTCTTTCAGTTTTAAAATTTGAGTATAATATTGATTCACCCCCCTCTCGGTATTTCGATCTCTTCAACAATTGGTATTAGAGCTTGGTCCCTTACCGCTAGCTTAATTGCTTGAGGGAGATCCTAATTTGAACAGATAGATCCTATAGGAATGGATGGAGAATATCAACTAGATGAAGAATTGAAGATAGCCTTGGAAGATCTTGAAAGCGAGAAATGTGAGAATGAAGAATTGAAAAAGAATGTCAAGGTAGCGAATGAACGTGTGTAGAAGCTAAGAGATCAAATCCAGAATTTCAAAGCAAGGCATAGAGAAATTAGCAAGGAATTGAAGCAAGAAAATGAGACTATTATGAACCTAAAATTACATATAGAAGAAAGCAGGAAAGTGGAAGAAAGCCTGAAGAATGTAGTTAATTTGAAGATTGAAGAAAATGGGAAGTTAGAACAAGAATTGTTGAAGCTAAAATCAAACCTAAAGTTAGTGAAAGCAATGCGTTATTGGATCAACTATTGTCAATGCATAAATCTCACAAGGATAAGGAAGGATTAGGATTCATGAGTGATTATTCAAAAGGCAAAAGAAAAGGAAAAGAAAAGATAGAGATTGAAAAGAAGATTGAAGATGCAAAAAAAGTCCGACCTCCCGGACCTGCTTCATTCAGACCTCTAGTTCGACAACCTAATGATCAAAGGTACTCATCAATTAATGGCTATTGTTTTTAGTGCAATTATTTTAAACATAAAGTTGTAGATTGCAGAAGAAATGTGAATTAGAATATTCAGTGCTTTAGATGTGGAAATATTGGACATAAGGCTAATAATTGCAGTAGTCAAGTGAATAATGGGAGCTATAGATTGTTTGTGAATGGAATAAATGGATCACAAGTGAATGTGTTTTTTCAAGGTCATTGTCACACATGTCATAAATTTGGTCATAAAGCTAATCAATGCAAATTCAGAGGAAATTCAGTAAATTCAAGACATAAGAAGGTACATATGAACATTTTGCTAATGATTGCAAGAATGAGAAGGCTCTAAAAAGTAAAGCTAAAAGGAATGTTATGATATGGAAAATGAAGGAATCTATCGAGCCCTCTACACCATAATCTGACGTGGGTGCTTCTTTCTCAAGCAACTGATCTAGTAGTTAGTGCTCAGGGGGGAATACAGTGAAAAAACTATTTGGCCCCCCCTGTGAGAAGGAAATGCTTGCGACAACACAAGCTGGTGTTGATAATGCTGATGATATATATTACAATAGTTTACACATACTGAAGAGTAAAGTTTTGACTGATGTCATTTTGATAAGACTTTTTAGCGGTGAAACCCTAGGTACTCCGAGTGAAATAAATATCCAATGTTTCAATCATTTTTGCATCTTGTGCTAAAGAGTAGAGCAAGCAAAGGAAAGGAGGAGATTCATAACTTGATTCGTGCAAAAGGTATTTTTCATATCTCTTCCTATGGATTCTAAGATAACGATTGGTCAGATAATTCATAATGTGCATATGGATGAGTATAATCATGAGAAAATTAGGAAATTCTTTGTTAAATGAAAGTATGCAGGATATCAGAAATTTAGGGCATACAGGTTTAGATCTTTGGAATGAGTTTCCTTGGTTCGAAGACGAAGACATGATAAAATATCTATTGAATTGCATTGAGAATGATCATATGATTTTGGATAAGCTATATCTGATTTCGAAAGAAGTTATTTTTGTTGTGTCTGGATTATGTGCTAATGGACCCCTTTGGATAAAGAAATCAATCAAAAACAAAGAAGTTGAAACACTAACTGACGTCTCAGGTGATCAATGGGCATTCATAATTGACACTATTTCTAACCCTACAGTGAGGTATGTTTCTTATGAAGTTTCTTATAAGATTTATTTCAGAAATAGAGAAGGTTCTGCTTTGGCTATTGATGTATACATTGCACATCAGATGGTGAGAGAAGACAAAAACTTTGATTCATGTGAATTGTTAAGAGCACAATTGGCAAAAAACATTAAGATGGCTAAGGAACAAGGTCATGCTTTTAGATTTAGCTCCTTGATAGTGTGTTTGACACTTTACTTCACAAAGGCATTACCTTTGAAAGAAAATATTACATGGAAATTGAATATTTCTATTGAAAAACAAATTTTCAGATATTTAGCTTGTTTAGAAAACAAAGATCTGGCATGCAGAGAATATTTCTTAGAGTTTCAGAAGAAGAAGTTGTTCTCCGGTCTGGTTCCTAGTTCTGTCAGTGCTCTTGAAGGAAGTGCCTTCGGTAGTAAAAGTTCAAAGAGGAAAAGCATGATGTCTCCTTCAAGATCAATGAAGAAGATAAAAAGTGAAGTTGCACATGAGGTTGTTTCTCTGGATGATTCAGAATCATCTATTGTGAATAAGGATAAGCATGTCGTTGAAGAAAAAAAGGATGAAGAGGATGTTCCATGCACTGTTGATAAAATTCTAAGTTTGATAAAGGAAGAAGTTCGATTGAAAAAGGTTGGTGAATTTTGGTTTGAGCGTCCCTCCTATGATCAAAGATCAAATTGAGGAAATTCTAGCAAATTATCTGGTTTGGAACTGTATTTCTCTAAATAGTTTTGCACACATCTTATCGTATGTACTATGTGAAGTGCTTACAGATCGAATGAAGTAGTCTATTAAGGCACTGGTTGCTGAAGAAGACATTCAGGATGACGTGGAGAAGAAATGTATATATGCTCAAAATAGATTATTTGAAGACATAAGGAATATGAGAGTTTGTGTGGCAGAAGTAAGCAAAGTTTATAGATACTATTTTTAGTGGCCTACTATTGTGGAGCATTTCAAAGCAAAATTTGACTCTATTGAATCTAAGTTGTGCTCCTTGGGTAAGGAATTTGACATTTTTAGTGATATTGATGGTGCACAGAGAAGGAAGATAAATTCTCTGCAATTAGATCTTACATTTTATTAGAAATAAAAAGACGATGTTGTAAGTGTATTCTTGAAAGTAAAAGAGATTGTTGAACTTCGGTTAGAGCATCTTTCTAGTATTCTCTTTGAAGCTGGGAAGTGTGTGCAAAACATTTATGTTCCCAGTTCATTGTCAAATGCAGTTGATATAACGGTGCAGAATGATAGTCTAAGCTTGAGTATCCATTTGGTGATGAACTCTTGGAAGTCTTTCTATTCGGAATTAGGAGAAGTATAAGAGAATCTTTCAAAAGAGTAAGTGAAGCATTCTTTCTCTTGCAGTGCAAATATTGTTTTGGTAACTCATTTTGTTGTTACCCTTTGTCCTTGATGTCAAAGGGGGAAAAATACTAAGTATAAAATGTTGAGTTTTGAATTTTGGGAATCTTGGAAGTATTATCTAAGGGAGAGTAATGACAAGTTTTGGTATAAGAATTTTGCCATCAATGACAAAGGGGGAGATTGTTGAAGAGATTATTGGAATTACTTATCCATGTTGTCATTGGTGTCAAATCTAGTGATCCTAATTGGTTCGGATTGATATGTGATATGGTGTACATGTTGATTAATACATGAGGTGTTGTTGATTGATATGCAAGATGTTGTATATGTTTAGTTGCAACACAGTGGAAGATATGTATGTATGTTGCAGATCCTTGTTGTTGTTGTTGTTGTTGTTGTTGTCATAGTTTTTGATATGATTGTTGCTCTAAAATCATGAGGACATTAGTGTATGGGTGTAAGAGGTTTTAGTGTTGGATGTGACATTTAGTCTTTTTCTCTGGAAGTTATTCTCCATATGTCATGCTTTAGTTGTATGTTCAGATATGCTATGATGAGAAGATTCTTGTGCTTTGGTTTCCTCTGGTTTCTCTATTTTCTGGTAATAGTCATTTGGTGGTTTGGTTTTCACATCTCGAATCATGTGATGCTAACTTGGATCGTGATTATTGCACCTCAGAATTTTTGGTCTTAGCTATGATTTGATTGTTCCATTTGTGTTTCAGTAATTGTAGCATTCTGGTAGCCTGTTGTTTTGGTATTTCAAGGATGTGTTCATTTATGGCCGACCTTATTGGTATTCTACTTTGGTGATTGTAGTAAGATCATTAAAATGTTCTTTTGTAAAATATCTCAAAGGTTGACTTGATGTATATTTTCAAATTGACACACACACACACACATGTGGGATCTCTTTAGGTTATATATATATATATATATATATATATATATATATATATATATATATATATATATATATATATATATATATATATATATATATTGTGTGTGTGTGTGTGTGTGTGAGAGAGAGAGAGAGAGGGGGAGAGAGAGAGAGAGAGAGAGAGAGAGAGAGAGAGAGAGAGAGAGAGAGAGAGAGAGAGAGAGAGAGAGAGAGAGAGAGAGAGAGAGAGAGTGAAAGTGTGTGAAAGCTGAAGGTTATGATTGAGCATATTATGCGACAGAGGTGAAGTGTTGGTTCAGTATGAGAAGATTGGTGTAATGAGTTTGTGAAGTGTTTTTGCAGATGTTCTTAACTGGATCTGTTGCAAACAGTACATGTAGTGCAATGAGTTTTGTGAAGTGTTTTGCAGAGGTTCTTAACCAGATTTATTGCAAGTAGTTTTCATATTATTAGATATTTAATTGGAACTGATTTCATGCATGTGTAGATGCGACTTTCTCAGTTCACTCCTTTTTGGTAGTAAGCCTTTCTGACAGTAAGTTGTTTGTATATGAGCAATAAGCTCTTCGAGCTATGAGCCCTCTAATAGTGAGCCTACTTTTGTAATCACATATAACTAGTTATATTACCTTGAGAGTTAACTCTCTCTGTGTTTTTTCCCTTATTGGGGTTTTCCACGTATATAAATCTTTGGTGTCTCTTTTTGTGGCTATGTTATGTAATTAATTTCTATGTTTTGAAGGATAATTAAGATTAAAGCTAAGATCAACATATTATTTGTTTTAATTTTAAAATTTGATTAGAAGAATGATTCACTGCACCCCCCTCTCATCATTCGGGTTTGTTCAACAGTGTCAAACTTCTAGTTCCACGTCCATGGGGACTACTTTAATCTATACAATGACCTTTTTAATTTTGCAAACCAAATTCACTTTAACTTTTATCTTAAATCCCATAGTATTTTCCATTAGTTACTCCTCTAAGTCTTCATGCAATAATTATATCTTGACATACATTTGCTTAAGCTTTGAATTAGGTGTTGTGGTGATAGATAACAACATTATAATAAACTCAACTTAGAAGCAAGCTAAAAGATTACACTGAAGTAAACTCCCTCAACTTGGGAATATCCCTTTTCCACCTTCCACACCTTATATAGCTAATGATTCATCTACATTAAACTTGTTCTTGAACACCCACTTGTAGCTAGATGGGTATTCTATTCTCACAAAGATCAACCATATCTCAATTCTTATACTAGTTCAATGCCACCATCTCCTCCTCCAAGCCTATTTCTAAGAATTCTTCTCATTGGAAGTGAAAGCCTCTTCTACATATCTTGGTTCAAGTATCCATACAAGTAAGAGAAGAATATAATAGAAATTTGGCAGACAAAACCTATTAGGCAATCTTTGTTTCCTTGTATAACATCTGATAGTTATCAATGAAAAATTTATTGTTGCATATGCACCATCTTCTTTAGATTTTGAATCAAAATATGTTTCCTCTTAATTTTACACTTCTTATTCCAAAATATCATGTACAATTTTTTGTTTAGTTTTAAATCTATTGTACTATTCCATATTTATTTCAAACTGCACTTTTCCCCCTCTCATCCCCCTTTGACTTTTTTCCTTGGACAAGACTTCAAGTTCCTTAGATGTGACATATCTTCAGTAGAAAACCTTAAATGCTTCCATATTTTATAACTTGCAACATTTATATTTCATTGTAATTGATGAAAATATACCCTTTTTCTTGAAATCCAACTTCAATCATCTCCCCAAATATCACTCATGTCAAGATTGCCCATGTAACCTTGATCCTTAATCAATGGTTCTAAGGTGTCTTTGACCCTCTCATTTCCAAATTCAAATTTATCGTGGCTTAGTTTGACTAATTTAATTTTTACCAATACTTATCAACCTGAGCACCTCAGGTTTGTAGAAAAGGATATCACCTTTATAAAGTTAGTTAGAGCATCAAGACCATCATAATTTTTAATGCATCAAAATACTTAAAATCATTGAAAGAATCTATCCTCACTTTGTCTTTGCATTGGTTACAATGATTACATTTAGTTATAGCGACAATATCAAACCCTATCTTTCATGTACTTAGTCTATTACTTAGGCATTCATCACATTTTATTCTCAACCATTCATTACCTCATTATATCACACTTAGTCAACTACTTGAGCATTTGTTGCACCCATTGCTTATCATGCTTACGAATTTATTATAGAGCTATTGAATCAATTGAGAAGGCTTGACTACAACAAAGAAGGCTCAATTATTCTAATTTTTCTAAAAATAGATCATTTTGTACTCTTTGACATGATTATGGATGGATGATATCTTTTTTATGCTAGAGCATGTGCATGGTGGATTGATATAATGGTGTGTGGTCTTTAGATAACAAAAAATTAAATATGTGTTCCTTGGTTTTCTAGTGAATTTACTAGCATGCACTAGAAATAAATTTGAATTCATCATAGGGATCTCAAAATTGCCATGGTGAACTTTGTTTAGCAGAAGTAATGATTTTGTTATAGGCAAGAAAGTACATCCTATGGCATTATATTTTTCAAAACTTTTAGCTTCCTTCTCTTCCATGTAGCCATTTAGCTTTACTAAGGCTTTGGTATCAATAGATTTGTCATTTGTGTTTAAATTATGTATGTTTAGAGTGAGTTGACTCATAAATCTTTTTGAGAGCTATAGTGATATTTTTATCCACATGTTCATGATTCTTATGTATTAGAGGGCTGGAAAATAGGTTTGGAGAGTTGTAATTGCTCTTGGTAGAGTGTTTTCAAGCTCTTAAAAAATTCTATGGATTGAAGATTACTTATAATAGTCATTTTGAGTGCTTAAGTGAGTTTTTGTTCATAATTTGTAGATTTTTTATTCATATAAGGTTTCTTTAAGGTGTCTTGGTTACTTTCATGGTGTTTATCTATCTATTTTTTTAATTTTTGTTTTAATGTTGTTACAAGTATTTCAATTGATTGTGTAGTCACATAAATCTATCCATTTTAATTAAATGAATATTTGTTATTTATTTGATTAAAAACCCACTAGCCAACAGTTAATTAAATTAACATTTAATTAATTCATCGTCAAACATTCTCCTATTAATTAAATAAATTATTTATTTTATTTTAATTAATTCATTAAACCAAATTCACAATCAATTAAATGAATAAATTCTATTTATTTTATTTAACCCCCTTTCCTCTTTTAAATAAATTAAATAAAACATTTATTTAAATCATTAAAATCCCCCCCACTTGCATTCTCCTAAAAATGCAACTTGCACCTATTTGTTGAAATAAATGAATTTTATTTAATAAAAATCCTATTTTTCCTCACCCACCAAACCCACTTGCAATCCTAATCCCCTTCTAGATTCTTCTAGACCCCTTTCTAATTAGCCTAATCCATCCTCTAATTATTGTCACATTCCTAAGCAACTTGGAGTCACTTCTCAAAGACTCCAAAGTCTTTGAAAAGCTTTTAATGCTTTATGTGTTCAACAAGCTAACCTCTAAAGTCTTCCAAACCACTAATGGCTCTTACATAACCATTTATGGTTAAATCCACTTGCACCCATGGTTAGGGACTTTGACCCCTAACTCAACCTTCATGTAACCCATGTGTCTTCTCAAGCATTTATTGCTTTGACCATGGTTATCCTCACTAACTCTTGCACAAGAGTTTATCCATTGGATAAAAGCATTATTATTTGAATAAAACATTTATCCATTCAACTCAACATTAACCGTACCTCTCAAGTTAACCCTCAGGTCATGTCAAGCATTTAATGATTCTTCCATCTCCTCTCAACCCATCTCATGTTGACACTTGTCATCCTGGGATTGGATTGAAAGCCTTCTCATGGATTGAATATCATTCAATCCTGACCCTTGTTGAGATTACTCAATCTCAACCATCCATTGCTCCATTTTTCCTATAAATAGAGCTCATTTTCTTCATAATCCAGATCCTAAAAATTTGTATGCATTTACATTATAGTCATTTTTAGAGAGCATTTAGCATAAATCACTAATATATTGTCATTTTGGATTAAAATAAATCTTAGTTCATTTCATAGCATATCATAACTAGTTTGTTTTACACTTGCATAGCATAGTTAAAGCATTTCAATCTTGAACCTCCATAAGGCATCCATAGTGCAAAAAGCTGCAGAGAGCTACACTAATTTGGAACTTGGAGAGGAGAGGAACAAGGGAGGAGGAGCTACAAGCCTGGTGGAAGGCATTTGGAGATGTCTTCTTACATTTGTTTTCATAGTTAAATGCTTCATTATGTTTTTAGTGTCTCTCTTGGTATGCCTGCTTAGATTAGTCTTTGGTTGATTAACACTAACATTTCTCTTTGTTTCTTGTATTTTTTATGTGTTATACAACCACAGGTTTTTGTCTAACAACCTCTCATTTCGCAGAGCATCATTTGGTGAACCCGACGTGAATCGAAGAGCAACCTTCTTAAAACTACTAACTTTTTGACTGTTTTACTTGACACACAGGTCGCGCTTCAGCACTTTTGTTCACGCTTTAGCGCTATCATAATTTGGTCCTTTAGCACTATTGTTTCCCCAATAGCGCTATTGTCCATAAATTAGTGCTTTTGTCAATAGTGTAGCGCTATTGACCCTTAGGTAGCACTTTTGTTCCCGTTTTAGAGATGCTGGCTTTCTTTATAAAAAAATTCTTTTAGCGCTTTTGCCCTTACTATCGCACTTTTATGTTAAGTAGCGCTTATGTTCTCACACAGAGTAGCGCTATTGTTACAGAGCGTTGTAAAAAATGCCTTGTAACTGAAAAATCAATTTTTCTTAGGCTTGTAGAGGCCCACCATGTATGCGGATTTTACTGACTATTTGCTTCTTATGCAGGTTGAACTAACCCATTTTATTCCTTAAAATTTTTAAAATTCACTTTTCTTGATGTTCTTGCAAGTTAAAATTAACTTCAAAACACTTCATTTTGGTGCTTAAAAATCAAACCTCAAAGACTTCATTTTGGTGCTTTAAAAACTCACAAAAAACTTTGTTTTTCATGCAAGATAGGCAATTTGAACACTTCCTTTTTGGTGCTTAAAAATCAACTTCAAACACTTCATTTTTGGTGCTTAAAACTTAACAAGACAAATGTAATGTCCCCTACCTGATCTATTTAAATATACTAAAATTGATAGATTTTCTTCAATAAGTTATTAACAAGTGTTTGTCTATTTTCCTCATTAGCTGATTAATTTCATTATTCATAGTTCTTAATATAGATATCAAACCCTGCTACTACTTCAGTTTTAAGGGAGAAGGGTTTACATATGTTACCAAAGCGCTTATAGACCAACTACAATAGGTTCCCTCAAAGTTTACAGATCCAAGCCCTTACCTATCTTGGGTCTATACCCTCAAGGCTTATTGGTCACTGACTGCCACCCTATCTTGGGACTTAACCTATTGCTTGGATTTAGACTGCCCCTCTTTGGAACATCTCAATCCCATCTTCTTAAATGCGGAAAGTAATAACATGATTTAGACTATAAGTATATATATTTCTTATGTATTATGAATACGTATATGAAATTAAGTATGACTATCATACATATTGCAGTCCATATTAGTATTACTATTAATTCTGCATAAGAACATTATTGGGCTTCATATATTTAATATTAAGGATACTTATTAAACACATCCCCATGCATACCACTAAGAACAAGGATGTTACTGCCTGTAACTTAATAACAGTTCTGATCTAATCTGATCCATGGTGCTCTTACTAGATGCTTTTGATTGCTTTCCTTTATATCTCTCAATGTGAGGGAGAGGTCACACCTCTTCATCATGTATGCCCTTTGGCAAGAGACACACCCTTTCACCATTCCCTTTGATAGAGTGCAACTCTTCATTATTTCTGCCCTTTGAAAGGGACACAACCTCTCATAATCAGATCTGGACTTATCATTTAAATCAAATCTGCACTTCTCATTTCCAAATCATTCCCCCTCTCAAATGAGGTTCTCTTCTCCCTTTTATATCTCATTGTTGAGGGAGTCACAACCTTTCCTTTCATTTCTTTTGACTTTTCATTAACTTAATTAATTTTTAATTAATCATATTTAATTATATTTAATTATTTTATTTTATATTTTAATTTACTTTTAAATATTTTAATTTTATTATTATCATTTATTATTGAATTTTATTTCAAAGTGGGGACATTACACAAATTTTGATTTCCTTGCATCAACTCAAGCTACACAATCCACATTTTGTTTTGGGCAAGTAAAAAGAACAATCAATTTGTTTTGTTTTCAAAGCGATTTCCTGTCAAAGCAAAACATGCTTTTCATTAAGTTGACCAGGATTTTATTTCCTAGTTACTCAACATATAGCCTTTGAAGGATAAAAAGAACATCATGATTATTGGAGCAACATCTCCAAATAGTTAGATCATATTGTGATGATAAGTTAAAAAGAACAAGTGTCTTTTGTGTTTGGCACACTTGTGCAAAAAGTTTGTCGAGTGGTCCTACTTCTAACACACACTATCCTCTCCCTTGTCTTTCATGGTCCTAGGTGCAAGAGAAAAGTGTTAGTAACACTCAAAGTTTATCTTTTTAAGAGAGGCCTTCCAAGAGACACATCACTCTTGGGAATGACCTCGCGCGGTAAATCCTTCAAGCCGCTATAGAAATCAGGTGTAAGCGAAAGTTGTAGCCTTGGGTATAGTTGTTCCTATAGTGTAACTTGCTGAAAGGACAAATGGGCCCCACCACAAGTTACAAGGCTCTTAAGTGAGTCGCTGCAGAATGAACTTATGTCCAAAGACATCGAAAATTACTAAACACCTTTATGTAGTAGCCCACCCATTCTATTGATTGAAGATATTTGTGATAAATTCAATGCAAGAGCATAGAAGGTTTTGCTCCCAAGATACTCACCATACATATTTCCTTGAGTAGAAACATAGCTTTTTGAAAGGTTACTTGTAGCCTGATAAAAGTGGTGACTCTCCCATCATAGGGATCATCTATTTGTTATGCTCATGCAAGACTTAGTATATCACATCCTTACCTGCCACAGCGGGATTCATAACATATGTAGTACCAAAGTTGAAGAAATATCAAGATGTGGGCTGAAATTATCGCAACTGGCCATTTGACCTTAGGGGTAAAGTGTGTTTGACATGTCTTCATTTTGTGTCAAGTCCAGTGATAAACTGAGCCGGCTTCAGGCTTTTTGAAAAACATACTCAAAAACATTTGAAAAGAAAGGGTCATAAAAGTCCAAAGATTGGGTTGATCTAGACCCACACTTACTTGTGCCTTTTGAGGCAACATTCTTGTGTTTGTGTGCTTGCTTTGTTTTCTTGTCAAAGAATAATAAAAAATCCAGTTCCAAAAGACAAGTATTCATCCAACACAAACATTTTTCAAATCCCAACAAAGATCAAAAACAAAAGAGCAAACAACAAAAGTCTCAAACTATATGACCATTCTTCACATCTTGAGAAAGAACAATCTTCATCAACATGTCAACTTGAAGAGAAGACCATTGAGCTCAAAGGCTTTCATCAAAAGAAGGAAATTCTTCTATCTTAATAGACAAATCTTTGTCTCACATAGAACCTTCTTATGTCACATCTGTCTATATCTTCAAGGAAAATCAAACGAGTTTGATCAAGAGTCATTAAACTGCAGAGATTTTACTCAATATAGAGCTTTGAGCTATCATCAAAACAAGGGAGACAAAATCAATCCTGCCTTCTTTCCAGATATTTGCATCACATATAACTCAACTAGGGAAGAACCACCAACCCCTGAAAGAGAAGAGGAAGAGTTGGTTCCATTTGTAACACAAAGTTTTTATTGAAGTTCACATTTCATCCATTATCACATTCACATCTCATCAAATCCATTCCAACTCTCAAAACATCAAGAGGTTTTTGTCCTAAGTTCTATTTCGATATTGCTTGAATCAAACACAACACATCACTTTTTAGAGTGTCTCTACATCTAGGATAAACTCATCCTAAGAGGCATTTCTGCCCAGGTTAAAACTAGTATATGAGTGAATCCTCTCATTACTAGGTAGTTGGGTCTGTAACACATCTCAGATCTCTCTAAACCTTATCATATCAAACACTGTCAACAAAACACAACAAGCAATTCAAGGAAGGACTTTGGTAACATCTACCTTTAGTGCTAGAGATTTGTATGCAAAACACTTTACCAAACATCAATCTTTCATTCCATCACCAACTCATCATCATTTTTCACAAAACTTCAACAAAAACTTATAAACAAAATGGCTCAAACCAACTCAAGGTCTAGACAGCTAGAAATTGAAGAGGAAGAAGAGGAAAATCTCAATGAATTCCAAGAAGCTCTTGGAGGGAACACAAATGATGAAAATCCAAGTACTCCTACTCCTGCAGCAATAGAAAGGGCGCAACACAACCCTCTCTTCAATCAACTTTTTGACGAAATACTAGGAGCAATGCTGATGCTCACTTTTTAAGACTTTCCCAAGAGGGAGCCAAACTACCCTATGATTCTGATATTGCACAACTAAGGCAAGCATCGGAACGCCAAAGTCATAATGAGGAAGAAAGAGGTTGAGATCACATCAGATACAACCTTCATCAAGGAAATCCCCCTCCTCCTCCTCCTCCAAATGACATAGACATGTTGTGGCAACAAATAAAAAATTTAGCCCAACAACTCCATAGTGGTGTGAAAACAAACCAGTTTTCACTTAACGATATTTGTCCCTATCCCTTTGATAGGAATCTACATATGTCACCTTTTCCACGAGGGTTTGAAACACCTAAGTTCAAAAAGTATCGAGGAAAAGGAGACCCTCGCGATCATGTTAGAGAATTTCATTCAGCATGCCTAGAAGTGGCATATGAGGACACATACCTAAGGCGACTCTTTCCCCAAAGTTTGGCAAGGACAACCACGCAATGGTTTTCCTGACTAACAGGTGGCATTAGGAAATTCAAAGAGTTGGTCCAAAAATTCATTGCACATTACTCACATAACATTGAACGCGATATCACCATGGCCGATCTATGTAACACTAAGCAATAACTAGGGGAGCTATTTTCAACTTTCCTGCAACGATGGCGACAAATGTCTAGCAGGCATTCCCTTCAGCTACCTGAAAGAGAACTAGTGCAAATCTTTATTTCCAAATTGAAAGAAGAAATAGAATTTCATTTAGACATGAAAGGTACAGAGTCTTTCAATGACATGATCACACAGGGTTTAAAATGTGAAAGGGCCCTCATCAAAAAAGGGCTTATCAAAATATACAATGAACCCAAAGATGCGCCTTGCTCGTGATTCAATAGTGATAAACCTAACTTCTTGAACAAAAACAATAACATCGTTAATGATGGGGTTGTAGATGCAAGAACTATTAAAAGTGCACAACCCGTGGTCCGCTTTGTAGGGTAAAACCCCCCTCCTAAGACCAACATGGTTCCTCCCCCACCAAATCAAGGACACAATGTACCACAAGAAGAACTAAGACAACGCCAGCAAAATTATATATAATAACGAACATACACTCCCTTAGGGGAACCTATTGAAATAGTACTACGTCAGTTGGTCTCTTCAAATCTAGTGACCCTACCAAAGACATCCAACTACGAACCTCAGGTTAAACCTTCATGGTGGCGAGACAATGAACATTGTGAATTCCATCAAGGGAAAGGGCATAAAACAAGCAATTGTCATAGATTGAAAGATCTTATTCAGGATCTCATTGACCGAGGCGAAATTGAAATTGAAGGCCATGACCCAAAAACAACAAACAATGATCATCTTATGTTTAAAAATCCACTTCCATCATAAGATCAAAGGGGTCCTTCCACTTCGGGGCGAAATGCAGATAACACTGATTATACGTGAGCTGCTTATAATTACACTCTCAACCACCTATATGATGCCAATGAACAAATTGCAACCATTACCATCAAAAATCCAAACTCTACCTACAATGTTGTTACGCGTCACAGTAAGATCACTATCAAAGCAGCTCCACAAGGCACACCTTCCATCCCAAAGCAGTATAACCTTGTGGAACAGTTAGATAAGACACCTACACTTATCTCCATCTTAGAGATTTTGCGCCTATCCCCATCTCATAAAACAATCTTGGACCAAGCTCTCCAAGAGGCATTAGTCCCTGCAGATCTAAATACAGATCAGTTCCAAGATATGGTTGGAAATTTGAGGTCATCACCATGTCTCACTTTCTCTGAAAGTGACAATACATCCTTCCAGCAACCTCATAATGCCTCACTCCATATTGAAGGATTTATCAAACAACATCGGATCAAGCGAGTCTTGATCGACAATGGAGCAGGCCTAAATATATGTACACTACAATTGGTCACCGCATTGGGGTATGCAGTTGAATCAGTGGATCCCCACAAAAAGATAACCATAAAAGCTTATGATGATGCAAAGCATTCATCCAAAGGAGCAGTTGTGCTACCAATTCGAGTGGGCCCAGTGGTGAAACACATCATATGTCAGGTTTTGGACCTTCCTCTACCGTATAATTAATTGTTAGGAAGACCTTGGATACACGCAATGCAAGACGTTCCATCCACCTACCACCAATGTATCAAGTTCCCTCATAATGGTGTAGAAATTACAATCCTGGGTGATGCAAATCCATTTGCATATTGTAACAATATCAACCATCAACTAGAGATTACTGTTCCTAACAATAGAGAAGCCACCTCATTCACCTCATACGTAAGTCCCACCTCTCTTTCTAGTTCAAACACCACTATACCCAAGCAAGAGAAGCTCAAGATGAAAATGACAGAGGAAGGTCTTGGGGAGTACAATCTCAGCCAACTCTTTTGTGTTGGGCAACTACCCACTTCTCCTAGAACTCATGGTAAACCTCGAAGGTTACTTAAAACACCACTGGTTAAGCCAGCCTGCACTTTGGCACCTTTCATCCTTGGAAAGAGTCAAGAAGAAGAGACAAGAGATGAGGACTTAGAAAAATGGATCTATAAATACCCTATCACCACGGACATCCCACAAGCTAAGCTTCCCACAGATCAGTATGGCAAAGGCCTTCTCATTATGCAAAGAATGGGTTATAATGGTTAGAGTGCTTTGGGACCTTGCAAGCAAGGACGACATGAGTCGTTGCAGCCAGAATTAAAGCCCAAAGATAACACTGGCTTAGGCTTTCAAAAGGAGCTCCTTCCTAAACTCAGATTCAAAGGAAAACCCAGCAAATCTCTATATCAGCCTAAAACTCTAAAGAGGTCGCCTTTGATTATATCAGTAGCACCAAGCGCCATACCAACTGCCCTACAGAGGCTAAACATCCCAGCAATAACATCCACAACACCAATCATCCCACCAATCAAACCAGCAATCCATTCAACTGCAGCAACCGCATAAACAACAACATTAGCACTATCAGAACCCCCAGCAGTATCGACAACACCGACAATTCCAGCAGAAGCAACAGATTCAACACTACCAATACTCCCCGTATCAGATTCATTAATCCCCATAATCCTTCCTGCAACACTGATCATTTCATCTACAAAGGTACATCAACTGATCACACCTGCAGTGTTTAACTCAAAGGATATCCCAGTATGGTATAATAATCAGATACTGGAAAGCGACTCAGAGACCGACTCGCATGAGTGGGAATTTGATTAAGTACATCTCAATACTTCAAATGAGGAAGATGCATCACTACCTCCACCTCGCAAAGACATCCCTATTTACGGAGAAGCACAGATAAAGACCTCTTGGATTCCTGAACTGGATAATTCTTCCACAGACCCTACGTCAGATCCTATGCCTGATTCTGACAGGGAAAGTACCATCAACGACCTTCACCATAATGTCTTGGCCCTCACTAACACCTCTTATGAACTTAACCTGATCGATGAGGTAATGCCTATTAAACATCCTGAACTCATCGAATGGAACCAATCTAATCCCACATGCCTTGACAAATTCCAAAACGATGAGGCGATCATTGAATTTTTGGAACTAAGGGATAACATACCAAGTGGGGATCACAAAGTTGGATTCACCATTGAACTTAATAGCGCAACATACTTTGGGGCAAATGCCAAACCTTTCAGTTGCAAAATTATAACAATAAAACATGGATCTTCTAGTGAAAACCACACTGTGGCACTGTTTGATCCCACAAAAGTAAAAAGAAAGAGCATATCCAATGGTGAAAACCTCTCTGAGGTGCCTAAGGATGAAAGGTTTTACATCCTCCCCTCCAGTACACAGCAGGAACGATCAACAGTCCTTATTGAAGAGACAAAAGAATACAACGTCGGGACTCCTGAAACTCCTCACCACATACATCTAGCATCTCTTTTAACTCCAGAGGAACAACCTCAATTTGTCAAATTCTTCCAGAAGCACCAGATTAACTTTGCATGGTCATATGCAGACATGCCTGGTCTTGATCCGGATTTAGTCATGCATCACCTCATCGTCACAGAAGGAGCCAAGCCTATCAAGCAGAAACTTCGCAAGATGCACCCTCAAATTAAGGTACTTATCAAAGCAGAACCTAAGAAACTCCTGGATGCTGGTTTTATTAGACCAATTGATTATGTAAATTGGATCTCCAACATTGTGCCTATCGGCAAACCTAATGGGGGCATCCGTATTTGTACTAACTTCAGAGATCTGAACAAGGCATGTCCTAAAGATGACCCCCCCTACCCAACATCAATATAATAGTGGACCTAACAGTAGGACATGTCATGCTTTCACTCATGGATTGCTTTTCCGGGTACAACTAGATAAAGATCGCACCAAAGGATCAACATAAGACAACCTTCACATGTCCATGGGGAACATACTGCTAGAATGTAATGCCTTTTGGACTAAAAAATGCAGGAGCGACCTATCAACGAGCAATGACCACCATCTTCCATGACATGATGCATACTATAATGGAAGATTATGTTGATGACTTACTGACAAAATCACTCACAAGAGAAGGTCATCTGGAAATATTAGATAAAATCTTTGATAGACTGGAACAATATCATGTTCGACTCAATCCAAAGAAATGTGTCTTTGGAGTAACCTCAGGGAAGCTTCTAGGATACATTGTCTCAAGCAAAGGCATTGAGGTCGATCCTGCAAATGTCAAAGCAATCATGGACATGACACCTCCATGGAACATCAGTCAGCTAAGGACATTACAAGGGTGACTACAATCCATCTGAAGATTCATTGCACAACTGGAAGATAAGTGTCACCCCTTTACACACTTATTACACAAGAACATCCGCTTTCAATGGGATACCAGATGCCAACAAGCATTCCAGTTGCTTAAAGACTATCTCATAAATACATCGTTGCTAATTCCACCAGATCCGAGTAAACCTTTATCACTTTATATTTCAGCAACAAATACAACATTGGGTGTACTACTGGCACAACACAATGCAGAAGGGAAAGAGTGTGTTGTTTACTATATCTCTTGCACATTGGTTGGCTACGAACTCAATTACACACCTATTGAGAGAGCTTGCTTAGCAGTAATCTTGGCAGCCACTAAACTAAGGCACTACCTCTTAACACATAAAGTACAACTCATTTCCAAGATCGATCCACTAAAGTACTTACTCAGCAATGCAACATTGATAGGATGCTTGGCCAAATGGGTGATGATTCTCAGTGAATTTGACATCGAATACGTGAACCATAAGGCTATCAAGGGTCAAGTTATTGCAGATCAGTTGGTCGATGCACCACTCATAGGCGATCATCCTCTCATTTCCATTTTTCCAGATGAAGAGATATTCATGATCACAACAACACAACCATGGAAACTATACTTTTATGGTTCATACACTAGGCATGGCTCGAGGGCAGGCATTTTGTTTATCACACCTCAAGGTGACAGCATCTCGAAGTCTTACAGGCTCACATTTCCATGCACGAACAACATAGCAGAGTATGAGGCCTTGATCACAGGACTCCTACTAGCCGTCCGATAGAAGTTAAAAGAGATACAAATATATGGTGACTCCCAATTGGTCATCCGATAAGTAATAGATGAATATCAGACCAAGGATGACAAACTCATGCCATACAAGCAAATGTTGGATAGTTTAAAGGCATCATTTACTACTATCACCTTTGAGCAGATACCCAGAGATTAGAATCGAGCTGCTAACGCTATGGCTACTATCGCATCTCTCCTAGATCTTCCACAGAATTCAACACGCTATGAGTTCTTGGTAGAACAACTTTGGATTCCCACTTATGATATCCCTGAATCTAAGATGATATGTCACCTTATCAGTTTTGAATCCCCATGGTACGGTGAGTTCTACACCTATCTACGCGATCACATACTTCCTCCTAACCAATCAAATAACCAACGTAAAACCTTCATTCGCCAAACCGCTCGATATACCATTATTGCTGAAACCCTATAACGACGCAATCTTGATGGTACTCTACTTCGATGTCTGGAACAAGATGAGATAACAAAGGCCCTGGAAGAGGTACATGAATAAATTTGTGGAACTCACGCAAGTGACCCGTCCCTAGCAAAGAAGATCATATGTGCTACATACTATTGGTCGTCCATGGAAAAAGACTCCTATTATTTTGTCAGAAAATGCAAGAAATGCCAAGTTCATGGAGACCTGATACATGCACCAGCATAGGAATTGCAACCAATCACAACACCATGGCCCTTTTGTCAATGGGTACTTGACCTTGTGGGTAAGATTCATCCATCTTCATCCAACGACCACAAATTCATTATTACCACCATCGAATACTTCACAAAGTGGATCGAAGTTGTTCCATTTACCCAAGTCACCAACAAGCAGATCACCTCATTCATCCTTAATTACATCATCTGCCAGTATGGTGTACCCATGTCCATCATCACAGATAATGGTCTTCCTTTCAAAAATCAAGATGTCCGTGAGCTTTGTGAGAAGTTTCACATCCAACACCGCTTTTCCACTCCCTGTTACCCACAAGGCAATGGTCAGGCCGAAGCATCGAACAAGAACATATTGAGAATCCTCAAGAAGACAGTCAATGATGCCAGCCGTGATTGGCATGTTCAATTGAATCCAACACTATGGGCGTATCGAACTAGCATTTGAACCCCTACAGGCGCAACTCCCTACTCACTAGTCTATGGAGTAGAAGCCATCCTTCCTATTGAGGTCGAGATACCATCTCTATGAGTTTCCTTGCATAATCTCATAGATGACGAAGCATACAGAGTATCACGTCTTCAGGACTTAGAGCTACTTGATGAGAAGCGACATGTTGCATACAATCACCTCAAAGCCTATTAGCAGCGCATGAGTAGAAGATGTAATCATTGAGTTAGACCTCACACGTTTGAGGTAGGTGATCTTGTTCTTCAAGAGAATCCTCGTAACCAACCAAACAGAGAACATCAGGGAAATTTTGAATCAAACTGGCCAGGTCCATATGTTATCACTATCGTATTTGGGTTTGGGGAATATCAGTTGGCTACTTCAGAAGGAGAACCGCTAGCAGATCCAATCAACAACATGCACCTCAAATGGTTTTATACATAAAGCTATACAGAGTATCAGGCTCCCTTACATACTGAAAAAACACCAAAAACATTAAGATAAATGTGCTGAAGAAAATACAAAAAAATCAAAATAGTAAAGAAAAATCATGCATCCAAACGGTGAACAACCACTCCAGTGGAACCTTGGGTAAGTGCGATGGTGAAACCTGGCAAACAAGCGCCACTCGTAATGGCTATGTCTCCATTGTCTTTCAGGCTTTTTGCGATCACATTCATTACACCCACACATCCATCATTCAAACCATAGCTTATTATTGATCTGCAATCAAGGATAGTACTTCATGCATCTTGCGTCTCGCTTTTTCATAGTCATGTCTAAACTGGGGGCAATGCCCTTAACCTATTGATGAAAGTTAATTCTACATTACTTGTGATTCACTTGGTTCTTCATTCGGAAAACTGTCTCACAAAATACCAAAAACATTCAAAAAACAATCATAAAATACCAAAAACATTCGAAAAACAATCAAAAAATACCAAAAAAATCCAAAAAAAACTCACAAAATCGAAAAACATTAGAAAACATTAAAAAAACCAATAAAAAACATGGCAATGCATTGTACATACGCATCCAAGAAGATACCAAACACTGTGAAATACTCAAACAATGACCACTTATCACATCGACCAAACAATAAACACAGGTACGCACAACTGTCTTAACAAGGATGCATCCTTCCTTACCAAAACAAAGACATGATACCATTTTTCTGACAAGAAAATTCTATTTAAGCTATCAAGTACTTGGTCAAGTTTGATAAGTTATTTATTCATTTATATCAGGTTCCTACGCTACTCCGGGATATCCACAAGTGATTAGAGTGGTCGAGATGGTTCCCAAGCTTTGTTTGTATGTCTTCTATGAATTATTCCAATGAAGTTCTGGGGCATGTACCAATGGTGTCTATGTGGGAAGTTCACTAAGCTACGTGATTTTATGCAAAATACAGTCATGGGTCACTACTACTTGCTGACTACAACGTATACCTCGACCATATGAGCATGAACCATTATGGAGGGTCCATATTCTTTATTCTTTATTTATGTTGTTTGTTTGCAGGTACAATGCTCCATCCTTGGTTCGTACTGCCTTGTCCAAGATTGATACTGTAGTCACATAAATCTGTCCACTTAATTAAATGAATACTTAGTATTTATTTGATTATTTAACCATCAATTAATGAATTAATTAAATTAATATTTAATTAATTCATCTTAACCCTCTTCTCCTATTAATTAAATAAATTATTCAATTTATTTGATTTAATTCACTTAACCAAATTCAGACCATTAATTAAATAAATAAATCATATTTGTTTAATTAAATCTTCTCTCACATTTAAATAAATTAATATTTATTTAAATCCCCCAAAATCCCACCTCTCACATTTAAATAAATTAACATTTATTTAAATCACCTTTATCCTCTACCCACTTGTATTTTCCTACAAAAGCAAGTTGCCCAACTATTTTAAATAAATTATTTATTTAAAATCCTATTTATCCTCACCCACTTGAAACCTTTAATGGTTTCCCTTAAAGTATTCAAACTTGATGGCTTTAAAGTCTTCAAACTTGATGGCTTCCTTCTATAGTCTTCTTAAGACTTTAATGGTTTTCCTTAAAGTCTTCAAGCCTTTAATGGTTTCCCTCAAAGTCTTCAAGCATTTTAATGCTTTATCTTTATTTTTCTCATTTAAATAAATTAATATTTATTTGAATATTTATCCAAATGCAAATTACACCATTTAATTGAAATAAATGATTTTATTTTAATTGAAAATACCAAAATTTCTCCCACTTGCATTTTCCTACAAAATCCACTTGCATGCCTAAACCCCTTCTAGAATTTTCTAATCACTTCTAAATAACCTAACCCCTTCTCTAAACTTTGTCACATTCCTAAGCAAAAGGGAAGTCACTTCTCAAACCCTCAAGGTCTTTGATAACCATTGAAGGCTTTCAACCTTCAACCACTAAATGGCTCAAAGTCTTTGATAACCATTGAAGGCTTTCAACCTTCAACCACTTAATCCCCAAAGTCTCCAATAACCATTAATGGTTACCTCAAACCCTCCCACATGGTTAAAACGTTTGTTTTGACTCAACCTCTACCCAACCCAAAGGTCTCATTAGGCCATTAATGCTTTGACCATGATTATCTCTTAAACATTTGCACAAAGGTTTATCCTTGGATTAACTCTTAATCCAGTGGGTAATCTTAATTTGGACTTGACCCTTAGCCTCTAGATAACCATGAGGTCTTCTCAGGCCTTTAATGCCTCCAACCTCTTCTCTCAACCCAATCCTATGTTGACACTTGTCACCATTTTATTGGTGCCAATTGTGCACATGGATCCCCAACTTTCAAACTTGGCCCTTGATTAAACCATTCAATCTTAACCCTTCATTTCCCCATTTCTTCTATAAATAGAACCCTTCTCCTCAAGCAAAGAAAGAAGCATTAGAGTATTGTTGTTATACTGGTATTAGCATAGAGCTTTCTCATAGCATCACTATCTACACTTGCATAGCATTTGCTTATCATATTCAACTATCTTGAATCTCCATATGGCATCCATGGCTAGTGCTAAAAGCTGAGAGCTACACTCATTTGGGACTTGGAGAGGAGAGGAACAAGGGAGGAGCAACTATGAGCATCTTGATTAGCTATTTTATTCTATGTTTATATGCTTTTTATTTCATGCTTAATATCTCTCTTGATATGCCTGCTTAGGATATTCTATGTTTGTTTCTTGTGCTCTTGTGTGTGTTGCCATCAAACATATTTTCTAATCCTTTTTGCAGAGCATCAGATACTATCATGCTCAATGATGAAAATAAAGCACTATGGATCGTCATTTCATCTCATTTGTATATATTGCATTCTATTGCATTCCACCCATCCATACATTCATAATAGTTGCATATCATGCATACATAGTCATAACAATGCATACTCTATTTCGCTCTTCTTCCATAGGAATAGGTCCTCCATTTTCTTCTATCTAACATCGAATCCCCCCCTCACCCTCCCTATCTTGATCATCAACATCACCATAATCCCTTCATCGTGTCCCAGTCAACTCAATCAAGCCACGTCCATCACCACCCATCTCTAAAGAGGAGGGACTGCGTTTCCCATCCTAAGTCATCCTCTAAATCAAGCAAGTTACTCTATCTGCATAGGTACATCGACTCACACACACCTAGACTATCAACAAATACTCTGATCAAGTATCTTCGGGTCTCAACAGGTAATCGATCATGGCAATCCTAGACTACATCAGGCATTTATCATAATGACCTAGTCTCAACGGGGCTGCCATGATTCCCCACAACCATCCATCACACACACACACTATCAATTGATCAAACAATCCAATAGAATCATAACGGACAATTACATCAATTGTCTAAGTCTCAAAGAGTATTTTGCTTTAAATACCTTGACTTCATCGGGCAATTACATCAATTATCCAAGTCACCATCAGATCACTTTGATTCACTTGCTCAGACTTTATCCTGTCCAAGTGAACAACTGACATCAATTGTCATGCTTTGACTCGACCAGGGCAATTAAACCAATTGCACCAGATTGTTCAACCAATTTTGATCAATTGTATAACATCAATCAAAAGCACACACCACATTTGCATCGTATATTTTGCCTGACCTAAACATACTCACTGGCTTGTTGTCCATTTCACTCCGTTTTCTCCCATTCTTTCCCCGTTATTGCTATTTTCTTCTATTCTACCTCCCCTCCACTTCTTGTTCTTTTTGGAGAAATTGCCCGATTTTTCAATATTTTTGGCCCATCTCTCGAGGGGGCATACCACCCATTAAATCAACATTTTATGGGGCATATTTATTCACACCTATTTTTCTTTCTTTGAAACGACGTGATAAACTGCACCGTCTCAAAAAGGGGCAAATGTAGTCACATAAATCTATCCATTTTAATTAAATGAATATTTGTTATTTATTTGATTAAAAACCCACTAGCCAACAGTTAATTAAATTAACATTTAATTAATTCATCCTCAAACATTCTCCTATTAATTAAATAAATTATTCATTTTATTTTAATTAATTCATTAAACCAAATTCACAATCAATTAAATGAATAAATTCTATTTATTTTATTTAACCCCCTTTCCTCTTTTAAATAAATTAAATAAAACATTTATTTAAATCATTAAAATCCCCCCCACTTGCATTCTCCTAAAAATGCAACTTGCACCTATTTGTTGAAATAAATGAATTTTATTTTAATAAAAATCCTATTTTCCCTCACCCACCAAACCCACTTGCAATCCTAACCCCTTTCTAGATTCTTCTAAACCCCTTTCTAATTAGCCTAATCCATCCCCTAATTATTGTCACATTCCTAAGCAACTTGGAGTCACTTCTCAAAGACTCCAAAGTCTTTGAAAATCATTTAATGCTTTATGTGTTCAACAAGCTAACCTCTAAAGTCTTCCAAACCACTAATGGCTCTTACATGACCATTAATGGCTCTCACATAACCATTTATGGTTAAATCCACTTGCACCCATGGTTAGGCACTTTGACCCCTAGCTCAACCTTCATGTAACCCATGTGTCTCCTCAAGCATTTATTGCTTTGACCATGGTTATCCTCACTAACTCTTGCACAAGAGTTTATCCATTGGATAAAAGCATTATTATTTGAATAAAACATTTATCCATTCAACTCAACATTAACCTTACCTCTCAAGTTAACCCTTAGGCCATGTCAAGCATTTAATGCTTCTTCCCTCTCCTCTCAACCCATCTCATGTTGACACTTGTCATCCTAGGATTGGATTGAAAGCCTTCTCATGGATTGAATATCATTCAGTCCTGACCCTTGTTGAGATTACTCAATCTCAACCATCCATTGCTTATTCTTTCTTATAAATAGAGCTCATTTTCTTCATAATCCAGATCCTGAAAACTTGTATGCATTTACATTACAGTCTTTTTTAGAGAGCATTTAGCATAAATCACTAATATATTGTCATTTTGGATTAAAATAAATCTTAGTTCATTTCATAGCATATCATAACTTGTTTGTTTTACACTTGCATAGCATAGTTAAAGCATTTCAATCTTGAACCTCCATAAGGCATCCATAGTGCAAAAAGTTGTTGAGAGCTACACTAATTTGGAATTTGGAGAGGAGAGGAACAAGGGAGGAGGAGCTACAAGCATGGTGGAAGGCATTTGGAGATGTCTTCTTGCATTTGTTTTCATAGTTAAATGCTTCATTATGTTTTTAGTGTCTCTCTTGGTATGCCTGCTTAGATTAGTCTTTGGTTGATTAACACTAACATTTCTCTTTGTTTCTTGCGTTTCTTATGTGTTATACAACCACAGGGTTTTGTCTAACAACCTCTCGTTTCACAGAGCATCAGATTGTTTTCTCTTAAATATTAATTATTTAACAAATTTTGTGACTAATTGACTAACCTAAGCAACACATCAGTGGTAGTGTACATATCAATTCTCTACTACCATACCAAATCCCAGCAGTGCTTCTTAGCACCACGAAGCATCTGAAACTACAAGTACAACAACAAGACAAACACATTCTATAGATATTGAGAATTTGAAGGCTCAAACTTTAGGGCCACACCTAAGAATCAAGATTGTACTTAAGTAGAAATCAACTTCTTTACACAATTTTAATTTTCATGAAACATATTCGTCACAATCTTCCGCTTTTAAGTTTAGTCTCAAATTTTAAACATCTACCTTTTGATTCAATCAAATCAATATCTCTAGATCCCTTTAACTTTTAAACATATATTTATTTTTACTTCTATTCTAATCTATTAATATCATTTAAATATACATTCAAACGTATCTCTATCTAATTACCTTCGTTGTGCATAGATCAATTCTCAACTAATGGCCTATTAATGGGCCTTCCCGGATGGATCCGGTTTCTATGAGGGGTAGTGATGGTTCCAAGTCTACTATGGTATGATAGAGGCTAAAAGTCGGTTGGATTAAGGTGAATTTTGATGGTGCATCGAAGGGCAATACAGGTCCATCTCGGGGCGGGATTTGTTGCTCGAGATTGGCTTGGGAACATTGTGGCTATCAGAGCTAGGCGTTTGGTTGATGGGATGGACAAGTGGAGGTGGAGGCGACCATGTGGGGGTGTGAGGATGGCTCAACAATTGTTTGTCTCTCAATTGCATATTGAAGAAAATTCCCAAATTGTGGTAAGTGCCTTTTCAAAAGGGGAGGCAAATGCATGGAAAATTAATAAATTTATCCATATTATTCGTAAGGACTTAGAAGCTTTTGATTTGTTTAAAATATCCCATGTTTGAGGGAGGGTAATGATGTGGTAAATGTACTTTCAAAGAAGGCCACATCATTAATTAAGTGAAGTTGGAGGGGTTGGAATGTGGGAAGATTTTCATGCGATAGAGTTGGCAGAGGACTAAGGTGAGGATCGTATTTTGTGCCAACATCAATGCCATTTAATGATGTCCTCATGAATGTGTGAGTTGGAGACCGTTTAAATGTGAAGGTGGGCCGCGGGTTTTGGCATTCTCCAAGTGTTAGCATGTGGTGGAAGAGTAAAGGATTGAGATAGGAGGCAACTTGTGAGTGCAATAGATAAGGGAAATGGAAGCAAATTTCTTGCTCCTCTCTCATACAACAACTTGCCTTCTTTGGCAAGATATTGAAGAAATGACTTGGGGGTATTTTAAAATTTGATGACCCCTCTTTCTTGCAGATTATGGAGCTCTTTCTCGGGGAGGAGTACTTGCAATCTAAATTCCCCAACAAAACAAACGTGGAAATTATTTCCTTGTTGGTGGTGTGGGGCTTGGTCTTTGGGACAAGGGAGGAGGTAGTGTGGGTGGCGAAGGCGTGCATTCCCGACCACTCTTTGTGTGGTCTGACATCTCTCTTGGCAAAGGATGTGGAGGGGAAGGGTCTACGTTGTCTGTTTGGAAAGGGCATTATGCCTGGAAAGGAGGGGAAGCTGATGTTGCATTTTGATCATTCATCTTGTGGAATGATGGCGCTGATAGAGAGGCACACATTGAGGAAGCTCACTTGAGGTAGGAAGCACTCAAATACTTCCTTCGGGAGCATGAGGTGGAGCTGTGTATTGTCAAAGAGGCCAAGAAAAAGAGCTTAGAGTAGAAAAAGGTATTCAAACATGAAGATTCGAGGTGAATGGTCCAAGCAAGAAGAAGAAAAAAGTTTAATGTGCATTGGTTTTTCTATGTCTAAGAATGGGTATCAGTAGTTTTTTGTTGGGCTTGATTTATAGATGCCCTATGGGTTCCAAACCACATCTTGTTTCTTTTGATGGGTGGGGGTGTAGATGGTAATATATATTTTCGGGGTTGGTGGTTAAATCTTTCGAAGGTAGTATATCTCTGTTAGTTGGCGCTTTGTTTTTTTGCTAGAACTTGGACAAGGGTTAAATCCCCGATTTTGTGTAGTCAATATGTATTTATTTTAAAATTTTTAATATATTAATATAAATCAAATTTACAGATCAAAACAAACAATTCTCAACTAACATATATAGTAAATCCAAACAATGCTTCTTAGAACCACCAACTTTCTAAAATTACAAGTACACACCTTCTATAAATATTAAGAATTTGAAGGCTCAAACTTTAGGGCCACATGTAAGAAACAAGGTTGTACTTACAAAGAAATCAACTTTTTTACACAATCTTGAATTTTACAAAACATATTCGTCACAATCTTTTGTTCCTAAGTTTAGTTTCAAATTTTAAGTATCTGTTTTTTGACACAACAAAATCTCTCTCTCTCTCTCTCTCTCTCTCTCTCTCTCTCTCTCTCTCTCTCTCTCTCTCTCTCTCTCTCTCTCTCTCTCTCTCTCTCTCTCTCTCTCTAACTTTTAAACATACACATTTTTTTTTACTTTTATTCTAATCTACTAATACCAAAACATACATTTAAACATATCTTTATTTAAAATAAAAAATAGATCCCTTACAACTGGCCGCTTAGCTGAAGGTGACTATTTTTTTTAAAGATATACCGACTCAAATTATTGTACTTCATTACATAAAGACATAGATATTGACATCTATATAAACATACACTTATTTTAGTTCATTTATTTTAACTTTTATTCTAATATACTAATATTAAAATATACCGACTCAAATTGTTGTATTTCATTACATAAAGACAGATATTGACATCTTTATAAACATACACTTATTTTACTTCATAAATTTTTACTTTTATTCTATTCTACTAATATTGAAATATACATTTAAACATCTCTATTTAATAAATTAAAAAAAAAAGATTCCTTGCATCATACTACTTAGCTGAAGGTGACTTTATGATTTAAAGATGTACAGACTCAACTTGTTGTACTTCATTACATAACGATAGAGATACTAACATCTATATAAACACATTTATTTTTACTTTTAATCTATTCTACTAATATTGAAATATACATTTAAACATATATTTATTTAACAAATAAAAAAATAGATCCCTTGCATCATACAACTTAGCTGATGGTGACTTTTTTATTTAAAGATGTACTGTGGACTATAAAAGACCCTACCCTTTCCTTTTGCTTACTCAAATTGTTGTACTTCATTATATAAAGACAAAGATTCTGACATCTATATAATGAGAGAGTGGTTCACAAGGGCCGAAGCTATTTTGGCTCCAAAACGACAGTACGGATCGACTAACACACGTGTTAGTCGCGCGTTTTACACCTTTGATTTTGCAATAAACGGCTGTGATTGACTGGTTGACTAACACATCGCTATCACGCTGTACGAAAGGTCTATTTTGGAGCTAGAATAGCTTCGGCCCTTCACAAGAACCACTCCTCATGAAACATAAGTCAATGAAGATTCAGAAATTACACAATAGAAAAATCAGAAAAATCATGATAATAATACCATAATCTATATAACCCAACTTATTTGCATTAGAAAAATAAAAACCAATTGACACTTCAATTTTATTTTTTTCAAGGGCGTGTTTTCCTACTCTACAACAAGTAAAATCAACCGTGAACTTTTTGTACGGTACTAAAGTCTTTGGGAATGAAACTTTTCATCATCAATCTCGGCGTATCAGTCCCATTTAAGAATGGGCGGCTAAAATCTTCTCGAAACGTTGGCAATTTGGCATAGACAAATATGGAGGAGTTAAATCTGCTGTCCGTATAGAAAACCCAAATCTTGATTACACTCCTCGAAAAACTTTTGCCGTGTTGTCACCCAAATGCCAACTATACTTAGCTGGCTTTTCCCGGGACAAAACCCATTTTGAAATTTTCCATTTATGTGCCGTTTAGTTCTTGCAATCCGCAAATAGGATTGTAAACCGCCGCCTCGATTCCCAGGTGCCCTAGCGGTTAGAAGAAATCTTATCATTGGGGCTCTCCAAAAAGAAGAAATTTCTTGAAAAAATGAAAAAAAAAGGAGATCGGACGGCTGTGCTGAATCGGCGCCCCACTTTTCTCTCTCCTTGTCAATTCTATAAAATGGGCCTAGTTCTAAGCCATATTTGCATCTACATGTACTGCTGGCTTTGAACTTTTGAGGTCTTTTTACTGTTACTTTCTTTCTATATTTCTCTTCTAAAGTTGCTGCTGTGTTTGTGATTCTGCAATGGAGAGTCGTAGTGGGAGTTCTAATGGAGGAGGAGGGTGGTGGCTTTATGCCATACCTCTTCTTGCTAAGGATGGACGTGGCTACATGCTAAACAACACGGATGATATGTTTTCTGCATGGCCACTTTACGTAGCAATTCTGCTGGTGGCTGTCTGTGCCCTTCTGGTTGCATGGCTGAGCCCAGGAGGATGTGCATGGGCTGCAAGGAAGAATGGCGGCGCCGCCATTCCTGGGCCCAGAGGCTTTCCCATCATAGGAAGCCTTGTTGATATGAGCCGTGGCCTTGCACATCGCAGGCTTGCTCAGTTGGCTCATGTTTATGATGCAAAGAAGCTCATGGCCTTTAGTTTAGGTTCGACTCCTGCTGTTATAACATCTGATCCTGATGTGGCCAGAGAGTTGCTCAGCTCTGTTAATTTCTCAGATAGGCCACTCAAACAATCTGCTCAGCAACTCATGTTTGGGCGAGCTATTGGGTTTGCTCCTAATGGTGAGTATTGGAGAATGCTTCGCCGGATTTCAGCCACCCATTTGTTTGCTCCCCGTAGAATCGCTGCCCATGAGCCTGGTCGACAGGCTGATTCGTTTGTCATGCTGAAGAACATTCAGGAAGAGTATGTTTCCGGGGGTGTTGTGCGGCTGCGCCGCCATTTGCAGGCGGCGGCGCTGAACAACATCATGGGGAGTGTTTTTGGTAGGAGGTTTGATATCTGTGGTGAGAGTGAGGAAGTGAGGAGTCTGAGAGAGATGGTCGAGGAGGGATTTGAGCTTCTTGGGGCGTTTAACTGGGCTGATCACCTTCCATGGCTTAGGTTTCTGGACCCCCTGAGAATCCACTCACGTTGTGCCAGCCTTGTGCCACGCGTGAGAGGCTTCGTGAGAAATATCATTGAGGAGCACCGGCTCAAAGATAAGGATAACGACGCTACTGCCGACTCTGATTTTGTCGATGTTCTGTTGTCTCTTAATGGCGAAGATAAGCTGGACGACGAAGACATGATCTCTGTTCTCTGGGTATGATAAAGATTGAATCTTGGTTTATATTGTATGATAACGATTGCATCTTGTTTTATCTATAGATTTCTTCTTGCATCTTGTTTCTTGTTCTTTTCTTTTTTGAATTTGTGGTCGTTGATTGTTGTTGGGTGCATGCAGGAGATGATATTTCGAGGGACTGACACGACGGCGCTACTGACAGAGTGGACCATGGCGGAGATGGTGAGGAACCCGGAAGCTCAGAGGAAGGTTCAGGAAGAACTGGAGGTCGTGGTGGGAAAGAGCAGAAGCGTGAGGGACTCGGACATCTGCAAACTTCCTTATCTGCAGGCGGTGGTGAAGGAGACTCTGAGAATGCACCCACCTGGTCCACTCCTTTCATGGGCCCGACTCTCCACTCGGGACACCAATGTGGGTGATGGGAAGTTCTGTGTGCCTGCGGGTACCACAGTCATGGTCAACATGTGGTCGATCACACATGACCCAGACATTTGGGATTCCCCGGACCAGTTTCGACCAGAGAGGTTTGTTGAATCTGAGGGCGGTGAGAATGTGGACGTCAGAGGAAATGACTTGAGGCTTGCACCCTTTGGGGCAGGTCGCAGGGTATGCCCTGGAAAAGCTCTGGGTCTTTCGACTGTTCATCTTTGGGTGGCAAAACTGCTGCACCATTTTCACTGGGTTGCCCATGAACAGTATCCTGTCGACTTGTCTGAAGTTCTTAAGCTGTCCTGCGAGATGGTGCACCCATTTCATGCTGTTCCTGTCGTCAGGGTCGATTTCAATGAAGTTGATCAGAAATGAATGAATCCCACTGTCTGTCTACTCTTTTTTGGCTTAAATATTGCATCTTGCGGTTTTATGTAATGTGTTGTTTATCGTAGCATGTAATGGTCTGGGGACGGTGAATATGTGGACTGGACGCTCATTTTTTTCGTTTTGGAATCTTTGCGTTAAAAGATTCAATTTTGTAAATTTCCCGATGTAAAGGCCAGAGCAATTTTGAATTCTAATTATTATGTTGTATGTAGTGGGATATCCTCGACATCCCCAACTTTCCGATGTAGCGAGTTTATATCTTATTAATGATATACAAGTGTGTTGTTTATCGTAGCATGTAATGGTCTGGGGACGGTGAATATGTGGACTGGACGCTCATTTTTTTCGCTTCGGAATCTTTGCGTTAAAAGATTCAATTTTGTAAATTTCCCGATGTAAAGGCCAGAGCAATTTTGAGTTCTAATTATTATGTTGTATGTAGTGGGATATCCTCGACGTCCCCAACTTTCCGATGTAGCGAGTTTATATCTTATTAATGATATACAAGTTTAAGCAAAAATTTTGGAGCATCATTGATTATATTGTTGTATTAGTAATATGAAAGTTTTAAGTACAAATTTTGCTACATCGTGGTAGATTGGTTATATTGTTTTTCATTTGAGTAGCTCAGTCTGCAGAGAATTTCTAGTTTGAATGATTATTGGTTATATTGTTTTTCTTTTGAGTAGCTCAGTCTGCAGAGAATTTCTAGTTTGAATGATTATAACAGGCACAAGCTTCAGAGTCTTCCGCTAAAAGATTCAATTTTGTAAATATTGGACTGCCGTTTTCCCGCCGTAAAAGCCAGAACAATTGTGAGTTATAAGTTATAATTACTATGTTGCAGTGGGAGTATGTCTCCAATGTTTCAATGGAGTAAGTTTATATTTTATTAATAATATATAATCAGTTCTTACGAGATTCTGATGATGGATCATGGAGTGTGACACAATCAATTCAGAACAAAAATTTTGCTGCATCATGATAGATGGATGATAGATTATTTTGTTTTATTACTGATATGCAAATTTAAGATTTTTTTTTTTTTTTTTTTTTTGCGTAGATTGAATATATGATTTTTGTCTGAATAGCTCAGTCTGCAGATAATTTCACTAATTTAAAAGATTTTATGCTATATAACATTCACAATCTTCTTGTTCTGAATGATGGCTCTCTGTATTTTGTGGGGCTGGATTAATTTCAACAAGTTAGAAAATTTACCTGGCCGTTGAAAATATTTAAGATCATTCACTCCATTCCCTTTCCTTTTAAATACCTTTCTATTTGTGCAGTGTCTGCAGAAATCACAGTCGAGCAATCAAATTTGTTCCGTTACAAGTTTTAGTGCATGCTATTTGCGGATTTACTGTGTTAGTGCATTTTATTTTTGGATTTACTGTGTAAGATTCACATTCTTTGACTTTGATCTATCATTAATATAAAAGAATGTTATTAAGATTAGAATTATCAGATTTTCACAATTGATAAATTTATTGTTTGCTTCTGAATTTGATTGTGTGATTTTATTTGCATCAATGTTTCGGATCATACTGTGATCTATCATCAGAATGTTTAGAAAATATCATTTCGGATCACACTCTGTGATCTATCATCAGAATGTTTAAAGAATACCATTTCGGATCACACTCTTCTATCATTAGAATGTTTAAAGAATTCCATTTCGGATCACACTCTGCGATCTATCATCAGAATGTTTAGAGAATACCATTTCGGATCACACTCTGCGATCTATCATCAGAATGTTTAGAGAATACCATTTCAGATCACACTCTGTAATCAGAATGTTTAGAGAATACCAGAATAAGAATGAATGTAAAGAAAACTTAATACAAAATGAGTCTCCTGAACATTATTACTAAAATTCCAAAATTCCTCCATTCATTCATATGGCGTATCTTTAGTATATAGTTATTTAGTTTACTCTTTGTATTAGTTCTGACATCTTTAATATATAAAGGAATATTTTAACCGTTCGTCTGCAGAATTTGGAGCTGGAATAATGAGTGTGCTTTTAAGCTTCGAGTATTTATTACATTAAATTATATATGTCTTCAATGGTTGACGACATTTAAAGGATTCTGTTATAAACTTACATTGCATTAAATACAAGCTGCAGCGTCATTAATTTCCCTGTTTGTAACGTCAGAGCAGATATTAATGAAAAGTTCCAGAGAATGCTTCTATTACGGGAAAGTAAGTAGTGTTTTCTGGAGTCAACTTGTGTTTTGTTTTAAAAAGTGGTATGTAATGTTTTTTCAGCAGATGGGTACACGTTTTTTGTGAGTGTGTTGTTTTTAGCAGATATATTCTTTGTCTGGACTTAGTTGTTTCAATGTGTTCTTTTTTAAGTGCTGTACTTTTTGACAGCAGATATTTTTTTTTAAGGGCAAATATGTTTTTGAAAGTGTATGTTTTTTAGGCATAAATGAAGGGATTTTAATAAGTCAAGGAAGTATGTTTTTTTTTTTTGGTCTGTGAAGTAGGGTAAGTTTAGAGTACCAATAGATAACATAGTTCCAATAACTGTCACTTTATTGTCATGTTGACCTCTCAATAGCTGTCATAGTGAAAACACGATTAATAAATTTGTTTTGTACCAATAGTTGATCATTTTTTGTTTATAATTGGTCCATTTGTGCACCACTATTGGAACATTTGTGCACCACTATTGGGACATTTGTCATAGTGAAAACACCATTAATAAATTTGTTTTGTACCAATAGTCGATCATTTTTTGTAATTAATTGGCTTATTTGTGCACAACTATTGAAACATTTGTGCACCACTATTGGGACATTTGTCAACAAGTACTAGTGATTTTGAGTTGTTAGAACATCTTTAGTTAGGTATCGGGCGACACTTCAAAATGTGTACTTTTTGACTTGTGTGCGCATAACTGATTACACAATGTGCATCATTACTACCCAGAAGCTAGATCAATAGCTATAAATAGTTAAGTTGCATACAAAGACAACTAAAAAAAAAATCAAAATCCGATGTATTGTTTAAGATCTGTGGAAGTTAGCTATGATGGCTACTGGTGCTCTTCCCCTAAATGTATGATCATTTTTATATTAATTGTGTAATATTTTTTAATCTATATTTCAAATAAAATTAAATGATCACTTTCTTCTATTTGATGATAGATCACAAAATGTGATTTAAAATTTTGATTAAAATCAGAAATTATCATACAATTATCATTAACAATATTGAAATTATAATTAATACTATTTGATTACTTTTCTTTTTCTTTAATGATAAATCATAATATGATTTGAAATATCAATTGAAAAACATATATATAATTAAACCAAAAATTCACACATCTAATATTGATTATTGTAAAATCAACTAATATTACTATTAATCTTAACTATTAATTAAACCTCCTATCTTAAATATTTTCTACAAAATCTATCTATCCTTGTATCTGATGTCATAACAATTTCTTCCTTTCATTTCAAGGAATGCTTTGTGCTCCTTCTACTTGAACTGTTTGTTTTTATTATTAGGTAAAAGTTTTATCACTATCTCTTATCTGATTTCAAGTAAGAAATCATTACCTTATGCTTTAATTTAATGATTGTTTTAATTCTTTCAACAGGGTAATTCTTTAAATATGGAGTAGGTCTTATAAAACTTTAATAAGTATTTATTTTCTTGTGCATGTATTGAATGGTTGTTTCAATTTTTAAAATGTGCAGTAAGTCTTATGCATGTATTTAATGGTTGTTCTAATTTTTCATTTGTGAAATATTTTTAAAAATTTATTAAGAATTTATTTTGTATATTTATTTATTGATTTTATTTTTTTAAATGCGGTCTACATATGACATGGAGTATTTGGCATCCAAGGACATTAGAGTCAAATATGTTGATATTCTAAAAGTCAAGTCTCTAACTATTCTTGTTCAAAGAGAAATGAATAACAAAGTGACAATTTATAGACATTAGGTTTCCAAAATCCATTTAAATGTGATTTGAGCATTGAATTTGACTGTATCTTTTTTTCCACTCAACATTTTGAATCATTGAATATGATTCATGATAGTGAGATAGAGAAGAAAATATGTGAGATTGCAGACCCAAAATCTTATATCTATTGATATTTTCATTTCTTTCCTTTCCTTCCTTTTCTTGTTCCCTCCTTCCAACTCGGACCCTACACTATTTATAGGGTTTTGTCCACTATTTTACATATTTTCTTCTCTTTCTCACTATCTCGATGATGAATTATTAATATTGATGAAAGAAGATACATACAATCAAATCCAGAAGCTCTTATTATAATAAAAAAATTCCATACTTAGAATAAGACTACTAGTGCTCTTCCCCTATAGAATTTGAGAGTTAGCTAATACGAGTAGGGGAGAGGGATCAATAGTCGTTAGGGCTAACTTCGTCAACATGTAGCTGTCACATGGAATATCGTAAGACTTCCGTTTTATTTTTAGAAATGTAATATAGACACTTAACTATCTACAACTAAGGTTTGAGGGCGTGACTCATCATGCAAGTCGTCAAAATAACACGTCTAGTGCGAAGTGTCAAAAAAATGACTTTTTAAACATTCGACCAAAATTAATATAAAAATCCCTAGTTGTTGAATAAAAAAATATCATTTGTAATTAATATAATATCGTATTTTTATGTAAAATATAACTTATATGAAACTTAAGTGGACCAAATAACTATTACCTAGTAATCATAAATGTGTGTTATCTCTAACTTTTATATCCAACACCAAAGGACTAGTAGTTGAACACAAAAACAACATATTATGATATAAAATAAAACTTATATGAACACAAAGGGACCAATTGTTGAACACTTAAATCTTTGGACAATCCCTCACATTTCATGGAGAAAAACAAGGTATTTATTGAGTTCACCTTTTATATTCGTGATAAAGACAAATTACTAATATGAAATACTCCAATGCTAACACATTGCTACCCCAATAGTTGTACACATTACAATAATATTTTTACACTATGATAACTGTACTTGTTTAAGTGAGTATCTTATTTTATAAATGACACACTTATAGTGGATAGCTATGATATTTTATTTGAAACAAAAAATGATCTAGGGGAAGAGCACTAGTAGTTGAGCATGTATCAATTGTTGTGAGGGTTGTTGATACCTTTTGTTCCAAAAATTGAACAAATAAAACCTATTGTTTGAAACATAAAATATCAATTTTTGTTAGGAAATGTACCAATAGTTGTTAAGAAATGTACCAATAGTTGTTAGAAAATGTACTAATATTGTAAAAAGTAACCAATCAGGGGATGCCATATCAGCTGCACAACTATTGGGGCCTCTTTTGCACGCCTATTGGTCTCACTTTTTTTTTGGGCTGTTTTGGACACCTTGGCAAAAAGCCTGCTGATGTGGTGTTGAAAGCTTAGTTATAAGCAGGGGACTTGCCAAGTAAGCTATTGTAAAAAATTGGAAGTGATTTGAAATTTCCATGTAAGATTTTGAGAAGCGCGAAGTTAAGGTGCTCAACTACTGATGCTCTTCCCCTATTATACTTGTTAATTAATGTATTTATGCCTTTTTTTTATATAACATTTATAGGTTCTCTTATGTTCAAGTACTGGTCCATTTTGATCAACAATTGCCAATTTTTTTATTTACATGTTGGTTATTTATTTATATTATATAATAAAAATATGTGACAAGACTGGATATTATATGCACAATTGCTATAAGGCCTATTAGACCCCGTACAACTACTGACCCCTCTCCCTACTGATATTCTTCCCCTATAAAATTTGTAAGTCAAATGTATTCTGTCAGGACTTTCATTTTCTAGGGTTGAGTGCAGAAAAGTATAGGAAAAACTTTTATTTTTTTGAGAAAAGTACAGATAGATTGTTAGTTGTGGATCCAATCCTGTACAACCATCTGACCATCCTCATACTTTTTGTTTGTCGGCGTGATTTCTCACTGAAAACGTATAAAGCTCAAGTTGGAACCCAAAAAAAAAAGGGTAATAAATCTCATTGCTATGTGCGCAGGCGCTACAACCAGAGTGGAGAGTAAAAAGGCAGTGGAAAGGTCATGGGATTGTATAGCTGGAACGAATTTTTTATATAAAAATGGGAGCTTTTTGCAGTTAGAAGCCCAAGATGAAATGGACAGACGGACAAATGGGGGACTGAAGATAGCGAACAGATCTAGTATGGCGGCCGTCGAAAACAGACATTTTTTCTTTTTTGTTAAAACCTGTGTAAAAGATTCGTGGGGACATTACACGTACCGAAAAAATTACGAAAAGTGCGATTTACAGGTGTTGAACGAATCAAGATTTGATTTTCTCTACGAGAGTTCGATAGATGATTAAGTCTGCCGTGTCGCCATTAATATGTCAGAGAAGAAAATATGATTTGTCATCCTTCACATCGAGTCGCTTTTCGGGGAGGAACGTGAAAAAGGGCAGCTGTATTGTCGAGATAACTCAACATTCCATGGCGATCCCGCCGCATCAGCCACTAATGATAACTATTCTCTGTACTCATACTCCGATCCTCGAGCCCGATTTCGTCAAGGAGAATGATGGACGATATATTTTGTATTTAGAATCGTGTACAAAAGATCTTGAGTGTTTTCGATTTAAATGTACAGTGGAATCCAAAATTCACAACTATTCAAAATTCAGTCCTCAGAGAGTGGAATCCAAAACACGTTTAGAAATCGGTTAGATCTGATGCGCTAGCCCATAGACTTTGTTAAGTCTCGTGAACATTGAAATAAATTTCTTTCTTTCTTTTTATGTTCAAAATCTTCTTTCATGCGATACAGTTTTATATCATTCATTTTGATATGGAAGTAGAGTTTGATATCTTTTTGGTTAAGATTCAAGGGTTGAATGGGTATTCATTTTGTCAAATTGTCTAAGACATCATTTTGGTCAAATCTTATTTCTTTCAGTTGTGAATCTTGGCGGATGATGTAATCAAGATTAAGATTCAAGGGTTGAATGGGTATTCATTTTGTCAAATTTGTCTAAGACATCATTTTGGTCAAATCTTATTTCTTTCAGTTCTGAATCTTGGGGGATGATGTAATCAAGAAACATACCATCACCTTCACTAGTTGTGCTCAATCAATTGAACAACCCTCATTTGACATATCTCTAAATTTTAATAGAGATTGTCTATACAACCATCAAATTTAGGTTCTTTGGATGTGAGTTGATGATAAAAAAAATGAGAAACAATCTTGGCCAAATTCCTTTTATCATACCTTCAGGGTTGTAAATCTTGGTGGATGATGTAACAATAAACATAACCATCACCCTCATCAATTGACTACATCCCTAGATTTAAATTGTATTTTAATAGAGATGTTCATACGACCATCAAATTATGCTCTTTGGATCTGAATCGATGATAAAAAGATGGGACATGATCTCGACCAAATTCCCTATAACATACCTCAAAGATTGTGAATCTTGGTGGATGATGTAACAATAAACATAACCATCACCCTCATCAATTGTGCTAAATCAATTAAACGAAAATCTTTTATTACATCCCTAGATTTAAATTGTATTTTAATAGAGATGTTCATACGACCATCAAATTAGGCTCTTTGGATCTGAATCAATGATAAAAAGATGGAACATGATCTTGACCAAATTCCCTATAACATACCTCAAAGATTGTGAATCTTGGTGGATGATGTAACAATAAACATAACCATCACCCTCATCAATTGTGCTAAATCAATTAAACGATAATCATTTACTACATCCCTAGATTTAAATTGTATTTTAATAGAGATGTTCATACGACCATCAAATTAGGCTCTTTGGATTTGAATCAATCATAAAAAGATGGAACATGATCTTGACCAAGTTCCCTATAACATACCTCAAAGATTGTGAATCTTGGTGGATGATGTAACAATAAACATAACCATCACCCTCATCAATTGTGCTAAATCAATTAAACGACAATCATTTACTACATCCCTAGATTTTAATTGTATTTTAATAGAGATGTTCATACGACCATCAAATTAGGCTCTTTGGATCTGAATCAATGATAAAAAGATGGAACATGATCTTGACCAAATTCCCTATAACATACCTCAAAGATTGTGAATCTTGGTGGATGATGTAACAATAAACATAACCATCACCCTCATCAATTTTTCTGTATCAATTGAACTACAATATTTTACTATATTTGTAAATAATAGAGATATTCATATGACCATCAAATTTAGACTCTTTGGATGTGAATTGATGATGAAAGGATGGGACACAATCTCACCCAAATTCTCTATATCATACCTCCAAGGCTTTTAAATGTTAGTAGATGATGTAATCAAGAAACATATCATCACCCTCACCAATTATATTCAATTAATTAAAGCATGTCCTTTTTGTGTATCTTTAAATTCTAATTGTTTTAATAGAGATTGCCCATGCAATCATCAAGTTTAGACTCTCTAGCCGTGAATCAATAATGAAAGGGTGGAACACAATTATGGTCAAATCACCTATGTACCATACCTCTAAGAATATTGAATCTTGATGGATAGAGTAATCAAGAAACACCCATCACTATCATCAATTGTGCTCAACCAATTAAAATACAAACCTTTAGTAATATCTCTAATTTTTAATTGTATTTTAGTATAGATGACCATATGACCATCAAATTTAGGCTCTTTGGGCATTAATCAACGATGAAAGGGTGGGACATAGTGTCAACGAAATTCCTTAAAATTGTACATCCTAATGGATGGGGTAATCAAAAAACATATTGTCATCGTCATCAGTGGTGCTAAATCAATTAAACTACAATTATTTGCTATACCCCTAAATTTAAATTATATTTTAATAGAGATGTTCATATGGCCAAAAATTTAGACTATCTGGAAGTGAATTGATGATTAAAGAATGAGACATGATCTTGGCCATAACTTCTAGAAATTTTGAATCTTGATGTACATGAGATACCTAATCAAGAAACACTTGTATTCAATCAATTGAATTATATTCTTTTATAATTTAGATTAAATCGTGTATGCTTTTCTTCAGAACATACCCATTAGAAATAGTTTTACTCCTTTAATATTTCTTTAAATTTCCAATTAAGGTAAAAACACCAATCATCCTTATAGCTAACTTCGCGCACCCACAAATCTTTTAAATGATAATTAGAACATGAAATGTTAACTAGTGGATGAGAGATCAAATTAAGGCTCTTTGGGTGTGAATTGGTGAAAAGAAAGAAAGAAAGAAGGATAGCCTATGGGATAGCCTGTCCAATCAAAACCGATTTCTGTAGGTCAGTTCTTTACCTATGCAAGTTGATTATGAGTGCTCCAAACTTCTTGATATACTCTTCGTTGAATAAATTAAACCACATACTAGTGGTCAAGATATTGTCAAACTTAGCCCCTCGTGGGCTAGCAGAGTTGGCTTGAGTCTTGGGTTCGACTCTTTGGCTCGTGAATTATTCCGCTGCGCACACTTGGGGGCGAGTGTTGATTGCCACGCGGCCCCAGGGACTAGTCTCGCTTCAGCTCGCCTCTCTCCTGAGCCCCAAACTTGGTTGTTGATGGCCAAGTCAAGGTTCTAGGTTTGAGCGCTGGGTTGAGTTGCAAGGATACCCCGAGGATAACAACAAAAAAGATATTGTCAAACTTATCCCTACCGTCTTTAAGTGCATCACACTCTAAGATAAAATGCTTTTCAGTTTCCACACTCCTGGAGTTGCAAAACGTGCAAACTCTTTCTTCCCAAATCTTTTTTGGCCTTTTCCACCGCCCGGCCTTACATCGAAGTTGATGAGAATTGGTTCTAAGTTGAGCAAAAAGAATTTTAGCTCTCCATGATATATTAGCCCTTATGTAAACTTTTTGAAGACGATAATAAATGATGTTAGACTCATCAGTATAATATTTTTTCATTCTTCCTCCCCAAAACATCAAAATTCTCTTATGGAACTTATCCATATAGTGATGAAATAGAGAAAAGCGGTACGGTGTGAAACGAGACAGGGCTACGCACCGAATTATTCTAGCCAGTAGAAGTTTCTTCAGAGTGTCCTCACTGGGTTTGCGGGAGACTAAAGAAAAGAATAATGTGAAGCATGATAGCCGTATGGACACGGGAAAAATGGTTTTGTTTCATGTGAGTTTGAAACACATTTTGAAGGCTGCCATGAAATAATAATCAGTCTATGTCTAAGTCTATCTATATATGCGATGTGTAGGGTGAATCAAATGGCGGTTGGGGCACGTTTCCTCTGTGCCCCCTCTGATTTTGGGCAACGTTACGACCGTTGTTGATGCGACCTACCCAAGCAAGTCGATTCGATTCGATGGTCTCATTTCATGCAAAAGATAATGTGTACCTACTGACTCACGCATACCAACTACTGGTAACACCACAGACTCAGTCGATCGACATTGACTCTTCCTCTATCCACTTAATTCTTCTCCCCTCCCCTTCACGTTAAATCTGTTAAAGAGAGTACAATGACAGATGGGATGTTCGAATTTTGAGGAGTATGAACGATCATTTCATTGATTTGGGTCTGACCCCATCCAGAAGGAAGTATCGCCATCACCTTGTAGGAAGGCTGTTTGTGCAGAATGGGGTATTGAATGAGAATGTAAGTCACGCATGTCAAACACCAACTGACTGCGCTTCAGAGCTATCATAATTAAAGCGATGGCGAGTGGATAGCATACAAAAGTCAAGAGGGGAATGAGAGAAGAATCACAAGAATATCATCTACGAAAATGCGAGGACAATGTGCAATGATGCAGATGTGCCAGAGAATGGAGGACAACGTGTTTCAGTTGTATAAGCCTCATCATTTCACTTGTCCAATAAGAATCATGGATATCATAGATAGGTACTACCAAGGTAGCTTGTTCCATACGTATCTTATTTCTTTAAACTCCACAAATTTGAGACATTTTAGTAGGGACCATAAAGGTACTTGTGTTTTATTCAGTTATAGCTATTCTGGCTCCAAAATGTTATATTCGTACGTCGTGTTATATGACATTCGTGAAATGTTATATTCGTACGTCATGTTATATGACATTCGTGAAATCTTATATTCGTACGTCGTGTTATATGACTTCGCGTGTTATTGACCGTCGATAATGCGATTAACGGCTGTGATTTTCACGAAAGTCATATAACACGACGTACGGATATAACATTTTGGAGCCAGAATAGATGTCTCTGTTTTATTGTAGGTTTAAGTTTATTTATTTTTTTAGGTTGTAAATAATTTCAAGAATCATCTAATATCGGAGCTTTAAATCTGTATATTAATGTTTATTGGTAATTAAAATAAGTTAGTGAGATTGTTAGAATTTTTCTTTAATAAAAAAATTATAATTCACAACAAAAAATACATCTAATTATTGTGACTAATACAAAGTATTATTATTTTTTTGTCAAAATAGTGGTGGTATATTGTTATTATAAACGCTAGGATAATTGAAACAACATATCACTCTCACGTGATCAAATGAATCTCTTTTTTCACATATGGTACCAAAAATGGAATAAAGAAACTTGTAAAAGAAAAGGTAAAATACATTGAAGAATATCAACTTGAAAGTCTTCATATTTAAAGCTCCATTTCTTGAGAATTTTTTTCTTGTGGAAGGTGTCCTCCAACTTAAATGTTAGAAATAATGAGTATCTCTTTCATCAAATAGTGGTATATCACTATCACAACATTAGGATATTTCTAACAACATATCACTTTCACACGATCAAAAGAATCTCTTTTTCACGTATGATACCACAAATGCAATAAAGAAACTTGTAAAAGAAAACGTTAAATACATTGAAGACTATCAACTTGAAATTCTTCATATTTAAAGCTCCATTTTTTATTATAATTTTTTTCTTGTGGAAGGTGTCCTCCAACTTAAACGTTATAAATAATAAGTATCTTTTTCATCAAATATTGGTATATCACTATAATTGTAACAATATATCACTCTCACATGAATCTCTTTTTCACATAAGATATGAAAAATGGAATAAAGAAACTTGTAAAAAGAAAGGCACATTGTAAACTATTTAGTTGAAATTTTACATATTTAAAGGTAATTTTTTTTTATTAACAATTTCTTTGTGAATTGTGTCCTCCAACTTAAATATTAAAAAATGATGGATATCTCTTTCATCAAATTAAACTAGAACTTGTACTTAGCCTCATTGATTCAATTATGTTACACAATTCATAATTCAATATAATAGTTTAACCAATGTAACATTTATATTTTATATATGAAAAATAAAACATCTCTAAAACTTTAAACATAAATATTCTATATGAAATATCTATGATATAATATTTTTTATATTAAATATAGTATATCAAAACACATTACATTACAAGGAGCGTTTGCTCCACACTATATCAATAAAGATTACCACATGCCAAAAATATAAAAAAATATACATGATATGAGTTTATACATCATTATAGTTCATAATAATAAAACACCATTTTTCTCTAGTCCTAAGATCCTATAACACTGTTGCTGCATTCTGCCTAGTCCCAATCATAAGTGCCCAATGGGGGTACAATAGTGTCTTGATCAATTGGGATGTCCCACAATTGTCTTCATTCTTCTTTTTCATTTGTCTATCTTCATTGTCCTTCTTGGTGATCTTTCTCTCCTCTTAGCATTTGTTGAGCAACACCCATTCTTCTTTGTTCAAGTTGGTTTTTCCACGAGGAAAGAAGTGACCAGATTTTATATATGTTTTGTATTCCAACATGACACCTTCTTTAAGCAATATCATGAATTTGTATTTGGGGATCTTCATAGTTGCTAAAACCTGCAACATTATAGTTAGAAAAGTGAGATCATTGGTGAACTCAGTAAGGAGCCTTCTTATCGACTAAAAAAGCTTTTCATTCCTCCTCTTCCACAAAAACCCACAAAGCTTCATTTGTTAAAACAAGCCAAAATCTATTTAAGATACTATCAAAAGTTTCAACATATCCAACAAGAATTTCAATCCGAGAAAAACCATTGTTGTTATTCCAATTAACAATTATCCCAAACATCAATGACCAAAAGGCAATAACATATTTGCATCAAAAAAAGGTACTCAAAGGTTTGCAGTAGGTCACAATAGTCACAGGCTTTGGTAGACAAACCATACAAGTGCAACACATAATCCACTACAAGATTTTTAAGGATTAATAGCCATCTAAAACAAGTTTTCTTATGTTCAACAGGCTTGTGCCAAAGGTGGTTAAGAATATTAAGACGTTTAGAGTCCAACCAATCTAGTTTCCATACTTTGTTAAGTTAAGAATAGACATCTCGAGAGCCAACAAGCATGTTGTAAATGTAGACACATAAATTCGTCCATAATTGATCACACTTGACTTTATCCCTTTCCAGCCAATCAAATAAATATTAATTATTTATTTAATCATTCCTTTATCTTTACCCCTCACCCTTAATTACATAAATTTACGTTTATTTAATTAACCTTAATCTTATTCCATAAATCATCCTACTAAATCAATTAATTAATACCTACTTAATTACTTGATTTGAGCTAATTAACCCTCATTACCATTTTCACTATTATTTAATTCTATATGACCCTCAATTCTTTTCCACTCAATCCTAGCCCTTGAATCCATCTACATGGATCAAGATCTATAGTTGCCATCATTTGACAAGGGTGCCTACCCCCTCTTGCTCACACGTGTGAGCATGAAAGGTCACATCATAGCCACCCTACCTCTTACACATGTCACGTACATATCTCTTTCATGAGCTTCCTCATGTGTGTGAGCACACTTACCCTTACACCTCACTTCTCCTTGTGACACTTGTCACAAGGCTAAACCTCCAAATCTAAGGCCACACTCCTATTCAATCTAGGTAACCCTCCATTTGACATGAAATATTGGCCATTTATTTTTCTTGTGAAAAATCTATAAATTGAGGCATATTCTCTCATTTCCATAATCTCTTCATATGCTATCCATTTGATCACTCAATCACCTTCACAACACCGTCATGTTGCTGGATCAATGAGAAACCGCATCCAACCAATCAACATATCAACATACTTATCATTTTGAGGTTTGCTTGTGCTTGTTTGAATAGGCTAATTTTATCCATTTAACACCTTTGCATTCATTCATTTTGGTGAACCCGACGTGAATTGATCTTACTAACATGTGTATTTTTGAATTTTTTTGAGTCTAATCTTGCAAGTTAAATGCTTCTTTAAGGGATGACTAGGAGGTCGAATTTTTATAGTAATCCCAAATCATTGAAATAACCTCACAGTTGTGTTCAAGAGGGCCAGGAGACAAATTTTGACATATAATTCAATATATTTTTCTTAGTGTCTTTTTTTTTTGTAAAATATTTATTTGTCCCTAAAGACCCATACAAAATTATGTAGGAATTCCATACCTTTGTCTTAGGGTTTTGATAAACATGCTAAATGTGTAGGTGTATACACAATAGGTAGATACATAGCAAACAAATACATATTATCATGGAGGTATATGCATAAATCAATGCTAGAGGTAAATGTATAAATAGTGAGTATATGCCAATTTTTTTTATTCTATTTGTAGTTGATACATCTGTATGGTGTATATATGCAATTGGAAGGGTTTAATATTTTTATCACTGATTTTAATTTTGTGAGTTTTTACTCATTATTGTGAAACATATACACAAGGAAGCTTGTTGTTTTGTGAGTATGTACTTATAAATGTTTGAGCATATATAAGGATTTTTTTCCTCTGCAATATACATAAGATATCATAGTTCTTTTTGATTTATTATGAGTATATGTGTTCTATGCTTTCGTGGGTATAAGGGAGGGGAGACTATACGTGCACACCCTAACTTCGTAGGTTTGCATGGACCTCCAACTCAATTTTTTTTCCTGCCATGTAGACTAACGACCGGAGATATGAAAATAATCCTTTTTAATTTTTTAAAGTGTGTTTTCCACGTGTCTAACGTTGATTTGTCCAAGGTGTCAAGATTTTTCCATTTTGGTGCAATGATCAATACTTGTGCTAGTCCACCCCCACAATTTGTGTGGCATATCGTCTGAAATGGACATAGTGGCTGCATGGCATTCCATTGCATGACCACCCTTCTATCCAACTTGTGTGCATTAATCACATGCTACGACCCTACATTCTTCCTTGTAGTGGCATTAACTCTGTGTCCCTTCTTACTTCCACCATATTCCTTGCAATTATCAAGCACAAATGCATTCATTTCTCCCACATCCTCGTCCTTTGATCCATCTTTCATTCTATTCTCTCCTGCATCTTCTCAAGTATTTGTTTCATTACACACCAAAATGTGTTTTCCCCAGGTCTCTGCAAGTTAAGGTGATACACCAAAACATGCTCACTTCAGATGTCAGTCTCCCTTCCACTTTGGTGATGACTACACCCTTGTTCTTTGATGATTGTAATGCCTTGGTTCTTCAACATATCATCAATAAGGTAGATGCTACACCCAGTTTCTTTGTATTTGTGTTTACCTCTCCATTTATCATTCCATTTGTTAATAGCTACACTTACTTCCATATTTCATGCACTTGTTCTTGCAATTATGGATGCTAGGAGTTGAAGGACGCCCCACACACGTAAATGGAGTTGAATTATTTGACCTAGGTGCTCGGATTATTCCTCACTAAGGCGTCCCATTTTTGTTTTGTTGTTTTTAAAATTTGAATTGTTTTCCATAATTTGTAACTATGATGTTCTCTAAATTTGTGGGTGCTCATCTATAAATTTGTTGGTGCTTGTTTTCTAAAGTTGTTCTGCATTGGGTGTTTATGAACACTCAAATTTGTGTTCATAAACACACAAATTTGTTAAGAGAAATGTAGTCTCATGTTCAAGCATCACTAGATATGTGTAATGATTTTTTTTTAAATATTTCATTTCGTATGGAAATGGTATTTTGAAGCATCACTGTTAATATTTGTTATATAATTCATTTTTAATATTCTGTCATTTGTTTTATCATGCTAATATAAGGGTTTTTATGTTATGGTTTTTTTAGGGTTTATAACATCACTACTTAACCCTTTTTTTTAGTGATGTCATAAACCCCTAAAAAATCAGTGATGTTGTTAACCCTTAAAAAACTATAAGGGTTTATGTATTACTAATGCATATGTTAAGTAGAGAATTGTTAATTTTTAGGTTAGTTAAGTGCTCATGTTTATTATCTTTATATATTTTTTCAAGGGTTTATGACATCATTGTTAAACCCCTTTTTGTAACACTGACATCATCAACCCTTAAAAAACTAATGGTAGAATTTGCTAATAGAATTATGACATCATTATTAATAGGGTTTTTATGTTATATTTTTTAAGGGTTTATGACATCATTGTTAATAGAAATTGTTTGTAAAGTTTTCAATTTTTTTGTACAATCTTGTCAATTACGACATCTATGTTTTGTTCGATCTTATTATTTCATTTACAAGTATTATGATGGTGGGTATGATGATGGAATTGGAAAAAACTGTAGAACCTACTAAGTTACCACAAATCACTCTAGAAATTCTACAGGACCATAATCACTAATGAAACAACTAGAAAAATGCATACTTTAAAACAAATTGTAAATTTACACCTTTAAGTTGCAAGTTCCTTTTTCTTATTTCATCACGTCCTATCACTTGAGATCTTGTTTTTGATAATATTATCATAAATGCACTTTTTGTTTCAAGATGACTACAAGGAGAATGGACTTGTAGTTGGTTATGTGCAAAGTGAATGATTCTACTATGCAAAACTAAAATGATAATGAGATGAAAGCTAATGAAGTGAAGCTATTGAAATGATAATATAAAGATAATGATATGCAACTAAGATGGCATGATAAAGATAAAATGCAACAATGGAGGTAAATGTGTTATGCTAATAAAAGCTTAAAGCCAAAGACACACTCTTTGCTATAATTATGATCTCAAAATACAAGTATAGTAGACACACTAAAATCTTGACTATTAGCCAAAATGAGGGTATGAGTTCTCCTTTTATAGATCTAAAATCCATGGCTTTGACCCTTAGTGGCAAAGATCAATGGATAGGATTTGGTCTTCAGACAATGGATGACTAGGATTGAATTGGTTATATTTTGAGAAAAAGGGAAAGAGAATGTTCCTCCTACATTGACAAGGTGGAGGAAAAGCTGGGAGGAGAGGCCACATGTCATAATGCTCTCCATGACCATGAGAAGGAAGAGGAGGAAACATTCCAAGTTATTGAAATGTGAGAGAAAAGATAAGCCTCATAAGACATGTGTCTCATGAGTTACCTTTGACCATGGTGAGGTGGACAAAACAAAATCTTAAGAATAGGGAAGATGGAGAATGAATAGGAGATAGGGTGGCACATAAGTCTCCCACTTCCTTTTGACTAGGGAAGAATGTTGAAGATAATTGTCTAATTAAATATTAAAAATATTTAATTTTGTTAGCTACATGAGGATAAGGTGGCTGGAGGTGGCAGATGAGGTGTAAGGTTAGCATGGAAGAATGACGTGGAGGGTGAATTAGAGGGGAATTAAATAATTTAGAATTATTTAATTATTGAAGACTTTAGAAGATTTAAGACTTATGATGTTAGAATTTTAATTAAATAAATTAATATTTATTTAATCATTAGAAGAATAGGATGACATGAATCCCATAAATTATTATATAAATAAATAAATAATTTATTGATAGAAGAATAGACATTAATTAGATAATTAATATTTAATCAATTTATCTCAAGCCATTTTGAAATGTATACAGTAGGCTTTGGTGATTTTGTTAGCCTAATTTGTCTCTTACTTTTATTGTTCTATAAAATATATGTGTGTCACATTTAGCTAGTTTTGTCTTTCAAGCTATTATAGCCCAAATAGTTATCTATCTTCATTGCATCACATTGCCATCCATCAATCCAACTTGTTATATGTCTTGATTTCTATAAGTGGTCTTTGTGGCCTCTTGGCATTCCATCGTCTTGCCACACTATAATCCAACTTGCTATTTATCGCCCTCCATCACCCTACACTGCATGTCCCTTAGCCTTACTTCCACTGCAATGTGCACAAATCTTGAGAATTTCTTCATTCTTAGTTTGTTCCATTTCATAGTTCCTTGAATTCTACCATACTAAATTTCTAAGCCAGATATACCTTGTTGAGATCTTAATATATATATTTAGATATGTATATATGTCAACACACACACACACACACACACACACACACACACACACACACACACACACACACACACACACACACACACACACGCGCGCGCGCGCGCGCGCGCACGCACACACACACACACACACGCACGCGCACACACACACACACACATATTGTAGACACCTAAAATTGTCCAGTCTAATTAAATAAATATTTTATTTATTTAATTACTTTAGCCTAACTCTTCTATTAATTGAATAAATCTTTATTTATTTAATTAATTCATTTATCCTCTTCTAGCCTTATTTCTCATTTTAATAAATACATTTATTTATTTAAATTATCCTTTTCCTAAATAAAATAAATACTTTTATTTATTTAATTGATCCCACTTCTTCTATTAATTAAATGAATCTTTATTTATTTAATTAATTCATTAACCTTTTCTACCTATGACACATGCCATTCATCTCTTAATTCCTACACTACCTACCCTTTCATTATTTTATTATTTTGTCTACATACCCTCTAATCATAGCCGACCATTTATCTTTTACACCTCTCAATCTTATCCCTCCATTTCTTATAGTATCTTCTATATAAGGAGATTCTTTCTTCATTATCAACCCTGACTACTTGATCAATTGACTACACTACGCTTTTGAACTTTCATATGCGATCCTACTTGCAACCACATTTCCGTTCTTTGTTGAGCTCTTGTGCACATATAAAATCTGAGAGCAAATATATCAAGCAAGATCAATGGAGATAGGAAGAATGGAGATCCAAACCCTATTGGACATGTGATGGTATAATCTTTGTGATTTCATTTGATTTGTATTGTCTTAGGTAATCTTCATATGTTATGGTGGATCTTTGTTGTTGTTAGGCTAGGGTTTTTGTGGTTGAATTCATTTAGTCTTTCAACATTATTGTTGTTTCCATTTTCACCACACACACACACACACACACACACACACACACACACACACACATATATATACATGTACACACACACACACACACATTTATAGATATACATATATATACATATCTATATACATATATACATATATACATATACATATATATACATACATATGTATTTATATATGTATATGCGCGCGCACACACACACACACACACACACACACACACACACACATTTCCTTCTCAAATTTCTAAACCCTCACTATTTTACATCCTTAATGTTTTAAGGTCTTAGTTTGTTAAATCCTTTTTTATTGTTTTACATCCTTATTGTTATACATCTTAGTTTTGTAAACCCTTTTTTTACTATTTTACAGTATTAAAGAAATATTTTTTCTATTGTTTGTGTGATGTTCATTTCCATACACACACACACACACACACACATATATATATATATATACCGACATACATACATACATACATACATACATACATACATACATACATACATATGTATGTATATATATATATATATATATATATATATGTATGTATGTATATATATATGCATACATATATATGTGTATGTATGTATGTACACACACACACACATATGTATATGTATGCATGTATATGTATGCATGTATATGTATGCATGTATGTATGTATATATATGTATGTATATATATATATATGTATACATACATACATATACATATATGTACATGTATATACATATATATGTACATGTACATATACATGTGCGTATACGTATATGTATATGTACATATATATGTACATATATGTGTGTGTGTGTGTGTGTGTACATATATATATATGTACATATATATATGTATATATATACACATATATATGTATATATATACACATATATATTTGTATATGTACATATATATACATATGCACGTATGTATACACATGTATATATATGAGACCTAAAATATTCATATTGACCCACTCCAGGCGAAAGAGGGAACCAAAACATATTACAATACATCCTTTCATGATTGATACAATTTTCTGCACACTCTAACACATTCTTTAAAGCTGTTACCAAAATGTAACATGTAGAAATAACAATCAGTTGACCACATAACCTCTTCTGGTGCAAAATACTCAATATAGATCTCCACACACCATGTTGAGACCAAAATAACATCTCAACACATCTTCCAACACATATGTAGACCAAAAGAATATGATCCACTAAATTGCAACACAATCAACAACATATTCGGAGGGCACAAAAAGATTTCTAGACCATCTCGAATAGAAGATGACCCAACCAACACCAAATATATTAACTGCAACTCAAAAGATAATTTCACAACAGTCAAGAGCATATCTGGACTGACGTCCATCAGGATAACCAGGTTTGACATCAATGACAATCGTACAAGCTCATGCTTCCAACAATGTCCAAGACTGAGGTCCAACCTCCTACATCTTATAAAGGTCAAAGAGAAAAGCACCCAATATTCTTTATATCTCAACCTAGTGAGGTTTCTTCCATTCTTCCTTCTACAAAGGAAGAAAAGAAGCCTATGTTTAGGGATCTCCAATCTTCATCCATGAAATATTTGAGTCATAAAAAGAAACATTTTAGTGTGATAGAACAACAATTAAAACATTGTGCCAAGGTTTGTGAGCTTTCTTCCCAAAGTGTTTTCTCCCCTAAGCTGTCAAATATCGACTTGGTCATATTTTCCCAACCTTCACTTAATCTTAAGGAGGAGATTTAGCTTAATCATCTTCGTAAAAAAATGAAATGATCTATGTAAAATGATTTGTCTTCATCATCTCCTTCGTGCATGAGATCTCGTATTGTGATTAATTTGGATGATGATGTTGATAAAAATGTTATTAACAATCATGATGATATGTATGAAGTTGTTGATATTAATGATGAGCTATCTTAAATATTTTCAAAATCTTTAATACTAGCTCTTAGTGACATATATAGTGATTGATCATTAGAACATGGTCCTTGTTTGGCACTACTAATAGATCCATATACCGCACTTGTAGTGACTCCTCTTGCATCTTGTCCACCATATCTAAATGATATTAAGCAAGATTCACAAGTGGATTATTTACTAGATTAGCTTCACTCGTGGTAGATTATTTTGTGTGTTTGACTGTATTCCCTTAAATGTGACGATTGGCATATCTTTGTGTTATATTAAGCTCTCTTTGGATGACCCTTGTCGCTCCATTGGTGCAAGCCAACAAAAGAATCGACCCTATTGTGACATTCCTCTATTTGTATCTCACTTCTTCTGTATGTTGTATACATGTTGTGTCATAAATGTGATATTATTATATATGTTCTTTGTGTTGTCTACTTGGAGACAATGCAAAGCTTTGAGATCTCTCTTTTTTGGTTTCTCCCATGTTGACCCAGAAAGACATGTTTTTCATCTTATGTTCTCTTCTTCCATCATGCTCATAGTTTCCCTATCTTTGGGGGATTAGTTCAATTCATTACAATAATACTTGATATACATGATTTATCTGATGTGAATATTAACCCAAGATACTGGATCCCTTATGTGCTCTCTTTTATATATTGTAAACAATTGAATTTGATTTAGCTATATTTGGAGGGCATTTCATTGTTGTGATGTACTTGTCTTTTGGATGCATGTATGCTACCTTAGAGAAATTGCTCCTGGTAAGGCATACACAATCACTTTAAGGTGGGGGGAACACTCCAATATTTATTACACTTTTGTGCATACACCACTAAGGTTTGGTTTGTACACATTGATATCACACCATGATAAGTTGGTGCACACAATTGCATGCATTTCGTAGTTGGATTTTTATTTGGATTACATTGCAAGTTGAGGCTTTGTTTTGTGATTGGTGTGTTTGGTGTACATTGTAGTACCCATTTGTAGTCAAATTTTTTGTCAAATTATTTAATAAATTGATTTTTTTAATTTGTAATCTATCTTTGTGCTAACATGACTCATAGTAAGTAGCTCTTTCTAGCCCAATAATTCTCTCTCTCTCTCTCTCTCTCTCTCTCTCTCTCTCATATGGTTCATAGTAAGCAAGTCCTTTACTTAGAAACCATATTGCTTCACTTCATGTGTCGCTGCTTTATATTAATGTTTTAGATAGATGAGACCTTAAATCCTTGGGGGCTTTGTGTTTCTTGTCTATTTAATACCTTTGTGAAAGTATTTTGATGTTATTATGTACTTTACAAAGAGTATGAGAGTAAGTTCATACTCTTGCTAAAGTTGGGGCTAAATGTAGTGTTGTAAATTATATTCTTATACAATTTCATACTCACTTGGAACAAACTTTAGTGTTTGTGCCTTTTATGCCTTGATTATGCCTAATTTTGCTCAAACCAATGTCAAATCTATGATCTCTGATCTCTATTTTGACTTCATGATCTTGTACTAGCCTAAATGAATTAGACTACGACACATAGTACCCTAGTCCTCTTGGACTAGGGCACTAGGTCCTGTAGTCCAAGCCAAAAGGGCTTAAATTTGAAGCCTTCAATGGTCAGAATAAGTTGAGTGGGAAATGATTTATAATGTCGCCCTTATTTTTAATTTTCAAAACATTTCAAGATGATAGATATAAAAGAAAGTATTATCCCCTGTTTTGAAAGATATCTTAATTTCAATTCCTCAAGAGCAATTCAATTCCAATTGAGCAAGCAATCAAGCATCAATAATGCAATGAAGGAGAGGTCAACTATTTATATTTTCAAGCATTCAGGATGACATCCATGATCAATTTTATGTGAAGACATACATTAGTCCTACATAGGAACATCACCCTTTTTATGAAAATTTAAAGGCAAGGGCGTTGAACACACCAAATAACTAAGAGGGAGAGGGTGGTGAATTAGTCCAGACCTTAAAATAATTTATCTTTAAGCCCTTAAACCTCAAACAACAACTATTTTATCTATGCAATAATGAAACTTGAAACAACAAAACACATACACAGGGGAACACTAGATTTACATGAAAGACCCTAAGCATTAAAAAACCACAGTGAGAGTCACACTCATGATATGAATAATTGATTACATTGTTTTAGGATCAAGGCCAAGGTACCTCACTAATCCTAATTTTGACTTGCACAATTAAGGTGCACAACCTTAGGGAGACATAAAATGGTCTTTGTTTACTAAGATGCACAATCCCAAGGCAAGGTACAAATAAACTTGCATTACTAAAGCTCACCACTGCAGGACAAGATACAAACCTACACAAGTTGCCAAAAGGACACATTATCTTCCGATAGGCATAGGGAAATGATAAAATATACATTGATCATGAAACTATCCTTGAACCACTATGCCACTTGAGAACAATATCATGGCAAACATAACTTACACATTCACTACCTCAAGATTTTATCACACTGAAATATATGATCATGAAAGCTCATCACAATATGAAATTCACACTTCTATTTCCGCCCAGATGTTTGCACATCATTCACAATCAATTCACACCAATCCATATCACAGTTCACACATTCACATATCTTTGTATACTACCTTATTCATTGAAACCCTCAACTCGGTTGACCACAAATAGAATATACATAAACTACACAAAGTATGCCACAAATAGAAACTACACCAAAAGTGATCCAATCCAAGAGATAAAGGGGACTCAAATATATCACAATAATTCTTCCTAATTCAATTCCGATAAACCACACACACTAACTGGTGTAGGAGCACCTTCACAATTTTGGCTTGTTTGATCTTGATGGGATCAAGAATTGAATAAAGGACTATTGGAAGAGTCCAATTGTGTGTTTTAGGTTTCATTATAGTTTAAGTTTATCTTAGAGTTGCTTAGATAGTTTTTCTCAAGTTTTCTTTCCAGTTTTGGCCCATAGTGCCTTGTAAGCCAAAAATGGCATTATAGTGCAAATATACTCAAAACCTTGTAAAAAGCCTAGAAAGGAATTAGAGTAGGTGTATTTATTGATTTTAAACCATCTCAAATGATTAGGTGGAAGATATTTGTCTTATAGGTAAAAAATGCACTAAGAGTAAAAAATTGCCAATGTTGTCAAGCAATATTTTGACAAAAAGTGAGAAAAGTTGTAAAATCACTCCACAAGGTAGTTATGGACGCCATAAGGGTTGAAATGGTTTGAGTGTGCCTATATAAGGACACTTCAAACATTGTAAATAGGTTGGCTTTGTATTAGCAAGAGGAAATTAATAAAATATGACTGTTTTTCATGCTTTTTAAGCTTAATTTGCTGTAACAATTCGTACAGAGCAATATTTCCATAATTTTATTTCATGGGAGTTTGTGTCATGGTTGTATGAAGGTTTTTAATTCTTTGTGTTAGGGTTTTTAATGTGTTTTGGTTTATCAAAAAAAATCTTTTAGTTTTTGCCAGTTCGCTGCCCTGAACTGGGGTTTTGAAGAAAATGGGTTGAAACACTTGGTCTCCATGGGTAACCAAGCAAAAATGAACCTTGGAGACCAAGTTTGACCTTTGTACATATTGTATTTTAATTTTATGCTGTCCGTTATGATGGAAAAGGTGAATTTGAGTGAATACTAGGCAAGTATGGTTAATTGGCTAGTAGCATGAACAAAACTCAAGATTTGCACCCAAAAGTGATTCGGAGTAACAAATGAATGAGGCATAGGTTTGGGCATGTGACCAAGGTTGTTAAACATCATTTTTATGTGTTATAATATCTTTTTTCATTTAATCATTCTCTTGTTGTAAGCAAAATAGTGAGTTCACTGTTTTTTGGAATTTGTGTTTGTAAAAATGCTCATGGAGTGCTTCAAAGCATGATCCAAGCCTTGTAACTATAAAGGCTATGTAATAGGAGAGTTAAACAATTTTTTAAAGACCTCATGGAAGTATACTTTCCAGTTCATACTCCTTGTCTTGCAGGGCCAAAGAGATAGCAGTAGATTGACTGGTAAAGGGACAGTTTTGACTGTGACAGTGACAAATTGACTGATTTTGCAATTGTTGGTCAAGTGTTTGGTAAAATGCTTGTATTGAAAGGGAAGGGGAAGCTATAAATTTATATGGAAGAGGTCTCCAAGAATTATGGGAGGATGAAACGAGTTTGATGGAGTGAATCCATGGTGGAAGCACCCAAACCCTCTTGAAAACCCTTGTTTTGAGGCTACAAAATAGGATAGTCATAAATCGACCTTCCCAAGACCTCTCTTGGCACTAATTCATGATTTTGGCCAAAAGGGTACTAAAAAATATTCGCCTTTTTCAAATATTCCAAGTTGGGAGTGAGTAATGAGCAAAATAGTGTTTCAGGAGCGCTAAAAAGGGTTTATTCCTTGTAGCCCTGTTTTGCAAAAAGTGTGAACCCGATTTGTGCAAGGTTGTTTGGTATTGAAGAACCTTTGGAATTCATTTTAAAACACTCAAGAAAGTCTCCTAACACCTTAGTATGAGCAGTGGTATTATATTTGGGGTTTAGACCTATAGTAAGGGTTTGAGTAAGCCATGAGCAAGTGAGCTTGAACTAGGTCTTTGAGAACAAAACCAAAAGCAATTTTTTAACTCCTTGTGTAAACCTTTTGAAGAAGTATTTTAACAAGAAGATTATAATTATCTTTAATTGGTCCTCTTGTGGGCCTCTCCCTATCAAATTTATCAGAGCCAGTGAAAGGTCTGAGATACAAGGGTGAAGATGCAGTTAACAAAATTTGAGAAAGAGATAGTAGGTGCTTACAAGAAGTGAAAAGAACTAATGTTTGGTGGATAGAAGAAAAGAGAGGAAGAAGAGTTGAGGAAACAAGAAGTCGAAAGAACGAAGAGAGAAGAAGAAGAAAAGAAACAAGATGAGTTGAGAAGTTTAAGAAGGGCTTTAGAAGCAAATGAAGCAAGATTGAGGGAGCTTAAAGAGGAACTAGAGAAAAAGAGAAAGGAAGATGTTGAAGAAGCAAATGGTGCAGCAGTACACAATGGAAGTTTAGTGAAAGAAGTGACCCCAAGTACCATAGAAGGTGAAGTTGAAGAGGTAGACAGTCCATTCAGTGACTTTGGGCAGTAGATGCATGCTGAAGTGAAGAGTGAGCAACAAAGAGTTGAAGAGGAACCTTATATGGAAAAGGTTCTTGAGGATGAGCAAGGGTTAGAGACCAATGTGGCTGAAGAACATGGTCTTTATCTTGATGATGGAGTTATTGAACAGATTAGACATGAAGAAGACATGGTACAAGGGTCACGTGCACTTGAGAAGCCTATTGATAAGCAGGATACATAGATAGTTGTTACTGATCATTATGTTACTACAGAGGTCTACATGCATGAATACTATCAGATTGGTTTTAGTCTTTATGAAGGTGTCATGACCTTTATGGGAACAATGCTCTATCCTGGGTTCCTGAAGCATGACACCAAGCACCTATATTGGTCTCCACAAATGAGCACTTCTCCTCACTTTGAGATGAAGTTCATTGAGATTTCTCATATCTATTCATGGAGTTGTTCTTGGATTGAGAGTTTTCTAGAATGGTAGTTGATGGTATCATCTACACATTATGAGCAGCCACAACTATTGTGGATGTTGATTTTTAAAGCAAGGCCTAGAGTGAAGAAGAAGGAAGGAGCTTTTCATTTGGCCATGCATGATGAAGCCAAAGAAAAGTATATGCCAAAGGTCAAGATGAAGCCTATATGATTTGCAGGTATCATTTGTTTTGCAGGTATCATTTCCAAGAGGACTTGGAACTTTTTCAATTTTGGGGAGTATGGTGCAGGAGCACCTTTACAATTTTGGCTTGTTTGATCCTAATGGGATCAAGAATTGAATAAAGGAATATTGTAAGAGTCCAATTGTGTGTTTTAGGTTTAATTATAGTTTAAGTTTATCTTAGAGTTGGTTAGATAGTTTTTCTCAAGTTTTCTTTCCAGTTTTGGCCCATAGTGCCTTGTAAGCCAAAAATGGCATTATAGTGCAAATATGCTCAAAACCTTGTAACAAGCCTAGAAAGGAATTGGAGTAGGTTTATTTATTGATTTTAAACCATCTCAAATGATTAGGTGGAAGATATTTGTCTTATAGGTTAAAAATGCACCAAGAGTCAAAAATTGCCAATGTTGTCAAGCAATATTTTGACAAAAAGTGAGAAAAGTTATAAAATCACTCCACAAGGTAGTTATGGATGCCATAAGGGTTGAAATGGTTTGAGTGTGCCTATATAAGGACACTTCAAACATTTTAAATAGGTTGGCTTTGTATTAGCAAGAGGAAATTAATAAAATATGACTGTTTTTCATGCTTTTTAAGCTTAATCTGCTGTAACAGTCCGTATAGAGCAATATTTCCATACTGTTCTTTCATGGGAGTTTGTGTCATGGTTGTATGAAGGTTTTTCATTCTTTGTGTTAGGGTTTTTAATGTGTTTTGGTTTATCAAAAAAAATCTTTTAGTTTTTGCCAGTTCGCTGCCCTGAACTGGGGTTTTGAAGAAAAATGCGTTGAAACACTTGGTCTCCATGGGTAACCAAGCAAAAATGAACCTTGGAGACCAAGTTGGAAATTTGTACATATTGTATTTTAATTTTTTTCTGTCTGTTGTGATGGAAAAGGTGAATTTGAGTGAATACTAGGCAAGTATGGTTATTTGGCTAGTAGCATGAACAAAACTCAAGATTTGCACCCAAAAGTGATTTGGAGTGAACAAATGAATGAGGCAGAGGTCTAGGCATGTGACCAAGGTTGTTAAAAATAATTTTGATGTGTTATAATATCTTGTTTCATTCAATCATTCTCTTGTTGTAAGCAAAACAGTGAGTTCACTGTTTTTTGGAATTTGTGTTTGTAAAAATGCTCATGGAGTGCTTCAAAGCATGATCCAAGCTTTGTAACTATAAAGGATATGTAATAGGAGAGTTCAAAATTTTTTTAAATAACTCATGGAATTATACTTTCTAGTTCATACTCCTTGTCTTGCAGGGCCAAAGAGATAGCAGCAGATTGACTGGTAAAGGGACAGTTTTGACTGTGACAGTGACAAATTGACTGATTTTGCAATTGTTGGCCAAGTGTTTGGTAAAATGCTTGTATGGAAAGGGAAGGGGAAGCTATAAATTTCTATGGCAGAGGTATCCAAGTAGTATGGGAAGATGAAACAAGTTTGATGGAGTGAATCCATGGTGGAAGCACCCAAACCCTCTTGAAAACCCTTGTTTTGAGGCTACAAAATAGGATAGTCATAAATTGACCTTCCCAAGACCTCTCTTGGAACTAATTCATTATTTTGGCCAAAAGGGTACTAAAAAATATTCACCTTTTTCAAAGATTCCAAGTTGGGAGTGAGTAATGAGCAAAATAGTGTTTCAGGAGGGCTAAAAAGGGCTTATTCCTTGTAGCCCTGTTTTGCAAAAAGTGTGAACCTGATTTGTGCAAGGTTGATTGGTATTTAAGAACCTTTGGAATCCATTTTAAAACACTCAAGAAAGTCTCCTAACACCTTATTATGAGCAGTGGTACTATATTTAGGGTTTAGACCTATAGTAAGGGTTTGAGTAAGCCATGAGCAAGTGAGCTTGAACTAGGTCTTTGAGAACAAAACCAAAAGAAGTTTTTAACTCCTTGTGTAAACCTTTTGAAGAAGTATTTTAACAAGAAGATTATACTTAGCTTTAATTGGTCCTCCTGTGGGCCTCTCCCTATCACTAACATATCCCCCAAAGTCGAAATCATAATGTGTAGATAAACAATAGAGCACATTAACTAGTCAACCCAAAAAAATCAACCAATGCAAATTACTTAATGTGGATCTTCACATGCCATGTTAAGACCCATAAACACATCTTAATTCTACCTGCAATGCATATCTATACCAAAAGAGTATGATCCAAATAAGATATATCAACTAAGTTGGCCAAAGACCCACACAACTAACCACACCAAACAAAAAAACAAAATAACTTCACTTTTCAAGAAGACCAACACATAAAATATGAATTGGAACACTACAAAAACTATATAAACATTTACTCCAAGCCATAACTCTTCGAACATCATAGCGGAGCAATGCAAAGTATTCTCCAAACCAAAACTAACAGATAGCTTCACTGTTAGAAAACTACAACCACCAAATTTATCATCTAAGTAATGGAGGACCTGAAAACATGAAAGTGCAACATCCACAGAACATAGACATTATATCCAAAACCACAAGCCATCACCTTCAAAAACCATAGGAAAAAAGAGCATCCTCCATAAAGATATTAAACACTCTTACATATTTTAACTTCCACTACTTGTCATATTCCAAAAACACCTCATAATTAATGTCATATCTAAATAACATAACAACATATGAACACTAATTTTCAGACCACATACCACAACTGCACAACTAAACCACCACAACTTCTTCACTTTCATCACCACTACACAAGCACAAACTCATGACACCAATAAAAACACAAAAAAAGATTGACATTAATGACAACACAACCATATTTAAAAAAATCTCTCCCTTTTTCATTGATGGCAACACTTGTGCCAAGAAACTGAAACTTCCCCATCTTTGACATCAGAGACAAAGGGTGCAACACTATTAACTTTATCTCTATAACTCTTTCTTCCTCTTATGGGTATAACTTTGATATCAACAACACTTCCTTTGATAGGGCTATCTCTCTTTTGCAACCATTTTCTTGCAACTAGGAAATCCCAACCTTCATTTCTCCCCCTGAGAGAAGTCACTGCATCAATTTAGGAGACAAAGGATAAACCTTGATTTTGCCTAGAATGATGCACCACTTCTATGCATCTAGTTTGAAGGAGGGGAAATAACCCCTAACTTCTGCTAGAGATACTCAAAGGTATCTTTTGATAGTTCCTTGGTGAAAATATCTATAGTCCCATCCTGTGTAGGTACATATTCCAATCTAACTTCCTTCTCTACAACCTTCTCTCTTAAGAAATGATACCAAATAGAAATATGTTTAGTCCTTAAATTCGTCATGATTCATTGAAAGTTTAATTGCACTTGTATCATCACACATAATAGGAATTTCCTCATCATAAATTATCTTGATATATTTAAGAGTTTTCTTCATCCATATGACTTGAGTGCAAGAAGATGTTGTTGCAATATATTTTGCTTTTTCTATAGATAATGATGTTGAATCCTGCTTCTTGCTGAACCAAGAGGCCAATCCATCTCCCAAGAAAAATGCACCACCACTTGTACTTCTTTTGTCATTAGCACATCCAACCCAATCAACATAGTGTAATATTTCAAAGAGAAATAATCATCCTTCTTACACCATAAACCAAAATCTGGAATCCCTTCCAGGTATTTGAATATCCTTTTCATTTCTTGATCACGATATTGCTTTGGATTAGCTTGATATCTAGCAACCAAATAGATCACATGCATAATATCCAATCTTGAGGTAGTCAAATAAAATGATCTACCAATCATAGATCTATTTTATTTTTTATCAACTTCTAGAGATCCATCATCTGACAACCAATAACCATAGGGATTCCAACTGGTTTACAATTTTCTATACAAATTTTCTTTAACATCTCCTTGATATACTTAGCTTGATAAATGAAAATACCATCATCTAAGTGTGTTACTTGAAGACCGAGGAGGAATAATATTTGACCAATCAGTAACATCTCAAATTATTTTTTGCATCTCTTTTGCAAACTTCTTGCAAAGATCTTCATCTCCACCAAAACTAATATCAACATATACAACAACTATCAATAGTTTCCCATTCTCAACTTTTAAATAGAGGTTACTTTTTGTTGTACCTTTCTTAAAGTTCTATTACAACAAGTATTTTTCCAACCTTGTATACCACGCTTTGAGAGATTTCTTGAATCCATAAAGTGTGTTCTTGAGTCTATAGACCATATCTGAATCTTTTGAAAATTGAAACCTATCCAGTTATTCAATATACACATCCTCTTCAAGTTATCCATTCAAGAATGTTGACTTCACATCCATATAGTATACCTTAAAGTTCTTGTAAGTAGAAAATGCAAGAAACATTCTTATAGATTCTATCCTAGCTATAAGAGAAAATGATCCCTCAAAATCTATACATCCTCTTCCAGTTCAATATACACATCCAAATCTTTTGAAAATTGAAACTCATCTGGTTGTTCAATATACACATGTTCTTCAAGTTCTCCATTCAAGAATGTTGACTTGACATCCATCTAATATACCTAAAAGTTCTTGTAAGCGATAAATGCAAGAAACATCCATATATCTTCCATCCTAGCTACAGGAGAAAATGTCTCCTCAAAATCTAGAATTATCATCAATAAGTATCATAAAACACCTTTCACCATTTAGTCCTATTGTCCTTGTAGATTGGTATGAATCAACTCTCAAGGTCTTGTGGTAAAATATTCCTTGTTCTTGAATCCGTTCCTTGTTTGTTTTCCCATTCGACATTCCTTGTGCATTGTATTGGTAGGTTTGATAATCTTTGACAAATCTCTGACAACATGAGTAGAACCGATCTTCATTGTGTTGTCAAAGTTAATATGTCCCATTCTTTTGTCCCATAAGAAACATTCACTACTCTGTGCCAACAAACAACTACTTTGTTTTCTTTTACATAATAGACATTACCATTTTTTCTTATACCTTCTGCTACTAACCTTTCAAAACCTCCTTTACTGATCTCACATTTCGATCCATGAAATATGAGTTTGTAGCCTTTACTGCACATTTGACGCACACTCAAAAGATTGTGTCTCAAACCTTTAATATAACAAACATCATTTCTCTTATGCTTACCATCAATGGATATGGTCCCTTTACCACAGATAGCTGCAACCTCCTCATTAGCAAACTTCACCGATCAACCATCATATTTTTAAAAGTCTATGAACTTCCTTTTGTAACCTATCATATGATTTGAACATCCATAATCAATTATCCAAGATTTAGGTTCAACTTTTTCATGCAATGCAGTCTTCACAGTCATTGATATTTCATTGTTACTCTCATTATGCGGAGCACTAGACCTTTCACTATCTTTTTCTTCTATGGTAAAAAATAATGATTCATCATTTGAGTCATCACAATCTTCTTCTTTAGAGGAATAGGTCTCTATCGAACAAAAAAAAGGTTTTAGGCTTAACTCAACCATCTATTATCTTGTTTCTACCACCTCTCCTATAATTATCCTTTCTATTGTTATCATCATTTGATCTCTTATAGTTATCTTCCTTGAAAGAACATCTAGTAGCATAATGACCGATTCTTCCATAATTGAAACATTTGAAGGGCAACTTACCTTTGTATTTTCTAGATCTTTTCTTTAGTCTATGTTGATCCTCGAATTCACACTCTTGGAGATAGCCTAATGGGAAGTTTAGTGAATGGGGGAATTAATGTGCTTCACTAAATAACCCCTAGGATTTTAGAAGGCAACTCCTCATTTACTGCTAGAGAGAAGAGGGGAAGAAAGAGAAAGTTACAAAAAAAATAGATTGAAAGCAGAATGCCAAAAGATTTGAAAGATTTTTTTAAAATGAATTAGGATGAAGAAAAAATTTAATTCCTTAACTGGGGCACATAATACCACTATCTCTTCATTGATAGAAAGAGAATAAAACATATAAGGTCAACCTGACACATAATATAATATTTAGATCTTCCTATGAGATACATCTATTAAGGTTGAATAGAAATACATATTTCTTCATTACTTTCAGATATCACCCATTCAGATCCACTTGATTTATAGAGTGATTTCAAATCATAACAATATAGGCCAATGAAAGAGAGTGACCACACATGATTCACAACCCATATCTCAAAATGAAATTGTAAAAGCTAAAATCATAGACAATGTAAAATACTCACTTGTACATAGAATTTCAAACATCCACTTTAGATATTTTAACAAACAAAAAAGGCAATTTAGGCACAGTTTGATATGTCTTTCTCATTCTTTCTTTAATTAAAATGAAAGTCTGAGTATCATAAAAAATGTCTTTAAAAAGCATTAAATTCTTGTAGCTAACTCCTAATCTTTAGAATATGAATCCCCTTTCATTAAAACATTAAAACAATTTATAGAAGCCCAAGTCCCAAATCCCAAAACTTCCTGAAAAACATAAAGATTCCCATACAATAACATGTGGAAAGATCCTCCTAATTACAACTTTAACCATCTTCATTAATGTTCTCTTCTTATCATGAGTAGCTTGTCATGCATTTGATTAAACACTAGCTACATCTCCAGATTGGAGAGAGTAAACACCAAATTGATTGGAGAGATTGGAGATGTTTCTGGGAGAGATGAGTTATGATTCTAAGATTGTGTTTGTCATTGATGAATGTTGCCATCAATGAAAAAGGGGGAGATTGATGCAAACATGAATTTGATGGCGTGTCAATATGGTTGTCATTGATGTCAACATACTGATTCTATGTTTCATTGATTGGTTTGTGCTCTGCATTTTTGATATGTTGTAGTTGTAGTCATGAAGCTTTGGTATGTTGTTTGAAGTTTCTTTGGGATGTCATTTTTATGATTTGGTGCTCTGGAAGTATGCTCAGTGATGATGGTATTTGACAATTTGCAAAGCTCCGCATTTCTCTGTATTTTTGGTTTTGATGATAATATTTTGGATTTATGCTATACATGTCTTTATCTTTGTTATTCTAATTTGGAATGTGTTGATGTCCTCTCAAGTCATGGTTGTCGATATGTTAATTTTGAGTCCGGTTGACCTTGAATGTTCTATTTTTGCTCCATTGATTGTAGCGTATGGATAACGTGTTGTTTTGATTGATGTAATGCATTGTGGTGCGGTCCACTTCTCATTCCTTTCCACTACAAGAATGCTTAGCATAGACCTATTTTGAATTGTGTTTCGGTGATTTTTTTTTTGGCCAACTTGGGAGAATTATTATTCAAGAGATCAATATAAATAAAGCATGATCATAATAAAGAAAATATAGAAGCAAGTGGATTAAAAAGGAAGATCTATTTTCTACGAATGTGTGCGAGGTTATGTGAAGTTGTGGTTGAGAAGTGTGATGTAGAGGCCTACCCAAAATCCTAATGACAAGCCCAAACAAGGTTAGGCTAGTGACCCCCTAACTACACACAAGGGTCCTACAAGGAAGGACTCTCAACCTTGGATGAAACTACACACACATTCACTAAGCTTAGGCCTACTCAAGATGAGTAAAAGGCTTCAACTCCTCAAACATGCTTTACCGGTGACCTCTAAACCTTGGGATTTTGAAGTTGGCCAACACATATTATCTAAGGACTCTTTCAAACACTATTTTTGGTTTAGAGCATCAATTCCTTATACCTCCTTTGTAAACCTACCCCCTCTGTTCGTAGCCTTATTTTACGATATAATGGATCTTATCTTCAAAATTTTCCACACACCCCTACAAAAAAATTACCATTTTAGACACCCTTTTGGAAGTTGTGTTTATCCCCAAAATGGGTTGGCTAGGTCTACAAATACAAGGTCTATTCCCTTCAGAGGCTAAGAGACCTAATAGGGGCAATTAGCCCTATTTTCCAAAGCAACTAACTTAACCGGTACACCAAATGAAAAAAAAAACTTTATGGGCATGTGGGGGATATTGAGAAACCTCTAATTCTAGGGTTGCATGCCTAGAATCCACTGCTATGACAACTTATGATGACTGTCCTAAATTGTGTCCTAGGTAGTCACATAGAGATGCCTACCTAATCTTGTTCCTTTCTCCACACAACAAAGTTTACCCTGCAGCAAACCATGAAAAAAATAAATTACAATGGCTTATCCTGCATCCCTCCAAAGGAAGAGTCTTCTAATGGACTGGAGTGCAAGATAAGGCCATTTTTGTTCAAAACCCTCTCCAAACCCTCAATTTTCAGGTTACAGTCAGAAAAATGGAGGGTTCTCTCTACTCTAGAATAGTTAAGACCTCAGAACTCCACCAAAAGAAATATATTTCATCTCTCTATCTACTCCATGGATGGTGGGATTCAAATTAATCCGTACAGGCACGTGCAGCTCCTGCAAACTCAGGATTTCTGGGAAAACTATAGTATTTTGTGTATTATTGCTTCTCAAAACTCCAACTCCAACATCAGCAACCTTGGGAATCGAGCCCACAAGGCTTATACAACTCTCAAACTATTTTTGACCAAATTTGGAGTAGATTGGAGCCATTGAAAGGCTTCTCCCAACCGTTTTACAAAAAAATGCACTTTTGCACTCAAAAGTTGCATTTTACAAAAGTTGCATTTTTGCAGTTTTGCACAAAAAGTTGTCATACTCTCTAAGTTTGGGATCCACATACATGGACCAACCAAACACACATAAAACATGTCTAAAACCTATCAAACACAAATCCAGACCATCTATTACCCCTTTTTACCACATTGTCCCAATTGGCTTCTCAAATTGCCTAATTGGTGACATGGGCTTACATGGTGGGGTTTATTGCATACATGAAACACAAGACACACTAAGACACCCGAATGATCCTAGTCTTCATCCTTAGGGTCATGAATAGCTTGTTGATGAGGTGCTCCTACACCACAGTGTGGTAGTGTGTTGTTGCTATTTGGTACTGAAGGTAGTGAGCCAAAGGTTTCTTCTAGCATTGCAACGTTGTGGCAGTTGTGCTTCAGTGGTGAATTCTTTCTTTTTCCTTCTTCTTTTGGGTAGCGAGGCCTTATTTTTATGGCAATTTTAGTTGGCAAGTGAGCCCACCTATAGTGAGACACTTTGTAAAAATCACCTTAACCAGTGTTACCCTAACAAGTATTTCATAATTGAGAATTAGCATTCTCCATTTTTTTTTTTTCTCTTCATGGGTTTTCCACATAAAAACCAGTGTTTCATGTGCATGATCTTTCATGATTATATCTATTTATGGTTAAGTAATTAGGAATTAGTTTACCAGATTTGTTTATGTGGAATAAATAAAATATTTTAATTGACAATTGATTCACCCCCATTCTCATTTGTTTGGGATATCCAATAATTGGTATCAGAGTTTTGGTTTCTAGAAAGTGAGAGTAACCACTTGAGGAAGATTAAATGACACATAAATTAACTATTCCTACCTTTGAAGGATCTGACTCTAGTTTCTAGAGAGTGAAGATGAGAGGATATTTGATTTATCTGAGTTACAAGACTTGGAAAGTTGTGGAGACAAAGTATGTGATGCCAAAAAATGGTCCTACTGCCCCAGATGAAATTGACGCCTATGAAGAGAATGCACAAGCAAGCTATGATATTTTTAATGCCCTATCTAAAACTAAATAGGTGAAGGTTGTTGCGTTAGATACTTCTTATGAAGTCTAGGAAAGATTGAAAACTATCTCTATTCATGTTTGAAATCATCAAATCTAAGCCAAATAGGCTAAAAGGACGAATCACAAAAATCCTTAACTAATCAAGCTGATTTTAAACACAAAGCAATGAACTAAATGAAAGAAGTGGAAGAATTAAGATAATTAAACTCCCTATTCTCCATTTGTGCTTTCATTGTTCTTCTCCATTGTTGTTGGTGTAGGTGGCTCTCAGGTATTGCATTTGATTTCCTGCATAAGATGGACAACAATTTTGAAGACTATGATTCTAGATTGAATTGAAGAATGAGGTTGAATTTATAGATTTTCAACACAAGAGGTGAGAATTTAAACTCAAGTGTTGATTGATAGACAACTTGAATTGATTGATATGTTAACTCATTTTGATTGATCTTTTAACAGGGTTGATTGATGAGTCAACTAGATAGATTGGCTAGTGAACTGAATAGACTAGTCAGTTGACTGAGTTGATGTATCAGATGACTGAATGAATTGGAGAGATAAGTGGATTGATTGATCAATAGACTAAATAGATGGATTAGAAGACTGAAATGATTGATTAGTCATAAAAAGCTGATTTTGAGTGAAAATGGGAGATTGATTAGTTAATTGAGTTAACTGATTAGATAACTGATTTGATCAATCAGTTTTGATTTTAGCATGCGTTGTAGGAATTTGAAATTGAATTTGATTTTTATTTTCAATTTGGATTTGAATTTGGTCTTTCGAATGCTAAAATGCACATGAAATTAAACTCAATGAAATATGAATTTGGAAGAAATGAAATGAATTGAAATGAAGTGAAATTCAAATTTTGGGAAAAATGAAATAAAATTAGATGGAATTATTTGGAATTATAATTTGGGGATTTGGAAGAATTAAATTAATTAATTAAATAATTTAAAGGAAATTATTTAATCATAGGAAATTGAATTATTTAAATAATAAAGACTATTTAGCTAAGAAAAATATCGCAATTAATTAAATAATTGATATTTAATTAATAATTGATATTTAATTAATAATTGAGATAGGGTTAATTGATTAAATGATAGGAATTTGATGATTATAAATGTTAAATGTGATGATTAGAAGAAATATTTAATTTAATCAAATAATTAAAAAATTACTTAATTAAATAGACGAATAATTAGTGTAGAATTAATGAGACATTTTTAGGTGTCTACATTTGCCCCTCTTTGACACAATGTCGGAACGATGTTGTTTCAAATAAAACAAAAAAATTTCTGCCCCAGTATGCCCCGACGACATTTAGGGTATAAATATACCCCCTCAAAAAAAGTGGTCGAAAATTTGTGGAACGAAGACCATTTTTTTGAAATTGTGCTAGTAATCGATAATGTGAAGTTTGGTAAAAAATGAATCTTGTTTGGTATGGCTACAAGTGCATTGAAGTTGGAGGGGTCTACGACCGTTAGGGTGACAAAAACCCTAATTTTGAGCTTTATATTGAAAATTGGTATTGATTTGAGCTCATTTGCACTCATTTGCTTTGTAAGAATTCCTCAAGATTATAGTGCTTTCGGTGTCCTTGGAGTGAGATGGCAAGTCATAGAGCAAGGCTACATTTGTCCGAGCGAGTGCGATCGTATCAAAGACCTCCCGACACTAGCGGCATGGTGAAATTAAAAAAATTATGCCCCTTTTTTGTCTATTTTTTCCAAATTTTTCATCCTTGTCTGGAAGAGTCAAAATTATCTAATTCGCAATTGATGATTGATTTATTCGCATTTGATAATAATAATTCACAATTGATATAATAAAGTCGCAATTGATAAAATTGCCAACAATTGCTATTGTTGATTCACAATTGCCTTAAGTGATCTACAATTGAAATTTTTAGTTCGCACTTGCTAATTTTGGTTCGCAATTGCCTTAATTGATCTGCAATTGAAAATATTAGTTCACATTTGCTTATATCAATTCGCATTTGACATAATATGAATTTATTTTTGTGTTTTCTCATAATGCAAATGATATATCTTATTCATTGTGCTTTTTCTCAAATGCAGAAGAATTATCCAGTCTTGATTGCGAGACCGACTAGGCCAAATGGTCTTGATCGACGTCATGAGTTAGATGCACAGGATACTACTTTGCTGCAATAGGTTGGATTATATCATATAGTGCACTTGCCTGAGGTTACAACCAACATGGCCATGATTACTGCTTTGATTGAGCGATGGCATTTAGAGACTTGTTCATTTCATCTTCCAACAAGTAAAGCGTCTATCACACTTGAGGATGTGACATATTTTGCACATTTCCATATTTGGTGCCCGAGTTACTTTTGACCGCAGTGATGGGGTATCTACCTTTTGTGAGCTATTTGAGTGTTCTGAGGATGATCTTCATATCCGAGGTCGTTATGAGATTCGTTGGGATGATTTTGATTATGATGATCTCACCGTTGTTCTTGGTTGCACTGTTGCTGGATTATTGATCCCTGATAGACATATCCATGGTTTCCCTATTGGATGGGGATGAGTGATTTATGATATGGTTATTGATAGACAAATGTTTGCTTAGGGTCCTTGTCTTCTTGCCACTTTATGTCATCAAATGCATGGGATTGTATATTTGCAGCAGAAATCCATTGGATGTTGTGTTACCTTGCTCTAGATATGGGCATGGGAGCACATGGCTATATTTCGTCTTATGATACATGTTGATTTAGAGCCTGAGAAACCATATGCTTACAGATACACTATTGGAGTTAGACATAGGGTGTTGGGTAACATTTTGTATTGGCATCATCAGATTGATACATTACAGTACTTCTCATGGAGACATTATCTTACTTGCCCCGGTTGGGATGATGATGTCCATCATCTTCCTTTTTGTCGACAATAGAGATATCTTATTGGGCAAGATGTTAGTGGTCACAAGGTTATTGATATGCATCTTCCTAGCTGTGTACTCCAACAGTTTGGGGAGATACATGGTATTCTGGATGTGACAACTTATTTTGCTCGTACCACTCGCGAGATTGGTGATTGGGGTGCATGTGTGTAGCCTTATGTTGCCATTGCTGAGTTTGATGCTCTTGCTCCTATTCAGTGGGGTTGGCACATTCGTGTCATAGATCTAGGGGCTACAACACAATATAGTGTATGGTGGATACAACATAAACCCATACCTTTGACAGATTCGACCGTTTCGATTGTTGCTCAACAAATTAGACATGCCAGAGGTCCTAGAGGGAGAGGGAGAGATGGTGGAGGATGGGTTAGGGGAGGGAGAGATAGAGGGTGGAGAGATGGAGGAGGGAGAGATGGTGGATAAGGAGGATGGGATAGGGGTCAAATAGATCTGATAGCAGTAGTTGCAAAGGAGGTGAAAGGTGGAGGAGACGATGTGGATATCGATGGAGGTACTGCATCTATGAGAAAATCTAGTGAGAGTGTGAGTGAGAGAGATGAGTCAGTATTAGTCTCATCGAGCAACAATGGAGATAGGAGAGGGATGGTGGACATGATGTTGATATGCCCTGGGCTATAGAGAGAGGAGATGCAAAAGGAGATGGTGATGAGGAGGGAATAAGGGCTCAGGTTAGGAGTTTGGAGGACTTGGTTGCTACTTTGTGACAATAGAAGATGGAGGATAGAGATCAGTTTTGACAAGCAATGGAGGAGATTACCATAGAGAGAGATCAGATATCCAGTGAGAGGGAGAAGATAGCCGCTGAGAGAGATCGGCTATAGATGGAGAGAGATGATGTAGTGAGGTAGATGTAGTTGGTTCAGAATGCTTATGACCAACATTTTTCTTTGGGTACTGATGCACACAGGCAATCAAATATACTTTATTATGTTGTGCAGGAGGCCTTGTATTATAGACAACTCTATGATGGTGTTGTTCCTAAGGAACAAAGAGATCCTAGTTTCAGTGAGTATAGAGGTTGTTCAGGTTCTAGTAGGTCTACTTCTCGATGGACCAGTAGTGGTGGTGTTATGGGTCCACCTTGGACATCTTCGGGACATCCTGGGGCAGGATCCTCCTGGAGATAGAGGTAGCATTGGTTGAGATGTTATGTTATTGATGATGTAGCATAGATACGATGTATTCTAACACATTTTGATGAGATATATGATATTCACTTTTGGTGATGAGTTATTCGGTAATATATGTTATGTCTAGTGTTTTGGTTTTTTATTGTATGCTTACTTTATAATGCATATAATGCTAATTTGATATAATGCAGTGATGTGATGTGCCTTTATTTTGCGATGTATGAATCTATATGTGATGATTGATGACATGCTTGTGATAATGTAATGGACTAATACAACATAATGCAAAGTGAAATTTTTTGTTGTGTCAAAATAGGTGAAATCAGAAGAATTGTTAGTTGTTAGATGGACAATAGATTAGAAGAAATGATATGAAATGCTAAATCAATTGAACCAAGCTTTATTTATTCCAGAAGTAGATATGATGGAAATAATTTGATTGATAAGATTTTGATGAAAAAGTCTTCATTGCTATATTCATAGTGTAATACATTATCATTATTGAGCCTTATTATGTAACAATGGAGCTTATTACACCAGGGTATGAGGAACCAAGATGTATAGATATCTCATTGCAAGAAACAAACAAGTAGCAGAGAAGGATTGAACCCTCCATTCTGGGAATTATGCTAGGGGTCGAGGTATGTGTGGCATTCAGAAGATGAATGATCCTATCACAAACACCAACTAGAACAATTGCCCTAGAACTTCGTTGGTTCAAACCACAAACAACAAACAAATATAAAGGATCATGCCCATCACGACTCCTCTAGTCACTTTTTTGGACATCCTTGAGTAGCTAAAAGCAATGATCTTTGCCAATTTGATAAAAGAGTCAACCAAAATAGACAAAACTCAATAGTTGGACTGACTATGTCTTTGCTTTGATATGTTCGATGTGATTTTGATAATGTATGATTTTAGAAGTTTTGTACCCTATTTAAGACTGACCTATCTGGTTTCGAGTGTATCGATTCTGTTTAAGACAAGTTGGTGATCATGTCGATTGTTTGATAGTGATTCGATAGATTAGACAGTTGATCAGCTTGATTGTAGATGTTTTGACAAGATAGTTGTATCCTTTGTTTAACTTTGTGCGAAGTGTTTACTGGATATCTACTAGGGTGTTTGATTCTTGCGAGACAGTTTATTGCAAGTATTTAATTGATGTTTGAATGTTTTTGGATTTTGTGGATCGATATTTGATTGTTTTTGGATTGATTTTGGACTTTTTCTATACGTTTAGGATTTTTTCAGGACTTTCTCTGAATGTTTTTTATTTTTTCAGGACTTTAACTGAATGTTTAGGGTTTTTTAAGGACTTTATCTGAATATTTAGGATTTTTTCAGGACTTTATCTGAATGTTTTTTATTTTTTCAGGACTTTATCTGAATGTTTAGGATTTTTTAGGACTTTATCTAAACATTTAGGATTTTTTCAGTTATGCCCCCAAGTATGCAAACTTGTGATGACATGATGATCTACAGAATGTTGTGGAGACAATGAATTTTTCAAATGCAAACTATGCTAATGCAGTATGCAATATGAAGATACAGTTCCTAAACAAGGATGAATGTGTGTACCCCTCATTCTGAATTCACTTATTGAATTGAAGGTGTGAAACATTTTAGATATAGGGGTTTAATCCGTTCTCAAAAGGATTTAGATCATCCAATCTAACACATTGTGTAGCCAAGATTTATGAATAGAGGTGTCGAAAAATTCTCTATCAATTCTTGAAACTTTGATCTTCTTTTGCCAATGTGTGTGCATTTGAATTCATTCAGACTCTTATAACCATCAAAGACCCTTGGAATCCTATGTGGCTAGCTACATAAGTTATTCTCACTTCAAAAGCATCCTAGATAGAGCCTTGCTGCCAACAAACTTTTAGGGCTTCAATGAGGTTATGCAATGTAATCTCTCAAATATTGCTCCATTGCCAGCAGGCGTCCATAACCCTGATGGAGTTATTTGCATGTTCCCATAGTCAAGCCTTTTATTATCACACTTATATGCGTGATATTTCAGTAATATATCATTTTTTATTTTGCCTTGAGATGGAAATTGACATAGAATTTTTCTTTTCTTTTTCTTCATTTTCTTGCCTTGACTTGTAAGTAATGAAACCTACATGGGTATGATAATTACAGTGGTACTGAAGTAGAATTTATTGTTTTTTCACTAGCCACATGACCAACCAGGTATCTGTAATGACTTAGAGAATTGATTAATGTGTGAGGTATAGCAAATGATAAATTTTTGGTAACAAGGTTCAATAGTGAAACTTCTACTCAACCATAGATAAAGCTCAATGACAAGGCGATGTTTGAAACTGAATGACTAAAGGCTTCCTAAAGACTTCATGATCAAGTATCTAGGAAATGAGTCCACCTTCTTTCCTTTCATTGTAGAAAGGTAAACAAATCAAACAATCATCTTTTGTTATTGATGCAACTATATGAGAAAGCAATAATGGTATGCAACTATATGTTGTGCAATGGTGATATGCAAACAACTATGATGTACTCTGAAATGAAGATATGCAATGCAGTACTAAAAATTGAAGTGAACACACCCTTAGATGTAATATATTTTTAGGTGCATGTTGTTAATGGGATCAGGGAGTGGATCTCCCTCCATCATTTGCAAATGATAAGCATCATTTCCAATTACTTTGGTTATAACAAAAGGACCTAACCAGTTAGGCTCAAACTTTCCTAGTTTTTCGCGTTCAACAAAATTCCTTTGATTTTATTTAAGAACGATATCGCCTACCTCGAAGAAAAATGGGTTCACTCTTTTAATGTAGCTTCTTCTCATTCTGTTTTGATATCCTTGTAAATGATTTAGAGCGTTTTGCCATTTTTTCGTCTAGAAATTCTAGTCCTTGTAAGCATGCTACTCTGTAGTCTTCTTCTGAGATAATATTTTTCAGAGAGACTCCCAGTGATGGCAATTCTACCTCAATAGGTAAAATAGCCTCTGAACCATAAACTAAAGAGTAAGGTGTGGTACGAGTGGTTGTGCAGACACCAGTTCGATAGGCCCAGAGAGCTGGATTTAGTTGGAGATGCCAATCTTGTCTAGTATCATTGACAACTTTCTTTAAAATTTTTAGAATAGTCTTGTTTGTTGCCTCAACTTGACCATTGCTTTGGGGATAGTAGGGTTTCACAAAATGTTGTTGGATGTGAAATTGGTTGCAGAGTTCAGTTACTTCTTGATATTTGAAGGGTCATCCGTTGTCAGTTATAATGCACATGGGAACTCCATATCTACAAATGATATAATTCAAAATGAATTTAGCTATTTGCTTCCCTGTTGTGAAGGTCATTGAGATTTCCTCAACCCATTTTGTGAAGTACTCAGTAGCTATGAGGATAAACGTATGTCCGTTGGAGGAGGTAGGGTTTATTTTCCCTACAAGATCTAATCCCCATTGTGAAAATGTCCATGGTGATGTTGTTGGCTGAAGATCTTGAGCAGGTGCATGAATTAGGTTTCCATGTATTTGGCATTGCTTGCATCTTTGGACATACTTGTAAGTGTCCTTTTCCATTGTAGGCCAATAATAACCTATTCGTAACAGGTTTTTGCTAGGGATGGTCTAGAAGAATATGCCTCACATATACCATCATGAATTTCTTTCAAGGTAATTTGTGCCTCCTCAACATTGAGGCATCTGAGTAAGGTGTCGTCTACACTTTTTTGTACAAAGTGTTAGCAATGATTGAATATATTGATGATTGTTGGATGAGTGCCTTCCTTTGATTCTGTGAAATATTAGGAGGTATATATTGATGATGCAGGTATGCATATATATCTATACCATGGGGAATCGGGTCTTGTTATTATACACATACAATTAGTGCATGGTATTTCATGAGCTGGAACAATGAGTTTTTCCACTTGAAATGCAAAGTGAGTTCCATCATGTGTCATATCCAAGAGAGAGTCTATTGTTGCCATGCATTGGTTGCCTTGTTCTGCGCTCTTGGTATTTGTTCAAATATTACATCGGTGAAGTGTTGTTTGTATTCTTCTACCAATTGTTTGTAGGGTGTTATCTTATTATCTTTTGTACTGTAATCATCATTGATTTGATTAATAATAATCTGTGAGGCTCCGAAGACTTGAAGTTCCATGATTTTCCACTGTAGTGTAGTACGAAGTCCTACCACTAGGGCTTCATATTCAATGATGTTATTGGTGCAAGGGAAGATGATCCTGAATGATTTAGGAATTGAATCTCCTTGAGGAGTTATGAATAGAATTCCTACTCCTTCTCCATGATTTGTGTGAGACCCATCAAAGAATAGTTTCTAGTTTGTTTGTGCTAATAGGGTAAATACTGATTCATCTAGAAAATCTACCACCATTGGATGAATGTCTTGTAGGGGTTCTTCTGCAAGTTGATCTGCTATGATTTGTCCTTTGATGGTTTTTCTATCGACATATTCAATGCCGAATTCACTAAGTATCATGACCCACTTGGCAAGCCTTCCAGTTAAAGCTTCTCCGTTCATCAAGTATTTGAGTGGATCAAAGTGTGCGATGAGCTGGACTTTATGACTCAACATATAATGTCTCAGTTTTTGTGATACAAAAACTACTGCAAGACATACTCTTTCTATTGGTGTGTAATTGAGTTCGTATCCAATGAGTGTTCTACTGATGTAATAGACAACTCTCTTTTCCTTGTTCATCATGTTGTGCTAGAAAAGCACCTAAGGAGGAATTTGTTGCAACTATATACAAGAGTAATGGTTTCTCGTGCATGGGTAGAACCAAGACCGGTGTGGACAAAAGATATTCTTTTAGTTTCTGGAATGCCTCCTGGCATTGTTGTGTCCATTTGAACATGACACCTTTCTTTAAAAGGTGTTGAAATGGCTGGCACTTTTTTTCCAATTGGGCAATGAAACACCTTATGGATTTAATCCTCCTTTCAGACTTTTGAGTTGCTTGAGTGTAGTGGGTGATGACATGTCTAAAGTGGCTTTTACTTTTTTTGGATCTATTTCAATGCCGTGATTGGATACAATGAATCCCAAGAGTTTTTCAGATGTTACTCCAAAAACACATTTTTTTGGATTGAGCCTTACATTGTATTACTCAAGTCTATCAAAGATTTTAGCCAGTATGTTTAGACGATCATCTCTTGTGTTGGATTTTGCTAGCGAATCATCTACATAGTCTTCCATGATTGTGTGTATCATATCATGGAATAAGGTGGTCATTTCCCTTTGATAAGTAGCGCCTGCATTTTTAAGGTCAAATGGAATTACATTCTAGCAATATGTTCCCCACAGACAAGTGAATGATGTCTTAGGTTGGTCTTCTTGTGCAATTATGATTTGATTATAACTAGAAAAAATTGTCCATGAGTGATAGCATTTCATTTCTGATGAATACTAAGAGGGGGGAGGGGCGAATTAGTATGCAAAAAATCACTGTACTTAAACACTTTACTAGAATACCAGTAAACTGGTAAAACAATTTAGCAAACAAACCGGTTAGCACACGCACAAACCAAATAGAAAATAATGCATTCACCCACAGAAGCACAAAAACCATAACACGAGAGATTTTGACGTGGAAACCCAAATGGGAAAAACCATGGTGAGATGAAACTCACAAGTAACTATCTGCAGAATAGGAACCAGACCGGTTAAGGTCATACAATGTTCTTTACTAGAATAGATCCTGTTAGGAATCTCAATCTCTATTAGGAGATAAGTCCAATTAAAGACTACCTTGCTAGAGGATTTTAGATCCACAGATGTGAACCACCTTGTTAGAGGATTTACAAAAGGCTTTTGGGCCTACCCGGTTAAGGGCTTCAGACTTGTCGAAGATGTGAGTAATCAACAAGTGATTGATCTAGCAAATAGCACAGATTGCTTGGTTAGATCCTTGATAGCTCATTCCTAATGCATTCCAGTATTAATTCAGTTTTCAACACATTCACACTTTGCCTCTTCTCGCAGACTTGAACTTCTCTTCTATATTCTCTCTTACAAAAACTCTTCAACCACCTTAAACCCTAGCAACTTCCTAAAACCCTAGACATGATGTCCTTATAAAGGAATCTGATTTCATGTCAGTCCAATAGGATTACAATATAATTTCCTAGGTTCAATGCATCTAGACATATTCTGTAACACGACACAAAAAGCACCGTTAAAGTGTCGACATCGCCAAACAATCGATGGATGGTAACTCATCACAAAGTATTACCGGTTCATACAAAATATCGGTTTAAGCAAAATACCAGTTGCTAGTTTGACAAAATGAAGACTGAGAAATATGAGTTGTGTCACTTCATTCCTTCATACCGCTTGAGATCCTCGAACCACTTGGGGTCTTCATACTGCTTCAGATCGGTAAACACTTTCTGCAAAACACCGATAGTCTAAAGACTATAATACATCATACTGGTTGGAACAAATATCGGTTGAGCTTTAACTCATACATACAAAACGTTATCTCATAGCAAGTGTATGTCCATCAATGACAATCACAACATAATCATCAAAAATGCCAACAATCTCCCCCTTTGGCATTGATGGGAACACTTAGGAAAATTTTGACATCTAAGTGTTTGACAATAAAGAATATGCCATAATCAAAATTACTCCCCCTAAGCATATACACTATCCCTTTTGCAGAAAAAGCAATGTATACTATTCCTTAACAGAAATAACATAAAAGTATACATCAAAACATTCAAAATTTATACTTCTCCCCCTTTGCCAACAATGACAAAAGTATTGCAGACTAACCCCTGTTTCATTAAAATAATAAGTGTTTATGACAGTAAAGAGTAAAACTTGTCAAAAACTGATTTAAAGTCCTACAAAAATTGCTTCATGGATAAGGACCATGAGTCAAGTAGGAGGTAGCCACCTCTTTCTTTGTCTGCATTTGGGAGACCTGTTCTTCCATGGCATCTATCATGCTCATCTCTTGAGTGACCGTTAGGGCATCAAGATTTAGGTAGCATTTCTGGAGAATTTGCAGCCTTGGCAGTAGGACTAGTTGAAGTTCCTACAAATTTCGTGTCTGGTTGCTTATCTCTACCTCTAGTCTTGCAGACTGCAGTTGAAGCCAGTGAGCAGTTTGTCCATATGTGGAAAAGCAATCATATAGAATCTTGAAGGTGCTAATAAATGATTGCATATCAGATTGCAGTTTGTTCTTTTGAGTGAGAACATCATCACAAAATAAATGAGGTTGGCAAATCTTGCTGAGTAGAAGATTTCCCTCATTCATTGCATCTCTAATGGCCTTTTGTGCCTTCTAGAGATCAGACCAGAGCTCTGTTATCTTTTTCACCAGGGTAGTGTCCAGAGCCTTTTGATGTGCCTTCTTGGCATTTGCTTCTGCGACCTCTTCCAGGCTTTGTAGCTGGTCTTCTACAACTGTGCATAGGAGCTTCAATTGTGCAAGTGAGAAATCGGTACTGGGAAGGTTCGTACCAGGTATCGAACTGGTAAGTGTTTCCACCGCAGTTTGGATAGCATCTTCCTCCTTTTTCCTCCTTAGAGCATCCAATTGCTCTTGAGAAAGCTTAATGCTCTACAACATCTCCGATTCATTTGCAGACTGGAGGTCAATAGGACTGGTAATTGCAGCCAATTTAGCCTAACTATCGGTTGCCATTGGAGTCTCCACCCATGTGCTCTTTTCCATTGCTTCCTTGTCCTTGGCTTTTTGCTGGTCTTCTTGAGCCTTCCTCTACTCCTCTTCTTCTTTCTTTCTTTTCTCTTCTTCTTGTCTCTTCTCTTCATATTTTCACTTCTTCTCTTCTTCATCCTTCTTCTTCTCCTCTTCCTTCTTCCTCTTTTCCTCTTCCTGTTTCTTCTCTTGCTCTTTCCGCTTCTCCTCTTCTTTCTTCTTCCTCTCTTCCCCTTGTTTCTTGTTTTCCTCTTCTTTTCTCTTCTCCTCTTCTTTTATTTTATCCTCTTCCTCTTTCTTCTTTTTCTCCTCTTTTCTCTTATCCGCTTCCTCTTTCCTCTTTTCCTCTTCTTTTCTCTTATCCTCTTCATCTACCCGTTTCTTCTTTTCTGCTTCCTGTTGCTTCTTTTCTTCTTCTACCTTCTTTTCCTATCCTGTTCCTTCTGATGGTGCATCCTGAGTAATATTTTCACCATCTAAGGCGTCTACATCAATGGGGTCCATTTGTTTTGTGATCGGTTCTTCTTCACTGTCATACACCTCATTCGGTTTGCCAGTTTCCGGTTCTCGCTCAACTTTTCTGTTGGTTTCAACCACTTGATGCATCTTAATAGCTTCTTGAGAATGAGTATGTGTATCTTTGATCACTTCTTGACCCTTTCTTTCCAGTAACAGGAGTCTTCTTCTTCTCATGAAGAAGAGGCCTTTGTATTTATTCATAACTTTGAAAAGTTCTGAATTTGATACATCAGGAAAATGTTGAGCGAATATTTCCTCCCTCATTTCCTATTCCTTTTCTATGGCAATGCGCCATTTATTGTCTAAAGAATTATACAAAGAATCCAGTGTCTCAGATCTAATTTCTGAAGGTGACCGGTCATTAACACACAAATACTTAATGATTTCCTGTTCAACTACTTCCTTTTCATCATCATTGAAATCATCAAAACAATAAATTAAATCATTCAACACTTTTCTCCTAATATTTTTTTTATAGTTCTTTGACACTGTGTCAAAGTTTTGTAAGAAGAAATATCAATATTTACTGGTGTAGATGATGCTAGTTCATTCTTTGTCTTTTTCTTTGTTTGCCTAGTCTTCTTCTTAGGCGGTTCTTCTGACATAGTTTCTTCTGAGTCAGGTGTATTGCTTTTTGTCTTCTGCTTCCTCTCGAAGACTTTTGCAGGTGCCGCTTCCAGTTTCTTCTTAACAGATCCTGTTAGGAATCTCGATCTCTGTTAGGAGATAAGTCCGATTAAAGACTACCTTGCCAGAGGATTTTAGATCCATAGATGTGAACCACCTTGTTAGAGGATTTACAAAAGGCTTTTGGGCCTACCCGGTTAAGGGCTTCATACTTGTTGAAGATGTGAGTAATCAACAAGTGAGTGATCTAGAAAATAACACAGATTTCTTGGTTAGATCATTGATAGCTCATTCCTAATGCATTCCAACATTACTTCATTCTTCAACACATTCACACTCTGCCTCTTCTCACAGACCTGAACTTCTCTTCTATATTCTCTCTTACAAAAACTCTTCAACCACCTTAAACCCTAGCAACTTCCTAAAACCCTAGACATGACGTCCTTATAAAGGAATCTGATTTCATGTCGATCCAATAGGATTACAATACAATTTTGCTAGGTTCAATGCATCTAGACATATTCTATAACACGACACAAAAAGCATCGTTAAAGTGTCGACACCGCCAAACAATCGGTGGATGGTAACTCATCACAAAATATTTCCTGTTCATACAGAATATCAGTTTAAACAAAATACCGGTTGCTGGTTTGACAAAATGAAGATTGGGAAATATGAGTTGTGCCACTTCCTTCCTTTGTACCACTTGAGATCCTCGAACCGCTTGGGGTCTTCATACTGCTTCATATCGGTAAACACTTTCTGCAAAACACCGATAGTCTAAAGACTATAATACATCATACCGGTTGGAACAAATACTAGTTGAGCTTTAACTCATACATACAAAACGTGATCTCATAGCAAGTCTGTGTCCATCAATGACAATCACAACACAATCATAAAAAATGCCAACAATTTCCAGCTATCAAGTCCACTATCATGTCTATGTTAGGGAGTGGGAAATCATCCTTTGGGCAAGATTTGTTAAGATCTCTGAAATCAGTGCAGATCCTGATACCTCCATTATGCTTGGATACTGGGACTAGTTTTGAAATCCATTCAACATAGTCTATTGGCCTGATGAAACCCACATCTAACAATTTTTGTAGCTCAATTTTGACTAACAAAGCTATGTGAGGGTGCATCTTCCTGAGTTTATGCTTATACATTTTTACTCCTAAAGGTAATGGAAAATGATGTAAGACTAGTTCAGGATCTAACCTTGGGATATCTTCATAAGACCATGTGAAATGGATGGGTCTTTGCTTAAAGAGTTTGAGAAACTTCTCTTTTTCTGTTGGATTCAAGGACTTTGTTAGGTGTATATAATGAAATTTTTTAGCATTACCGATGTTGATTTCTTTGGTTTCTTCTAACAATAATGTTGATTGTTCATTATCAAGAGGAAGAGTATCCATTCTATTGTGTTCTGCTTCATTACCATTATCTTGACTAGAAGAGGAGCTTTCTTCTCCAAAATATGCAGTTTTGTTTAGATCTATTGCAAAGCCAACCTTGTGATTATCATGAGGGAGTTCCTCCCTTGCACCCAAGAATTCAACTACGGTTTCATCATTTTGGAACCAATCTAATTGTGGCTTTCCTTTTTTCCCCTAGTCAATCAATTATGGATGCATAAGGGGTAGGTCATTGTTCCCTTCTGTCGTAGATCTGGATAACACGCATACTTGGTTATTTGGATGACCTGATATGTCCTCATCATAAATTTCTTGTGGGCTATCATCATTTTTAAATGAGAATTTATAGTCATGAGAATCTGTCACACTTTCTATGTATGTTTCACTTTCTAAGATTGTGTCACTCATCTCCACTTGTTCTTGTAGCTGAGTTTGATTAGTGGACCTCCTTTGTATTGTGGATACCCTTCTTAAGCCTAGTATTAGTCATTGTAGTATTTCTTCATCTGACTCAAATGGAGGAGCTGGAGTTGTTTCTCTTGGCAAACATATTGACAATAGCCAAGGATTAGGTTCATTTGTTGGTGCTAAGCCGTATCTGTTACCATATTTTCTTGTTCATATGTTTCCAGTACTATATTGCTAGATGATTCTGTGTTAGTTTCTTGTAGAAGTTGCCTCATATATTCACCATTTTATTCCATACTAGGAGATGTTGGTGCTCTCCTGCTTTTGTGAGATGAAGAGGGAAATTCTTATGTTGACAACTGATTTTTAGGTATGTACTCTGAGAGTAACCTAGGCTTGTTTAGTATATCTAGTGTACATTGCCTTGCCTTGGTTATATTTAGTACATGTTTATATTCTAGCCCTCGATTCTTCGGGTTTTCATGTGGTAGAACAGGTTCTAATCTGCCTTGCTTCTGCAAGCCTAATCCTGTGGTACCATTGTACCCATGTTTTTGTAGCGTCTTGAAGCCGTTACCATACTGGTCTAGAGGTAACTTGGGTATTGTCATGTCGTCTTCTTCTCTATATATCCAATGATTGACATCTTGATCTAGAGATTCTTTTTGTAAGTCTCCCCATCTAATAAAAGAGCATGAATCTGAATACTTTACTATCTCCTTTCCTTTATCTTGCTTCATTACTGTGTTTTGAGGCTTCCCAAAAGACCTGGGAGAAAGAGATGCTTGTTTGCCGGTTGGGGTACTTGAAATAGAATATTCCCCACAACCAACTTCCTTAATCTGTAAAGAAGATGTGGCGGGTGCTTTTTTGTTTTGTTTTTGTGATTGATAATGATTTCATTTGTAAGTGAAGTGGAGCTGCCTGATTGTTTGGTACTTGATTATCTGTGCTTGCCCTTAAATAATTGTAGTGTTGAAAAGGGTTTGGGTCACCATGGACGGTGATCTCAATGCCATTGTATGGGAACTTAACACATTGGTGAAAAGTTGATGGTACTGCTTGCATGGTATGTATCCATGGGCGGCCTAATAGTATATTGTACCCCAATTCTTTGTCTAGGACTTGAAAGGTGATGTATGTTGTAACTGGTCCTATTTGTACTGGCAAAGTCACTACACCCTTAGAAGGGCGTTCCTCATCATCATAAGACTTGATATTGATTCTCTTGGTAGAATCAATATAATATTTGGAATATCTCAATGCTTTGATCATATGTAATGTGCATATGTTAAGGCCAACTCCACCATCTATAAATACTCTTCGAACTTTCTTTCAGTCAATCAAAGCTTCCAAGTGTAAGGGATTATTATGCATGGGTTGGTCTATAGGTACATTCTTATTAGTGAATGCGACCTTTGAAGCTTCCAAGTTTCCAACCGTGGAATGGAATGTGTTCTCATCAATATCTCTAGCAACAACTAAATCTTGTAATGCTTTGTCAAGGACTGCCTTATGAGCTGGCGAGATGCGCAGTAACTCAAATAATGAAATTTGGGTTGGAGTTCACTTCAACTGGTCCACCATATTGTAGTTGCTAGTTGTTGAAGGCGGATTTGAAGGTACTCCTTGTAATGTGACCTTTGATATTCTAGTGATGATAGCACAATCTTTGTCTGTGGCATTTATTGTGAATGTAGCATATGTCATCTCCTGCACTGAGTGCATTTATGGCATAATAGAAAACAACTTTATTATAATTGGCAATGTTGTTTTGTGGATTGGAACTAAAAGCCTTTCCTTTGTCATGCTTGACAAAAGGATCCTTGAAAATGGTATGATATGTGCTTAGTGTCTTATTGGTATCCATAGGAATGTCGCCTTGATCAATGAGATCTTGTATGAGGTTCTTTAGCTTGTAACAACTTGTTGTCTTATGACCTTTATTGTGGTGGTACTCACAAAATTCATTGTCATTCCACCAAGCGGGCTTGAATGGACTTGGTTCATCTGGCCTTGCTTCTGGTAAGGTTATGGCATTGCTCTGTATTAGTTTTTTGAGTGCTAATTCAATAGGTTCAACAAGGGGTGTAAAGCTTCTTCTGGGTATGCTTGCCCTTGGTGGTCTTGAATTTCTTGACTGGAGTGCATTGGTGTTGTTTGTCTGATTTTGATTCTTATTGGTAAAATCAGCTAGTCCTTGCAGAGATACTGTTGGTTGAGATCTATTTACAACACGGGCATCAACAACTCCATCATTCATGACATTCTTATTCCTAGGCCAAAATTTTGGCCTTTCATTGTTTGTACTTGTGTTTGGCCCATTATCTTTGTGGTGTTTTAGTATCCCTTGTTCTAATAGGCCTTTTTCACATTTGATGCCATTTTTAGTGATGTCTTTAAAATTGTTTAGGCATTGCATTTGTAATGGATACTGTTGTCTTCAAAATCTGATTCCCTTTAATATCCTTAGAGTAATATGATTTGAGCTTGGTGCAGAAGAGACATCAAAGATAAGGAAATTCTCAAGACAACATATGACAAGGTTTGATTAAACCTTCTACACTTCGGGCTTCCTCGGAGCCCAGGTGGGTATACCTTTGTGAATTAAATTCACACTTTCAAACATAAACCCACAGCAAACTAGTCCAGAAAACCAATAGATTTATTCACCTTGAAATCAACTGAAAACAAATGATGGAAATTGTACTTAAATTCAGCATTTCGATCAACAAAGCATGCAATAAACAACTTCAATTAATACCAGTGCCTTATCCAAGGTCACAGAGTCATCTAAACTCAAATAAAACTCCTTAAACAATACATCTTTATACTTCCCGTCGGCTTGGTTTCCATTAATCCTTATATATGCCTGACACATAAAAGAATTAAAGCATTCCAAACTAAGCTATGGTCCTCAAAATTCAAAGTTCCTCCCAAAGAAATTATTGGTATGAGTGATCTCGCGTATTTAATTTCTCTCCTAAAGAGAAAATCTAACAAACACTTATACTAAAATTGCTTTGCAATTCCATTTTAAACAGAACAACCTTGGATTATTCAGAATGAAAACAGTCTTTTTTGTGAACAAACTTGAAGACAACACAAAGCTTTACTCAAAACTGATGGCCTGTATATTGATATTCAGTTCAAGAAATATTACAATAAATTCTGATTCTCCATTAAACTTAGAAAAGCTCAGATAAATTTCTGCAGCGTTTTCTTACAAAATTTTGTGATCTCTTTTTTCCTATAGTCCTGGTATCCATTTATAACAACATGGATGCACAAAGCTTCGGACTTCTCAAAGAGAGTTCGTTACAATCATTTCTTTTCAAAAATAAAGAGGCTACAAGTTTTCTGCAAAAAACAGTTACAAGCTCTTTTCAGCCTCTGCAGTCTGTTCAACAGGTTGTTCGGTTGCAACCTTTTCTGTCTTTTCAGGGGTGGTCTCCAATTGTTTCGGATCATGGGTGGCATACTTAATTTCCCACTCACTATATATCTCTTCTGTCGGCCATGAAAAATTAATCACATCATCTTTAATCTTAGTCAACCTTTTCCAAGAATTTCTCAGTTTGTTGACTTCTGAATTAAGAAAACCATAATGTGATTTAATTTTCTCTATTTCCTGTATTGTCACAACAAAGAAAGAAGTATCATCAAGATCAATGATTCCTTTAATCCTTGCTGACAATTTAGCTTCTATCTCCTTAAGCCATATTTGCTTGTCTTTTAACTGATCCGGATTAGCAAAAATTCCTGGGAGCAACTCAAAAACTTGATCAATGTATTCCTTCTTACACAAATTAACCTTTCTATCCACATTATCCACTTCTGCTGCCAATTGCATTAAGACTTTAGCGACATCAGAAGTGGATTTGATAATAGGATTGGCTCTTGCTTCATCACAGGATACACACATGAACTCTAGATCTTGCTCCCTAGGCCTCCATCTGTCAAAAATGGGTGTCAAAATGACCTTATCTCTCCTCAGCTCATTCCATATCTCCATAATTTTTCCCACATTGTTGTAAAGCAATGAGGTATTTATTGTATCTGCAAAACTGGAGATTGTGGCCCTTACCTTTTCCTCATATTTCCTTGCATATAAGGCCTGAGCCTGTTTTAGGTTTTCTAGTTCTTGAGGAGTAATCTCAGTCATTTGAGAGCTAGAGGGTGCTGGAGATGGTGGAAATTCAATGATAGGGCTAGTAGGCGGAGGTCTTGCAGGAGAAGAGGAAATCATCAGTGTTGAAGACTCACCTTGTTGGTGCTGTCCCATCAACTGGCTTTGCAACTTAGCAATGATGCTATCTTTACCTCTCACCTCCTCCTTGGCACTGTTATAGGCCTTCAAAACTATTTCCAACTTAATTTGGAGGGCCTCTTTTTCTTTGGCTTCCTTCTCTAGCCACTGCAACACTCAATTTTGCAATTTCTAACACAGTGCTAGCAGCCTCTACTACCCCTGTACTCTGTACTCTCTTTACCATCATTCCACCAAAGTAACTTGACCCTGGGGTGTCTTTGCCTTTCTTGCTCTCATTTCTCTTGAGAGACCACATGACTAGTGCAGCATTATCCTTATTGAAGGTAACCCCTTCCATGGGTTTGGTCTCTTTTCTTACTGCATCTAACACCAGGGCATCTGCAATATCCCACTCTGGTAAGATAAGCACTCCAGCTTGTGCTACCATATCTCTTCCCTACTCAGGGGTGATGGTTTTGAATTCCTCCATCATCTCTTGTTTTATTTCTTCCTCCACTGAGGCTAGATCTTTATTGGGCTGCTCAGCCTTTCTTGTCTCACATCTAGCATTATATCTATCTATATGCTATTTCCAAATGAATTGCATAAATGCTTCCAATGTGACAAAGTTGTCATCAGCTAAAAAGGCACTACTTGCCTTTTTTATCTCAGGATCCCACTCCTGGCCTTTGAGTTCAGTGGAGGTAATATCCATTTCAGCATCAATGGGCTCTTCTGGCATCCCTTCCTCCACTTCATCATAGGTGTATGCAATTTCCCCTAAGCTACCCAACTGCAAGAGGTGTTCAGTTGCTGCTTGTTCATCTCCTATATGGATAGGGGATTGGGATGGGGAATACAAGGGTGTATCTGATTGCACTTCCTTCCCCACCCTTTACTTCTTTGGGCTGTCTTGGATGTCAATGACATCTTGTATCTTCCTCTTTCCTTTGGATGTAGAGGGCTCTCTTGTTGTAGGCACCAGCACACTGTAACCTGATTTCTTATGCAATGTGTAATCACCAGGAGGAATTGCTTTGCTGGAAGCTGACCTGCTTAGGATCACTCTAGCCTTTTCAGGGTTTCTCTTAATCACAACTTCCCTCTTCTCCTTTAGTGTTTGCATCACATCTTCAAAGCAAACAATCAAAAATTTTATTTTTTCTTCTAATGGGAAGAAGCTAGACAATGGGTCATAGCTAGCATCAAACTGATGCACAAAATCCAAGGCTTTCTTATAAGCCACCCACTTTTCTTTCCTTAGTTCCTGCTCATCTAGATCAAATTCATTTCTGATGAGGTCTTCAGGAAATTGGAATTGATGAGGCCTACCTCTGCATGCTACCTTCTTCCTAAACACACCGTTGAAGAAGTCCTCTGGATCAGCACACCTGGACACTGCAGTGGATAAATGATAAGGTTTGAGGAAATCCTCAAAACAATTCCAGCCTCCCTTTGTTATTATGAATTGGTGGGCTATGGTAGCTGCAGGGAAAATAGTCCCTTTACCTCTGCCTGTTAACTTTGCCTCTTGTAGGCCACCAATTTGTCTAAGGATCTCCACTATTCCCACTTTGAGAGGGACCTGGTAAGGTAACAAAAATGGAGAACCCTTGAAACCAAAAACTCTGAAAACTGTGGAGACTAGATATAAATAGATGTCACCCCAGTTATGAACCATCCGAAAGGTCTGTCCACCTTTCCATTCTTTATTCCTATCAACCCTCCATGGATAGCATCGGCAATGAAAGAGGCATAATCAAATGTGATAGCAAGAGAAGGATTCAAAATCTGGGCAATCATTAGCAAGTAATGATTGGGCATATTCACTTCAGCATCCTCTCCTAGAACTTGACAAAGTGCCCAATACATTCCTTTAGCCCTCAGGGTAAACATACTTAATGAGAAGGGCTCTTGCGTGTTGGGTCCTACAACTGTTAACCCTCCTATTTTCACAAAAAGTTCCTTGAGAGGCCCATTCCTGAGATGACTCCTCTGTGCACCGTAAACTTGGGCTAATGCTGTGAAATTTATAGGTTCCAGGAAATTTGTGAACTCATTAAGTCCAAATGCTGTCCTAAATTCTTCAACATTAATTTCCATAAGGGTTTTCCCATTTACATCCCGGATGCATCTTGTGACTGGATCATAATTTAATGCCATTTGGGTTAGCAGGTCTGTATCCATGAATACCCCTGGGACTACTAATTTCCCAACATCTAGTTCCCAGATACTGTTTTGAGGAGCAGGAGAATTTCTCATTCCAAATCCAACTTTAAACAACCCCAACCCGGACAGCCCAACCTGTGGGTCTCTCAGCCAATTACCTTTGTCATACAATCCTTCTCCTATCTTCAGACGGGGAGCCCTAGGCACTAACTCTTTGGCCTTTGATGCCTGATTGGTTGATAACATCAACTGTTCTAAAAAATCATCACATACACTTCTTTCTAAATAGTTAACCTTGCTGGAAAATTCCCTTTTAGGAGCCATTTTGAAAATGCAAGAAAATGAATATCACTCTTAAACAATCCTGCAACAAAAGAATTATCTTACTTAGAACACCACACAAGAATTGCTACAAAAATATGAGAGAACCTGATCTTTGCTTGAAGGAATTTTCTTTGCAACTAAACCGACTTGCTCTGTATCTGAAGAAGATAACTCTGCGTTTGCTCTTCTGCAAAATCTTTTAAAAGATATCTTCACTTGGTAGTTGGGAAATCAAATATTTGTACTCAGGGCCTTAACTATAACATTGATTCCGCATGCTTCGGCCGTCCTTTTGAAATTGAATTCATACGAGAATTCATATTTTTCGCTCCAACGGGTCACAACATTCCTGCAAGTGTTCCATTTTGCTCTTTCACAACTTCGCGAAGCATAACTATCGGGCAGCTTAGTCCTACAAAATAGTGCAAACCGTTCGATCAAAATAAACTTGATCGAGCGTTAGATTACCTGATGGCTTTGGCCTTTTTCTGGGTCCTGCTTTTTTATTGGCTACATAATACCACATGGTGTCGAATCATTGGCCTTGAAATTCCCTTCGCATTCCACTTGATACTGGCCGCGTGTCTTTCTTTTATACCGATGTTTCCACCTTGGCGGGCCCATACTTTCTTCTCAGACCACGCGTCACCATGATACGTGGACGGCTCTCGTTCATTCTCGCTATTTCGCGGGCATAAAGAGTGAGCACTTTACCCTTGCAAAATAGCGCCGACCGTTGGATCATCTCATAAGCTAATCGACATTTAATCCTTTGAAAAGGCTCTCAGGAGGGGTGGGCCCGCTGACTCATTGTGACTTGTCACTTTGTCATTCGCCAGAAGGAAACCACGGGGGCCCCACTTTCATCTCAACAGCTCTATCGTCTAGGTCATCATCATGACACGTGGACGGCTCTCGTTCATTCTCGCTATTTCGCGGGCATAAAGAGTGAACACTTTACCCTTGCAAAATAGCGCCGACCGTTGGATCATCTCATAAGCTGATCGGCATTTAATCCTTTGAAAAGGCTCTCAGGAGGGGTGGGCCCGCTGACTCATCGTGACTTGTCACTCTGTCATTCACCAGAAGGAAACCACGGGTCCTCAATAAATTGTTAACAGCTGTACCTGCTAGGTCATCTCCACCTGCGACCTGACTCACCTCTGAGGCCCACCTTTCAGCCTTTAATCCTAACCTACTGACTGTTGTGATTTGTGCCACGTGCCACCATTTTACTCGCTATCAACAACCAGCTGGATCATCTATGTGGCGTACCATGTGGTTTTTGCTATTTCGCGGTGTATAAACTATGCGCAACTTCGCCTAGTGAAATAACGCTAGCCGTGGATCCATCCGCGAGATGTGCACTAGTTACTGGGCCCGACAACTTTAGAAGAAAAACATACAAGGCATAAAATTTTTCAATTGATCAACGTAACCGCCTAGGCAAATAACAAGGGGGGACACTTCCTACGACCCCACGACCCATAACTTAAGTGAATAAAGTAACGACAGATTAGAAACCAGAGGGTTTAAAACAAATAAGATAGGATCTAAAATAAAAAACCCTTAAACCCTTAAGGTCTAGAACAAAGCTGAAGCACTTGGAATTACACCCTACTCAAATTTCAACATACCATAGCCAATCATGGGAAAAGAAAAACCCAATTTTAATCAGTGATAACAGATACTTAATTGGAGGTACAAGATTTTCATTGAAAATATCTACGTGTTCAGCTTAAGGGTTGTGACTAAGAAATCTGCAGTATAGACCTCTCCATCTTTGCAAGAATGTAGCGAAGGTTTCTCCTTCCTTTTGCTTTCTTGCACATAAATCCATCGAGGTAACTGGATTATCTATATTGAATGCAAATTTTGATATGATTAACTTAGCCAGTTCACCCCACAAAGCAATCTTAGGAGGGAGGTCTGAAAACCATTCTAATGCTATCCCTCCAAGACTTTTGTAAAATAGCCTCATTAAGTATGTATCTTCGTGAGCTACCTCGATACATGATGTGAAGAATTCTCTGACATGATCTAGAGGATCACCTTTCCCTCTATTAGACACAATGCACCATTGAGAGGGGGGTGATTCGATGGTTCTTAACTCTTTCCCTTTAACTAACTTATGTGTGTATACCGGTTATGGGATCTAACACAATGCAAACTTACCAATGAGTGGGGAGACTAATCACAAATGCAGTCACACACAAAGGTACATCATATAACACTAGCATGTATGAGGAAAACCCAAGATGGGAAAAAATTTGGTGAGAAATGCTACTGGAGTCTACTCCTCCAATCCAGCCTCACAATGAAATATTTTGATTACAATGTCTAGGACACCAACCCAAGGATCACTAACCGCTAACTGATTTATGGGCTACAACCCGAAGGAACACCAACCCCTACTAGTTTATGGGCACCAACCCAAAGGAGCTACAACCCTTGCATCGAGATACAACTCAGTGATCACAATACATTATATTCAAATACAAAGGTAGTAATCTAGTTACAAGTGAATCTTGTAACCTCTCAATACAATCCACCCTGTTGGTAAGGTACCTCCTCCACCTTACCAGTTTTTTGCTTACTCCAACTGAATCTTCAACAACTCAGCCACTATCTTGTTGTATCTCCTCGATCACTTTCTGCTCTCTTCTTCTCACTGTTGATGCTTACCGGTTCCTCCTTCACTCAACACACTACCTCTTCTCTTTCGGTTTACCTCTATCTTGTCCACAACTATCTATCACTGTCGATTCTCTACCATTCCTTCTTAGTTGATTGGGTTCCTCTGGTTCCTCATTCAACTTGTATTCACTCTCTACTGCCTTCTCACCGGTAGCCTTGACCTTACCAATTAAACCCTCTTACCGGTTCTCCTTCTAATACTTAGTCACTTAAGATCTTCGCCAAGCAGACTTAGACTGATTTCATTACTCACAGAGGTATACCAACACTCTGTCCAACATAGTCTTCGCATGCAACATCATTTAACCAACACTACTCATTGATTTTGGCTTACGTATATATAAACAAGTTTTCCCGCCAAAAACCAATTCAAACTTCAGTCGGTTAGGGTTTCATCCACCAATCAAATCTTCATCAGTTCCGATCCAATCTGCCTTGGATCAATCACCTGCATTGGAGGAATGCATCTGTATGCATTTTCCATCATTCAATGCATATTTTCTAAAAATAGAATACCTAACCCTGTTCTTCAGTCTCTAAATTAGTTGACACATTTATGATCCAGTTGTTTCCTTCTTGAGGTCAATCTATAGTCAGATATCAAGAATCGATCATGGCACCAATAGATATCTGATATTCCTCTGTCGTTCATCTTTCATTGAGCTGCAAACTCTGCATCTCCCTCGTGATTGTCACAGTCAACATTTAATGTCGACCAATCACAACTACCTCTCTAACACCAGACATCACCGAACTCTGTATGTTTGCTACCTCAGCTCCACATAGCATCACATTCTCATGCATCCAATCTCACCGATATAGAGTCAGTTCATGCTTGCACATCTGACAAACCCTTACCAGAATCAATCCTTACCGGTTTGCTTATACCGACACAAACCTTGCCGGTAAACCTTCATGGTAATACCAGCTTAATCTTGCTGGTGTAACACATCAACCAGGCATAAATCATGCCGGTCCTCAGTAGTCATCAAGAGTAAATCCACATGTATAACTTCATCTGATGAAGTTTTTTCACTTCTTTACATTCAACTCACTCAAATGCATACCGATATCCTTGTTTACTAGTAACTACCTAGATGACTCAATTTCATCATCCTTGATTAGATCTACACTGGTGCCAACACAACACACCTTCTTCATTTCAGTAACTTTATTTTGTGTGCAGCTGTAGACATAGAATCATTTGTCTAGTTCATCTCACATCCGGTTTGCCATAGTGGCAAAACCCTTCACTTCAAATATTCCTTCACTATCCTGGTAACACATCTTGTCTTCACATGCTTATCCGATGTGTATCTCTAATCGCACTTTCTGGAGGCTTAATTGTTCTTAGACTTTGGAAGCATTCTCATCTTTTGCTTGGTCAATCCGGTCATTTCATTCACTCACCTGCCTATCTCAGGGAATCATTTTGCCAGTAAAAGTGTGACTTCACTGAGGGAAGGATACATCTTCAACTTGACATATGTCCCGATATTTTTCCATATGTCAGCATGCTCACAAGAACATCTTACTCTTGTCAACCTATCACATAAGCTGTGATAGCTTCTTCATCTGGTGGGAGTTCATCTAGTTAGCATCATACTAGCAATCTAGTAGCCTGCACAAATCACCTCTGGTGTTGATTTAATTCAAATAGCATTTCGCCTCTTCATCACAATTAGCCTCCCAGTATGACTTATCTTTCATGCCAGTTGTATGCATCACTATGTCAACAACCTTTTACTCACCGGTCTATTAATGACACCACTAACTGCACCACTAGTATAGCGGTACATACTAGTTCATCCTTCAGCATACTGATGGACACCAAAGACAACACACGAACTCTTCTCCTATACTGGTTATCCTGCTATATCAGTTGACATCAATGATAGTAGTACCAATAATCTATCGTACCGGTTGCATTCTTCTATACTAGTTGACATCAATGACAACACAATGCCAACAATCGCCCCCTTTGGCATTGATGTGAACACATGTAGTATCCAGTATACTACAATATCTTTCTCCCCCTTTGACAACAATGGCAAAGGGCACTGTCAGGATAACACCAGTCTCTCTCCTTCTTTCGCTCAGAACTAGTTGAGGAATGAATTTCTTCTCTTGTGCATGTGGTCCTACCGATTTTCTAGACTTTACTTACTTTCAACTGATGACCCATAGTTAGATGAGCAATTTATTTTCCAATATTAGCAAGCATCTGCTTGATCTGCTTTTGTGTTCAGTATATCTGATATTAATCCAAAGTATGGCCCTGAACTCCCCCTGAAACATAGACCTCTGAACTTCATCAATTCAATCAGGTCCTAAACCAGGACCCACATCAATACCTTTAACATCTACCATCATGACCACAATGACAACTGCAGGTCACATATCCAATCTGTTGACCCATAAATATGTATGCTCATAAGATCAGCTACTGAACCAACACATGTCATTGAGGTCCTTTCCAATAACATCTGAGACATAACCTCATCCATCTAGGCTACCAGAGTTACTGCAATGATCCTTCAACTTATTGACTTACATAACCTACAACACTGATCAACATCTGTGCTGGTAACATGCTATACATACCGGTCTCTTATCTCTACCGGGACACTTTCCTCTTTACCTTTATCTCCTAGTTCCAATTACCTCTGCTACCATTCATTTCACCTGTAGCAATAAACCATCTTCCATGTGTAGTCAAGGCGGTAAGTACACACACACTGCCATCTCATTTTCTTCCTCTTACTGGCAGCATCTTGTTCATCTCCTTGTCCACTTTCAACTAAGGGGTGAATCATCTGGTCAATATGTAACTCCCCCCGAGTCTTGCATCTCCTTTAAGCCATAGGAGATATCACTTGTGCATTGAATTCACAATGCCAGTCCATGCTCTTATCTTCCAACTTCTTTCTCCATGTCTGCTTGATTTCTTTCCTTTCCACATCTATAGTCTTGGCAGTAGGGTTGACCTTCTTCTCCTTATTGGTCCTCTCTTTGTAGATAGTGCAATAGTATCATACAACATCAATGAAAATCTCATGACTGGGAAACCTTCTAACATACTGGTTTTGTCTTCCTTTTCTAATCATGCCATTTTGGTTGGTTACCAGTTTCCTTGAATTCCTTGATTGTGCAGGAAAATTTCTCCTCTCATTCCAAGCAGGTCTATGCTGCTCATATCTCCTAGAACTTCTCTCACACTAAGCATGATTGATCCATTGGTTTCCATAGGAATGCATATTATTCTTCTTGCATTCATAACTTCTATGACCTAATCTATTACAGTTATAGCACATAATGTTTACATTTTTAGGACCAGTGCATGGATTCTTGTTAGCATAACTAGGAAAGGGAACATGCATGTTTCTACTTTGTGAAACATTCTGCTTATATGCATGAAATCTATAGCCATATGATTTATTATACCTAGAAAGAACACTTTGTTTATTCCTAGACCTCATTTTACATTCTTCTTCCCTATGGCCATAATCTTTACATACACAACAATAATCAAAGAAAGGAGGCTTATTAATTACAAATTTATTTTTCAAAACATGAGGTGAGCTTATTGATTTGGCATCTCCATATCCGCTTCTTCGAAAATGAATCTTGGGATGTTCATTCTTTGCAGGTCTTCCATCAGAGCCCTTCTTCTTCCACACTTGACTTGATGTGTGGGCAACAACATTTCCATGTCTTCTACTGGTGGAAGGCCTTCTAGACTACCTTCTCATGTTCTTACTTCCAGAGAAGCTATCTTCTTCTATTTTCCCATTTCCTTTCAGATATGCATTGTTCCTCCATGCCACACCATTCTTCATCCTCAACTTCATGTCCTCACCAGTTGTAGTCAGATCTATCCTTTTCTTTGGATCATTTCTGACAGTGAAGGTTTGACCCTTTCCATGTCCATTTGAGGAGACAAATTGAATATCTTTGTGGGAGGTCTCCTTTCTTGTAGAGAATTCACTGGCAGCACATCCTACTCCTCCAATATCCTTGGAATGTTTTTGTTGATTCAATATTTTGTCCAAGGCTTTAGTGCTGCCATCATACCGGTTTCTTACCTTGAGTTCATTTTTGCACTTCTCAAGGTCTTTCCTCAGATTCTCCATTTCCTCTTTCATCTTTTGACACTCTTTGTCCTTTGTTTCCACTTCTAGCTGGAGATCCTCACATCTTCTCTCCTTATCATCAAAGACTGATTTCAACTCAACAGTCAATCCTTTTGCCTCTTCTAGTTGAGATGTCAATATAAATATATTGTTATTTGATTCTTCAAGGCCTATTCTCAACCGGCTGTGTTCATCATGAACTGAATCTTTGTACCTTTTAAAATCTTTTCTAACATTTTCCAGCTCTTCTAGTGCACTTACCAGTTCACTTTCAAGATCTACTTTGGCTTCATCTTCAACATCACTCCCAAACACATCTTACCGGTGGGATCTGTTTGCCTTGTCACTTTGATGTGTGCACTTCACTTTCTATCTCTTATGCCATGAAGAGATGAGTTTCCTCTTCATCAAAACTGCAGCAGCTGGCCGATCCACTATCAAAACTTCCACATGTGTCTACTTTGTTGTAATTCATGCTTCCACAATCCGATTTAGTAGTGCATGACTCATTTCCATAAAGCTCCTTCAGTCTGTCCCATAGAGTTTTTGCCAATCTGCACTTATCTACCATTGAGGAGACATCACCGATGAGTCCACTGAATATAACCTTCATGGCTTCTTCATTGCACATGCATCTTCTTTCTTCTTCAGAGCCGCTGGGAGGATATACATTCCTAGGAAGGCCATTAACTACTGACATCCATACATCAAACCCTAGAGAGGACAAGTAGACTTCCATTCTACAACTCCAGATCAAATAGTTTGAACCATCAAAAACTGGAGCAGGGATTGATACTAAACAAACCATTGTGTCCTAGATAGGATCTACCCAAGTGAGAGAAAACTTTGAAAAAACAAGGTACCTAGGCTCTGATACCAATTGTTAGACACAATGCACCACTGAGAGGGGGGTGAATCAATGGTTCTTAACTCTTTCCCTTTAACTAACTTATGTGTGTATACTGGTTATGGGATCTAACACAATGCCAACTTACTGGTTAATGGGGAGACTAATCACAAATGCAATCACACACAAAGGGACATCACATAACACTAGCATGTACGAGGAAAACCCAAGATGGGAAAAAACTCGGTGAGCAATGCTGCTGGAGTCTACTGCTCCAATCCAGCCTCACAATGAAATCTTCTGATTACAATGTCTTGGGCACCAACCCAAGGAGCATCAACCCATAATCGATTTATGGGCTACAACCTAAAGGAGCACCATCCCCTGCTAGTTTATGGGCACCAACCCAAAGGAGCTATAACCCCTGCACCGAGCTACAAATCAGTGATCACAATACATTATATTCAAATACAAAGGTAGTAATCTAGTTACAAGTGAATCTTGTAACCTTTCAATACAATCCACCCTGCCGGTAAGGTACCTCCTCCTCCTTACCATTTCTCTGCTTACTCTGACTAAATCTTCAGCAACTTAGCCACTATCTCATTGGATCTCCTCTATCACTCTCTGCTCTCTTCTTCTCACTGCTGCTGCTTACCAGGTCCTCCTTCACTCAGCACACTGCCTCTTCTCTTCCCGTTTACCTCTATCTTGTCCATAGCTATCAGTCACTGTTGATTCTCTACCATTCCTTCTTACTTGACTGGGTTCCTCTGGTTCTTCATTCAACTTGCATTCACTCTCTACCGCCTTCTCACTAGTAGCCTTGACCTTACCGGTTAAACCCTCTTACCGGTTCTCCTTCTAATACTTAGACACTTAAGATCTTTGCCAAGAAAACTTAGACTGATTTCATTACTCACAAAGGTATACCAACACTCTTTCTAGAACAATCTTCTTATGCAACATCATTCAACCAACACTACTCAATGATTTTGGCTTGCGTATATAAAAACAAGTTTTCTTGCCAAAAACCAATTCAAACTTTAGTCAATTAGGTTTCTTCCACCGATCAAATCTTCATCAGATCTGATCCAATCTGCCTTGGATCGATCACCTGTATTGGAGGAATGCATTTGTATGCATTTTCCATCATCCAATGCATATTTGCTAAAATAGAAAATCTAACCCTTGTTCTTCAACCTCTAAATCATTCGACACATTCATGATGCAACTATTTCCTTCTTGAGGTCAATCTGTAGTTGGATATCAAGTATCGATCATGGTGCATGTAGATCTCTGATCTTCCTCTGTCGTTCATCTTTTATCGAGCCGTAAACTCTGCATCTCCCCTATGATTGTCGCAGTCAACATTTAATGTTGACCAATCACAACTACCTCTCTAACACCAAACATCACTGACCTCTACATGTTCTTCTCCTTAGCTCCGTGTGGCATCATATTCTCATGCATCCAATCTCACCGACATAGAGTCGGTTCATGCTTGCACATCTGACAAACCCTTACAAGAATCAATCCTTACCTGTTTGCTTATACCGGCACAAACCTTGCCGGTAAACCTTCATACCAACACCAACTAATCTTGCTGGTGTAACACATCAACCAGGCATCAACCATGCCGGTCCTTAGCAGTCATCAAGAGTAACTCCACATGTATAACTTCATTTGATGAAGGTTTTTCACTTGTTTACATTCAACTCACTCAGCTGCATATCGATATCCTTGTTTACCGGTAACTACCTAGATGACTCAATTTCATCATCCTTCATTAGGTTTGCACCAGTAACAACACAACACACCTTCTTCATTTTGGTAACTCTATTTTGTGTGCAGCTGCAGACATAACATCATTTGTCCAGTTCATCTCACAACCGGTTTTCGATAGTGGCAAAACCCTTCACTTCAAATCTTCCTTCACCATCCAAGTAACAAATCTTGTCTTCACATACTTATCTGGTGTGTATCTTTGATCACACTCTCTGGAGGCTTAACTGTTCTCAGACTCTGGAAGCATTCTCATCTTCCACTTGGTCATCCGGTCTATTAATTCACTCACTTGCCTTTCTCAGGGAAACATTCTGCCGATACAAGTGTGACTTCACTGAGGGGAGGATACATCTTCAACTCGACATATGTCCCAATATTTTTCCATATGTCAACATGCTCATAGAAGCATCTTACTCTTGTCAACCTATCACATAATCTGTGATAGCTTCTTCATCCATTGGGAGTTCTACTAGTTAACATCATACTAGCAATCTAGTAGCCTGCACAAATCACCTCTGGTGTTGATGTAATTCAAATAAAATTCTTCCTCTTCATCACAATTAGCCTTCCAGTATGCCTTATCTTTCATGTCGGTTGTATAAATCACTATGTCAACAACCTTTTACTCACCAGTCTCTTAACTGCACCACTAACTGTACCACTAGCATACTGGTACATACCGCTTCATCCTTCATCTTACTAATGGACACCAAAGACAACACATCAACTCTTCTCCTATACCAGTTATCTTGATATACTGATTGACATCAATGATAGCAGTACCAACAATTTATCATACAGGTTTCATTCTTCTATACCAGTTGACATCAATGACAACACAATGCCAACAATCTCCCCCTTTGGAATTGATGTCAACACATGTAGTATTCGGTATACTACAATATCTTTCTCCCGCTTTGACAACAATGGCAAAGGGCACTATCAGGATAACATTCCTCCTTGTATCTATCGAGCATTGAAATAAATCTTTCTCACCCTTTTTACCAGGTGCATCTCCCCCTTTGAAGATTATGCACAACATCATCTCAATCATCAACACTTGAGATGGAAAGCTCAGGTACCAAACAACCCTTAACAACATACATCGGTCTCTTTCCTTCTTTCTCTCAGAACCAATTGAGGAATGAATTTCTTCTCTTGTGCATGTGGTCATACCAGTTTGCCAGAATTCACTTACTTTCTACTAATGACCCATAGTCAAATGAGCAATTTCTTTTCTAGTATTATCAAGCATCTTCTTGATCTGTTTCTGTGTTTAGTATATCTGATATTAATATGAAGTATGGCCCTGAACTCCCCCTAAAACATAGACCTTCCAGAATGTGTTTCATCCAGATTGCCTGGGTACAATTCATATACACTGCAACATATTCAACTTCAGTAGTCGACTGTGATATACAACTTTTCTTCTTGCTGCTCCAAGATACAAGCCTTCCTCCAAGAAAGAATGGACCTTCGGTTGTACTCTTCCTGTCATCAACATTTCCTGCCCAGTTGACATCTGTATAGACTTTAAAATCAAAGTTACTTGCATATGGATACCATAATCAATAATCAATAGTACCTTTCAAATATCTGAATATCCTTTTAGTTGCAATCATGTGTGTCTCCTTTGGGTTCTTCTAAAATCTGGCAACTAATCCAACTGCATGAGCAATATTTGGTCTATCACGATCAACATAATTTAGTTTCCCTATAATAGAACTGTACTCCTTTTCATCAACGGATGCAAAGTCATCCCCCTTAAATAGTTTATAGCCTGCAACCATTGGTGTGCCAACTGGTTTACAATCTCCCATTCCAAATGTCTTCAATACCTCTTTCATATATTTGGACTGTGTGATAAAGATACCATTCTTCATCTATTGAATTTGTAAACCTATGAATAATTTTATCTCCCCTACCAGCGACATCTCAAATTCATTTTTCATCTCATTTACAAAGTCATCACTCATGTCATCATTGCCTCCAAAAATAATATCATCCAAAAACACTTCACTAACCATTATCTTATCTCCTTCAGTCTTGAGATATATATTGTTGTCTTCACTGGTTCTCTGAAAACTTATCTTCACCAAGTGTGAATGTAGTCTTTCATGCCATGCTCTTGGTGCTTGCTTCAAACCGTATAGTGCCTTGTATAGTTTACACACCATATCCTTTGCATCAGTCAAAGCATAGCCATCTGGATGTTCAATGTAAACTTCCTCTTCTAGTATTCCATTTAGAAATGTTGACTTCACATCCATTTGATATACTTGAATCCCCTATATGTTGCAAATGCAAGTAGAGTCCTAACACCTTCCAATCTAGAAATTGATGCAAATGTCTTGCCATATTATTCTCCTTCTTCCCGTGCATATCCTTTTCATACCAATCTTGCTTTGTTTCTGACTACTACTCCATCTTCATTCAGTTTATTTCCGAATACCCATTTAGTACCTATTACATTTTGGTTCATCGGTCTAGGTACTAGGGTCCATGTATTGTTCTTCTCAATTTGGTCAAGCTCTTCTTCCATAGCTTTGATCTAGTGATCATCTCCAAAGGCTTCCTTTGCAGTTCTAGGCTCAATAGTGGAGATCATACAATAATTCTCTCCAATTCTTCTTCTGGTTAACACTCCAACATATTTATCTCCAATAATCTGATCAGGTTTTTGATTGAATCTTACATACCTTGGAATAACATGATCATTATCTTTAGGTTCTTCTTCCTCACTATCTTCATCTTCTGTAGAATCTACCTATTTTGGTTGAACTGGTACTGCAACAACATTCATTTCAACAACTTCTGGCTTCACTGGTTCTGGTTCCAAAATTAGAATGTAAGGTTCATCTTCCTTCTTCTCCTGACTGGTTTCTCCTACATCTTGAGGACACTCATCCACTTGGACATCAACACTTTCAATGATTCTCTTTGTTCGGTTGTTGTAATATTTGTAGGCTTTGCTCTTGGTGGAGTAACCGAGAAATATGCATTCATTACTCTTAGCATCAAACTTGCCAACATAGTCATCTCTCTTAATAAAACATTTACTGCCAAAAATCTTAAAATAACTGACATTAGGTGACCTACCATACCAATATTCATCAGGATTTTTATCCTTACCTCTCTGTAGATGTCTAAAAATGGTCAACACTTGCAGAGTCATACTTTAACATTTGCGCATTTCCTTATTTTAAGGTTTTTGTGTCGCATTAACATTTCTTCTATGTTGCGCACTTGGTCTCTATCATTTGCAAGCATCGAGTCCTTCTGCATTCTTCACTTGTCTTGCTTTCGAATTTGGTCTTGTCGATAACAATCTTCAGTCATGATTTTGGTCGATCTTATCCTATCGCATCAATGTGCGTGCTCATTTGGCATATTTTGACATCGTCAATTCGATTTCATTTTGGACATCGTCAATCCTAATTGATGATAGAATTAGGGTTTTGTCCTCTTTTCAATCTTGTCAATTTTGTGATCGATTTGTCATCGATCATTGTCCTCTTTCCAATCTCGTCGATTTTGCGATCAATCTCTCATCGATCATTGTCATTTTCAATCTTGTCGTTTTGCGATTGATTTGTCATCGATCGTTGTCATTTTCAATCTTGTCATTTTGTGATCGATTTGTCATTGATCGTCGTTCTTCTCAATCATGTCAATTTGGATCAATTAGTCATTGTTCCTCATCAATTGGCGCCTTTATCAATCAAATCATTTATCAGCATTGGTCCTTTGTTAATCAGAATCATGATCAAATTGACATCAATTATCTTTTGTCAAGACCTAATTGTCGTCCTTGCATTTCTAATTCATCTTCTAAGGTTTTATGATTTATTCATTTAATCTTGTTTGTCATTTTCCCTTTAGGTTAAATAATTTATTTATTTATCCTAAGTCTTCTTGTCACAATTAAATATTTATTTAATTGGCTAACTAATTCCTCCCTCTTTTTGTGAATTAATTAATGAATGAAAAATTATTAATTAATTTACCTAATTTTCCAATTTCCTAATCTCCAATTCATCTAATTTTCTATTTTCTCCTATTTTTCTAATATTTCTCCTAATTTCATGGGAAAGACATAGCAATTTTGTCATAATTTGTCATAATTTGTCAATCAATCAATTTTGCATAGCAACTTTGTCAATTTTCTCATAATTTGTCAATCAATCAATCTTGCATAGAAAGTGTCAATTTTGTCATAATTTGTCATATTTGTCATATTTGTCATTCTTGATTTGAAATTTCCTTTCAAATCTCTTCATGCTAATCTTGTCTTTTCTCCAATTTATCTATAAATTGGATGAATTTCTTCAATCAGGCCCCTTGATCAATCAATCACGCTTCTAGTATCCTTATGTTGTCTTGTCAATCTTGCTTTCATATTATGCTTATGCACTTGTAGGTGAGATCCACAAACAAAGCAATTTGGAGGAGAAAGAAGGACAATGGAGAATTATGAAGGAGATATCTGCATTTGGTTTGCTTTAATTTCATTTTGAATATCTTGTCTTCATGTTTTCTATTGAATGTTTTTAGGATTGTTATCATTGCAATCTGGTTTTGTGATTGAGCTAGTTTAATGTTTATATTGCTTTGATGATTTCCAGATTCCTATCTACATTAATTGGTGAACCCGATGTGAAACTAACCATTTAACCATGTTTTGAGTGCCTTTTGAGCTATTTGAGGTGAAAAACTCAAGAAACAGGGCAACTCAGACCTTTCTGGGTACTTCTGCGCATGTGTAGGAGGGATCTGCGCCTGTGTCAGGGGATCTACACCTGTGTCAAAGGGATCTGCGCCTGTGTTAAGGCATTCTACGCCTATGTCAAGACATTTTGCGCCTATGTAGGGCCAAAAACAGAGGTGAAAATCAGTGTTTTTACTTGCAAATTAATTTGTTTTGCATTCTGTTCTTGTATTATGGTTTTCTTTGGTACTGATTCTCTATGAAGCACCTTGGCATTATGTGTGACGAAGACTAAGAATGAAACTACTAACAAATCTTATGCAGGTTCGCTAGTCAAAGACCAAACAAATCAAACTTCTAACTTAGTGATTTTGCAAGTTGCCTTATATCCCAACCAAACTTTGTGTTTGTGATTCATAATTAGGCACCTAGTATGTTTGATAAGTAGGATGGAATGAACATGCATTTACTTTGCTTGTCGATTTTGACATTGGAGTAGGAGAGTATGCTCTCATCCTTCTTAGGGTGATTAGAAATCCAGATCTTCGATACCATTCTCATGTTTTGGATTGTTTGTTACCTTTAGAGGGCCTGCCTTCCCAACCATTTGCTTTCTTTTGCAAGCAAGTGACAATCGTGAGAAGGGAATGACCCAAAGAGAGCACAACTAGAGTAACTTGGCATTCTAACTCACTATAAATAAATACATGATGGGCGAAAGCTTTGAAGGAAGGGTTACATGGGAATTGTAGTTACTTGGGAAGTGATGACCCTTGGACTCTTTCTCATATCAGCATCTAAGAAGGGCCTCACGGTCTAAGTCATGCTTGCATGACTACATTTGTTTGGTATCTTGGTGGGCCTATGTCTCAATCACGCTTGCGTGATACCAAGGAGTAGCACTTAACATAAATCCTTATTAAACACCTTGTATTTAGAGGCCAAAAATCCTTCCAGTTGCTTGAGAAGGAGGAGTTCGGATACTTGGAAGAGATACTAAGTTCTCCATGGGGAGATTTCCATGGGGACTAATGCTTGGCTGCCCTGAGAAGTGAGTGCCACGGAGGGGAGCCCATGGGGTCAAGCATCTATGTATTCTCCTTGAATCTCATAATGAGTCTACCTCTCAAGTACCTACTGTCCTTACCTACCATAAGAAATGTGTGAATAAACACGATTGTCTTGAGTCTAAGTTGAAATATCTTGTCTTCTTTGCTTGTCAAAAGTTGAGTTGTGTCTCATTTCAAAAACAAGACAAATTGATTCAAAACAAGGTTAAACACAAGAGTATTTCATTCAACAAAGTTCAAAACACCTTCAAACATGGTTGTCAAACATTTTTCAAAATCTTGTCTCAACATTCATGTCACTTAGATTTAGGTTCATCCTAGGTTTGCATTTTGCAAATTCATTGTCAACTACCAAGGTTAGGTTTCACCTAGGTCATACTCCTTTGCATATCAATAAGGGTCATCCATTTGCATGTGTCCTCTTGCATTAGAGTAACACCATTTCATAATTCAACCTTAGGTTTTGCCTTAGGTTGACATTATCATACATTTGCATTTGCATCCTTGTCCTCATAACATTAGGTCACATTTGCATACCCTAGGTCTCTTCATTAAGCTTAGTTCATTATCATATCATATTAGGGTCATTTGCATAGTAATTGTCCCTTTGCATATAGTGTCAAAACTAGGTTTTGTCATACTTGAGTAATGCAAATCTTTGATAAAACCCTAATTTATTGTTAAGAAGTCTAGACCTTATCAAACCTTTGTCTTTTTATCATCACTGTGATTTTGGTCAAACCTAGCTTAGTATCCAAGCATATAAGGGAGACATTGTCATTTTGTCCTTTTTTCACTTGGTCCTTTTGTCCTTTGAGGTCTAGACATCATTTCAGTTTCCTAAGGGTCTCATTTTTAGAATTGCATTCATGAGTTTGTCAAAATCTTGAAAAACAACAAAAACATTAAGTTGCATTGTCATCCTTTTAGGTTGCATTTGTCAATCCCATTAGTTGCATTGCATAGTGACATGTTTGTTGAAATGAGGTCTCAACCTTCTTACGAAGCCATGTCATCACAATTGAGAAATCAATCATGTCAATCCAATCTCTACATGTCTCAAAACTTGGATCAAACTTTTTATGATGAAACAAGTCTCCAAATACAAAAACTAGAGGAGAAACTAGCTCAAGAAAAGGAGATATTGGAACAAAGAGTGAAAAACATTGAGAAGAATAGATCACAAATGTCCAAAATGTTTTAAAAATTTCCAGGTTGAAATCCAAAGATTGAGCCAATTGATGTAAGATCTCTTATCAAACAATCAGACATATAAGCTCTCCTCTCATAAATAGAGATGATGAAACAATTTCAAGAAAAGAGACAACAACATTATGTGCCTCCACATCAAGAACAAGAAGGTGTTTACTATCAATCGGATTTTCAACCATCACAACCAATTGTTCAACAACTCCAACATTTCCAATAGACACGACCAATTGTCCAACATATACAACCAACACAACCAATGGTCCAATTTCAACAATATGTCCAACCAACTATACAATATCCATAAATAGTTCAACCAATGGTGGAATATCAACAAGTTCAATCAACATATCAATGTCAACAACCACTACCAAACATTCAAATACAAAGGTTGCAACACACACCAAGCCAAATTTTGAACATTTCAAACCAATTTGATCAACATCTAGTTTGAAATCAAAACATGACATTAGACCAGAACCAACTCCTTTCCAAACAAGTTCAAACTCCAGATACAACTATGTCAAAATCTTGAAAGAAAGGTGGCTTTATTGCAATGATCTTAAGGAAATTACCAAGTGAGTTCTTTGAAGAAGATCAAGATAATACACTTATGTCTAGCAATGCCTCATCCCCCCACAAACAAATTGACTCTCCAGTGGCATCTATCCCTACACCTTTAGAAGTTTCCCAAGAACCTTCCATATTGTCCTCATCAAACAATACACCCAAGGATGAAATTATCCAAGGGCTATCCATAATTGATTGCCAAGATAATCCAATTCATGATGCACATCCTTGTCATGTTTCAGAAATACAAGACCCAATGCCACCATGCACTTTATTGCCATTACCTATTTTAGAGGACCCCATTCGAAGTCCCTCTTCCTCATGTTCAAGCATTGATTCCTTGCCAGGATCCATCACAAATGTTCAAAGTGCATTTCCTTCATGCCAAAACATTGATCCCTTGTCAGAATCCCCCATGCATATTCAAAGTCCAACCCCATGTCAAGAGGATAATTTAGAGCATGAAGAAACATGTCTTGAAATAAGATGAAGATGAAGATCTTGAAACCTTATCATCCCATCCAATTGTTGACCAAGATCCCATTTCCCTAGACACTCACGATGATTCACCTATTCTTGTCCAGCCTATCCAAAGTCCTATTGACACTCCATTCCCCCAGCAAGATCAAGATATCCCAGTCCATCCAATCGCAAACGATCCCCTTCCATTTCATGAATAAAATATCTTTTCAAATCCCATTGATATTCCACTTCCTAAGAAAGATCAAGATATCCCTTCCATCCTTTCTGATGATCCCATTGAAAGTCTAGAGCAAAGCACCCTTAAAGAGGATTCCAATGATCTTCCTCCTTGTCAATATCAAATTATTCCTTTAAATCCTCCTAAAGATCCTTTTGTTCCTCCATCTCCTTGTCTTAATGCTCCATATACACTCCAAGGTCTCATTTCTTTTGATGATCCCATTATTTCTCCCATTCCATCTCTTGAAGAGCCTATCATTGAACCATGTTCACTACACAATCCTAGTCCCCCTCATGATCCTAATCCCCCTCATGATTCGAACATGTCAGTGCAAAATGTTCGTGAATCCCTGACATTAACAATGGGTTCTTCCTCTTTGGTCCAATCTGATCCACTTCAAGATCTCATTATTTCTCTCATATCATATCCACCTCATAATGGACTTGCATCTTCTTCCCAAAGAAAAGAGTATCCTACAAGTCAAGATATTCATAAAGGCAAAGGAGTAGACCTTCATGAGAAAGAACCCCTCCATATCAAAGAAGATCTTAAGGGTCATGTCTACACAACTCACTCTCAAGATGTTGGTATCCCTCCATCAAAATCAAAACATATCCCTTCCCCTTCATATGTTCCATCCATCTTAGGTCCTTATATCCCTTTGTCCTCTATGAAAGGTCAGCAAAGGCACACATCCTTGAGTAAATTTCATCCATCCAAAAGAACTCCATTTCATTCATATCCATCCATGCATTCCTTTCCTCCTCCAAGCAATTTGGATGCCAAGTATAAACGTCATAAGCCTAGCAATCCACATGTATTCAAGGATCAACATGTCCAATATAATCGACATGTCAAAACATAGAACAATATGATCTATAAAGAAAAAGAAATATCCAAAAGGCCACAAAGGCCCATTGAGCAAAATAAAGCAAAGTCAAAATATATATGGGTTCCTAAATCCCTTGTGCAAGCAATGCACTCCAAGGAACCACAAAAACATGAAAAATCAAAAACCATGTGGATCCCTAAGCAGCTTCTTGAAGCACAAAAAGAAAAAACCAACTTGGCATCCAAAATTGCTATTCCTCCATCCAAATCTCACAATCTAAGATCCATTTTTTCCTCCATCAGTCCATCACCCCTCAAGGTGTGTGCCAATGTTGATCTTGCCTTCATTTCCATCCACTGAAGCCCAATTCTTCCAATACCCTATCTATTATCCAATGCATATTTTCCATCCTTCCATCCCTCTGGTCCAATCCTTTGCATAAATCCTTGCCTTAGTTTCATCTCTTTTTCCATGTCCTTATCCTACCGACGTCTTTGAGAATACTTTTAAAGGTCATGGTCCATTTTTTTAAGGCTACTATCCAAACAAAAAGATGTTTGAGTCCTTCTTCCATCCCCTATCATGTGTCCATCTTCTATTGAAAATGTCAAAAAAAAAAAAGTGAAAAAAAAAGACAAAAAAAAGAAAAAAAGTAAAGCAAAAATAATTCGCCCACTGGTGAAAACCTGGCAAACAGGTGCCTTGGGCAAGTACCATGATGAAAACCTGGAAAACAAGCATCATGCGTAATCTATGAACTTCTTGCATACCGTACTTGGGGACAAGTTTTATCCTATCATATCTTTTTGTCCTTCATTGTTCCATTATCCTATCGAACCCATGTCATACTCCTTCATATCCTATTGCCCTTCATTATCCTATCATACCATGTCATACTCCTTCATATCCTATTGTCCCTCATGTCCAGTTTCCCTTTCCACCTTTGATCTTGACAAGGTTGAGGATCTTCATGAGCATCATGCATCTTGTTTGCAGCTTTTAGTCCATCATAGCTTTTGGTCATTGATCCATTTGCTTATTACAACCTTTCATCCATATTCCCTGTCTTATTGCAACTTTCTGCCACTATCCCGTATTTTATCCCGACCTTCAGTCCATGTCCCTTATCCATTCTTGGTCTTGCTTATCCTATCCATATCTTATCACTATCCATACACTCTTTTTCATTCTTTGATCTTGATCTGACATAAGGACGCAAAATTTAAACATGGTTTCAAAAACCTCTTGACATGTCCCTCATGCCATGTCACTGCTTTACATTGTCATATCAAATCTTTTGCCCCATCATGCAATAGCCCTTGAAAATTGCATCAGTATTGTCTCCATAATAAAAGGCCTTTGTCTTCCCTCTATCCACCATCATTTCAGAAAGCCTATTTATTCACCTGTCATATTCCTTGCCTTGCTAGACACTGGGGGCAAAATCATAAAAATTGACAAATGTCCTGAAATAATTAAAAAAAGTTGAAAAAAAATCCTGAAAACATTCAAAAAAATAAAAAAAATCATGCGTTCATTTTCAGCTAAAATGTCCTGAAAAAATCCCTAAAAATCAAATAATGTCCTAAAAAAATCCCTAAAAATCAAATAATGTCCTGAAAAAATCTCTAAAAATCAAATAATGTCCTTAAAAAATCCAAAAAAATCAAATGATGTCCTGAAAAAAAATCCCAAAAAAATCAAATAATGTCCTGAAAAAAAAATGAACAAAAAAATTTCAAAAACATCAAAATCCAAAAACAAGCATTTTTCATTTTGTCAATAAATGGTTCCCTTTGTGCATAGACAGATCACTGAGCATACCTCCAACGACACTCACTTCAAACATTGTGCTTTAATGAAATCACGCATTCACAGATGAACTGTTCAACCAAGCATTCAAACTAATCAACATTGTCTTATCAATCGAACATCAGCATCAATATCATTTGTCCTTGTCACTACTATCATGGGTCTTATACAGGGTGTGGTATACTCGAAACCAGACTGTGTCCTGTCTTAGATGGGGTACCGCATGTCCTGAAACCAGACAACATGATCGTCCTATCAACACTTTCAACTTTTGACAATGAAGATCAAGATGTTTGTTTGACTCGTTGGAATTAGTGAGTCTTATCATTTATTGATTTATCTTCGATCATGTTCCTATGTTGCTCGATGATGTCATTGAGCAATTTAGAGTGACCGGGATGGTTCATGGTCCTTTTTTTGTGGTGTTTGCTGTTTGTAGAATGTTTGTCACAAACTGGGGCAACTATATCATTGGGTGTCTGTGATAAGTACGTTCGCTTTGTGAACGCCGCACATACCTCAACCCTTGATGTATGCACCCTAGGATGCTTCACTCATTCCTTGTGTGTGATGTGTTTGTCTTTTGGAAAAGGGGTTGCCTTTTAGCTCTGGCCTTCAATGCCATGATGCTCTGCATCCATTTTGCTACATTAAATAAAGGTTCTCACCTACAAAGTGCATTGGTGAAAGCAATTTTTTTCTTCGCCTCTAACTGTCCTCTGTCTAATTTCTTCTTACTAACATTTCTTCTGTCAGTTTGGGCAGTCAGTTTGGTCTAGTGCTCCGATCTCCAAAACACATAAGCTGCATCCTGCATTCATTGGCTAGTACATTTGCATTATATCAAGCATTTTATCCATTTTCATATTATAAATGCATCAAAAACACACAAAAAAATATATCCATACATGTTCCACAATGGTACATAAGCAATGCATAAGCCATCCATACATGGAAAGTAAACATAAGTCATAACCCATTGCATCCCATCATATAGATGCATATCATATCATATATAAAAACAATATCGGAGTACAAAATTGGACTGTCTGTCCTAAGTATGGCCCACAGGCTGACTACAAAATGTCAAACTACATATGTCTTTGTCATAAGGAGTATGTGCCTCTGTCACTGGGTGCTCCCTCTGTCCTCCTCATCCCTGCCATGTCTCAAGGATGATGTCCCTCCTGCCCCTGGTCCTAGCTGTGGTGGTCTCATAGGTCCACTCACCCCCATGCTGCTCACTAACCTCCAAGAGCGTGGCCTGCTCTCTATCCTCGATCATGCCCGATATGACATTTCTCTCTACTTTGGTGGAACTGCACTCTCATATAGTGTCCTCCAATGGCGTATCTCCTCTCCGGTCTCTACCAACATCTGTGCCATCTCACATGCACTGGCATCCCTAATCGACCCAATATACTCAGTTACTCTCTGCTCTGCTTGCTGTGCCTGCACTATCATTGTATCTCAAGCCGCTGTCAGTCTGGCTATCTCGGCTCTGAACTGATCTTGCTCTGTCCTCAAGTAGCATTCTGTCTCTCTAATGTCACAATGTGATCATACTGACTCACTATGGTAGCCCTACATATCTCCATCTCCTCTATCCTAGCTGTCTCCGGCTCTATGGGTATATCCTACAATGACTCCTGATTGACCGAATCTGGCTCATACTCCTCATCCTCATCATCTTTGTCCTCATCCTCCTCGTCATCATCATCTTTTTCCTTGTCCTCATCTCTATCCTCATCATCTCCCTCCACCTCTCCAGCGAGTGGGAAGTCCTCCTGTCTCCTAGGTACCGGAATATCAGGATTTGTCAATGGCACTGGCCGTCATCGTGCAAACCATCACTCATACTCCTCTGTCGTCCCGACATCCATAGCATATGATCTCCAATCCCACTGTCTCTTTTGTAGCTATGTGAAGTTGGCATATTCTATGTGTGGCTGAATCATCCTCCCCCACTAACTCATCTCTCTATGAGATCGGGCAAAGTGTGTAGTCCCTCTCGGTACATCCTGCCTCTCTCCAAACTATCATCTGACTCTCTCTGGCAGGTACATCTCAATCACTCTCTGGCAATTCACTGGTCGCCAAATCAGGTATCTCTCCTGTCTACAAATGGTAGCTCATCACTATCATTTGACCATCCAGGGCAATCAAGATATGGCCTCCATGTGAACTCTATCAATCTATCTAGCTCATGTTGCCAATACAATATGTATCCGAACGGACCCTATCTCAATGTACCCCCATACCAGTACACATATGGTTGGTGTGGTACTATCTATCTCTCTGCAATCGGTCGACATATGGCTATGTGCTCAAATGCCCATACCTATAATAGTGTGACCCCACAACTCAATGTCTGCACCCCCTGATATGCTATCTGATGCAACTGAAAATATAGCATAGCAAGGACACATGGTCCCCATGCGTACACAGTCCCCTCTGTCACCATCCACTCTAGCACTCTTCCCTATCCAATAGGGAATCCATGTCCTCATCTATCTCCTGCTAATAGGCATGCTATAACCACGACTATCACCACATATCGCTGATCGTACTTTGCTACCATGGTCTCCCAGCCAATATCCCTCTCTACGATATCCAGATAATCTGCGTCGCACTCAAATAATCTGCACAAAGTGTCTCTCCCTATCACTGGGTCATACTCTATCATCTCCCCATGAATCGGAATGCGGAGGATATGCCATACATCCTCTAGTGTCACCGTCGCCTCTCCTGTCAGCAGATGGAATGAGGAGGTCTCTGAATGCCATCGCTCTGCTAATGCGGTAAGCAGTCCTATGTTTGCCCTAATCTTGGGCATGAATGTGATATAGTATAATCCAAGTCCTGCTAATGTATCTCTGTCCGTGCTCCTGAGTCTATGTCGTAACATGAAGCAGTCAGGTCGGTTCTCCCGCGTAATCAGTGGATACTGTCGACTCTGCATCACCATTGGGGCACAATTTTGTCAGTTTTAGGGTTTTCTCCTATGGGCTGCATTTCCTTGTTTCATCCACAAATAAGGGTGTTTCTAATCTATTTTGACCTATCCTACCCTTATCCCCCTTTTCGGGATCATCCACGTGCTGTTTTTGGTCAAATTAGGGTCCCAAGTGCACAACTGCGCCTGTGTACCCTGTCCTGCGCCTGTGTAGCATCAAGTTGTGCGTGTGTACCCTACACAAGCGCAGGATGCGCCCACATAGGTGCATAAGTCTTTTTTTTCATTCCCTGTGGGTCCCGCAATGTCTCGAAAGCAAGTAAATTTCATGAAATTGATAATATGGGTTTTTGAGATACATACCGCTTCTCCTGCATCGTCCGGTCATTTGTAGGTGCGTACATGTTCCCCAAGGTGATCTGCTATTGGAATGTTCACCATCTCTTTGCAAGGGTCCTTTTCCAGAGCAACAAATTCCTCCACTTTGGCTAGTGCAAATGAGCTATTTTCCTTTTCCTTGTCTCCTTTATAGCACTTTGTCAGTGCATAGATGGACGTGCACCCTCTCCATCTTATGCTGGTCACGGTCTTTTGCACCTTCAACTACTTGTCATTTGTGTATCCGATCCTCGATTTTCAATCCATTTGATCCTATCATTTTCTATCATTCTTATCGATCAATTGGCCTCTTTTTTGGATGTTTTCGGCCAATTCCTCGAGGGGGCATGCATATGTCATTGTTATTGTCTGGGGCATTTTCATTATTGTTCTTTGAAACAACACTTAGAATCGCATTGTCTCAAAGAGGGGAAAAATGTAGACGTCTAAAAATGGTCAACACTTGCGGAGTCATACTTTAACATTTGCGCATTGCCTTATTTTAGGGTTTTTGCATCGCATTAACGTTTCTTCTATGTTGCGCACTTGGTCTCTATCATTTGCGAGCATTGAGTCCTTCTTCTGCATTCTTCATTTGTCTTGCTTTCGAATTTGGTCTTGTCGATAACAATCTTCAGTCATGATTTTGGTCGATCTTATCCTATCGCATCAATGTGCGTGCTCATTTGGCATATTTTGACATTGTCAATTCGATTTCATTTTGGACATCATCAATCCTAATTGATGATAGAATTAGGGTTTTGTCCTCTTTTCAATCTCGTCAATTTTGTGATCGATTTGTCATCAATCATTGTCCTCTTCCCAATCTCGTCGATTTTGCGATCAATCTCTCATCGATCGTTGTCATTTTCAATCTTGTCATTTTGCGATCGATTTGTCATTGATCGTTGTCATTTTCAATCTTGTCATTTTGTGATCAATTTGTCATCGATCATCATCCTTCTCAATCATGTCAATTTGGATCAATTAGTCATTGTTCCTTGTCAATTGGCGCATTTATCAATCAAATCATTTATCAGCATTGGTCCTTTGTTAATCAGAATCATGATCGTATCGACATCAATTATCTTTTGTCAAGACCTAATTGTCGTCCTTGCATTTCTAATTCATCTTCTAAGGTTTTGTCATTTTCCCTTTAGGTTAAACAATTTATTTATTTATCCTAAGTCTTCTTGTCACAATTAAATATTTATTTAATTGGCTAACTAATTCCTCCCTCTTTTTGTGAATTAATTAATGAATGAAAAATTATTAATTAATTTACCTAATTTTCCAATTTCCTAATTTCCAATTCATCTAATTTTCTATTTTCTCCTATTTTTCTAATATTTCTCCTAATTTCATGGGAATGACATAGCAATTTTGTCATAATTTGTCATAATTTGTCAATCAATCAATTTTGCATAGCAACTTTGTCAATTTTGTCATAATTTGTCAATCAATCAATCTTGCATAGAAAGTGTCAATTTTGTCATAATTTTTCATATTTGTCATTCTTGATTTGAAATTTCCTTTCAAATCTCTTCATGCTAATCTTGTCTTTTCTCCAATTTATCTATAAATTGGATGAATTTCTTCAATCAGGCCCCTTGATCAATCAATCACGCTTCTAGTATCCTTATGCTGTCTTGTCAATCTTGCTTTCATATTATGCTTATGCACTTGTAGGTGAGATCCACAAACAAATCAATTTGGAGGAGAAAGAAGGACAATGGATTCACCAATATGGATTACGCGATATTCAATAGGAATTGGTGAACCTATCCCCAAGTATAGTATGCAAGAAGTTAATAGATTACGCATGACGCCTGTTTGCGAGGTTTTCATCATGGTACTTGCCCAAGGCGCCTGTTTGCCAGGTTTTCACCAGTGGATGAATTATTTTTGCTTTACTTTTTTTCTTTTTTTTGTCTTTTTATTTTTCACTTTTTTTTTTTTGACATTTTCAATATAAGATGGACACATGATAGGGGATGGAAGAAGGACTCAAACATCTTTTTGTTTGGATAGTAGCCTTAAAAAAATGGACCACGACCTTTAAAAGTATGCTCAAAGACGTCGGTAGGATAAGGACATGGAAAAAGAGATGAAACTAAGGCAAGGATTTATGCAAAGGATTGGACCAGAGGGATGGAAGGATGGAAAATATGCATTGGATAATAGATAGGGTATTGGAAGAATTGGGCTTCAGTGGATGGAAATGAAGGCAAGATCAACATTGGTACACACCTTGAGGGGTGATGGAGTGATGGAGGAAAAATGGATCTTAGATTGTGAGATTTGGATGGAGGAATAGCTTGGGATTTTGGGACATAAGGGCCCAAAATGGATGAAGAAGGCGATAGAGGAACAAATTTGAGAGTTTTGGATGGAGGAATAGCAATTTTGGATGCCAAGTTGGATTTTTCTTTTTGTGCTTCAAGAAGCTGCTTAGGGATCCACATGGTTTTTGATTTTTCATGTTTTTGTGGTTCCTTGGAGTGCATTGCTTGCACAAGGGATTAGGAACCCATATATATTTTGAATTTTCTTTATTTTGCTCAATGGGCCTTTGTGGCCTTTTGGATATTTCTTTTTCTTTATAGATCATATTGTTCTTTTTTTGACATGTCGATTATATTGGACATGTTGATCCTTGAATACATGTGAATTGCTAGACTTATGACGTTTATACTTGGCATCGAAATTGCTTGGAGCGGGAAAGGAATGCATGGATGGATATGAATGAAATGGAGTTCTTTTGGATGGATGAAATTTACTCAAGGATGTGTGCCTTTGCTGACCTTGCATAGAGGATGGAGGAATATAAGGACCTAAGATGGTTGGAAAGTATGATGGGGAAGGTGTATGTTTTGATTTTGATGGAGGGATACCAATGTCTTGAGAGTGAGTTGTGTAGACATGACCCTTAAGATCTTCTTTGATATGGAGGGGTTCTTTGTCATGAAGGTCTACTCCTTTGCCTTTATGAATATCTTGACTTGTAGGATACTCTTTTCTTTGGGAAGAAGACACGAGTCCATTATGAGGTGGATATGATATGAGAGAAATAATGAGATCTTGGAGTGGATTGGATTGCACCAAAGTGGAAGAACCCATTATGCATGTCGAGGGTTCATGAACATCTTGCACTAACACGTTAGAATCATGAGGGTATCAAGATCAGTAGGGGGATCAAGATCTTGAGGGAGACTAGGATTGTGTAGTGGACATGGTTCAATTACTGGTTCTTCAAGAGATGGAATGGGAGAAATAATGGGATCATCAAAAGAAATGAGACCTTGGAGTGTATATGCTGGATTAGGATGTGGAGATGGAGGAACAAGTGGATCTTGTGGAGGATCTAAAGGAATGATAGGGTCTTGTGTTGGAAATGAGTTTGGAAGGATACTTTGATCTTGACAAGGATGAAGATCATTGGATTCCTCTTTAAAGGTGCTTTGCTCTTGACTTTTAATGGAATCATCAGAAAAGATGGAAGGGATATCTTGATCTTTCTTAGGAAGTGGAATGTCAATGGGATTTGAAAGGACATTGTGTTCTTGTATAGAATGGACAGGAATAATGGAATCATTGAGAGTGTCTGGGGAAATGGGATCCTGGTCAACAATTGGATGGGATGATAAGGTTTCAGGATCTTGATCTTGATCTGTTTTAAGACACGTTTCTTCATTCTCTAAATTATCCTCTTGACATGAGGTTGGACTTTGGATATGCATGGGGGATTCTGGCAAGAGATCAATGCTTTGGCACAAAGGGGATGGAATTTGAATGGGACTCTCTAAAAGAGAAGCATTTGATGGCATTAAATCTTGCATTTCCAAATAGTACAAGGGATTTGTATAAAGTTCTTGATACAGCTCTTGTTGCTGTGGTTGTGTCGTTCCTTGACATTGAGCCTATTGCTGTGCTTCTTGTGGTGGAATCATCATTTGTAGCCTAGGTTTATATTGCAATTGAGGGTGTTGTTGATATTGCACAGACATCAATTGTGGTTGTGAAGTATGATAACTTGTTTGTCTTGGCACATATTGAGGCACATGTTGTTGTTGATGCTGACAAATCAGAATTTGTTGACTTTGTGCCAATTATTGTTGTCTTGATGTATATCCCATCATTTGCAAAAAACTTTGTTTAGGAGGTTTTTGTTGTTTCTCCTTAAGATGGGGTATGGCACTTGCATTGACTCGCTGTGTTGTTTGTCCAATCCATTGTGGTGGTTGCAAGTTTGCATTAACTTGTAATGGTGCAGAAGACGCTGTAACTTGTTGTTGAATGCGATATTGTTGTTGTTGTACATTGCTTGTTTGCACATTCGATTGTGCCTTTTGTGTATTCCCCAATTGTTGCAACATTTGGTGTTGGTGCAAACCACTATCTGTAGCTCTTTGTGTTGCCATTATCAAAGGATCTGTCACAATAGTTTGCATAACAGGTACTTGAGTATTTGGCAAATATATTGAACTTAATGGGACATAGGAACTTTGTTGCATTATGGAATTGTTTTGGACATTGGTGAGATTAGGCATTCCAGTCGTAAAGCTTTCTTGCATCTTAGATTTTGATCCAATTTTATGCATGCGAGGAACCACTTCTTGTTGAGGGACAGCTGTCAATATTTGTGTGGCCCTCATTTGATCTTGTGTTGCAGGTGTTGTATTAAATAACGGATTATTTATTGTTTCAAATGGTGACTTTTGAGGAATAGTCACTGTCAATGCTTTTGAAGCACGTTTACTCGTCAAGGTATGTTGAGTTTCTTGTTGCACATTTCTTCATTTGGATGTGGAGAGAAACTTAACAACTCACCGCCTTGTTGTTTTTGCACATTGTTTTGCTCACTTGAGGAGGTCACATTACTCATCATGTCAAGATATTTTTGTGGGAACATCTTAAAGACCTTGTTCAAGAATTTATCCATCTTTTTTGTCAACTTTGGATCTTTAAGAAACATATCAACATCATCGGAAGCATCAGAATCTGATGAAGAATTGGGTAAAACATTTGGATTTATTTCTTTTTGAATGCCTTGATCTGAACCAAATCCTTGTGAAAGAGTTTGTTCCTCATATAATGTTTGAGTTTGAATGTCATGTTGCAGGTTCGGTTGATTCCAATCAAAAGGTGCATTTCCTCTTGGTGTTGGTGGAACACTCCCATGTCCTGGTTTCATGGGTACAAACACTGGTTCATATAATGGAGGTGGTCCAAGTTGAACCATTCCATATGGTGGTAATGATGTGTTTGACGAACCTTCAATTTGTACTGTTTGACTAGTTTGAAACTGTGAGTTTGATATGTTGTCGTCAATAGGTTGATACGTTGGTTCGCCCATCTTCTTAGATTTTGACCTTGTTTCAACAGGCATGTCACTTATGCAAATGCAATATTTTTGGAATTTTTTGATTTTAAAAGGATGATGTATGATATGCGACTAAATGCAAACTAAATAGACAAAAATGCAATCTATGGCACGAATGCAACCTATGTTTTTGTTGTTTTTCAAGATTTTGACAAACTCATGAATGCAATTCTAAAAATGAGACCCTTAGGAAATTGAAATGGTGTCTAGACCTCAAAGGACAAAAGGATCAAGTGACAAAAGGACAAAAGGACAATGTCTCCCCTATATGCTTGGATACTAAGCTAGGTTTGACCAAATGACAATGATGACAAAAAGACAAAAGTTTGATAAGTTCTAGACTTCCTAAGAATAACTTTAGGGTTTATCAAAGATTTGCAATTACTCAAGTATGACAAAACCTAGTTTTGACACTATATGCAAAGGGACAATTACTATGCAAATGACCCTAATATGATATGATAATGACCTAAGCTTAATGAAGAGACCTAGGTTATGCAAATGTGACCTAATGTTATGAGGACAAGGATGCAAATGCAAATGTATGATAATGTCAACCTAAGGCAAAACCTAAGGTTGAATTATGAAATGGTGTTACTCTAATGCAAGAGGACACATGCAAATGGATGACCCTTATTGATATGCAAAGGAGTATGACCTAGGTGAAACCTAACCTTGGTAGTTGACAATGAATTTGCAAAATGCAAACCTAGGATGAACCTAAATCTAAGTGACATGAATGTTGAGACAAGATTTTGAAAAATGTTTGACAACCATGTTTGAAGGTGTTTTGAACTTTGTTGAATGAAATACTCTTGTGTTTAACCTTGTTTTGAATCAATTTGTCTTGTTTTTGAAATGAGACACAACTCAACTTTTGACAAGCAAAGAAGACAAGATATTTTAACTTAGACTCAAGACAATCATACTCATTCACACATTTCTTATGGTAGGTAAGGACAGTAGGTACTTGAGAGGTAGACTTGTTATGAGATTCAAGGAGAATACATAGATGCTTGACCCCACGGGCTCCCCTCCATGACACTCACTTCTCAAGGCAGCCAAGCATCAATCCCCATGGAAATCTCCCCATGGCGAACTTAGTATCTCTTCCAAGTATCCAAACTCCTCCTTCTCAAGCAACTAGAAGGATTTTTGGCCTCTAAATACAAGGTGTTTAATAAGGATTTCTGTTAAGTGCTACTCCTTGGTGTCACGCAAGTGTGATTGAGACATAGGCCCACCAAGATACCAAACAAATGTAGTCGCACAAGCACAATTTAGATCGTGAGGCCCTACTTAGATGCTGATATGAGAAAGAGTCCAAGGGTCATCACTTCCCAAGTAACTACGATTCCCACGTAACCCTTCCTTCAAAGCTTTCGCCCATTAGGTATTTATTTATAGTGAGTTAGAATGCCAAGGTACTCTAGCTATGCTCACTTTGGGTCATTCCCTTCTCACGATTGTCACTTGCTTGCAAAAGAAAGAAAATGGTCGGGAAGGCAGAGCCTCTAAAGGTAACAAACAATCCAAAACATGAGAATGGTATCGAAGATTTGGATTTCTGATCACCCTAAGAAGGATGAGAGCATACTCTCCTACTCCAATGTCAAACTCGACAAGTAAAGTGAACGTATGTTCATTCCATCCTACTTAGAAAACATACTAGGTGCCTAATTATGAATCACAAACACAAAGTTTGGTTGGAATATAAGGCAACTTGCAAAATCACTAAGTTAGAAGTTTGATTTGTTTGGTCTTTGACTAGCGACCCAGCATAAGATTTGTTAGTAGTTTCATTATTAGTCATCATCACATATAATGCCAAGGTGCTGCATAGAGAATCAGTACCAAAGAAAACCAAAATACAAGAACATAATGCAAAACAAATTAATTTGCAAGTAAAAACACTGATTTTCACCTTTGTTTCTGGCCTTACACAGGCACATAATGTCTTGACACAGGTGCATAATGCCTTGATATAGGCGTAGAATGCCTTGACACAGGCACAGATCCCTTTGACATAGGCACAGATTCCCTAACACAGGCACAGATCCCTCCTACACAGGCACAGAAGTGCCCAGAAAGGTCTGAGTTGCCCTGTTTTTTGAGTTTTTCACGTGCAAACAGCTCAAAAGGCACTCAAAACATGGTTAAATGGTTTTATGATTCTAATTAACAAAGGACCAATATTCATAAGGATTTTTATCCTTACCTCTCTTAACCAATATCTGGTTTATTGTGTAGACATTTGTGCTGACAGCGTCTCTCTAGAAATTCTTAGCAATGCCTCCTTGTATCAACATAGTTCTAGCAACTTCAACAACTGACCAATTTTTCCTCTCTACAATACCATTTTGCTGTGGTGTCCTAGGTACAAAAAGCTGCCTCTTAATTCCATTATCTTCACAGTATCTAGTGAATTCCTCTAAAGTAAATTCACCACTTTGATCAATTCTTAAGCACTTTATCTTTTTGCCACTTTCCTTTTCAGCTAAGGCCTTGAATGCCTTAAAATTACTAAAGGCTTATGTTTTGTCCTTCAAAAATGTGACCCACATCATTCTTGAGAAACATTAGTGAAGATCATAAAATACTGATCACCTTGAATAATTCTAGTCCTTATTGGTCCATAGAGGTCTTTATGAGCCAAATCTAGCCATGAGATTTTGCCAAGATCAAGGGCAAAATGAAAAGTATTAAAATAGATACAAAAGAATGACAAGAACAAACTGTATTCTCATCAATATGAAAATGATCAACTGGATTCGCCAATACAATGAATGTAGGCCTTCTTATATAGGCAAGGCCATATGGATGTACGAGCACACAATCATGACATGTGGCTCAATGAGAAACACGGGTAGGTAAGAAATACTAGGGGTAGGTAGGAGAAATAATATAATATTCCACAAGAGGTGGATGACCCTCCGAATGTGGAGTGTAACAGCAAAATAAGACCACAAAAGGTGGAATTTCTCCTACAAGATCTATCCCTATGTGCACACTTCCCTAAGTGTCTCAAATCCAAACTACAAAGAGATGCATTATCCTAAGTTAACTTAAGTAAAGTGTAATATTATCCATAATGAATATTTATTTACACCAACACCCCCCCTTAAGTGCAACGTAGGGGAATGAAGACTAAAGTCAACAATGCAAGATGGGTCCCGGCTACTAGGCCATGATAGGTACCCATGTACAATATGCAAATGCAAGCAAAACCATGCAATGCAATATCTCACAAACGGAGAAAGGGAGAAAACCCAGTGGGAAAAAACTCCCCCTCAAAAGAGAGATGAATGTACAAAAGACTCTCAAAGAAGATGGACAAAACCTCAAAGAGGAAAAAGTCCCCCCCATAAGAGAGGAAGGAGAAGTCAGCTAACCCCCCCTAATGACACATCCTTCACCCCCAAGAGAGCTTGCAACTGCTGGAACTTACTCTCAGTGAAAGGTTTGGTGAATATGTTTGCAACCTGCTCCACTGCAGGACAATATTGCAAATCAATGACCTACTCCTGAATGAGCTCTCAGATATAGTGCATATGAATCTCAATGTGTTTGGTCTGCTGATGCTGGACCGGGTTCTTCGAGATAGCAATAGCACTGTGATTGTCGCAATGTAGAACTGTCGGTCATGGAGTGGTGAACCCAAACTCTGTGAGAATCTGCTGGAGCCAAATGGTCTTAGTCGCTGCATTAACAACACTTTGATACTTAGCCTCAGTCGAAGAGAGAGCAATAGCATGTTTCTTCTTGCTCTGCCAACAAATGGGGCCTAAACCAAGGTGAAAACTATAACTGGAAGTAGACTTACGATCATCAAGATCACCAACCCAATCAGAGTCTATGTACCCTGGATGTAATGAAGGATGCATTTGGCGGATTTCCAATGAAGCTCATGTGGTTCTTACATGAAGCAGGAAACCATGCTAGCTGCAAATGAAATATCAGGGCGTGTATGGGTCAAGTAGATGAGACTACCCACAAGCTGACGATACAAAGTGGCATCAACTGGTGGAGAAGAACATTGAGCCTCAAGCTTGACTCCTAAAAGAAAGGGAGTCGGTGTAAGCTTACGATCAACCATATGAAAGTGTGCAAGTAGATCAAGAGCATACTTGGGCTGTGATAGTGTAATCCTAGAAGGTGACTATGAAATCTCTATCCTGAGAAAGTAGTGCAAAAGACCCAAGTCAGTCATAGCAAATTTGTCATGCAAAGCAGATTTGACCCTGCTAATGATGGATGCGGTACTCCTTGTAATGATCAAATCATCAACATAGAGCACAAGTATCAAGTGAGAGTCATCCTGTCACAAAATGTAGACATTCGGATCAGAATGACACCTGGTGAACCCTACAAAGAGAAGAAAGGAATCCATCTTGGCATACCAAGCCTTGGGGGCCTGCTTAAGGCAATAGAGAGATTTCCTTAGTCTGCAAACCAAGGAAGTATCCTGGATGAAACCCTGCGGCTACTCCATATAAATCTCCTCATCAAGATCACCTTGAAGAAAAACACTCTTCACATCCATCTGATGTACAACCCAACCATGAGCTGTAGCAATAGCAAGTGTCAAGCGAATGGAGTTCATCTTGGCTACGGGTGCAAAGGTCTCAGTATAGTCAACACCTGCAACCTGAGAGAAACATTTCGCAACAAGCCAAGCCTTATAATTATCCACACTACCATCCGCTGCAAACTTGGTCCAATAGATCCACTTACATCAAACCATCTTTCTCCCCTTAGGGAGATGGACTAAATCCCATGTGTTGCTCCTCATCAAGGAACTATACTCTTCCTCCATAGCTTAGTCCTACTCAGGAACCCCTGATGCTTCCCGAAATGTCTATGGATCGAAAGCGGTAGCAATGAATGCATGTGGAAGATCCTAATGCTATGATCAAGTTCTCCATGTATCTGAAGGATCCCCAATAAGAGAACCTATGGATTCAAGTGTATGTCGAACCCAATGAGGTCTAGGTGGAGGTGGAGAACAAGGCTCAACTGCAAGTGGACCCTACGGAGGTGTAACCCTGCGAGTCAGAGTTGAAGGAGTCTCATCATCTGAATCACTAACATCACTATCCACAATGGAGTAAGGTGGAGGAGGTAGAGAGGCTAAGCTAGGAGAGCTTTCCTCAAAGTGAACACTCCTCTCAATGAACACCTCATGTGTCTCAGGATCCATCAATCTATATGCCTTAAGACCCTCAGGATATCCAACAAATATGCAAGGCCAACTCTGAGGTTCCAATGCCTTGCGTTTCTGTGGAGGTATGTGAGCCCATGATGGACACCCAAAGACTCTAAAATGTCTCACAATTGGTTTCCTACCAGCCCAAGCTTCAAAAGGAGTAATACCTTGCAAAGCGTTGTGACGAACCCGATCCTGGATGTGTGTGGCATAACTGATAACCTCTGCCCAAAAGGCGAGATCAAGAGAACGTGCATGTATCATACAACTAGCCATTTCTTTGAGAGTTCTATTCTTGCGTTCTGCAACTCCGTTCTGCTGTGGAGTGTATGCGACAGAATGCTGAAGATCAATCCCCTCAAATGTACAAAAATCCTCAAGTCTTTTGTTCACATATTCCCTTCCATTATCTGTGCAAAGAATCTTCACCACTTTCCTGGATGGCTTCTCCACATGAGTCTTGAAGTCCTGAAATCTATCAAATACTTCACTCTTATGAATAAGAAAGTAGACCCAAGTGAAGTGGGAGTAGTCATCAATGAAGGTGAAGACATAGCGGGCCTCACTAAATGAAGGTGCTGGAAATGGACCTGTTACATTGCTATGAACAAGTTGAAGAACTTCCAAAGCTCTCCAAGATTTCCCTTTATCAAACTTTTCCTTGGGATGCTTGCCCATGGAACAACCTGAACATACACCCTCTGAAAAACTGATTCGAGGTAGACCTGTGACCATGTCTTTAGTGCTGAGCTGCTGAAGATAGCAGTAGTTGAGGTGACCAAACCTCTCATGCCATAGCTTACTTTCTGAATTTGAATGAGTAAGAAAAGCCCTAGAAGGTGAACTTGGCACAACGTGGGAGAATGAATAAAGCCTTGAGTTGTCATTGACTTGTCCCATTGCTACCAAGGCATCATCATCAAGTTCCTTTACCACAATTGAATCTGGTGTAAACTCAACCTTTTTCCCATTCCCATAGTGAGTGATTTAGTAGATAGAGAGAAGGTTGGTAGACAAGTTAGGAACATAGAGAACATTCTCAAATGTTCCATCATCCATGCCAACTGAACCTTTCCCTTCAACCTCTACTTGTGTATCATCACCTATGTAAATGTGAGGTACCTTAGATGGCTCCAATGAAGAAAACTGCTCCTTTGTAGAACCCATGTGATATGAGGTACCCGAGTCAAGTATCCACTGCTATGAAGAACTTGTTGTAGCCACAAATGCTTGCCCTTTTCCCTCAGACTATGAGGAAGAGGAAGGAGATGAATCCTTCTTTGTGTAGGCGCATGGCAAGTTGATGTTGTTTTTCTTAAGAAGATTAATTAACTCATCAACTTGCTTTGTGTGGAATCGATGCTCATCATGATGATACTTCTTGCAATATGCACAAGTTGGCTTATCCTTCTTAGGTGGTGTCCCCTTCTTGGAAGAGGATGAAAAATCACCTTGTGATGGAGAGGATGATTGTCCTTTTTCCTGCTATGGTTGTGACTTAGATTGCTTCTTCTTCTTGTTGGAATCTTTGCCTTGACTTCCTTGATTCCCTTGATTAGCCACCAAAGCCTTGGACTTTGAAGACTTGAGAAGCCCTATGTTCAAAAACTTAGATTGTTCCAATATCAACATTTCTGTGAAAGCATCAAATGAAGGCATAACATAGGAACTCCCCACTGTCAAATGATGAGTTTGGAAGCTAGACACAAATGCTGCATATTTTGGTGCAAGCTTGTCCAACAAGTTGAATATCAACTGAGCATCCTTTTTGTCAATTCCACAATCCTTAAGTTTTGCTCTTAGCTCATTTGCTTTGGTGACATAATCTTGGATTATATCAAAACTCTTGGGATCCAAGTTGGTGAGCTCATTGTCAATCTTATAACCTCTGATTTCATCAACTCGACCATACAATTTCTGAAACATATCCCAAGCATCTTTGATTGTAGTACACTTTTCAATATGAAAGATGAGGTCATCTGATACATATTTGCGCAAAGTTCCAAGAGCCATGCAATTCTTAGTGAGCCATTCTAATTGAGCATTATGATCATCCTTAGGATCAAGTGGTGCTGCTATTGTTCCATCTATGTAATGCGTGAGACCTTGTTCCATTAATTTGCTCCATACTTTACTTTTCCATGATGCATAATTATGTGGAGTTAAAAGGTGGAAATTTATGATGACTCATTGCAACAAAAATGAAAGAGCACAAGGAAAGAGAGGCACAATCACACAAGACACCCCCCCAAATTCACTCAATCAAAGAACCCCCCCAAAAGTGATGATTTGACACTTTATACTTAGTGCATGTACAATGGGCCACTTGCAAAAAATGGCAAAGTGGACTTCTGATTTCAATTTTACAACTGCCTCAATAAGGCCAAAAGAGACTCAAACTAATAATGCAAGAGATCTAAATTAAGATCCAAGCAATTTACAAGTACCAAATAGGCCAAATAAGACCAATATCTGAAAGTACAATTTCTACTTAAAACCTCTGAAATCTGATTATAGATTATGAAAGTAGATGAAAAAACATGCACTTTCAAGAAAACGACACTTGAAAAGGAGGTCGTATGAGCTCAAATGAGGCCTTTGAAGTTGCAGAATTGAGGATTGGACAGGTACAACTGAGAGAATATGAAATTTTTGAAAACCCTATGCATCAAAACCAAAAAATAAGCACACCACTGCGAAGAGCATGAAAAATTAGCCCAAATAAAAAAAAATTGCACCAAAAAAGGGGCAAAATTGAGCAAGTTATGGGCCTCCAAAGTTGACCCAAAAATCCAAACTGATCAACGGAGAGGGGTCTAAAAATTTCCAAAGAAAACGTTGATTGGGAGCTGTTGACTGAGCGGTGACTGTGCGCTGTTGACTGGGCAGAAGGTACGGATCCCCAAAATTTTTATTTTTTTTTTCTCAATTTTTTTTTTCAAATTGAAAAATAATTTTTTTTTTTGAAAAAAATCCGAAAATTCCATACCGTACTGCCTGAATTGGGCAGAAAATTTCCTCCACACCCAAAAATCGATTTTCGCTAAAATAGGTCGAATTTATACTCCTTTTTTATGGAAACAACCTCCCGGACGCAATGGTGAGGTTGAAAACGCTCTAAGATGCCTCCAAAAAATGCAGTTCCTCAGATATGAAAATAGAAGCCTTCCACGATGTCTCCAAAAACCAATCAATGAAGCCCCAATGGCTCTGATACCATGTGAGATTTTGCCAAGATCAAGGGCACAATGAAAAGTATTAAAACAGAGACAAAAGAATGACAAGAACAAACTGTATTCTCATCAATATGAAAATAATCAACTGAATTCGCCCATACAATGAATATAGGCCTTCTTATATAGGTAAGGCCATATGGATGTACGAGCACACAATCATGACATGTGGCTCAAGGAGAAATAAGGGTAGGTAAGAAATACTAGGGGTAAGTAGGAGAAATAATATAATATTCCACAAGAGGTGGATGACCCACCGAATGTGGAGTGTAACAGAAAAATAAGACCACAAAAGGTGAAATTTCTCCTACAAGCTCTATCCCTATGTGCACACTTCCCTAAGTGTCTCAAATCCAAACTACGAAGAGATGCATTATCCTAAGTTAACTTAAGTAAAGTGTAATAATATCCATAATGAATATTTATTTACACCAACACTAGCAAATGTTCTGCTGAGAAAGATTTTCTCTTAAAGGTTGAGGATGCATCTTTCATAACTGACATTCCTTACACAAAGCATTCACCGGTTTGTCCAACTGAGGAAAACCTCTTACAGACTTGGACTTAATGACTTTGACATTGTTATCAAAATTTACATGACAAAATCTCCGATGCCAAAGCCAACTATCATCTACTTTATCAATTAAACAGTTGTTGACTTTTGGATTTAGGTGAAACAAGTTACCTTTTGTTTGCTTGCTGGTTGCAATCAGTTCACCTTTGCTCCCATATATTTTGCACATTTCATTCTTGAATTCCAATGGATAACCTCTATCATTGAGTTGAGCAACACTTAAAAGATTGTGTTTCAATCCTTCAACCCAGTAGACACCATCTGCACTTCTCTTTCCATTAAGAGAAATGGTTCCCTTTCCTTTTACCATGCAGGGTGAGTCATTTCCAAATCTCACAACACCTCCATCAAATTCCTTCAAAGTAAGAAACTTACTTTGGTCACCGGTCATGTGGTGTGAATAACCACTGTCTATAATCCAATCATCAGAACTATCCATACAAGAAACTAATGCTTTTCTGATCTTTTGTCTCCTCTTTAATGGAAACAAAGACAATGTCTTCATTTGAATCTTCCTTAGATTCCTCATCAGTGATTCCACCATCAACTACAATGAAGCAATCTCTTTTGCCTTTGCCTTTGTACTTCTTATACTTTTCCCATTTATGCTCATTTGTCTCCATTAGGACAGTTAGCTGCAATATGTCCAATCCGGTTACATGCAAAGCACTTCAAAGGTAATTTACCTCTATACTTACCAGTACCTCTGGGTAACCGCTTGGCCAACAATGCTTCAAGCTCAATTAGTCTGTCTTCATCATCAACTTCTCTACTAGATCTGGACTCATAACTGTGACTGGCTTCTCTTCTTTTCCTCATAGGTGGATTAGAGACTAAAGTTCTAAATGCAGATTTTGATTTCTGAATACTTCCATCATAGCCATTTAATTCAAATGTAGTTAGTTTACCAATGATGGAGTCAAGAGTTGCCTTTGTTTTATCAATAGAATTTAGTTCCTGAATGGCTGCAACTCGGATAGTGTAGACCGGTAGAAGGGTTATCAACACCTTGATAACTACTGTGGTATCCTCCACTTTACCACAAACGCTTTTGATCTCACCGACTATCTCCTTGATCCTTTGACCATACTGTTGAATATTCTCACCTTCAGCCATCCACATGTCATCAAATTTAGCTCTTAGACTCTCTTCTTTGGCAATCTTCACATGCTCATTACTGCTATAGATATCCTCAAGTTTCTTCCTCACATCATAAGCAGTCTCCAAACCATGGACATCAACATACTCTGAATCAGACAAGGAACTGATAATGGCCTCCAATGCTTGATTATTCTCCTATTGCTCCTTCTTTTGGTCATCAGTCAGAATCCCACTAGGCAAGGTATATCTGGTAACAACATGTTCCCAATATTGACTCCGAAGGATCCTGATATAGATCTTCATCCTATCACTCCATATTTTGTTATTTTCCCTATTGAAATTCAGGCCTTCTTTCTTCATCATGTTCTTCTAGATCTTTACCTCAAGCTGTTAGGCTTAGACACTAGAGGACTTGAAAAGCTCTAATACCAATTGATGATATGATGAATCAATAAGGATCTGCTCAACTATTGAGAGGGGGGGAGGTGAATCAGTAGATAGAAAATAAACTAAACTTTCACCAAACTCAAACCCAACCCATAAATCAATCACCGAACTAACTGGTTCAAACACTGAGCTACAAACTGCAATTGCATTGTCAAGTTTACCAATTGACTAGCATAACAAAATAACAGTGTAAGAGATCTGAAACTCTCAAACCATTTAACCAAAATATCAAAACACTTTACTAACATTAGTAAAAACATTATTCAGATCACTACCGGTCATCTTAACACATCTAAGTGGATTTATCAGTTAAGCAAATTAACCATATCAAAATATAACCACAAAAACCATTCACCACTTGTCACAATGATTTTTGATGTGGAAACCCAAATGGGAAAAACCACGGTGGGGATGAATACCCACAAGTATTCTAAACTCTTCTGAAGTTCGCCCTGTTAGGAGCGAAGCCTTTTTTGAAGCTTTACAAAAATGTCATGTTAGGAATAGATCTAGTTAAGGACCACCCGGTTAAGGGATTGACTACAATACCCTGTTAAAGGAAATACCCTGTTAGGAGTAACCTCGATAGAGGATTTAAAATCCAAGCTAATGGATCTCTTGGTTAGAGGATTTAGAAAACACCAAGCATGTTAAAACTTACCCGGTTAAGGGATTTAACTGTTGTAATTGTTAGAGAACAACATGGTTTTTTTTGATATGGTAATAGCACTATTCTACTTGATTAGATCCTATTCATTCTCCTATCTGCAGATACTCCTTCTGGTTCAACAATCAATCACACTGCCACTTAACCAAAATTGCCAACAGTACTACAAAATAACTCATCGACCTTATAAGCAAAACAATAGGTTGGTGACACATCACAAACATAAGATCTCATAGAGATTACAAACAAATCAGTTCAAACATGACCGTTAGATCACATAGCAATCATCAGCACATTGTACAAGACAACCTTGACCGCTCCTTGATCACTACTCATCGAATCTTGTAACTCACCACGCGGTTTCCAGTTCATGCAATGTACTTGCTGATGGTATGATGAAAGAATAAGGATCCAATAAACTATTGAGAGGGGGGTGAATCAGTAGATTAAAAACTAATATAAACTTTTACCAATCTCAAAATCAACCTCTCAAAGTAAACTCAGAACTAACAAGTTAAACCACTAAACTACAAATGCAATATCACTATCAAGTTAAACCGATTGACTATTATAACAGATTAATAGTAAAAAATCTTGAATCTAATCAAAGTGGATTTAGCAGTTAAGCAATTCAACCATAGTAAACATAACCACAAAACATTCACCACTTGACACAATATTTTTGACGTGAAAACCCAAATGGGAAAAACCACGGTGGGGATGAATACCCACAAGTACTTTGAACTCTTTTGAAGTTCACCCTATTAGGAGCCAAGCCTATTAAAGCTTTACAAAAATCCCTGTTAAGAACAGATCCTGTTAGGGACCACTCGGTTAAGGGATTGACTATAATGCCCTATTAGAAGCAATATCCTGTGAGGAGTAGCCTCGGTAGAGGATTTGAAATCCAAGCTAATGGACCACCTGGTTAGAGGATTTTAATAACACTAATCTTGTTAGAGCTTACCCGGTTAGGGGATTTTACTGCTGTAATTATTAGCAAACACCATGGGTTTGCTGATCTGTTTGAATAGAACTACACTTGATTGTTCAGATCGTTTTCATGCTCCTATCTACCTTTACACAAATTGCAGATACATCATCGGGTTCGACAACCACACTCTCACTCTCAACTACAAATTTGCCAACACTTCAACAAAACAACTCATCGACCTTATAAGAAAAACAATAGGTCGGTAACACAACACAAACCTAATTCTCTCATAGAGATTAAAAACAAGTCAGTTCAAGTATGGCCGTTGGATTACATAACAATCTCTGCACATCATTCAAGATAGCCTTGACCACTCCTTGATCACTGCTTCATCGAACTCTGTAACTCATCACACAGTTTGTATTACATGCAATGAACTTGCTCATTCCCAAGATAAAAATTGTTATCTCTACATGCCAAAAACAATTTGAAACTCTTCTCATACAACATGCATATGTGTCATAATAACTACCGCTCATCATCAGATCATAAACCAATACATTCAATTCACCAAACTTAATCAGTTAGGGTTTATCGTATCAACAAGTAGGGTTTACCGGTTGATCTCACTTCTTCTTAGCAATATTGGTTCACTCCACAAACTCACCTACCGGTTGCCAAATAACATTATAACAACATCATTACTAGTTATAATTGACATCAATGACAACATAACATTTCATTAGTGCAATCTTCATGCAAATGCCAACAATCTCTCCCTTTGGCATTGATGGCAATACAAGTATAAATACCCTTGATTGCTATGATTGTGAATAAGAATCATATTTTACATTTTACCATGTACTCTCCTTGTTTTCAATTGGTAACTAGCTATAGACCTTCTATCTGTCAATCATACAATTCTTTTCCCCATAATCACATAGTTCTTCTCCCCCTTTGACAACAATGCCAAAGTGAAAGTAAAACATGCAATGTCAAACTTCATTGTTCAACATCAACAACCTACAACTTGATGCTCCCCCTATGGAATAACTCCACTCTACACCAATCCCACTATAAAATTCTACAAGTAGCTCCAGGACTGATGTACTCTACAACATTCTCAATTGACCTCATGAAGGGGTACAACCCCTAGCTGACTTATAAGATACTCAAAAGTAGTCTTAGGTAGAGGTTTAGTAAAGATATCTACAAGCTTCTCCTTGGTAGAAACATGCTCCAATATCACATCTTTACTCTACACTTTTTCCCTCAAGAAATGGTACTTCAATTCAATATGCTTGCTTTGTGTTTGTAAAACAGGGTTCTTTGAAATATTTTTGGCACTGGTATTGTCACATAAGATCTTTATAGGTTCTATAAACTTTATTTTGAAACCTTCCAAAATTTGCCTCATCTAGATAGCCTTGGTACAATTCATATAAGCTTCAACAATCTTAGCTTTAGCAGTAGACTATGATATACAACTCTTCTTCTTTCTACTCCATGAAACAAGTCTTCCTCCAAGAAAGAATGCTCCACCTGTTGTGCTTTTCCTATCATCAACATTACCTACCCAATGTGCATCTTTATACACCTTCAAATCAAAGTTACCTGCATATGGATACCATAATCCATAGTCAATAGTACCTTTCAAATATTTGAATATCCTCTTGGTTTCTATCAAATGTGTTTCCTTGGGATTCTTCTGAAATCTAGCAACTAGATCAAATGCATGAGCTATATCCGGTCTGTTGTGAACAACATAGTACAATTTACCAATCATTGACTTGTACTCCTTTTCATCAACAGATGTGGTTTCATCTTCCTTAGACAATTTATAACTTGTAACCATTGGTATCCCAACTAGTTTATAGTTACTCATACCAAATGTCTTTAATTCCTCTTTCACATACTTAGACTATGTGATGAAAATACCACTCTTCATTTGCTAAATGTGGAAGCCTATGAATTTTTTTCTCTCTCCCACTAGAGACATTTCAAACTCACTTTTCTTTTCATTTGCAAAGTCATTGGTCATGTCATCATTTCCTTCAAATATGATATCATCTACAAACACTTCACTAACCAGTATCTTATCTCCTTTATATTTGAGATATATGTTGTTGTCTTCACTAGTTCTCTGAAAACCTATCTTCATCAGGTGTGAATGAAGCCTTTCATACTATGCTCTTGGTGATTTCTTTAACCCATCTAGTTCCTTGTGCAATTTCCATAACATTTCTTTTTCATCAGTCAAAGTATAACCATCTGGATGCTCAATGTATACTTCTTCTTCCAGTATTCCATTCAAAAATGCTGACTTCACATCTATCTGGTATACTTTGAATCCCTTATGTGCTAGAAATGCAAGTAAAGTCCTGACACCTTTTGGTCTAGCAACTGGTGCAAAGGTCTCACCACAACCTTCTCCTTCTTCTTGTGCATAACCTTTGCAAACCAATCTAGCTTTGTTTCAGACTAGTACACCATCTTCATTCAGTTTGTTCCTGAATACCCACTTAGTACCTATCACATTTTTATTCACCGGTCTGGGTACTAGGGTCCATGTGTTGTTCTTCTCAATTTGATCAAGATCCTCCTCCATAGATTTAATCCAATGATCATCTCCAATTGCTTCCTTAGCATTTCTAGGTTCAATAGTGGAGATCATGCAAGAATTATCTCTAATTCTTCTTCTAGTTAACACTCCAACATCCTTATCTCTAATAATCTGGTCAGGATTGTGATTGAGTCTCACATACCTCGGAATAACATGATAATTATCTTCAGGTTCTTCTTCTTCATTAACATCATCTTCTTCTAAATCTACCTATTATGGTTGAATTAGTACAACAACATTCTCTTTACTAGTTTCAGGTTTCACCAGTTTTGGTTCCAAAAACAGAATGCAAGGATCTTCATCCTTTTTCTCCACACTGGTTTCCCCTGAGACTCCAGGATACTCATCCACTCAAACACCAACACTCTCAATGATTCTCTGTATCCGGTGGTTGTAACATTTGTAGGCCTTACTCTTGGTGGAGTAACCAAGAAATATACCCTCTTCACTTTTAGCCTCAAACTTACTAACATAGTCACCTCTCTTAATAAAACATTTGCTGCCAAATATCTTAAAATAACTAACATTAGGTGATCTACCATACTAGTCTTCATAAGGAGTCTTATCCTCACCTCTTTTTACCAAAATCCGGTTCATAGTGTAGAGAGCTATGTTGACAACTTCTCTCCAGAAAGTTTTTGCTACATCTCCTTGTATCAACATAGTTCTAGTAGCTTCAACAACTGACCAGTTGTTCTTCTTTGCAATACCATTCTGTTGTGGTGTCCTCAATGCAGAAAGCTACCATTTGATACCATTCTCTTTACAATATCTAGTGAATTCCTCATAAGTAAATTCACCACCTTGATCAATCCTCAGACACTTTATCTTCTTACCACTCTCCTTTTCAGCTAAGGCCTTAATGCCTTGAATTTACTAAATTCTTATGTTTTATCCTTCAATATTGTGACCCACATCATTCTTGAGAAATCATTAGTGAAGATCATAAAATATCTATCACCTTGAACAATTGTGGTCCTTATTGGTCCACAAAGGTCTATATGAACCAAATCTAATAGATGTTCCATTGAAAAAGATTTGCTCTAAAGTTGAGGATGTCATCTTTCCCAGTTGACATTCCTTATATAGAGCATTAACTGGTCTATCCAACTGAGGCAAACCTCTCACTATCTTGGACTTACTCAATTTAACAATGTTATCAAAATTTAAATGACAAAATATACCATGCTAAAGCCAACTGTCATCTATTTTAGCAATTAAACAATTGTTGACTTTAGGATTCAAGTGAAACATGTTACCTTTAGTCTGCTTGCCGGTTGCAATCAGTTCACCTTTGCTCCCATAGATTTTTCACATCCCATTCTTAAACTCCAATGGATATCCTCTATCATTGAGTTGAGCAACACTCAAAAGATTGTGCTTTCGTCCTTCAACCCAGTAGACATCATCTACACTGCTCTTCCCATTAACAGAAATAGTTTCCTTACCTTTTACCATGCAGGGTGAGTCATTACCAAATCTCACAACTCTGCCATCAAATTCCTTCAAAGAAATAAATTTTCTTTGATCACCGGTCATGTGATGTGAACAACCACTATCAATTATCCAATCATCAGAATTATCCATGCGAGAAACTAAACCCTTTTGATTAGATGTCTCCTCTTTAGTGGCTACAAAGACAATGTCTTCATTAACATCACCCTCAAATTACTCATCAGTGATACCACCATAAATTGCAATAAGACAATCTCTTTTTCCTTTTCCCTTGTACTTATTGAACTTCTCTCGCTTGTGTTCATTATCACCATTAGGACAGTTAGCTGCATTGTGTCCATTCTTGTTGCATGGAAAACATTTCAAAGGTAATTTACCTCTGTACTTAGTAGTACCTCTAGGCAACCGCTTGGACAACAATGCTTCAAGCTCAACCAAACAGTCTTCATCATCAACTTCTCTGTTGGATCTAGATTCATAACTATGACTGACATATCTAATTTTCCTCATTGCTGGGTTACAAATTGAAGCTCTAAATGCAGATTTAGATTTGTGAATACTACCATCATAACCATTTAATTCAAAAGTAGTAAGCTTAGCAATGATGGAGTCAAGGGTTACCTTGGTTTTGTGAATTGATTTTAGCTCCTGAATGGCTGCAACTTGGATAGCGTAGGCCGCTAGTAGGGTTCTTAACACCTTACTAATTACTGTGGCATCTTCCACTTTACCACCATCACTCTTGATCTCACCAACTATCTCTTTTATCCTCTTACCATACTTTTGGATGTTCTCACCTTCAGCCATCCACATGTCATCAAATTTTCCTCTTAGACTCTCTTCTTTGACAATCTTCACATGTTCATCACCACTATAAATCTCTTCAAGTTTATTCCATACCTCATATGCAGTGTCCAGACCATGGACATCAACATACTCTGCATCAAACAAAGAACTGCTAATAGTCTCCAGTGCTTAATTGTTTTCTTGTTGCTCTTTCTTTTGATCATCAGTCATAATCCCACTAGGTGCAACATATTGAGTACCAACATGTTCCCAGTATTGACTTCCTAGACTTGATATAAATTTTTATTCTATCACTCCATATTTTATAGTTCTCTCTATTAAACTTCGGACTGTCCTTCTTCATCATGTTCTACAAGATCTTTACCTCAAGTTTTTAGGCTTAGACCTTAGAGGACCTGAGAAGTTCTGATACCAATTGATGGTATGATGAAAGAATAAGGATACAGTCAAATACTGAGAGGAGGGGGGTGAATCAGTAGATAGAAAACTAACAAACTCAAAATCAACCTCTCAAAGCAAACTCAGAACTGACAAGTTAAACCACTGAACTACAAATACAATATCACTGACAAGTTAAACCGGTTGACTGTTATAACATATTAATAGTAAAAAAAATTGAAAGTCACAATCATCCAAATACTTTACTGACATAAGTAAAACCTCATTTCAGATTGTTGCCGGTTAACATAACTTATCAAAGTGGATTTAGCAGTTAATCAATTAACCATAGTAAACATAACCACAAAAACATTCACCACTTGACACAATATTTTTGACGTAGAAAACCAAATGGGAAAAACCACGGTGGGTATGAATACCCACAAGTATTTTGAACTCTTCTGAAGTTCACGCTGTTAGGAGCCAAGCCTATTAAAGCTTTACAAAAAGTCCTGTTAAGAACATATCCTATTAGGGACCACCTGGTTAAGGGATTGACTGTAATGCCCTATTAGAAGCAATACCCTGTGAGGAGTAACCTCGGTAGAGGATTTAAAATCCAAACTAATGGACCACCTGGTTAGAGGATTTGAATAACACTAAGCTTGTTAGAGCTTACTCGGTTAGGGAATTTTACTGCTATAATTGTTAGAAAACAACAGGGGTTTGTTGATATGTTTTAATAACACTACACTTGCTTGTTCAGATCCTTTTCATGCTCCTATCTGCTTGTACACAAACTGTAGATACATCATCTAGTTTGGCAACCACACTCTCACTCTCAACTATAAATTTTCCAACACTCAACAAAACAACTCATCGACCTTATAAGCAAAACAATAGGTTGATAACACAACACAAACCTAATTCTCTCATAGAGATTACAAACAAGTCAGTTTAAGTATGACTGTTTGATTACATAACAATCTCTGCACATCATTCAAGATAGCCTCGATCGCTCCTTGATCACTACTTCATCAAACTTTGTAACTCATCATGCAGTTTGCATTACATTCAATGAACTTGCTCATTCCCAAGATAAAAACCATTATCTATATGTGCCAAAACTATTTGAAACTCTTCTCATACAACATGTATACGTGTCATAATCATTACCTCTCATCATTAGATCATAAACCGATACAACCAATTCACCAAACTTAATCGATTAGGGTTTATCATATCAATAGGTAGGGTTTACTGGTTGATCTCACTTCTTATTAGAAATACCCATTCACTCCACAAAGTCACCTATTGGTTTCAAAATAACATTATAATAACATCATTAGAGGTTACAATTGATATCAATGACAACATAATATTTCATTAATGCAATCTTCATGCAAATGCCAACAATCGCTCATTCCCAAAATAAAACAGTTATCTCAACGTGCCAAAAACCACTTGAAACTCATGAAATGCATCATGCATATGTGGCATAATCATCTTCGATGACCATTTAATCATAGATCAACACAACTGATTTACCAAGCTCCATTAGTTAGGGTTTGGCATCAATAGGTATGGTTACCGGTTTATCTCACTGCTTCAATAGTAATACTGGTTCCATCACTTGCTCAACTAGCGGTTGCAAAACAACTCTATTACCGGTTATAATTGACATCAATGACAACACTTAGACTTCATTAATTCAATCTTCATGAAAATGCCAACAAGTACTTGAGGAACATTTTGATTCAATGTCACACCTGGCGACAATATAGCTGAAATATCCACCCCTAGAGGCAATTTGGCCCCATTTTAGACTAATAGTGAGAGATATTTGTCTCTATCATTATTGATGAGAGTGTTGAGAATCATAAGCATCGCATGATCTTGTTGGGCTGCTTCCAATTCTTCTTTTGTCAGATTATGTTGTATTTCATCAATGGAAGTCATCTTGTTTGTGTTTGTTGATAAGGTTGCAGGTCTCCGACCCGATGTTTGTTGATTTGTGGACAAGTTCATATTCCATGTTGGGTTAAGAAAAGGGTCATTGTTAGGTTCCATCTGATGTTTTGCCTTTTCAGCACGTGTTAATGGCATGAATGTTATTCCAATGCGATCTTGACTCTTTAAGACTCTCTAAAATGCAAATGAAAGACTCAACTAGATGTATCTAGGTATGCTTCTAAGACTTTCTAAAGACTAAAATGCAGACAATGCAATCTATGAGGGAAGACTTTCTATCAAGGATTTTAGAATTCAAACACAAGATCTTTAGTGTATTGCCGAAATGCTTCAAATTCTACCTCTTCTTTAATTTGATTTTAGAGGTCTATGTCAATTTGTATTGACTTCCAAACTTCATCATCTATAACAATTTGGACTATGTCGAATTGGTCTTGATCAACTATCAATTCGTCAACAAGTATGTTTAACCCATCAATTATTTCTAATTGAACATCGTTTGACCCAAGATTGGGTTGCTCAAATGGAAATTCACCGTCTCCTTTTAGACCCATATGCTAAGGATTATACTGCAAACTATATGGAACCTAGGAATGATTGATACTTTGCTTAAGGAATCGAACGGGGATTTAAAAACTTTGCTATGGTCTTTTCATCCAATTTTCTGATGGCTTCCTTTTGAGATGCCTTTTTTATCTTTTCCCTCAATTTTTCATCAAGACGGACATATTTTCGGATCTCATTATCTATGATGGTTTCAACTATATCGTACTGAGCACGATCAACTTTTAGTTTCCAAGGAAGGTTGTCCAAACTATAAATTATTGCTAATTGGTCATTTTTTGACCCAAGATTAGGTTGCTCAAATGGAAATTCATTGTCTCCTTTCAGACCCATGTATTGAGGTATGTTTCTTAGACTCTAATGCAATACTAAATTCTATATGAGTGGATGCGACTTGGTTGAAGATTACTCTTTTTGTGATGTGAGGACTTGTGCAAAAACTTTGTGCAGTATGATGACACTAAAGGATTTATGCATGAACTAGATGTCTAGGACTTAAGATCACTTAAGAATGTTATGTTTTTTATGTTTTAATTTTGAAAAAGTTTTGGTTTGATGTTGATGTTTGACTTTGAGGGATTTCATCTTGTTGTGTTCTTTGACAAAACATTGGTTGAGGTTCCACTTTGGTTTTGCTGTTTTCTAAAATGTTTGAATTTGGTGAAATGTAGCAAAGGACACAACAAACACATCAAAAAGAATAATACCATAAAAATAATACTTGTTGAAGAAACTTTTTCAAATTCCCATGAATGTTGGAGCCTTTTTCAAGATCCCATTTTGTTTTCGCTGTAATTGGTCAATCGATAGCACATCAAGAAGAGTCTCTTAATGGTCAAAAGGTCACAAGTATTACCATAACCCACATCTTGATACTCCGTCAACTCAAACAACCCTGTCACACCCTAGGGTGCACCCATTTTTTTGCCTTTTTCTAGAAATTAGACCAAAGAAGATCACTCCTCAATTAGCCTATTATCCAGGGAGATATATGGTGAGTGTCTTGGGGGTAGATTTTTCCCCACCCTTGCATTGTGATAATTCTAGTGTCTAGTTACTGACTCAGTTTGGCTTCTAATTTCTCAGGGGTTTAGAAAGGGTTCCGTTTGAGTGGTCACAATCAAAAGCATTTTACACTTTGTTGAGGGAGGTCTCCCAGTCTGTAGAGGTTATGCTCTATAGATTTTAACATATCGTATAGGCACTAAGGGAGGCATAACGCCGTTGTGACAACATGTAACACTCATCACATATGATTTTCATCACATACACATTTATTTATAGTGGCTTGGATTACTTGGCTTAAGCCGTTGCCACTTAGGTCATTCCCCTCTCACCGGCCTTAATGGCACCCTAAGGGCAACTCGGGAGGGCAGGCCTTCTAAAGGATGTAAGTACAAAAAATTACTGAAAGCATAAAAGAAGAGAGACTAGTTTTTAGATCACCCATTGAAGGGGAGAGCATAATACCTATCCCTTCGAAGACATGAAAAACAAAGTTCTTTTTATCCTTCCATTGTAATGATTTTCTATTCTAAGTGGAGATGTTGCTCCACATAGGCATGGTGTTCATTTTTAACCTTCATAGTAATTTGTGAAAGAACAGAAAGAATTTGATTTTGTTCTTTTTTAAAAGAACCAAAAGAAGTTCTCTATTCTAACCCCGCATAGAAAATAATGTTAGTATACATATGGTGGGCTATCCAGCCTAATTTTCTCAGTTACAGAGCTCTGTCTTTTCACAAACAAAGAGAAATCCTGATTAAAACCAAAACCAAATAAAGACCGAATGTGAAAAACCTAAACTTGCAATTGCGAACTAACTACTGAGCAATTGCGAACAGATATATGATCAATTGTGAATTGATATTTTGTCAATTGGAATTACTGTGATATCAATTGTGAATTGATGTCTGAGCAATTGCATAGCAATATCAGGTCAGATACTCATCAATTAATTTTTTATTTTATTTGTTTAAATTTTTAAACAATAGAAAAAGGCAGAAGATAGAGATTTATTTTGCAATTATATTATCCCAAATCACACGAGCCATCACATCAATGTCATCATAAAATTTGTATTTGGCAATAAATTGGTGGATGTTTCTACGATATTGGGCGATTTCTTCTTTTTCTTCAATTTCGCAAAGCTCTCTTTCTACTTTTAAGAGTCTTTGGTATGATTTTTGATCTCTCCTATGCTGTCTTTCCCTCCTTGTACCTGCAATTTTGAAGGTTACCTTTCCTACCATTGGATTAGACACATTTTATGCAAAAAAAAAAAATTACATATTTGAAAGATTTTTATGGGTTAGGTGCGCAAGATCAACTTATTAAGAAATGACAAACAAAAAATTATTATTTTTTCTTTTTTGAGCAATTGCGGATCATTTTAGAAATTGCGGATTATTTTAGCAATTGCGGCGGATTTTACTATCAATTGCAGCGGATTTTTCTATCAATTGCAATGGATTTTGATAGCAAGTGCGGATAAATATTAGCAATTGCAAATTCTGGTTTTCTGTGCACATACAGATCTACAAAATTAATCAAAATAGAAAATGAAGGTTAGCATTTATTCACGTCGGGTTCACCAATTGTATTCATGTTTGAAATCATCAAATCTAAGCTAATTAGGCTAAGAGGAGGAATCACAAAAATCCTTAACTAATCAAGCTGATTTTAAACACAAAGCAATGAAATAAATGAAAGAAGTGGAAGAATTCAGATAATTAAACTCCCTATTCTCCATTTGTTCTTTCATTGTTCTTCACCATTATTGTTGGTGTAGGTGGCTCTTAGGTATTGCACTCTATTCCTGCATAAGATGGACAACAATTTTGAAGACTATGATTCTAGATTGAATTGAAGAATGAGGTTGAATTTATAGATTTTCAACACAAAAGAGGTGAGAATTCAAACTCAAGTGTTGATTGATAGACAACTGAAATTGATTGGTCTGTTAACAAGGTTGATTGAGGAGTCAACTAGATAGATTGGTTAGCGAACTGAATAGACAAGTCAGCTGACTGAGTTGATGAATCATATGACTGAATGGATTGGAGAGATAAGTGGATTGATTGATCAACAGACTAAATAGATGGATTAGAAGACTAAAATGATTGATTAGTCATAAAAAGTTGATTTTGAGTGAAAATAGGAGATTGATTAGTTAACTGAGTTAACTGATTTGATCAATCAGTTCTGATTTTAGCATGTGTTGTAGGAATTTGAAATTGAATTTGATTTTCATTTTCAATTTGGATTTGAATTTGGTCTTTTGAATGCTAAAATGCACATGAAATTAAACTAAAATTCAGATGTGATGAAATACGAATTTGGAAGAAATGAAATTAGTTGAAATGAAGTGAAATTCGAATTTGGAGAAAAATGAAATGAAATTAGATGGAATTATTTGAAATTATAATTTGGGGATTTGGAAGAATTAAATTAATTAATTAAATAGTTTAAATGAAATTACTTAATCATAGGAAATTGAATTAATTAAATAATAAAGATTATTTAACTAAGGAAAATGTCACAATTAATTAAATAATTGATATTTAATTAATAATTGAGACAGGGTTAATTGATTAAATGATGAAATGATAAGAATTTGATGATTAGAAGAAATATTTAATTTAATCAAATAATTAAAGAATTAGGCATCTACACTATCTATGAAGGAAATGACAGAGTTAAGCTAGCTAAGATGCAGACTGTTAAAGGTAGATATGAGAATTTGAGGATGGAAGAAGGTGAAGAAATAACAAGTCATTTTCAGAAGGTTGACAATGCAGTGAATGAGATCAAAGATCTTGGTGGAACCTTGGATGATAAGGATGTGATAGAAAAGATCATGAGGATTTTACCGGAATGTTAGGGTGACAAGATTTAGACTATTGAAGAAACTTATGATCCATCCAAATTCACTAAAGAATAGTTGTATGGCACCCTGGTTGCATTCAAGATGAGGAAGTTTAATAAAGAAAAATAAATAACTGAGACAACATTTAAAGCTACAAAAGCATCAAATGATGAGAGCTTGGATGAAATGGAAGCAAACTTTGTAAGAAAGTTGAAGAGAGAAACCGACAAGTATAAAGGTATGTTACCTCTTAAATGTTTTTAAGTGTGGAAAGATTGGTCATTATGCATCTAGATGTCTAGAGAGGAACAAAATAAAAATTTAAAGAAAACAAAGGAAATTTCAATAAGAAAGCCTACTATGTCAAAGATGATGCTGGTATTTCAGATGATGAGTCAGATTATGAAGACGATGATTGTTTCTTATTGGTAGAAAATGATGAATCTAAACCTAGTAATAATAAGGAGATATCTAAGTTTGTTGAAATTATTGTATCAATATTTCATGTTAAAGAGAGAAATGAATGATTGATTGAAAGTGGATGTTCAAATCATATGATTGGTGACAAAAGTAATTTTGTAAAACTTGTAAAGTATGATAGTGGTTATGTTAGATTTGGAGATAATCAGACTACATAGATTATTGGAATAGGTTATATTACTTTTCATGGAAAACATAACACTGAAAAATGTATACTATGTGACAGGATTACATTATTATCTCTTAAGTGTTGGACAAATGTGCAAGAATGGTTAGATTGTTGTTTTTTTAGGATGGTGGTTGTAAGATCCGGAAGAGATCTAGAATTAATATTGCATTAGGAAAAAGGACAAGTGGAAACATGCATCAATTGGAGGCTACTATAGAACATTTCTTGTTATCTCAGATTAGTGAAAGTGGGCTATGGCAGCGGAGGATGTGTCACATCAATTTTGACAATTTGGTTAAGATTCATTTAACAAGAGCTATGAGAGATTTACCGAGACCAACTAAACTGTATAAAAATATTCGCAAAGAATATCAAATGGGAAAATAGACAAAGGGAACATTCAAAGGAACAAAATAATCTTCTACCGAACTATTAGATTTGGTGCACATTGACCTATCTGGTCTGACCAGAACAAGAAGTTTACAAGGTGAGAAGTATTTCACGCTCTTAATTGATAATAATTCTAAAATGACTTGGTTTGCATTTTTAAGAGAAAAGTTAGAGGCAATAGAAAAGTTTAAGATATTCAAAGCTATAGTTGAAAATGAACTTGATAGAAGAATCAAATGATTAAGATTTGACAGAGGAGGAGAGTTTATTTATGATGAATTTGACATATTTTGTGATAAATATGGGATAAGGAGACACTTGTTTGCCCTCAGGACACCTCAACATAATGGTGTAGTGGAAAGAATGAACATGACTATACAAGAGGTAGCTAGAACTATGATCAAAGAAGAAAACCTTCTAGAAGTTTCCTAGAGAGAAGCAATAGATATTACAATATACACTCTCAATAGAGTTCTTGATGCAGTCAAGGTAGGGAGATCCAATGAAGGACAACCCATCCTTGTAGCCGAACACAAACACAATGCAAAATATACCAGTAACCGATAGCACAACACTAGATAAAGCAGAAAGAACAACTAGGAACATCACATAATACATAACTGGTAAACAATATGAACAATTCTTATTACAGTTTGAAGAATTACATATGCCACATGCTAGATCGCAGTCTAGGATACAAACAATGCTTACAACACAGATATAAGATCCATAGATCATATTGTAGACACCTAAAAATGGTCAACGCTTGCGAGATCATACTTTAACATTTGCGCATTGCCTCATTTTAGGTTTTTGCATCGCATTAACATTTCTCCTATGTTTCGCACATGGTCTTTATCATTTGTGAGCATTGAGTCATTCTTCTACGTCCTTCATTCGTCTCGCTCTCAAATTTCGTCTTGTCAACAACACTATCTAGACATGATTTTAATCGATCTTATCCTATTGCATCAATGTGCGTGCTTATTTGTCATCATTTTGGACATCGTCAATCCTAATTAGGGTTTTGTCCTCCTGTCAATCTTGCGATCGATTTGTCATCGATCGTTGTACTCTTATCAATCTTGTCGATTTATCATCAATCCTTATCATTTTCAATCTTGTCGTTTTAACGATCGATTTGTCATCGGTCGTTGTCATGTTCGATCTTGACATTTTGCGATCGATTTGTCATTGATCGTGGTCATTTTCAATATTGTCATCGATTCTTGTCCTCTTGTTCGATCTTGTCATTTTGCGATCGATTTGTCATTGATCGTTGTCTGTCTCAATTATGTCAATTTGGATCAATTTGTCATTGTTCCTCGTCAATTGGCGTATTTTCTCAATCAAATCATTTATCACATTGGTCATTTATCTCAATTATCTTTCATCAAGACCTAATTCATCTTCTAGGGTTTCATGATTTCATCATTTAACCTGGTTTGTCATTTCTTCCTCTAGGATTAATAAATTATTTATTTATCCTAAGTCTTTTTGTCACAATTAAATGTTCATTTAATTGGCTAATTATTCCTCTTTGTGAATTAATTAATAAATGATAAATTATTAATTAATTTACCTAATTTCTAATTTCCATCAATTTCTTAATTCCTAAATTCCTCATTTTCTAATTTCTTAATTTTCTAATTCCTAATTTCAATTTCCTCCTATTTCTCTCCTAAATTCATGGAAATGACATAGAAATTTGTCATAATTTGTCATAATTGACAATCAATCAATCCTTGCATAGAAATTTGTCATAAATTGTCATAAATCTTTGCATAGAAATTTGTCATAAATTGTCATAAATCCTTGCATAGCAATTTGTCATACACATGTCATAATTTTGCTATTCTTGATTTGAGTTTCCATTCGAATCTCTTTCATGCTAATTTGATCTTTGTCTCCAATTTCTCTATAAATTGGATGAATTTCTTCAATCAATCCCCTAATCAGACTATTGAATTTCTAATCACTTTGTCAAATCACGCTTCAAGTATTCTTGTGTCAATGTCAATCTTGCTTTCTCAATTAGGTTTATGCACTTGAAGGTGAGATCTACAACAAAACTATTTGGAGAAGAAAGAAGAACAATGGAGCCGCATGAAGGGAACATCTGGTTTGCATAATCTTTTTGAATGTTTTATCTTTATGTCTCTATTGAATGTGTTTAGGATAGATCATTGCAATTTGCTTTCGTGATTGAGCTAATGATTAGTATGTTTATCTTGTTTGTGATGATTTCCTATTTCCTAACGTACATTAATTGGTGAACCCGACGTGAACACTAACCATCTAACCCCTTTATGGTGTTTTTGAGTGCTTTCAAGTTGATTTGCAGGCGAAAAACCCAAAAACAGGGTCGTGCAGGGTTTTCTGGAGACTTCTGCGCCTGTGTGAAGCAACTTGCACCTGTGTTGAAGACATTCTGCGCCTGTGTCATGCATTCTGTGCCTGTGTAAAAGTCCAGAACAGAGGTAAAAATGCAGTATTTTACTTGAAATTTGTTTAGTTTTTGCATTCTGTTTTCTGTGTTTTGGTTTTTGGTACTAATTATCTGTGCAGAATCTTGGCATACGCATGGAAAAGACAAACAAATCAAACTACTAACATGCTTTATGCAGAATCGATAGTCAAAGACAACAAATCAAACTTCTAACTTGGGTTTTGCAGGTTGCCTTGGAGAAACAACTAAACTTGGTGTTTGTCATTAATGTTTTAGGCACCTAGTGATTTTTAAATAGGTTGGAATGAACATGTTTTTGCTTTGATTGTTGAGTGTGACATTGGAGTAGGAGAGTATGCTCTCATCCTTCTTAGGGTGATCAGAAATCCAGATCTTCGATACCATGCTCGTGTCTTTGATTGTGTGTCTCCTTTAGAGGGCCTGCCTTCCCGACCACTTGCTTTCTGTTGCAAGAAAGTGACAATCATGAGAAGGGAATGACCCAAAGTGAGTATGGCTAGAATACCTTGGCATTCTTAATCACTATAAATAAATACCTGATGGGCGAAAGCTTTGAAGGAAGGGTTATGTGGGAATTGTAGTTACTTGGGAAGTGATGACCCTTGGACTCTTTCTCATATCAACATCTAAGTAGGGCCTTAAGGTCTAAATTGTGCTTGCGCGACTACATTTGTTTAGTATCTTGGTGGGCTTAATGTCTCAATCACGCTTGCATGACACCAAGGAGTAACGCTTAACATAAATCCTTACTAAACACCTTGTATTTAGAGGCCAAAAATCCTTCTAGTTGCTTGAGAAGGACAAGTTTGGATACTTGGAAGAGATACTAGGTTCGCCATGGGGAGATTTCCATGGGGACTGATGCTTGGCTACCCTGAGAAGTGAGTGTCATGGAGGGGAGCCCGTGGGGTCAAGCATTTTGAGGCACCTAATTTTGAGAAATATAAAGGGAATGGCAATCCAAAAGATCACATTCGAGCATTTTTCATGGCATGTATGGAAGTAAGCTATGAAGAGACGTATTTAATGCGATTATTTGCACGAAGTCTCACGGGACAAGCCATGGATTGGTATTCACATCTGCTAGGAAATATAAAGACTTGGTCTGAATTAGCTCAAAAGTTTTTATCTCATTTTGCGTTCAACATTGACAGTGATGTGACCATGTCAGATTTATGCAACACCAAGCAAAAGCAAGGTGAATCATTAGTGACTTTCTTGCAACGATGGCGAAGCTTGTATAGTCGTTCTTCTCTTGATATACCCGAAGAACAACAAGTGAATCTGTTTATCCAGAATTTGGTCCCAGAAATGATGTATGAGCTAAAATTGAAAAGTCCCAGTACTATAGAGAAACTCATTAAGAAAGGAATGAGCATCGAAACGGCTCTTGTAGCTAAAGGAATTATCAAGCTCAATAAAGATAGTGACAACACCAATTATTCGGGGGATAGAAACAGATTTTGGTATAAGAACAATAATGTCACTAATGATGGAGTTGTTGATGCAAGAGCGGTGAATACAAATCAACCCCCATTCACGATCAAGAAATTGAGTGTTCCTAATATTTCAACTATGGAACAAAATCAAGCACCAATGAGCAATGTTACTCAATAGCCGCAATACCAACAACATGCTCAACAATAACATACTCAACAATATAACCAACAACAAGGCCAACAACAAAATCTGCAGCGCAAACCCTTCCGATCGTGGGATGGGCCTCCTCGACAATTTACGCCATTAGGAGAGCCTATTGAATCAGTAATGAGACAATTGATACAAGTGAAATTTATTAAGCTACCAGATATCAAGGCAGAACCAGCGGTAAAACCGCATTGGTGGAATGATAATGCATACTATGAGTATCATCGGTCCAAAGGACATAAAACTGCATCATGTTTTCAATTGAAACATATGATTCAAGATCTATTAGAGCAAGGAGTAATTGAGGTGGATCCACCCCATGCGACTTCTAACATAGATCATACTATTTTCAAAACTCCTTTGCTTGATCATGACAAGGGTAAAGCGTCTTCTTCCAACTCTGCCCAAACAACAAATTATGCAAATACTGGTTATAATAATGCCATTAATTGTTTTCGTGCATCAAATGAGTATGTTTCTACCCTAAGAATAAAGGGACAAGATCCTTCTTGCGCAGTCACCACTCATCAATCCAAAATAGTCCTGAAAGGAGCTCCTGCAGCTCCTCCCAAGCCAACTCCTGCAAGTCAGTATAATCTTTTGGATCATCTAGGAAAGACACCTGCACAAATATCAATCCTTGAGTTACTGAAAATGTCTCCCATGCATCGTGCAGTCCTGGATAAAGATTTAATTGAGTCCACTATCCCGACAGATATTGATGTTGACCAGTTTCAAGCCCGGATTGGACATTTAGCTGTTTCCCAAAATGTCACGTTTTCTGACAATGATATCTCACCTGATAAGCTCCCTCACAATGATCCTTTACACCATGAAGTCTTTGTTCATAACTACAAAATCCGACGAGTCTTGATAGATGGTGGAGCAAGTCTTAATATTTGTACCTTGAGAGTGGTCATTGGCCTTGGATATACAGAAAATGACATTGATGCTTCTAAAAGAATAACAATCAAAGCATATGATGATGTTGAGCGCCCATCCAAAGGGATAATTACATTGCCTATCAGAGTTGGTCCAGTGATAGAAAACACTTTCCTGCAAGTCCTCGACCTTGATCTCCCTTATAATATGATCCTTGGCCGTCCATGGATCCATGCAATGAAAGTAGTTCCATCCACCTATTATCAATGTTTAAAATATCCTTACAATGGAACTGAGATAACAATTCCGGGAGATCCTAATCCATTTCAATTTTGTGCTACTCTAAAGGATACCCCTCAGCAGCAAGTCCCAGTCAATAGAGAGGCCAAATTACATAGCTATGTGGATCCTAATCAATTGTTAGATGCTGTCAAAGGAAATTTGAAAATACAAGACCAAGGATGTGGAGAATATTCAATGGATCAAACATTCCTCATTGGGAATCTACCAATATCTCCAAAATCATATGGCAAACCGCATTTATTGCAAAAGGAACCTAAGGTTATTATTCAATATCAGCCTCCCACTACATTTACAAGATGGGGTGAACTTGACAAAGAAACTGTAGATGATGATGTCATAGATTAGCTTTATAAAGATCCAACAGAGACCCCACCTGTCAGATTGCCAGTGGAACGATATGGCAAAGGATTTACTATGCTGCAAAAGAAAGGATATGATGGTTGTAGTGGCTTAGGCCTGAACAACAATGGAAGGCAAGAACCTGTCATACCCAAGAGGCGACCTCCAACTTTAGGGTTAGGTTTTGTACCATTGCAAATTGGATCCACATCTACCAAAGTGCCCACATGTCGAAAAGGGCATGATTCTAACGATGAAATAACACCTGAGGATACCCGGCCTGAAACTGATTCCAATGAATGGGAGTGGAGTTTTTTTTCTTCTAGGTCCTATGCCCTTGACAATATTTTCATTGACCCTAATAATTTGGCTATGGAAGAAAAACACAAAATAACTCTGCTTCCTAAAACATGTCCTCATGCTTGGATAGAGACATTTTGGGATCCAAGCTCTGAATCTGATACAAGCAGTTCGGATAGTGACACCACAAATGTTCATATCTTTACCATATCAGCCCTTTCTCTCCTTACAACTGATGATGACATGCCCCTCATCTATCCCCAGCTTATCCAACATGACCAACAAGAACCGCTCACATTGGACTGTTTTCAAAATGATGAAGCAATTGCAGAATTCCTTGGACTACGGGAAGGCATACCACAAGGTGATCACAAGGCAGGATTTGCTATTGACCTGGATTCCATGACATATTTTGGGGAGTCAACTCCCTCTTCTAGTCATCAAAATGAAAAAAGAAAAGAAAAAGTAAAAAATCAAAAGAAAAGATCTTTGAGTGAAAACTGTAAGGCACTCTCTGATCATACAAAAGTTAAAATAAAAGACGTACCTACGGGTGAAAACCTCTCTGAGGCACCCAAAGGTGGAAGAGTGGACATACCCCTATCAAGTCAGGACAAATCAACATTGCTAGTGGAAATGACCAAGGAAATCAATTTGGGTACACCTGACAACCCTAAGGTCATTCATTTTGCTACTTCCCTATCACAATAGGAAAAAATAGATTTTGTCAATTTCTTTCTTGAGAAGAAGATCAACTTTGCATGGTCCTATGCAGATATGCCTGGCCTCGATCCAGAATTAGTTCTTCATCATTTGCCACTAAAAGCTAATGCCAAGCCTGTCAAACAGAAACTTCGAAAGATGCATCCTCAGGTGGCTCTTTTGGTCAAAGTGGAACTAAAAAAATTACTAGATGTGGGCTTCATCAGACCCATTGATTATGCAGACTGGATTTCAAATTTAGTACCAGTTAGCAAAGTAACTGGGGGCATCAGAATCTGCACAGATTTTAGGGATCTCAATAAAGCATGCCCTAAGGATGATTTTCCATTGCCAAACATAGATATCATAGTTGACATGACTGCTGGATATGAGATTCTTTCATTAATGGATGGTTTCTCCGGCTATAACCAAATTCGCATTGCTCCTAAAGATCAACATAAGACAACATTCACCTATGCTTAGGGCACCTACTGTTGGAATGTGATGCCCTTCGGTCTTAAAAATGCAGGCGCAACATATCAAAGAGCAATGACGACAATTTTTCATGATTTCATGCACACTTTGATGGGGACTATGTTGATGACTTGTTATGCAAATCTGTCACCAGAGATAGTCATCTAGCCATCCTGGGCCCAATCTTTGACCGAATGGAGACCTACAAACTCAGGCTCAATCCAAAGAAGTGTGTCTTTGGTGTCACAGCTGGCAAATTACTAGGATACATTGTTTCTCACCGAGGCATTGAGGTCAACCCTGCCAAAGTCAAAGCAATAATGGATATGCCTCCACCTTCAAACCTCCGGCAATTAAGAAGTCTGCAAGGAAAGCTCCAGTCAATTCGTCGCTTCATAGCTCAGTTGGCCGACAAATGTCATCCATTCCAACATCTATTGCATAAAGGTGTTGCTTTCAAATGGACTGAGCAATGTCAATCAACCTTTCAAGCTCTCAAAGAATATTTGCTGTCATCGCCTATTCTAATGGCTCCAATAGAAGGAAAGCCATTTTTATTGTATATTTCTGCAACTGAAACGACATTAGGAGTTCTCTTGGCCCAACAAGATGAGAACAGCAAAGAGCGAGCCATTTACTATATCAGCCAAACACTGGTAGGCTATGAGCTAAATTATTCAACTATTGAAAGGGCATGCTTAGCAGTGGTATTTGCAATGCAGAAACTCCGACATTATATGCTGAGCCACCAAACATTGTTGGTTGCAAAAATTCATCCCTTAAAATATTTGCTTAGCCGAGCAGCTTTGACGGGTCGCCTAGCAAAATGGGTCATGATTCTCAGTGAATTTGACGTTGAGTATATGGAGCGAAAGGCCATAAAAGGACAAGTCATAGCAGATCAACTTGCAGAGGCTCCTATTTCTGATGATCATCCCATGTTGACCGATTTTCCAGATGAATCAGTCTTTGCTCTCACATCCTCTAATGAATGGAAGTTATACTTTGATGGGTCCCATACCAAGTTTGGATCCAGAGCCGGCATCTTGTTTGTCACCCCTCAAGGTGATGCTATTCCAAAGTCCTACAGAATAACTTTCCATTGCACCAATAACATTGCGGAGTATGAAGCGCTGGTTATAGGACTCCGAGTAGCAGTCCACTGGAACATCAAGAATTTGCAAGTCTATGGAGATTCTCAATTAGCCATCCGACAAGTGAATGATGACTACGCAACAAAAGATGAAAAGCTTATTCCCTATAAGCATATGGTAGATTTCTTCAAGACCAAATTCACGGCTATCCATTTCAATCAAGTTCCAAGAATGGAAAACAAGTCGGCAGATGCGATGGCTACGATTGCTTCCATGTTGAATATGCCAAACAATATGGACAAATGTGAATTTTTAGTTGAACAATTGCTGGTTCCTTCTTTTGACATTCTGACAGCGGATGTGATGTGCGTTCTTGTTGGTCCCAACTCCCCATGGTACAATGACGTCTATCAATATTTGAAATCCCAAACCTTACCACCTAACCTTTCCGCTAACCAACGCCGCGCCTTTATCCGACAGACAGCCAAATATGTCATCATCACCGACACCCTTTACCGTCGTTCCTTTGACCATACCCTCCTCAGGTGTTTGGATTCTGACGAAGCACAAACGGCTTTACACGAGGTTCACGATGGTATATGTGGGGGCCATTTCAATGGTCTAAGCTTAGCCAAAAAGTTGATTCGTGCTGGGTATTATTGGCCCACTCTGGAAAAAGATGTTCATGATTTTGTTAAGAAGTGGTACAAATGCTAGATTCATGGAAACTACATTCATGCACCAGCCCAAGAGCTTCATTCTGTCATATCTCCATGGCCCTTTTCTCAATGGGGATTGCATCTTATTGGCAAGATTCACCCGACATCTGCAAATGGACACAAGTTCATCATTACAGCCACAGAGTATTTTACAAAATGGATCAAGGCTATCCCCATGACCTATATCATGGGTATCCAAATTTCAAAATTCTTGCTGAATTATATCATATGCCGGTATGGGGTTCCCCTTGCCATAGTCACAGATAATGGTCGTCCTTTCAAGAATAAAGATGTTAAAGAACTCTGCGAAAAGTTTCATATCCAACACCGTTTCTCCAGTCCATACTATCCACAGGGGAATGGTCAAGACGAAGCATCAAATAAAACCATTATCAAGATCCTGAAGAAGGTCGTTAATGACACTGGTTGAGATTGGCATGTACAGTTGAATCCAGCACTATGGGCCTATCACACTTCTATCCGCACACCTACTGGCGCAACACCTTATTCCTTGGTGTATGGTGTGGAGGCTATTTTACCTTTGGAGGTGGAGATTCCTTCCTTACGTGTTTCCTTGCAACATCTGATTGATGATGAGACACACAGAGTCTCTCGGCTGCATCAGCTTGAGATGTTAGATGAGAAACGTCAGACAGCTCTGACACATTTGCAAGCATATCAAAACCATCTCCGTCGCTCTTATAATAAGAAGGTCAAAGGGCGACACTTCGAAGTGGAAGACCTGGTTTTAAAGGCAAATCCTAAGAATGCATAGTCTACTGACATCATCAAAGGTAAATTTGAACCTAATTGGGTTGGTCCTTTCATAGTAACTACAACATATGGCTCGGGGGCATATCAGCTTGCTACCCTAGAAGGTGAACCTCTGCTTGTTCCTATAAACAGTATGCATCTTCGCAAGTACTGGGCATAATTTTCTATCAGTACTTCTTCAAATATGATCCTGAAAAAATACAAAAAAATGGAAAAAGAAAAAAAAAATACAAAAAAAAAAAAAAGTGAAAAAAGAAGAAGAAAAAGAGCAAAAAGTAAAGAAAAAAAGAAAATGATTCGCCCTCTAGTGAAAACCTGGCAAACAGATGCTTTGGGCAAGTACCTTGGTGAAAACTTGGCAAACAGGTGCCATGTGTAAAATGAGATTGTTGCTCCATCATCTATCATGACCTCTAAGCTATGCTTTCTCTCGACCGGTTTCTCACGTCTTGCCCCACTGTTCTATTCTAGGCCTGTTATTGGTCAACATCATTGTCTTGCATATTCTGGTTGCTTGTACATATGTTTTGGTCCCGGTCTATGCATGTCTTTCAGATGCGCATTGGGTGTGTTCCCCTTGTCATGATTGATCACTGGAACTTTTGCATTTAAAAATGTCCTGAAAAAAATCATAAAAATTGAAAAATGTCCTGAAAAAATAAATCAAAAAAATTGAAAAATGTCCTGAAATAATTCAAAAAAATTGAAAAATGTCCTGAAAAAAAATCTCAAAAAAAATTTAAAAATGTCCTGAAATAAATCAAAAAAATTGAAAAACGTCCTGAGATAATTCTTGAAAAGTCATATAAAGTCCTGAAAAAATAAACACAAAAACATTTCAAAAACATTAAAATCCAAAAAACAAGCATTTTGTCAATAAAGGATCTCTCTTTGTGCATAGACAGATCGCTGAGCATACATCCAACAACTCGCAATCCAACACTGTGCTTTAATGAAATCTTGCATAAACAGATGAACTTTTTCAATCAAACCAGACATTCAAACTGATCCGAATTGTCATATCAATCAACATCAAAATCATTCGTCCTTGGCACACTATCATGGGTCTTATATAGGGTGTGGTCTACTCGAAACCAGACTGTGTCCTATCTTAGACGGGGTACCACATGTCCTGAAACCAGACAGCATGATTGTCCTATCAACGCTTTCAACTTTTGACAATGAAGATCAAGATGTTTTGTTTGATTTGTTGGAATTTGTGCATCTTATCTTTTTAATTGATTTATCTTTGGCTTCGGTCATGTTCCTATGTTGCTCGATGATGTCACTGAGTGATTTAGAGTGACCGGGATGGCTCATGGCCCCTTTCTTTTTGTTGTGATTGTTGTTTGTCTATGATGTGTCTGTCTTTTGCAAAAAGGGTTGCATTTCAGCTCTGGCCTTCAATGCCATGAGGCTACGCATCCATTTTTCTACATAAAAATAAAGGTTCTCACCTACAAAGTGCATTACTGAAAGCAAGTTTTTCTTCATTTCTAACTGTCCTCTGTCTCATTTTCTTCTTACTAACATTTCTTCCGTCAGTTCGGTCTAGTGCTCTGATTTCCCTGCACACATATGCTGCATCCTACATCCATTTGGTTAGTACATTTGCATTACATTAAGCATCATATCAAGCATTTTATCCATTCCATATTATAAATGCATAAAAAAATGCATAAAATTGCATCCATACATGTTCCACAATCGTACATAAACAATGCATAAGACATCCATACATGGAAAATAACATCAGTCATAACATATTGCATCCCATCATATCAATGTATATCATATCATATATCATCATAATATCGGAGTACAAAATTGGACCGTCTGTCCTAAGTATGGCCCGCAGGCTGACTACAAAATGTCAAACTACATAATGTCTACTATCTATCTAAGGAGCACGTGCCTCTGTCATTGGGTGCTCCCTCTGTCCTCCTCATCCTTGCAATGTCTTGTGGATTATGTCCCTCCTGGTCTTGGCTGTGGTGGTCTCATAGGTCCACTCACCCCCATGCTGCTCAATGACCTCCGAGAGCGTGCCCTGCTCTCTGTCCTCAATCGTGCCCGATATGAAGCTGCTCTCTGCTCTGGTGGAATGACACCCTCATATAGTGTCCTCCAATGGCGTATCTCCTCTCCGGTCTCTACCAGCATCTATGCCATCTCCCATGCACTGGCATCCTGAATCGACCCAATATACTCAGTGACTCTCTATTCCTCTCACTGTGCCTGAGCAATCGCTACATCTCGAGCCGCTGTGAGTCTGGCTATCTCCGCTCTGAACTGGTCCTGCTATCTCTCTAATGTCGCAATATGATCCTGCTGACTCGCTATGGTCGTCCTGCACATCTCCATCTCCTCTGTCCTAGCTGTCTCCGGCTCTATGGGTATATCCTGCCATGCCTCCTGCTCGTCATCCCCATCCTCCTTTCTGTCCTCATCATCCCCATCATCCTCATCTCCATCCTCATCATCCCCATCATCCTCATCCCCACCCTCATCCTCCTCATCCTCATCATCTCCCTCCTCCTCTCCTGTGAGTGGGAAGTCCTCCTGTCACCTCGGTACTGGAATATCTGGATCTGTCAATGGCACTAGCCGTCATCATGCAAACCACCTCTCATACTCCTCTATTGTCCCGGCATCTGCCACATCTGATCTCCAATCACTTGTGGCTGAATCATACTCCCCCATTGACTCGTCTCTCTGTGAGATCGGGCAAAGTGTGCAGTCCTCCTAGGTACATCCTGCCTCTCTCCAAATTGTCGTCTGACTCTCTCTGGCAGGTACAACTCAATCACTCTCTGGCGATTCATTAGTCGCCCAATCAGGTACCTCTCCTATCTACAATAAGGTAGCTCCTCACTATCATCTGACCATCCTGAGCAATCACAATATGGCCTCCATGTGAACTCTCTCAGTTGATCTAGCTCATGTCACCAGTACAATATATATCCAAAAGGACCCTGTCTCAGTGCTCCCCCATAGCAGTACACATATGGTCGATGTGGTACTACATATCTATCTGTGATCGGTCGACATATGGCTATGTGCTCAAATGCCCATACCTGTAGCAATCTGACTCCACAGCTCAATGTCTGAACTCCCTGATATACTATCTGATGCAGCTGAAAATATAGCATAGCCAGTACACATGGTCCCCATGCATACACTGTCCCCTCTGTCGCCATCTGCTCCAGCACTCTTCCCCATCCAATAAGGAATCCATGTCCTCGTCTGTCTCCTGCTAGTAGGCATGCTATCACCACATACCGTCTATCATACTCTGATGCCATAGTCTCCCAGCCAATCTCCCTCTCGATGATATCCAGATCATCTGCGTCGCACTCAAACAATCTGCACAATGCATCTCTCCCTATCACTGGGTCATACTCTATCATCTCCCCATGAATCAGAATGCGGAGGATACGCCATACATCCTCCAGTGTCACCGTCACCTCTCCAGTCGCCAGATGGAAGGAGGAAGTCTCTGAATGCCATTTCTCTGCCAGTGCAGTAAGCAATCCTGTGTTTGCCCTAATCTCAGGCATGAATGTGACATAGTATATCCCAAGTCCTGCTAGTGTATCTCTGTCTGTGCTCCTGAGTCTATGTCATAGCATGAAGCAATTAGGTCGGTTCTCTCGTGTGATCAACAGATACTGTCGACTCTGCATCACAATTGGGGCATATTTTTTCAGTTTTAGGGTTTTCTCCTATGGGTTGCATTTCCTCATTTTCATGTCTAATCAGGGTGTTTTTCATCTAATCTGACCTATCCTACCCTTGTCCCCTTTTTCCGGATCATTTGCATGTCATTTTGACCAAAATTAGGGTTTGCATTGCACAATTATGCCTGTGTCAGGTAACCTGCGCCTGTGTCAGGTAACTTGCGCTTGTGTCTCCCTACACAAGCACAGAAGACCCCACACAAGTGCAGGATTTGCAGTACACAAGCGCAGGAGTCCTTTTCTGCATCCCTTGTGGGCCCCGCAATGTCCCGCAAGCAATCAAAATTCATGAAATTGAAAACATGGGTTTTTGAGATCCATACTGCTGCTCCTGCGTCGTCCGGTCGTTTGTATGTGCATACACGTTCCCCGAGGTGATCCACCATTGGAATGTTCGCCATCTATCTGCCAGTGTCCTTGTCCAGAGCAACAAATCCTCCTCTTTGGCTAGTGCAAATGAGCAAATTGTCACTCTTTTGGTCCCATTTATAGACCTTTGTCAGTGCATAGATGGATGTACACCCTCTCCATCTTATGTTGGTCATGGTCTTTTGCATCTTCAATTGCTTGTCCTTCATGCATCCGATCTCCGATTGTCAGTCTATTTGATCCTTTCATTTTTATCGATCAATTGGCCTCTTTTCTGCATGTTTCCGGCCAATTCCTCGAGGGGGCATGCATATGTCATTATTATTGTCTAGGGCATTTTCATTATTGTTCTTTGAAACAACGCTTAAAATCACATTGTCTCAAAGAGGGGCAAAATGTAGACACCTAAAAATGGTCAACGCTTGCGAGATCATACTTAAACATTTGCGCATTGCCTCATTTTAGGTTTTTGCGCTGCATTAACATTTCTCCTATGTTTTGCACATGTTCTTTATCATTTGTGAGCATTGAGTCATTCTTCTATGTCCTTCATTCGTCTCGCTCTCAAATTTGGTCTTGTCAACAACACTATCCAGTCATGATTTTAATCGATCTTATCCTATTGCATCAATGTGAGTGCTTATTTGTCATCATTTTGGACATCGTCAATCCTAATTAGGGTTTTGTCCTCCTGTCAATCTTGCGATCGATTTGTCATCGATCATTGTACTCTTATCAATCTTGTCAATTTATCATCAATCCTTATCATTTTCAATCTTGTTGTTTTAACGATCGATTTGTCATCGGTCGTTGTCATGTTCGATCTTGACATTTTGCGATCACTTTGTCATTGATCGTGGTCATTTTCAATATTGTCATCGATTCTTGTCCTCTTGTTCGATCTTGTCATTTTGCGATCGATTTGTCATTGATCGTTGTCTGTCTCAATTATGTCAATTTGGATCAATTTGTCATTGTTCCTCATCAATTGGTGCATTTTCTCAATCAAATTATTTATCACATTGGTCATTTATCTCAATTATCTTTCATCAAGACCTAATTCATCTTCTAGGGTTTTGTGATTTCATCATTTAACCTGGTTTGTCATTTCTTCCTCTAGGATTAATAAATTATTTATTTATCCTAAGTCTTTTTGTCACAATTAAATGTTCATTTAATTGGCTAATTATTCCTCTTTGTGAATTAATTAATAAATGATAAATTATTAATTAATTTACCTAATTTCTAATTTCCATCAATTTCTTAATTCCTAAATTCCTCATTTTCTATTTTCTTAATTTTCTAATTCCTAATTTCAATTTCCTCCTATTTCTCTCCTAAATTCATGGAAATGACATAGAAATTTGTCATAATTTGTCATAATTGACAATCAATCAATCCTTGCATAGAAATTTGTCATAAATTGTCATAAATCTTTGCATAGAAATTTGTCATAAATTGTCATAAATCCTTGCATAGCAATTTGTCATACACATGTCATAATTTTGCTATTCTTGATTTGAATTTCCATTCGAATCTCTTTCATGCTAATTTGATCTTTTTCTCCAATTTCTCTATAAATTGGATGAATTTCTTCAATCAATCCCCTAATCAGACTATTGAATTTCTAATCACTTTGTCAAATCACGCTTCAAGTATTCTTGTGTCAATGTCAATCTTGCTTTCTCAATTAGGTTTATGCACTTGAAGGTGAGATCTACAACAAAACTATTTGGAGAAGAAAGAAGAACAATGGAGCCGCATGAAGGGAACAACTGGTTTGCATAATCTTTTTGAATGTTTTATCTTTATGTCTCTATTGAATGTGTTTAGGATAGATCATTGCAATTTGCTTTCATGATTGAGCTAATGATTAGTATGTTTATCTTGTTTGTGATGATTTCCTATTTCCTAATGTACACATATACACATCAAATAGGCCTCCAGAAATAATCTGCTGGTTCTACCCTAATCCGGACCTCAACCCTTTTGACTTAAATCCACCGGACCAGAATCTCGCTGGTTCTACATCTTCACCCGATATCTAAACTCTATCTTCTATCTTCTGTCTTCTGTCCTCTCAAATGATTTACAAACTTCTATTTATACCGTCCACAAATAATAATAACTCAATCAAGTCGGCCTAAGACCAACTGGTTCATGAAATGTGTAAATAATAACAAGTTGACTCAAATCATTAAGAACAACTTCCAAAGCACAAAACATCACATGGTTCTCTAGGAACATCGAACAAGGCACAAGAAACATAAATCAACGATCCACATGTCACGGAGATCAACCGCCACCCGATCCAATTTCTCTCAACACACTACAAGACTAACCGGTAAGAACATATCAACCGAACCAATACCAGAATCGATATCTCATCGGAATTAAATCCAAATGCCACGAAAATCGAACACGCGAAAGACAACAAACTCAAGGGAATAAACCTAAAACTACAATGCTAAAATCTCAAACAAGAAGAAATGCCATGATCTCCAAGAAATTTCGTTGCTAACTGCCTCAACCAGTAAGAACTACACCAGTGTTCCTGCATCAGACTCTTGGGGTTAATTGAAAAGTGAGTCCCATCACTTGATCCGGTTCGATGATCTGTCAGTAGATTCTTGCAATTGCCTTAGGGGTTCGGCGATTTGACTATAGCTTTCGATTGCCTCTCCTCGACAATCTACCAATCCAATTTGCAGCTTGCCTCAATCGATGATCTGTTCAAGTTTCCACCCACTAACTGCCTCAAGCTCAAGCTCTAAGATCAATGGTCTACTTGCAAATCTTTCTCTACCTCACGTTCGATGATCTGAACAAGTCCACAAGTTGCCTCAACTTCCTTTCCAACCAACTGGTGCATAATCGAGTCTTCCTCCAACAACAGGTTCACAAACCAGCTCTGATATCATTTGATGCAGCCAAGGTAGGGAGATCCAATGAAGGACAACCCATCCTTGCAGCCTAATGCAAACACCATGCAAAATATACCGATAACCGGTAGCACAACACTAGATAAAGTGGAAAGAACAACCGATAACATCACATAATACATAATTGATAAACAATATGAACAATTCTTATTACAGTTTGAAGAATTACATATGCCACATGCTGGATCACAGTCTAGGATACAAACAATGCTTAGAACATAGATATGAGATCCATAGATCATCTCCACATCAAATTGGCCTCCAGAAATAAACTGTCGATTCTACCCTAATCTGGACCTCAGCCTTTTTGGCTTCAGTCCACTAGACCAGAATCTCGCCAGTTCTACATCTTCGCTCGATCTCTAAACTCTATCTTCTATCTCTTGTCCTCTCAAATGATTCACAAACTTCGATTTATACCGTCCACAAATAATAATAACTCAATCAAGTAGGCCTAAGACCAACCGGTTCATGAAACATGTAAATAATAACAAGTCATCTCAAATAATTAAGAACAACTTCCAAAGCACAAAACATCACATGGTTCTTTGGGAACATTAGACAAGGCACAAGAAATATAAATAAACGATTCACAAGTCATGAAGATCAACCACTACCCTATCCAAGTTCGCTCAACACACTGCAAGACTAACCAATAAGAACATATCAACTAGACCAATGCCGGAATTGATATCTCATTGGAATTAAATCCAAATGCCACAAAAATTGAACACGACAAACACAACGAAATCAAGGGAATAAATCCAAAACCACAATGGTAAACTCTCAAAAAAGAAGAAATGCCATGATCTCCAAGAAATTCCACTGCTAACTGCCTCAATTGGTAACAACTACACCAGTGCTCCTGCATCAGTTCTATTCAGGAAGAAGTATGGGAAGACATCATATGATTTATGACACAAAAGGATTCCATCAATGAATTATTTCAAATTATTTGGAAGTAAATGCTATATTCGAAGAGATGGAGGAAATCTGATGTAGAGACTCTAGGGTGGATTGAATTAATAAAAACATCAACAAAACTTAGACTTCCAAATCACAAGACAAGACCTACTCTTGTTTCGAGGATCCATGCACCTACTTCACCCAACTCTACCCGGTTTACACCAAACTTGACATAACATCCCAAAATGATTGAGGAACTAAAGGGAAGGATTTTAAAATTGTTAAATGAATCAATACTATCTCTCATATGAGGGGGTGTGACTCCAAGATGCTTCCTTAATAGGGTTGCCTTGCATTTGCACCTATGCTTTACTAGCCCTACTTTGAAGGTATTTTGGCAATAACTTCTAAACCCTTGATCACATAAACAAAAGGAAAACCTTTCTAGATACCCTTTGGATTTTTAACAACATATATTAAAATTTCCTAGGGTTTCTTTGTATCAAACAAATCAAAAAATCATTGTCCTCACTCTTTTAAAGGGCAATTAGGTCAGTTTTAGAAAGAGAGTGCCTCAAAAAATTGCTTCTCAACTTGACTAGTAGTTGGAACACTTTGTATCCAACCCCAAACCAATACTTTTAGAGGTTACCAACACCCAAACCCCTCCATTTTTTTCCAACAACTCAATTAGCATTCACAATCTCATTTCCTAGGCCTATCTCATTGAGATGCCAGGCCTAGGGCATCACATAACTTCTCCCAAACACCACATGATGCTTTGCAACCAGATTTATATTTAAGAAAACTTTAAAACCTATCATTCCACTGAGAATGAGGCTTTTACAATGGTGAACATGAGAGTTATTGAGTAATCTCTGTCAAAACCCTTGGTCAAGAGGGTTAGGGTTCATGGGTTGTTTTTAGAAAAATGAGTGATTCTCCCTCCAATATTGATGAAAACACCTCAGACTTCCACAAAAATGAAGTATAATCCTTCCCTTATCCATTCATGGGTGTTTTATTGTAGGAAAAACAAATATAGAAAACCACTAAGTGCTGCAACAGAGAATTTCTCAGGAAAAGTGCAGAAACAATTATGTATCTATTGAAAATCTTCACCAAAATTACATGCCAACCCATACCTCAACCCAAAGAGGCATATTTCTATATGTTTTAATAATTTCCAACTTCCTTAACCATAATTTGAATTGGTTATCCATTGGAACCAAAATTTACAAATGTTACTTGACAACTTGTAAAAGTTGTCAAGCAACTTTTACATCTTTTTGAGAACTTTGACCAAATGTGAGCAAATGACTTCAAAACCACATAAAACCTTTCCAAAATGATAAAAATGTCTTTAAGACATATATTACATCTTTTTCACCCATTATGGCACATTTTGTATAGTTTGACCAAAGTTGACCTATTACAATGGTTACAATTACTTTGCAAAATGATTGAAAATGATCACAAATGAACCTAAATGTTCCTTAGGAACCTTATTAAAACTTAACACAAAACAAAACAAAAAAAACATTGTAAATCCTTTTGAAGACATCAAAGTGACCAAGGTGCTCCTACACCATACACCTGGCAGGCAAAAATCTCAAGGTCCACTTGAGAAAAGTTCTTGGATAGAAGTCCATGCTTTTTTATGTCTTCATCATTCATCCAAAAAACATCCTCATGTGGGAGAACTTTCCATTTAACTAGGTACTCATTATACACCTTTTTCCTTGTTCGCTTCACCTCCCTTGTGTCTAAGATGCTTTCTAGTTTGAGGCGTTCAAATGGTGGCAAGTCTTGTATCCAATCCTTAGCAGCTTATGCACCTGTACCTACATCAAAAGATCCCTTAAAGGAAAAAGGTCAGCAAGATTGAATATAGGTGGTATAGCTACTCTAGGAGGGAGTGAAATCTGATATGCATTTTCACCAAACTTATGGATTATCTTGCAAGGGCCTATCTTCTTCATGTGAAGCTTGGTATATCTACCCTTAGGTAATGTTTCTTTTCTGAGATATGCAAATACTAGATCCCCCACTTTGTATTGTACACTCCTTTTCAAATCTACTTTTTCCTTGTACTTACTCACATTCTTCTTAAGGGTTTCCTTCACTTGATCATGAACATCTTTCATGGCAATGGAAAACTCTTCACCTTCAACACTCTTCTTCTCCATACCTCTCAAATCACTTAGTTCCAATACAGCTCTTGGGTGCATCCCATACACCAAATGGAGTCTTACTAGTGATTCTATTAATGCAATCATTATAGGCATACTTAGCTTGTGGAAGCACAAGATCCCATTGTTGACCATGCTCTTTTGTCAAACACCTCAATAGATAACCCAATGATCTATTTACCACCTCTATTTGCCCATCCGTTTGAGGATGGTAGGTGGAACTATAAGACAAAATGTTTCCCAACTTCTTCTATAAGGTCCTCCAAATGTGACCAATGAACTTGAAGTCCCTGTTAGACACAATAGTTAGAGGAAGACCATGTATTCTTACAACTTCCGTGAAAAAGAGAATTGTAGTATTAGAAGCATCTTTGACATATGGTGCTTCTTTCAACATATTTCCTCACATCCACCTATATTCTTGGACAACAGTAAAACCACATAACCTATTCCAAATTTTTATCAATGCCAAAATTACCTCCAAGATCCTTTACTAAGCTTTTCTCCAATCATATTTTCTCTCATAGAGAACTTGGGTATGCACTGAGCCCCTTTAAACAATAATCCATATTTCAACACATAATCAACATTTTCATTATGAAAGGAATCAGAAAAATTTGAACAAGTATTGAATGCATCTTTGAAGTCCTCATCTTCCTTATACATACCTTTGAGGGCTTCTATGCCCACTCTTTGCAATTGGACCTCCTAAACCAACATGGTTCTCCTACTCGGTGTTGGGATCCAAGAACACTGAGAGGGGGGGTGAATCAATGTTCTATCGGAATGGAGAAATTTAACATTGTTAATACATCAACTCAACAACCGGTAAACATAAAATCATATAACAATAAGAAACAATGCAACCACAAAGATGAATACCATAACACCACAAATTTATATGTGGAAAACCTCAAAGAGGAAAAACCACGGTGGGATTGGAGACCCACAATATCTATCCACTGTTTAGATGAATAAATATTACAATAAGGGGCCTGCACATGCAGGAAGGCCAACAACCTAGAGCACACTGCTCATCACAAAAGGAGTCTCAATGACTGCATAAAACATCAGACAACAATCCAAAATGAAGATTGAACTACAAGTATAGCTTCTCCCATGCCTGAGTACAATTTCGGTTAAGCTCAATAGCAGAGGCCTTAAACCTCTTCCACAAACCCAATCTGATCACCTATGATCGACCAAAACCTTTGCATATGATTGCAACATTGTTTGCATATAGATAATCCCATAACCCATACCATACATGATCTCATGATCTACAAAGAGATCGTACATCATATTTATACCAACCCGAGACCTAAATAATTAGGTCGGCCACCTAAAAGATAATACAATAAATTCATAACTTAAGCCCACAATCTAATGATCAAACAAGTCGTCCTAAGATCGAAACAACATAATCCAATCAATGAATCCGATCGGTAATGCATCGGGAGCATCAACCCACACATTACATAAATCGGTCTATAACTTAGTAGAATAACCACATACCTATAATAGGTCGCCATAAGAAAAATGAAACACCACAAAAAATTGGAACACGGACATGAGAACCATCAGCATCTGGATAACCTTCTAGAAGCCGCACCAACACCACTTATTGGATTCATCAAAAGATCTTCAACAAAGATCTACTAATAAAACCCTTACTAGTAACTAAAAGGTAACTAAAAGGGTTACTAGAACAAGTGATAGCTTCTGGATCATCAAATCTTGAACCAATTGAATGTGATACACATCAGGAACACATGAATAACCAATCCAAACCAATTCCATAGACCAAAGCATACCAGAGCATACTGGATCAACATGATCTTATCAACCAGAAACCAATCATCCTACTGGGACCAACCAGATACCGATAAACAACCAAAGTAGCTAGTGTTGACATCAATGACAAACGTCATTGCAACACTAAATCAATTCCTCCAAATTTCCAACAATCTCCCCCTTTGGCATTGATGGCAACACTAGATGTGAAAAACATCCAAGTGCCAAGAAATACCAAACAAGTCTCCCCTAATGGAAGAAAGCCAACAATCTCCCACAAAATGATATGACAATGAGGTTCTGAACCAAATATCTCTGTACTAATAAACCATCCATAGACTTGAACCAAACTCTCCCAATGGGAAACAACCAATCTGAAATTCAGTTTCTCTTCCTTGTACCAATTGTTGGGATCTGAGAACACTAAAAGGGGGGGTTGGGAGGGGGTGAGAGGTGAATCAGTGTTCAGCCAGAATCAATAATATTTAACTTTCTAAACCATGCATGTATGTACTGGTAAACAAATAAGCATATAACTAGGGTGGGATTTGTGACCCACAATATCAGTTCACTAGCCATATGAAAAGATATTACATAAACAGGGGCATGCACTTGCAGAAGGCATACTGCTCATCACTAAAGAGCCTCACTGACTACAAGCTTTTTGCCAAAGTAAAATACTGAAAATTAACTCAAGAATGCATCTGCTATGCCAAATAGAGTTCTGGTTTTGGTTCTGCTCTGTACCGGTTCACAATCTTGAACTATTACCGGTATTACTTCTCCTCCAAGAGTGCTTTCCTATCTATCTATAGATTATTGCATGATACATTGTTTGCATACACAAATGATCTTCATACATATATTTCACATCTCATAGTTCTGCTATATGTCTAGATCTATACCATCTCTACATGTCTATTAAATTGACCTAGCAGACTGACTTATATACCTATTACATATGATATGCCTTATGTCAGATTACAATGCATTTACAAACAATATTCAATGTCGGCCTCGACAATAATTACAAAATGATTTACTAAAATAAATCTTTCTTGATGTCGGCTTCCTTGAAGTACTAATCTTGGTGTCGGTGCCAGTGTAGCCCTGAATGCTTCCAATATCGGTATCTCCTGGTATATGCCTCCTAGTGCCGGTTTATAACTTCCATCAAGTCTTGTTTCCTTCTATCTGATCTTGTTGCCATCAATGACAACAAAATGAATCCAATGAGTGTCAATTGCCAACAATATCCCCCTTTGGCATTGATGGCAACACTCATATGAAAAATGGATTCCCTGTCGGTGTGCTCCCCCTGAGCAACACACTTCAACTGATAACATATTCCCTGATATTTTTCACATATGTACATACACCCCCTTTGACATTAATGCCAAAGACCAGTGAAGGAATAAAAAATGAAAGAATACAGTTAGAGTGATTCGAGCTTAGTCATCTTCAGAATTTCTGGGTATGCCTTTTGCAGCAATTGAAGATATGTGTCCTAGCCTAATTTGAAAGTGTCCGATACTGATACAAGTCTATTGAGTAAGTGGGCAAATGATTCCTTCTCCTGGATATCTACCGATGTGGTCTTGGCTAGCATGTCCATGCACTCTCTCTTGTGAACACCCAAAGAGTCAAGTCTTGGACTTACCTGTCCTCTTAAATTTCTTGCTCTCCTCAGTATTTTATTTTTTTCTTTCTCAAAAGAAAAAACTCGGTTCCCCACGGACAAAGTTTATCCATTAACAAATGTAGTTAGCATAGTTAGCCCATCAAAAGAATTAGCAATAGTAGCCATTTTGTCATATAATTCTTTCAATCTGTCATTTACATTGGCTATTAGAATTCCCATATTATAACATACTCAGTAAATATTGGTGCATTGTTTCAAACAAACCTTAATAGAGATAAGTTTTTCCTGTATCTTCTTCTTCCCAGTTCCTATAAGCTAATCAAAAGCTGCTCTTTTAGCTATAGAGAAACTGTCCAAAGCCTGTCGGTCTGCAATCTGTCTCAAGGATTGATAGTTATTTGATATGTGTTATATTAAAGCTTTGAGCCTACCAGAAGGGCTTGCTCCATCCTCTATCTGTCAGTCAGGCATTATTCTATGTAATACAAAGACCGATTTATCAATTAACCCTCTGTCAATAGTTCCTTCCTTTAACAATTTCTGAGTGGCCATCATCATTAGTTTTGTTGGACTTAACTCAGAAACTGATTTCTTCTCGACCTGAGAAGTGTCAATTTCCAAGACACTTGTCGGTGAATCTATTTTGCCTACCGGTATGGACTCAATTGATTTAACCTTGTCCATCTCAACCTCTTTTGCATCGGTGGCTTCGCCACTTGGTGCAGTGTCGGTTACTGCCAGTGGAGTATTATCCATAGTGTTTCTAGTGTCCTGTACACTCTCTTGCTCAAAATTGGTTTGTTCTGGTATAAATTGTACACTCTCTATGACTATCGGTTGTGGATGTGTTCCTTTAGTTGCAGCTGGTTGTGATTGTGTCAAAATTGGAGTAGAACTGCCTAAAATACCCTTTCCTTTTGATTTGTCACGAATTGTAGGGGATCTTTCTTTTGCGAATTCTTCCTAAGATGTGAGAAAGTCTTGGTTTTTTCTGAAAGAATTTCGTCCACCCCTTACTTGTCTCATTTACCACCTCATTCACTTTACCCATCATAAGACTTATCTGCCAGTTTTTACTACTAAAAAATGTCCTATTAGCAGTTTCTATACATCTCTTCATCTCTTCATTATTTATAGTGCCACATTGTTCCAAAAGTACAACTTCCTTGATTTCCTTATCCCTCTTGATAGCATCAAGTCTCCTAGCTTCAAGTTTATTGTATAGAGATAAAGGTATCTCTATCAAAATTTCAACTAATGCCCTCTTATAGATATCTATATACAATAAAATAGCTTCCTCTAACTCATTTTGCTCACTCTCTTCAAAAACTTCATAATATTTTGATAAATTCTTTAATATCCCATCTTTTGTCACTTCATCAATAATTTTAGCATAGTTCATCGTTGTCTTACCATATCCGGTATCATCACCCTTCTCCTTTTTGCTTGTTGTTTCCGGTGTGACTGGTTTTCTCTTTTGCATAGGCTTTTACTGGTGGTGGATGTGCAATAGGCTGAGCTACCTTTCTGACAAGTGTCCTCCTTGGTTCTACCTTTTGTTTCTCTACTAGTGGTTTTACCACATCCTTCCTTTGCACCCTTCTGAAAGCTAGAGGCTCATTATCCTCAGGGTCAGAGTCAGAAGTGATTGGGGAAATGTGAACTTGTGGTTTCTTCAATTCTTTAGTAGCAACCTCTGTCGGTTTGACTATCTGTTTAGATTTGGAACCTAGCTGAGTATCTACATTTTAAATCACATTATGCACATATGCAGACATTTTATCAATTTTCTTCTCTCTCCTTTTTCTATTGAAACTTGTTTTCACTTCAAGAGCCTTTTCTCCTACTGTACCGAAGTGCTTTGTCTTATCATCTAATGGGGCATCTAACAACATCTTTGGATAAAGCTCAAAAACACTATCATCTACCTCATATCTAAGCTCGGTGATCTAGATTTGCCTAGGTTCAACTGCTTCCATGAGTGTTTCATTAGTTTTCACCATAAAAAATATGTCAGTGGAGTACTTGTCCACAATGTTCTTAGAGATTCTTTCCCTTTGCCTCATGTTCTCTTGAAATTTCTTGAATTAACCCTAGAGCTTCTCATCCTTGTCAATACCAAGACTGGTGATAGCCATTTTGATTTGCATACCTACCGGTATGTCATGAGCCCATTGCTTCTTTCCCAAATTGGGTAGCTCATTCACGAAATAAAGCATTAAATAGACAATTAACTTTCCATATCTGAATGTGCCTTTCTTGGTTCCTTTGATCTTAGTAAGGTTTAACATTAACTCACTCCTTATCCATTCACATAAGTCATATTTTACTTTATTTATTAACATTTGATATGCGGCATGAATGCATGAACTTGCAACAGAGTTCAAGCAATTTGATTGAGTTACTTTATATCCTATGATCATGCTTGCAAATGTTATGTCTGAGTCATTTTTTGTGCCTATCCTCATTGATCTGTTATGCGATGTGGAACCAGTGACTTTTTGAACCTCAGTGTTGGAAATTTTCTTACCAGGTTCTTGTCCAACCCTAGGTAAGCCGGGTGACAACTTGAATAGCTTCTTTTGTGATAATGTAGAGACTGTCTAACCAAACTAATTCATTATGAACACTACTCAGGATGTATCTGATAGCTTCATCCTTGAATTCAGGTAAATACAGAATACCGGTTAACCTTAGATCCTCAATTGCCTTAATATGGTTTGATCTTTCTGGTGTCTCCAAGTATCACTAATTGATACATGCTTTTTATGTCTTCGGTGCCCAGATCCTCAAGAGTGCAGTGGATGCATGCCCTCACATCTTCAACATACATTACTCCTTCAAGAACCCTAGAAAACGCTCCTGCAAAGTCTTCCTTCTTTGCAATTTTGGGAACCTCCTTAAAGACTGGGCTTAACCTATCCTTAATTTTGATGATTATCGGATTTTCAATAAAAGTAGGAGTGGAAGATCTAGATGCCATGTCAGAAAATACCTAAAAGTGAATTCTGGTGGGTGATTTGAGTGCTCCAGATAACTTGCTTGAAATCCTTTCTCAGTGCCTTGCTCGCTCTTAGTTCGCCTTTACTTCGCTTTGATTGCTTGAATTCTCAGTGAATGAAAATGAATTCACTTAGCTTCTTTTATCAGTGAAAAAGACCCTAATTTTCTATCATTAATGTTTCACCAACAACCCTATGGATGTCGGTTTCACAGTTAGGTGCCAGGGTAACCTTCATTGATGATAAACACAGTTCTCCAGATCTCTTTCCAGATTTTCTTAGATCTCTTCTAGGGTAATATGCAAAATTTAGTAGTGACTTTGCCAACCCCTAAGGCTTTTGCCTTAGTTACCAGTGGAATTTCCTACTAGTGGAGGAATACTCTATTTTGCTAGTGGATTTGATGGTATAGATCCATCTCCACTTTGTTCTTCAGATTTTCTAACCCATCTCTTGGTATGATCTTGTTGTATTTCATCTATCTTCTTCTTTCCTTTCTTATTGTCTTTATCATTATTAACGGGTTGAGTCTTGCTTCTGCAATACTTAGCAATATGACCTATTTCGTTGCATGCATAGCATGTAACATTGTTCTTCTGAATTACTTTGACATATCCGGTGTTATTATTATTTCTTGACCTATAATGATTAGCAAAAATTATAAACTTTCCACATGCATGACATTTAACATTCATTCTGCAGTCTTCTGATTTATGACCATATTTCTTGCAGTTTATGCAATGACCGAGAATAGAATTATAGTTTTGATTTGCCTTATTTATACATTGTTTATCCATATACCCAAATTTATTGAAAACAAGCCATCTACCATTGAATTTATAAGCATTAGATTGCCTTACTGGTTTCCTCTATTCTGATGAGTTCTGCATACCGATTGTCTGATCTTCAATAGCAGTACCAGAGCTTACACCTTGTACAAATCCAAGTCCTCTATAATCATCAATTTGTCTTTGTCTTTTCAGTAAGTCATCCAATTGTGCAACATTGATCCTAAAATTTTCTTTATATTTGCTTACAGTAGTTAGATCATCTCTTAGAGTAGTTATTTGCCTTTCAAGTTCTTGTTCATTGTCCCAGGTGTGTGCCAAATTAGTTCTTAATAGATTATTCTCATGAGTCAATCTTCCACATTCATTAAATTTGTTCTTCAAAGATAAAACAAGACTATCTTCCTTCTTCTTTTTGTCCTCAATATATTTTGATAACCTCATGTTCAGATCTTGCATTTTATTCTTCATTAGCATATTTGCTTGACTTAGTTTTTGACGTTGTTCCTTAAGAGCATTCTTCTCCTCATCAACTGGTTGTTGCAAAAGTTCTTTTCTTTTGGCTTGAGAAGATGACAACCTTTCTTGTAAGATAAGAATGAATTCATTTGCAGAGTTTAATTCTTCTTGCAATTTCAAGTTCTTCATGCTTTCAGCATCATAATCCTTAAGAGCCATCTTAAATTGTTTCTCCATAGCCATATTCAAAGATTCTAGTTTCAAGATCTTCCTCAAGTTATTAAACTTATTTCGAGGTACCAATCTCTGATACCAATTGTTGGGATCTAGGAACACTGGGAGGGGGGGGGAGGGGTGAATTAGTGTTCTCCCATAATCAACAATATTTAACTTTCTAAACCATGCATGTATGTACCGATAAAAAAATAAGCATATAACAAGAAGCAAATAAACCATCCACATAAATGAACACCATAACACCTAGAATTGATACATGGAAAACCTCAATGAGGAAAAACCATGGTGGGATTTGTGACCCATAATATTAGTTCAATGTCCATATGAAAAGATATTACATAAATAGGGGCCTACACTTGTAGGAAGGCCTACTGTATAGAGCATACTGCTCATCACTAAAGATCCTAACTGACTACAAGCTTTCTGCCAAAGTAAATTACTGAAAATAAACTAAAGAATGCATTTGCTATGCCAAATAGAGTTCCGGTTCTGGTTCTTCTTTGTACCGGTTCACAATCTTGAACTATTACCAGTATTACTTCTCCTCCAAGAGTGATTTCATAGCTATATATAGATCATTGCATGATACAATGTTCGCATACAAAAATGATCTCCATACATATATTTCGCATCTCACAGTTCTGCTATATGTCTATATCTATACCATCTCTACATGTCTATTAAATTGACCTAGCAGACTTACTTATATACCTATTGCATATGATATGCCTTATGTCGGCTTACAATGCATTTAAAAATAATATTCAATATTGGCCTCGACAATAATTACAAAATGATTTACTAAAACAAATATTTCTTGATGTCGGCTTCCTTGCAGTACTGATCCCAATGCCGGTGCTGGTGTAGCCCTGAATGGTTCCAATGTCAGTATCTCTCGGTATATGCCTCCTAGTGCTGGTTTGTAACTTCCATCAAGTCTTGTTGTCTTCTATCTTATCTTGTTGCCATCAATGACAACAAAATGAATCCAATGAGTGTCAATTGCCAACACCAATAATCTTCCCCTTAGACTAATATCTCTATTAAGCTATGTTTTTCACATAAATATCTCTCTCCCTTTGACATCAATGCCAAAAATATGACATAAACATCAAAGAAAAATCATAAATCCTCTGAACCATATAGCTGACTACTCCCTCTAAGTAGTAGCACCAACACATCAATCCAGAATGAATGATAGCTTTGATAATGCATACCAAACTGATACCAATTAACATCACTTAGGTCTCTATCGGAGAGGTAGAAAACCCCAATCTATCTCTGAAGTACTCAAATGATTCCTCAAACCAATCTGACTTCATTTTCTTGCACCTACTCCTTCAAAAAAATTTACTTGATAGAAATACCAGATTCTTTGATATGTCAATAGCAGCAGAGTTATTACAACGAATAACTACCAGTTCATTACAATCTAGCTGCATATCCTTCAACATATGCTTCATCCATAGAACCTGTATACAATTAGTGTCAACAACAACATACTCAGCTTCAATAGTAAATAATGAAGTACATGACTGCTTCTTGCTGATCCATGAATTAAGATTCTTTCCAAGAAAAAAACCTTCACTGTATGAGCCTATCTGGTTACCTATATCTCTAGCCCAATCCGCATCTGAACATGCTCAAAGTGTAAAGTCATCATAAAACAGAAACCAAACTAGAAAATCCATGAAAATATCTAAAAATCCTAGCTACTGAAGCAAGGATTCAACATAATCAATTCCTTCCTTCAAAGAATATCCATTGCAAACCAGTCAAGCCTAGTTCCAATAACATCCAAGTCCATGTGTTGTCCTTTTATAACTAATCCAATTCCTTTTCCATAGCTTTGATCTGACATTCATCCTTACATGCTTCAGTTACTGATACTGGTTCAACTTGAGAGATTAAACATACCTCATTAGCTGCCAATGTTCTTCTTGTCATCACTCCTTTGATCTTATCCCCAATGATCTGATCTTCTGAGTGATTCAACCTTACATACCTAGGAGTCTTATGATTCTCTATTCCTCTTCCCTGATCTTCAGTTACTGTTGAATTTTCTGATACTGCTGGAGTAACTAGTTCATCATTCTGTTTCGGTAAAGGTGTTATTGGTTCAATTATGATCATTTTCACTGTCGGGTTTTGCTCATAAGTTCTAATTTGACTTCTATTCAACTCATCCACCTTGACATTAGTGCTCTCCACAATTCCCTGCAATCTTTTGTTATAACATCTACACGATTTTCTTTCATTAGAATAACTAGTAAATATTCCTTCATCACATCTAGGATCAAACTTCCAATTCAATACTAGAGATTCTGAAATACTTAACTGTAGATGTATGACCAGACCATAAATCATAAAGTGACTTACTGATAAACCAAACTAGATCGAAGATCCAACAAATCTTTTTTAGTTAACCTTCAAAATGACTTCCAAAGATTTGAAATAGGATTTTAGACCACTACCAGGGGCAATGCAAGATCTGTCATCAATTTGCCTCCCCCTAAGGTGAATGCCTTAGTTACCAGATAAGTTCTTGCCGGTGCAGGAACATTCTGCTCTGCTGGTTGAGTAACCGGGGTATATCCTTCAGCCAAATGAACATCTAGGGAAATTGATTATGTTGGTTGATCCTCAGACTTCATAACCAACTTCTTCTCATTCTCCTTCTGAATGTCATCAACCTTCTGCTTTCCCTTCTCATTAGATTCATCAGTTCCTTGCTTTGAAAAATTTAGCAATATGTCCTACTATGTTGCATGCATAACAAGTGACATTGTTCTTCTGAATTGCTTTGTTGTAATCTTGACCATTCCTTGACCTGCATTGAATAGACATATGTCCAAACTTTCCACATGCATGGCATTTCACATTCATTCTACAATATTCTATCCTATGACCATACTTTTTACAATTTGAACATTGACCAGGAACTGCATTATTATTCTAATTTTCTCTATTTCTACAATGTCTTTCCATATAACCAAATTTATTGCAAATAAAGCATCTACCATTAAATTTATGTGCATTGGGTTGCCTTACTGGTGACCTCTGATTCTGGTTGACCTTTTAACCGGATGTGTTATCCTGATTTGCAGTACCGGAGCTTTCTCCATGCTCAAATACAAGTTCTCTAGTGTCTCCAGTGTCCCTTTGATCCTTCAATAATTCATCAAGCTTAGCAAAACTTAGAACCTTGAACTTATCTTTGTATTCATTTGCAATAGTCAAATCATCTCTTAGGATTATTACCATTCTTTCCAATTCTTGCTCATTGTTCTGTGATTGCACCAATTTAGTTCTGAACACATCATTTTCATGAACTAATCAGATGCATTCTTCAGATCTATCTTTCAGAGATCTACCAAGGTTTTCTTCATTCATCTTCCGCTCTCCAATCTCCTTGGACATCCTCATAGTTAGGGCTTACATTTCATTCTTCATGACAATATTCTCCTGACTCATCTTCTGACATTGTTCCTTAAGGGCATCCTTCTCTTTATCATCCTGATTTTGTAAAAGTTCTTTCCTTTTAGCTTGGACAGATGACAACCTATCCTGCAGAGTAAAAATGAATTCCTTTGAAGATCTCAACTCATCTTGCAACTTCATGTTCCTCAATCTTTCAACATCATTCCTTAAACTTATCTCCATAGATTCCAGATACATGATCTTCCTCAAGCTATTACACTTACTTCGACGCACCAAGGTCTGATACCAATTGTTGGGATCCAAGATCACTGAGAGGGGGGGGGGTGTGAATCAGTTTTCTACCAGAATGGAGAAATTTAACGTTATGAATACAAAAACTCAACAACCGGTAAACATAAAAGCATATAACAATAAGCAATAATGCAACCACATAGATGAACACCATAACACCACTGATTTATATGTGGAAAACCTAAAAGAGGAAAAACCATGGTGGGATTGGAGACCCACAATATCTACCACTGATCAGATGAATAAATATTACAATAAGGGGCCTCCACATGTAGGAAGGCCAACAATGTAGAGCATATTGCTCATCATAAAAGGAGTCTCACTAACTACATAAAACATTGGACAACAATCCAGAATGAAGATTGAACAACAAGTATAGCATCTCCCATGCTTGCGTACAGTTTCAGTTAAGCTCAATACTGGAGGCCTTAAACTTCTTCCACAAACCCAATTTGATCACCTATGATCAACCAAAACCTCTGAATATGATTACAACATTGTTCACATATAGATAATCCCATAACCCATACCATACATGATCTCATGATCTACAAAGAGATCTTACATCATATTTATACCAACCCAAGACCTAAATAATTAGGTCGACCACCTAAAAGATAATATAATAAATTCATAACTTAAATTTGCAATCTAATGATCAACCAAGACGGCTTAAGATCAAAACAACATAATCCAATCAATGAATCCAACTTGTAATGCATCAGGAGCATCAACCCACACATTACATAAACTGGTCCATAACCTAGCAGAATAACCACAGACCTATAATAAGTCGTCATAAGCCAAATGAAACACCATGAACAACTAGAACACAAACATGATAAACATCAGCATCTGGATAACCTTCTAGAAAATGCACCAACACCACTTATCGGATTCATAAAAAGATCTTCAACAAAGCCTCTGTCAGTAAAACCCTTACCGGTAACCAAAAGGATTACTAGAACAAGTGATAGCTTCTGGATCATCAAATCCTGAACCAACTGAATGTGATACACATCAGGAACACATGAATAACTAATCCAAACCAATTCCACAGACCAAAGTATATCAGATCAACATGATATTATCAACCAGAAACCAATCATCCTACCAGAACCAACCAGATACTAGTAAACAACCAAAGCAACTAGTGTTGACATCAATGAAAAATATCATTGCAACACATAATCAATTCCTCCAAATTGCCAACACTAAGAGCATCAACAATTTTTTTTTTCTTCCCCTTCTTATTCTTTATGGAGAAGGTATAGGCTTTTAGGTATTCAACCCACTTCATGTGCTTGTGGTTCAACCTCTCTTGTACATTCAAGAAACTAAGTGCATGATTGTTAGTAAATACAATAAATTCTTTAGGTAGGAGATAATGTCTCCATTTATTGAGAGCTTGGACCATAGCATACAATTCCAAATCATATGAGGAGTATTTTCTCTTTGCTTCATTGAGTTTTTCACTGAAAAATGCAACCGGTCTTCCTTCTTGGCTTAGGACAACACCTATAGCTTGATCACTAGCATCACATTCTATTGTAAAAACTTTAATGAAATCAGGAAGAACAAGGATAGGTTGTTGAGATACTCTCCTTTTAAGATATTCAAACCCTTCATTTGCTGCATTTGTCCATTGAAACTTACTCCACTTGTCTCCTTTCATGGTCTCTAGCATGGGTGCACAAATGTGGCTAAAGTTTCTTATAAATTTTTGGTAGAAGATTGCAAGGCAATGGAAACTCCTTACATCCCCCGCCGATTTAGGGGTTGGCCAATTGAGAATAGCCTCCACCTTTGAGGGATCCATCTTCAAACTACCTTTGGAGATAACAAACCCAAGATAGACCAATTCCTCCTTCATGAACTCACACTTTTCTAAATTGATCATCAATTTCTCTTCATGTAACTGTTGGAATCACCGCTACCGTTACACCAAAAGCTCGAGCTATCAATGAATGAGAGAGTGGCCAGAGACAAGGATCCACGAGAGGTGGGAGGAAGCCATGTTGTGAATCCCAAGGAGGTGCTGACTGACTAGCCAACAATCCCCCTAGTACCAACTAGAGTTCCACAAAATTCTTTTAAGGAGTCCACAGGGTGACTTCCTAGGATTTGAACCCATAACCCAGTGCTCTGATACAAATTGTTGGAATCACCATTGTCATTACACCAAAAGCTCGAGCTGTCAGTGAATGACAGAGCGGCCAAAGACAAGGATCCATGGGAGGTGGGAGGAAGCCATGCCATGAATCGCAAGGAGGTGCTCACTGACTAGCCAATAATAACTTCCTTAGGACCATGTCAAGATGCTACAAATGCTCCTCCTTAGACCTTCTAAACACAAGAATGTCATCCAGATATAAAAAAATAGATTTGCCAATAAACAATTTAAATATTTCATTCATCAGTCTCATGAATGTACTAGGTAAATTAGAGAGTCCAAGGAACATCACAAGCCACTCATATAGGCCTTATTTGGTCTTAAATTTTGTCTTCCATTCACCTCCCTCTCTGATCCTAATTTGATTATACCCACTCTTCAAGTCAATTTTTCAAAAGTTACAAGCACCACCTAGACAATCCATGAGGTCTTCCATTCTTGGCATAGGAAACCTATATATGATGGTTATCCTATTTATGGCTCTTGAATCAATAAATAACCTCCACTTACCATCTTTTTTGGGGGCCAACATAATATTTACAGTACAAGGGCTTAGACTCTCCCTAACTAGGCCCTTATCCAATAATTATTGCACTTGCCTTGCTACCTCTTCATTTTGGGCAGGGGTCATCTTATAGGCAACCATATTGGGAAATGTAGCTCCTAGTATTATGTCAATATGATGACTTACATCTATGATTGGGGCAAAGAGTTAGGTAATTCCTCGACCACAATACCCTTATACCTCTCTAGTAAGTCTTGGACCTCACTAGGCATGTATTCTCCCTTGTTTGTGGACAAAACTGATCCATCTTTTGGTTTTATAATTGGAGAAAACCCTTCACCTCCCTATTCTTTTAAGGCCTTTAAAAACTCCTCTCCCATTATCATAACACTAGACCCCACTTATCTATCTGCACTTTAATGCAGTAAGGGTTTTAAGGTGAACAACTCCCCATTTTTGGTTATTGTATAAGTGTTTTTTTGCCCATCATGTTGTTCCTTGAGGTCATATTTCCATGGCCTACCCAAGAGTAGATGACAAGCATCCATGGGAATGACATCATAAAGAATTTTGTCCTTATACCCCCCAATATGAAACTCTACTGAAGATTGTTCATTTACAAGGACTTGTTGATCCTTACTCAAACATGACACCTTTTATGGAGTGGGATGAGGGTTTCTTTTCAGATTTAACTTATCAACCATTTATAGGGACACTAGGTTATCACTGCATCTTGAATCTACAATTATCTTGCATACCTTACCATGTGCTTTTCATGAGGTGCTAAACAAGGACTTCCTTTGGGGTGGCTCCTTCGTACTTGGCACCTTGAGAAGTGTCCTCATCATCAAACTTTCTCCACTTTCAAGATCAACCGATGTAGAGGGCAAGTTCACACTTTGGCATTCATCTTCTTGCACCAACTAGTTCCTCCTCTCTCCACCATGGGAACTTGATGCTTGTTTCTCAGGGCACTTGGAGGCGAGATGTCCAAACTGATTACAATTGTAGCATTTACTAGAGAAGGTATTGGAATCCCTTCCTGGTCCATTAGACCTTCCTCTATCTACCATTAGGCCTCCTTCCTCTAAATCCTCCTCTATTGTTTGATTCCCCACCTTTCTCATTGTGGCCACTAGATTCACCTTGCTACCTTTGGGTCTGCCCTCTTGCTCCAAAACTGCCCCTCCCTCTGAAATTTCTTCCTCTTCCTCTTCCTTGCTTCTCATGCTTTCTTCTCAACTTATCTTCTGCCCTTAGCACCACTTGGAAGCACTCATTTACTATCTTTGGGGTCAAGAGGCTGATTTCATCTTGAATGCTGAACTTCAATCCATTCAGGTATCTAGACACCTTCCCCCTCTGATTCTGTACATGCCTGGACCTTTGATTGAGTTTATGAAACTCCTTAGTCTAGGCAGCCACATCCTTATCTTTTTGCTTCAAGTTTTTCATCTTTCGGAATACTTGGATCTCATAATTAGCATACTTGGATCTCATAATTAGTAGGCAAGAATTGGCTCTTCAGTTTGTTTACCGTTCTATCCCATGAATTGATCATGGACTTTTTTTGTTTCACCCTCTCCCCTTGGGTTTAGTTCCACCATGTCAATAGAGATCCTTTCAATTTTATTTTGGAAAAATTCTCTTTCTTGTATTCTAGAATATCCTTGTACTCAAAGTAGTTGTTAAGTGCATCAACCCACTCTATCACCTCCTCAACATCCATCTTGCCTCCATACATTGGAAGATCCATCTTTACATCAGAAGTCTCTCCTCTTGCTGACTTTATAACATAAAAAACATTCTCTCTTCAGGGGCCATCTCCTCTTCTCGAGGTCTCACAAGAGGGGTTCCCTCTTCACCCTCTTCCTCTTCTTTTGAGTTACTCTCTTCATCACTCCCCCTATTCATTCTCTCTCTGGACTTTAATGCTTCTACCTCTTCTCTTAGGGATTTCAACTTCCTAGTCACTGCAGATCCACCTTTTGGAGGCATATTGCTGACACAAAATCACCAACTCTTCTTTTACACACCAATTACTGGCCCATTTTTCTGTTGCATCGAAATGCCGATCTATCAATGTCTGATACATATTGCAGAGATATGGATCACACAGGAGTCGGTTAGTTCCTTGCCACGAATCTCGAGGGGAGCGCTGGCCATTTTGCCAACAATCTCTCCCTTAGCGTTACGCAAGGGGATTCGAACCCATGACCCAACGCTTTGGTACCATTTGTTGGCCCAGTTTTTCATTGCATCAAAAGACAAATTGTAGAGATATGGATTGAATGGGAGGCGATTAGTCCCTTGTCACGAATCCTGAGGGGAGTGCTTTTTACCAACACCAACACTTTCCCTTACCAAACCAAAGTGTGGCTTTGATACCACTATGATGTAGAGAGTCTAGGGTAGATTTAATGACTCAAAACATCAACCAAACTTAGACTTCCAAATCACAAGCCAAGACTCACTCTTGTTTCAAGGATCCATGCGCCTACTCCAGCCAACTCTACCTGGTTTACAACAAACTTGACATAACCTTCCAAAATGATTGATTAAATCAATGGAATAATTTTAAATGATTAAAGGCATAAATAATATCACTCATATGTAGGGGTGTGACTCTAAGATGCTTCCTCAATAGGGTTGCCTTGCATTTTCTCCTATGCTTTACTAGCCCTACTCTGAAGGTATTTTGCCAATAACTTCTAAACCCTTGATCATAGACACAAAGGGAAAAACTTTCTAGATACCCTTTTGGACTTTTAACAACATATGTTAAATTTTCCTAGGGTTTCTTTGGATCAAACAAGTCAAAAATTGCTATCCTCTCTCTTTTAAAGGGCAATTAGGTCAATTTTTCAAAGAGAGTGTATCAAAAAATTGCTTCTCAACTTGACCAATGGTTGGAAATTTTTTTATCCAATCCAAAACCAATAATTTCAGAGGTTACCAACACCCAAACCCCTCCATGTTTTCCCAACAACTCAATTAGTATTCACAATCTCATTTCCTAGGCCTATCACATTGAGATGCTAGGCCTAAGGCATCACATAACTTCTCTCAAACACCACATACTGCTCTGCAATCAACTTTATCTTGAAGAAAACTTGAAAACATAGCATTCCACAAAGAATGAGACTTTTCCCACAGTGGACATGGGAGTTATTGAGTAATCTATGTCAAAACCCTTGGTCAAGAGGGTTCACGGGATGTTTTTGGAAAAATAACTGGATCTCCCTCAAATCTTGATGAAAACACCTCATAATAGGACCAAAATGAATTATACTCATTCCCTATCCATTCATGGGTGTTTTATTGCAATAAGAACAAAGATAGAAAATTACTAAGCACTGCAATAGTGAATTTCTCAAGAAAAGTGCAAAAATAGTTATGTATATATTGAAAATATTCACCAAAATTACATGCCAACCCATGCCTCGACCCAAAGAGGCATATTTGTACATGTTTTGATAATTTCCAAATGCCTAAACAATAATTTGAAGTGGTTAGCCATTGGAACCAAAATTTACTAATGTTGGTTGACAATTTGTAAAAGTTGTGAAGCAACTTTTACATCTTTTTGAGAACTTTGACCAAATGTGAGAATATGACTTCAAAACCACCTAAAACCTTTCCAACATGATAAAAATCACTTTAAGACACATATTACATCTTCTGCACCCATTATGGCACATTATACATAGTGTGACCAAAGTTGACCTATTAGGACCTTGTAGGTCTACACAATTTCAATGGTTGCAATTACTTTGTAAAATGATTGAAAATGATCACAAATGAATCCAAATGGTCTTTAGGGACCTTATTACAACTTAACACAACACAAAACAAGAAAACCATTGTAAATATTTTCCAAGACATCAAAGTGACCAAGGTGCTCTTGCACCAAAATCTTGGAAAGTTTGACAATAGACCATGATGCTCTGCAAAAAGGATTAGAAAATCTATTTGATGGCAACACACACAAGAGCACAAGAAACAAACGTTAGTGTTAGCAACAAAAGATTATCCTAAACAGGCATATCAAGAGAGATATTAAGCATGAAATAGAAAGCATATAAACATAGAATAAAATAGCTAATCAAGATGCTCATAGTTGCTCCTCCCTTGTTCCTCTCCTCTCCAAGTCCCAAATGAGTGTAGCTCTCAGCTTTTAGCACTAGCCCTGGCTGCCATATGAAGATTCAAGATAGTTGAATATGATAAGCAAATGCTATGCAAGTATAGATAGTGATGCTATGAGAAAGCTCTATGCTAATGCCAGTATAACAACAATACTCTAATACTTCTCCTTTTTTGCTTGAAGAGAAGGGTTCTATTTATAGAAGAAATGGGGAAATGAAGGGTTAAGATTGAGCAATCTTAACAAGGGTTAGGATTGAAAGATATTCAATCCATGTGAGACTTTCAACCCAATCCCATGTTGACAAGTGTCACCATGAGGAGGCTTGAGAGGAGTGATAAGGAGCATTAAATGCTTGAGGGGACATGATAGTTACCCTAGTCAAAGAAATAAATGCTTTGAAGAGACACATGGGTTACATGAGGGTTAAGTTAGGAGTCAAAGTCCTTAACCATGGGTGCAAGTGGAATTAACCATTAATGGTCATGTAAGAGCCATAAGTGGTTTGGAAGACTTTAGAGGTTAATTTGTTGAACACACAAAAGCATTAATTGCTTTTCAAAGACTTTGGAGTCTTTGAGAAGTGACTCCAATTTGCTTAGGAATGTGACAATATTTAGGGGATGGATTAGGTTAATTAGGAAGGGTTTAGAAGAATCTAGAAAGGGTTTAGGCATGCAAGTGGATTTTGTAGGAAAATGCAAGTGGGAGGAATTTTGGTATTTTCAATTAAAATAAAATTATTTATTTCAATTAAATGGTGTAATTTGCATTTGGATAAATATTCAAATAAATATTAATTTATTTAAATGAGAAAAAGGAAGATAAAGCATTAAAATGCTTGAAGACTTTGAGGGAAACCATTAAAGGCTTGAAGATTTTAAGGGAAGCAATTAAAGTCTTAAGAAGACTTTAAGGGAAGCCATTAAAGGCTTAAGAAGACTATAGAAGGAAGCCATCAAGTTTGAAAACTTTAAAGCCATCAAGTTTGAAAAACTTTAAAGCCATCAAGTTTTGAAGACTTTAAGGGAAACCATTAAAGGTTTCAAGTGGGTGAGGATAAATAGGATTTTAAATATATTATTTATTTAAATTAGTTGTGCAACTTGCATTTGTAGGAAAATGCAAGTGGGTGAGGATAAATAGGATTTTAAATAAATAATTTATTTAAAATAGTTGTGCAACTTGCATTTGTAGGAAAATACAAGTGGGTGGAGGATAAAGGTGATTTAAATAAATGATTTATTTAAAATAGTTGTGCAACTTGCATTTGTAGGAAAATGCAAGTGGGTAGAGGATAAAGGTGATTTAAATAAATTATTTATTTAAAATAATTGTGCAACTTGCATTTGTAGGAAAATGCAAGTGGGTGGAGGATAAAGGTGATTTAAATAAATGATTTATTTAAAATAGTTGTGCAACTTGCATTTGTAGGAAAATACAAGTGGGTGGAGGATAAAGGTGATTTAAATAAATGTTAATTTATTTAAATGTGAGAGGTGGGATTTTGGGGGATTTAAATAAATATTAATTTATTTAAATGTGAGAGAATATTTAATTAAATAAATATGATTTATTTATTTAATTAATGGTCTGAATTTGGTTAAGTGAATTAAATCAAATAAATTGAATAATTTATTTAATTAATAGGAGAAGAGGGTTAAGATGAATTAATTAAATATATTAATTTAATTAATTATTGATTGATGGTTAAATAATCAAATAAATACTAAATATTCATTTAATTAAGTGGACAGATTTATGTGACTACATTTGCCCCTCTATGAGACGGTGTGGTTTATCGCGTCGTTTCAAAGAAAGAAAAATAGGTGTGAAGAAATGCCCCATAAAATGTAAATTTAATGGGTGGTATGCCCCCTCGAGAGATGGGCCGAATTTTTTCAAAAAATCGTGCGATCTCTCGAAAAAGAATGAAAAGTGGAGGGGAGGTAGAATAGAAGAAATTAGAACTAATGATGAAAGAATGGGAGAAAATGGAGTGAATATGAAGAAACAACAAGCCAACGAGTACCCTGAGGTCATGCAAGAGATACATAGCAGATGTAGTGTGGGGTTTGGATTGATGCTATACAATTGATCAAAATTGGTTGGACAATCTGGTGCAATCAGTTTAATTGCCCCGGTCAAGTCAAAGCATGACAGTTGATGTCAGTTGGTCACTTGGACATGATAAAGTTTGAGTAAGTGAATCAAAGTGACCTTAAGGTGACTTAGACAATTGATGTAATTTCCTGATGAAGTCAAGGTATCTGAAGCAAAATACTCATTGAGACTTAGACAATTGATGTAATTGTCCATTGGATTGTGTTTGATTGGTTGATCAATTGATAGTGTGTGCGTGGGATGGATGATTGTGGTGAATCATAGCAGCCCCGTTGAGACTAGGTCATTATGATAAATGCCTGTTGTAGTCTAGGATTACCATGATCGATTACCTATTGAGACCCAAAGATACTTGATCAGAGTATCTGTTGATAGTCTAGGTGTGTGGGAGTCGATGTATCTATGTAGACAGAGTAACTGGCTTAATTTTGTGGATGAGTGAGGATGGGAAGCGATGAAGGGATTAGGATGATGTTGATGATCAAGATAGGGAGGGTGAGGGGGATTCGATGTTAGATAGAAGATATGGAGGACTAGGACCGAGTCCTATGGAAGAAGAAGAAAATAAAGTATCCATTGTCATTACTATTTATGAATGATATGCAGCTGTTTATGAATGTATGGATGGATGGAATGCAACGAAATGCAATATATACAAATGAGATGGAATGATGATCCATGGTGCTTTATTTTTCATCATTGAGCTCTAAAATGTTGTAAGAAAATAAAAGCAACTTGACATAAAGATTCAAGATGACCAAAGTATTTCTTACATGGATTTTGATATAGCAAGTTAATACAAGCAACTTGATATAATGGATCAAGTTGACTTGAGTATTGCTTGCAGAACAGGCAAGGATTATCTCCTTTCATGCATGACTTGGATCATCCTCCTTGATCTTAGGCTGATCATATCCTGAGACAAGTGCATACCATAATAAGAGATAAAACCTTTATCCAGTTTGGATGAGGAGGAAACAAAGAAGGAGCATTATACCTACAACAAACAGTATATACATAAAGAATAAAGAATATGGATCCGTGGTAATGGTTCATGCTCATATGGTTGAGGTATACGCAATAGTCAGCAAGCCGTAGTGATCTATGACTGTATTTTTGCCTATGATCACATAGCTTGGTGAACTTCCCACATAGACACCATTAGTACATGCCCCAATACTTCATCGGAAATAATGCGCAAATGATACAAAACAATGCTGCAAGATCCTGATATAGATAAATGAACGATTGTACTCACAAATCAACCAAGTATTTGATAGCTTAACATAATTTTCTTGTCAAAGAAAATTTCACTTTTGTCTTTGTTTTGGTAAGGAATGATGCATCCTTGTTGAAGACAGTTTGATTGTTTGATGTTGATTGGTTTGATTGATAAATGGTCATTTTGTTAAGTATGTCTCAATGTTTGTTTGGGATTTTCTCAGATGAGTATGTACAATGTGTTGCCATGTTTTTGTTTGATTTTTGATGGTTTTTCGTTGTTTTTTGGATTTTGTATTGTTTTTGAATTTTTTGGTTTTTGAAGTGTTTTGAATGTTTTTGGTTTTTGAAGTGTTTTGGATGTTTTTGGATTTTGAATTTGTTTTGAATGGTTTTGGATTTGGTGAAATAGTTTTAAATGAAGAACTTTAACGAATCACAAGACAATGTAGAATCTACTTCCATCAATAGGTTAAGGGCATTGCCCCTAGTTTAGACATGACTATAAAAAAAAGCGAGATGCAAGATGCATGCAGTACTTTCTTGGATTTGTAGATTTATAACAAGCCATGGTTGATGTATGGATGTGTGTATGTATGAATGTGATCGCAACAAGCCTGAAAGATACTGGAGCCATTGTCTTTACGAGTGGCGCCTATTTGCCAGGTTTTCACCATCGCACTTACCCAAGGTGCCACCGGAGTGGTTGTTCACCGTTTGGATGCATGATTTTTCTTTACTTTTTTTGAATGTTTTTGTATTTCTTCAGGATATTTTTCTGAATTTTTTTGGTATTTTCTGGTATGCAGGGGAGCCTGATGCTCTATACAGCTTAGGTATAAAACTGTTTTAGGTGCATGCTATTGATTGGATCTGCGAACGGTTCTCCTTCTGATGTAGCCAACTGATATGCCCCAGACCTGAACACAGTAGTGACAACATATGGGCCCAACCAGTTTGATTCAAACTTGCCCTGATGTTCTCTATTTGGTTGGTTGCGAGGATTCTCTCGTAGAACAAGATCACCTACCTCAAATGTACGAGATCTAACTCGGTGATTGTAGCTTCTACTCATGCGCTACTGATAGGCTTTGAGATGGTTGTATGCAGCTTGTCGCTTCTCATCTAGTAACTCTAAGTCCTGAAGACGGGATACTCTGTAGGCTTCATCATCTATTAGATTATGCAAGGAAACCCGTAGTGATGGTATCTCCACCTCAATAGGTAAGATAGCTTTGGCACCATAGACCAATGAATAAGGAGTTGCGCCTGTAGGGGTCCAAATGCTAGTTCGATATGCCCATAGTGCTGGATTCAGTTGAACATGCCAATCACGGCCGACATCATTGACTGTCTTCTTTAGGATCCTCAATATGTTTTTATTGGATGCTTCGGCCTGACCATTGCCTTGTGGGTAATAGGGAGTGGAAAAGCGGTGTTGGATATGAAATTTCTCACAAAGTTCGCGGACATCCTGATTTTTGAAAGGAAGACCATTATCTGTGATGATGGACATGGGTACACCATACCGCCAAATGATGTAATTGAGGATGAATGAGGCGATCTGCTTGCCGGTGACTTGGGTAAGTGGAACAACTTTGATCCACTTTGTGAAATATTCGGTGGCGGTAATAATGAATTTATGGCCATTGGATGAAGATGGATGAATCTTACCCACAAGGTCAAGGCCCCATTGACAGAAAGGCCATGGTGTTGTGATTGGTTGTAGTTCCTGGGCTAGTGCATATATCAGGTCACCATGAACTTGACATTTCTTGCATTTTCTGACAAAATAGTAGGAATCCTTTTCCATAGATGGCCAATAGTATCCATTGCACAGGAGTTTCTTGGCTAGTGACGGACCACTTGAGTGAGTCCCCCAAATTCCTTCATGGACCTCTTCCAAAGCCTTTGTTATCTCACCTTGTTCCAAACATCGAAGGAGAGTACCATCAAGACCGCGTCGGTATAGGGTTTCGGCAATAATGGTATATCGAGCAGTTTGGCGAATGAAGGTTTTACGTTGGTTATTTGATTGGTTGGGAGGAAGGGTGTGATCATGGAGATAGGTGTAGAACTCACTGTACCGTGGGGATTTAGAACCGACAAGGTGACATATCATCTCAGATTCAGGGATATCATAAGCGGGGATCCAAACCTATTCTACCAAGAACTCGTAGCGTGTTGAATTCTGTGGAAGATCTAGTAGAGATGCAATGGTAGCCATGGCGTCAGCAGCTCGATTCTGATCTCTTGGTATCTGCTCAAAAGTGATAGTAGTAAATGATGTCTTTAGAGTGTCCACCATTTGCTTATATGGCATGAGTTTATCATCTTTGGTCTAATATTCATCTGTTGCTTGTCGAATGACTAGTTGGGAATCGCAATATACTTGCAGTTCTTGTAATTTTCATTGTACGGCTAACCTGAGTCCTGTGATCAAGGCCTCATACTCTGCTATGTTGTTTGTGCATGGAAATGTGAGCCTGTAAGACTTCGGGATGCTATCACCCTGAGGTGTGATAAATAGAATGCCTGCCCTTGAGGCGTGCCTAGTGTATGAACCATCAAAATATAGTTTCCATGGTTGTGCTGTTGTGATCATGAATATCTCTTCATCTAAAAAATTGGAAATGAGAGGATGATCGCCTATGAGTGGTGCATCGGCCAACTGATTTGCAATGACCTGCCCTTTGATAGCTTTACGGTCCACATACTCAATGTCAAATTCACGTAGAATCATCACCCATTTGGCTAAGCGACCTGTCAATGCTGCTTTGCTGAGTAAATACTTGAGTGGATCAATCTTTGCAATGAGTTGTACTTTGTGTGTTAATAGATAGTGCCTCAGTTTAGTAGCAACTAAGATTACTGCTAGGCAAGCTCGCTCAATAGGTGTGTAATTGAGTTCATAGCCAACTAGTGTGCGAGAGATGTAGTAAACAGCACACTCTTTTCCTTCTACATTATGTTGTGCCATTAGTACACCCAATGCTGTACTTGTTGCTAAGATATAGAGTAACAATGATCTACTTGGATCTGGTGGGATCAACAATGGTGGATTCATGAGATAGTCTTTAAGCGTCTGAAATGCTTGTTGGCATCGGGCATCCCACTGAAAGCGGATGTTCTTGTGTAGCAGGTGTGTGAATGGGTGACACTTATCAACCAGTTGTGCGATGAATCTGCGGATAGATTGGAGCCGTCCTTGTAGTGTCCTTAGCTAACTGATATTCTTTGGAGGTGATAATTGCTTTTACCTTTGCTGGGTCGACCTCAATACCTTTGCTTGAGACAATGTATCTTAGAAGCTTCCTGGAGGTTACTCCAAAGACACATTTCTTTGGGTTGAGTCGAACATGGTATTGTTCCAGTCTATCAAAGATTTTATCTAAGATGTGAAGATGCCCTTCTCTGGTGAGTGATTTTGCTAGTAAGTCATCCACATAATCTTCCATCATGGTGTGCATCATGTCATGAAAGATGGTGGTCATTTCTCTTTGATAGGTCGCTCCTGTATTCTTTAGACCGAAGGGCATTACATTCCAGCAATATGTGCCCCATGGACATGTGAAGACGGTCTTATGTTGATCTTCTGGTGCGATCTTTATCTGATTGTATCCTAAAAAGCCATCCATGAGTGAAAGCATGGCATGTCCTGCTATTAGATCCACTATGATGTCGATATTTGGTAAGGGGAAGTCATCCTTAGGACATGCTTTATTCAGATCTCTGAGGTCAGTACAAATGCGGATGCCCCCTTTTGGTTTGCCGATAGGCACAATATTGGAGGTCCATTCTGCATAATCAATTGGTCTAATGAAACCAACATCTAGGAGTTTCTTGAGTTCTGCTTTGACTAGCACTGCAATCTAAGAATGCATCTTACGAAGCTTCTGCTTGACAGGTTTGTCTCCTTCTGCTACGGTGAGGTGATGCATGACTAAATTAGGATCAAGCCCAGGCATGTCTGCATATGACCATGCAAAGTTGATCTGACGCTTCTAGAAGAACTCTATAAATTTAGGTTGTTCCTCTGGAGTGAGAAGAGATGCCAGATGTATGAGATGAGGATTTTCAGGAGTCCCCACATTGTATTCTTTGGTTTCCTCGATGAGAATCATTGATCATTCCTGTTGTGCATTAGTAGGGAGAATGTCAAACCCTTCATCCTCAGGTGTCTCAGAGAGGTTTTCACTGTTGGATACGCTCTTTCTTTTTACTTTTGTTGGATCAAACAGTGCCACAGTGTGGTTTTCACTGGAAGATCCATGTTTTATTGTTATATTTTTGCAGCTGAAAGGTTTGGCATCCGCCCCGAAGTATGCTGCGCTATTAAGTTCAATGGCGAATCCAGCTTTGTGATCCCCACTTGGTAGGTTATCCCTTAATTCCAAAAAGTCAATGATGGCCTCATCGTTTTGGAAGAAGTCAAGACATGGAGGATTTGGTTGGTTCCATTCAATGAGTTTAGGGTGGATAATGGGCATTACTTCATCGATTAGGTTAAGTGCGTTAGATGTATCAGTGAGGGTTAAGACGTTATGGTGAAGGTCGTTAATGGTACTCTCCCTGTCAGAATTAGGCATAGGATGAGACATAGGGTTTGTGGAAGATGTTTCTAGTTTAGGAACCCAAGTGGTCTTTATCTGTGCTTCTCCATAAACAGGGATATCTTTGCATGGCGGAGGTAGTGATGCATCTTCCTCATCTAAAGTGTTAAGCTGTACAGAATCAAATTCCCACTCATGTGAGTCGGTCTCTGAGTCACTTTCCAGCATCCGATTACTATACCATACTGGGATGTCTTTTGAGTTAAATACTGCAGGTGTGATTGGCTGATGTACCTTTGTAGTGTTTGGTGTTGCAGGAAGATTGATGGGGATCAAGGAATCTGGTACAGGGAGTATCGGTAATATTGACTCAGTGGCTTCTACTGGAACTGCTGGTGCCATAGATGCTGCTACGGGTTCTGATACAGCTGCTGCTGCTAATGGTGCTGCTGATGGGATTACTGGTTTGATTGGTGCGATGATTGGCATTGGTGATAGTTGTGTTGGAGTTTTGAGCCTCGATGGGGTAGTTGGGATGGTGCTTGAGGCTGCTTTGATAATGAAAGGTGTCCTTTTTGTAGTAGGTGGACAAAATGGTTTGTTGGGTTTTCCTTTAAATTTGAGCTTAGGAAAGATCTCTTTTTCAAAGCCTAGGCCTGTGTTACCTTTGGGTTTTAATTCCAGCAACAGAGGTTCATGTCGTCCTTGTTTGCAATATCCCAAAGCACTCTAACCATCATATCCCATTCTTTGCATAATGAGGAGGCCTTTTCTATACTGATCCGTAGGAAGTCTAACTTGCGGTATATCAGTGGTGATGGGATCTTTATAGATCCAGTCCGCTAAGTCCTCCTCTTGGGTTTCTTCTTCTTAACTCTTTCCAAGGATGAAAGGTGTAAAAGCACATGCTGGCGTGACTAGTGGTTGCTGGAGCACCTGCTGTGGTTTACCATGTGTTCGAGGAGAAGTGGGCATTTGTCCCACACAAAAGAGTTGACTCAAGTTGTATTCCCCAGGACCTTCCTCTGCTATCTTCATCTTAAGATTTTCTTGCTTGGGTATAGTGGTGTTTGAACTAGCAAGAGAGGCTGGACTTATATATGATGTGAAGGAAATGGCTTCTCTATTATTAGGAACAGTAATCCCTGGTTGATGGCTGATATTATGGCAAAATGCAAAGGGGTTTGCATCGCCCAGAATTGTGATCTCTACACCATTATGTGGGAACTTGATACATTGATGGTAGGTAGATGGAACGGCTTGCATGGCATGTATCCAAGGTCTCCCTAATAATAGATTGTATGGCAAAGGAAGGTCCAGAACCTGACAGATGATGTGCTTTACCACAGGGCGCACGCGGATTGGTAGTACCACAGCTCCTTTGGATGAACGCTCTGCATCGTCATAGACTTTGATTGTGATCTTCTTACGAGGATCCACTGATTCTACCGCATAGCCCAATGCTGTGACCAACTATAGTGTACAAATGTTCAGGCCTGCTCCATTATCTATCAAGACTCGCTTGATCCTATGCTAGTTAATAAATCCTTCGATGTGGAGTGAGGCATTATGAGGTTGCTGGAAGGAAGAGTTGTCACTTTCGAAAAAAGTGAGACAAGATGAGGACTTTAGATTTCCAACCATGGCTTGAAATTGGTCTGTATTTAGATTTGTAGGGACTGACGCCTCTTGGAGTGCTTGATCCAAGATAGTTTTATGAGATGGTGATAGACGTAAAAGCTCTAAAATGGATAAAAGCGCAGGGGTTTTGTCTAATTGTTCCACAAGATTGTACTGCTTTGGGATGGAGGTGGTGCCTTGTGGAGCTGCTTTTATGATGACCTTGCCACAACGTGTAACAACATTGCAATTTGAGTTGGGATTTTTGAAGGTTATAGTTGCAACTTGTTCACTGACATCATACAGATGATTTACAGTGTAATTATACGCAGCCTGTGTATAATCAGTGGTATCAGTGCCTCACCTAGAAGTGGAAGGACCCCTTTGATCTTGTGATGGAAGTGGATTTTTGAACATCAGATGATCATTATTTGTTGTTTTTGGGTCATGTCCTTCAATTTGAATTTCTCCTCGATCAATAAGATCCTAAATGAGATCTTTCAATCGATGACAATTACTTGTCTTGTGTCCTCTCCCTTGATGGAATTCACAGTGTTCAGTATCTCTCCACCATGCTAGTTTGACCTAAGGCTCATAGTTTGATAGCTTAGGCAGAGTGACCAAATTTTGAGAAATGAGTTGTCGCAATACTGTTTCAATGGGTTCCCCTAAGGGAGTGTATGTGCATTTTTGTTTTTGCTGATGAGGTCTTGGTTCATCGTGAGATTTGATGCGACCTTGATTTGTAGGACCATTTGTGTTGTTCTGAGGTGGAGGATTCTGTCCTGCAAACCGAACCACAGGTTGTGTATTTTGTATAGTCCTAGCATCCACAACCCCATCATTGACGATATTCTTGTTTTTATTCCAGAAGCTTGGTTTATCACTATTGAAGCATGGGTGAGGACCATCTTTTGGTTCATTATAGATTTTGATGAGTCCTTTCTTGATAAGTGCCCTTTCACATTTCAAACCCTTGGTGATCATATCATTAAAAGAGTCTGTGTCTTTGACATCCAGGTGAAATTCCATTTCTTCGTTTAAGTTGGAAATGAATATTTCCACTAGTTCTCGTTCAGGTAATTGAAGAGAACATCTGCTAGACATTTGGCGCCATCGCTGCAGGAATACTGAGAATAGTTCACCTAGTTTTTGTTTACTGTTGCACAGATCAGCCATGGTAATGTCGCGTTCAATGTTATGAGAGTAATGAGCTAGAAACTTCTGGATGAGTTCCTCAAATGTTCTAATGCCTCCTGGTAGTCGGGAAAACCATGATGTGGTTGTTCCTCCCAAGCTTTGGGGAAAAAGGCGCATTAGGTAGGTTTCTTCATATGCCACTTCAAGACAAGCGGAATGAAATTCTCGGACATGATCGCGGGGATCCCCCTTTCCTCTATATTTTTCAAATTTGGGTGTTTCGAATCCTCGAGGAAATGGTGGCATGTAAAGATTCCTATCAAAAGGATAGGGACAAATGTCATTGAGTGAGAATTGGTTAGTCTTGACACCACTATGAAGCTGTTGGGTGAGATTCTCGACTTGTTGCCACAACATCTCCATTTCATTTGGAGGAGGAGGTGGTGGGTTACCTCGAGGAATGTTATATCTGATGGGATCTCTACCTCTTTCCTCTTCATGGTGACTTTGTCTTTCTAATGCTTGTCTTAATTGGGCAAGATCAAAGTCAAGGGGGGAGTTTTGCTCCTTCTCGAGTGAGTCTTAAGAAGTGAGCATCCGCATTGCTCCTGAGTATTTCGTCAAACAATCTGTTAAAGAGAGGGTTATGTTGAGCCCTTTCTATTGTTGCAGGAGTGGGAGTACTTGGGTTTTCGTCATCTGCATTTCCTCCAAGTGCTTCTTGAAATTCATTGAGATTTTCCTCTTCTTCTTCTTCCCTTTCTATTTCTTGTTGCCTTGACCGTGATCGGGTTTGAGCCATTTTGTTTATAAGCTTTTTGTTGAAGTTGTGTGAAAATGATGATGAGTTTTGAAATGAGAGATTGATGGTTGGTGAATTGTGTTGTATGCGGATCTCTAGCACTTTTAAGGTGGATGTAACCGAAATTCCTTCTTTGAATTGCTTGCTTGTTTGATAAGATTTGATGTGATAAGGTGTAGAGAAATCTGATATGTGTTACAGATTTAACTACCTAGTAATGAGACGATTCACTCATGAACTAGTTTTAACCTGCGTAGATGTGTTTCTTAGGATGAGCTTATCCTAGATGTAGAAACAATCGAAAAAGTGATGTGATGTGTTTGATTTCAAGCAATATCTAAAAGAGAACTTGGGACAAGAACCTCTTAATGTTTTGAGAGTTGGGACGGATTGATGATGAAGTGATGATGTATGAGTGAGATGATGGATGAAAATGTTTTCAACTTCAATAAAAACTTTGTGTTACAAATGGGACAGACTCTATCTCTTCCCTTTCGGGTGTTGGTGGAATTTCTCGAGCTGTGTTGTATGTGATACAGACGTTTGGGAAGAAGTTGGGATTAATCTTTCCTCCTTGGTTTTTTGTGATAACTCAGAGCTCTATATTGCATAAAAGCTCTGCGGTTCAGTGATTCGGAATCAAATTCGTTTGTTTTTCCTTGAAGGTAGAGACGCATGTGACGCAGAAAGACTCTATGTGAGACAAAGATTTGTCTATTTATATAGAAGAATTTCCTCCTTTTGATCAAAGCCTTTGAGCTCAATGGTCTTCTTTTCAAGTTGATATTCTGATGACGCTTCTTTTTTCGCAAGATGTGAAGAATGGTCATAAAATTTGACTCTTTGTTGTTTGTACCTTGTTTTTGATGTTTTTGGTTGTTTTGACAGATGTTTGGTTGGATGAATACTTTGTTTTTGGGAAGTGATTTTCTGATTTTTCTTTGACAAGAAAAACAAAGCAAGCACACAAACACAAGAATGTTGCCCTCAAAGGCACAAATGAGTATGGGTCTAGATCAACCCAATCCTTGGACTTGTATATGACCCTTCCTTTAGATGTATTTTAAGGTGTATTTCCAAAGCCTGAAGTCGGCTCAATTTGCACTTGGTCTGTAAAACGAACACACTTCAAACACTTTTTATCCCTAAGGTCAAATGGCCAGTTGTGATAAATTTAGCCCACATCTTGATATTTCTTCGACTTTGGTACTACATACCTTATGAATCCCGCCGTGGCAGGTAAGGATGTGATATACTAAGTTTTGCATGAGCATAACAAATAGATGATCCCTATGATGGGGGAGTCACCACTTTTATCAAGCCACAAGTGACTTTTCAAAAAGCTATATTTCTACTCAAGGAAATATGTATGGTGAGTATCTTGGGAGCAAAACCATCTATGCTCTTGCACTAAATTATATCACAAATATCCTCAATCAATAGAACGGGTGGGCTACTACTTAAAGGTGTATAGTCATGTTCGATGTTTTTGGACATAAGTTCATTCTGCAGTGACTCACTTAAGAGCCTTGTAACTGGTGGTGGGGCCCATTTGTCCTTTCAGCCAGTTACACTATAGGAACAACTATACCCAAGGCTACAACTTTCGCTCTCACCTGATTTCTATAGCGGCTCGAAGGATTTACCGCTCAAGGTCGTTCCCAAGAGTATCGATCCCTTGGCAGGCCTCTCTTAAAAAGATAAAATTTTAAGTGTTACTAACACTTTTCTCTTGCACCTAGGACCACGAAAGCCAAAGGAGAGGATAGTGTGTGTTAGAGGTAGGACCACTCGACTGACTTTTTGCACAAGTGTGCCAAGCACGAAAAACACTTGTTCTTTTTAATCTGTCATTGCAATGTGATCTAACTATTTGGAGATGTTGCTCCAACAATCATGGTGTTCTTTTTAATTTTCAAAGGCAATTGTTTGAGTAAACTAGAATTTGAAAATCCTGGTCAACTTAATGAAAAACACGTTTGCATGAAGTAAAATTGCTTTAAAAATGAGACAAGTTGATTGTGAATTTTATTTGCACCAAAAATGGAAGTGTGGATTGTGAGTTTTATCTTGATGCAAGAAATAAAATTTGCCTTGTTGATTTTAAGCACCAAAATGAAGTTTGTTTCCTAACTTGCAAAAAAATAAAGTTGTTTTTGTATAAGATTGTGGTTCTTTTTACCTTTGAACAATGAAATTCTTTTTAAGAGCTCCAAACAAATGTGTGATTCTTTTTTTAAAAGCCCAAATTTGAAACGTGAAGTTAATTTTAAACCAAAATAAAAAGTGAATTCATTTTTAAAACCAACTTCAAAAACAAGTTAGTAAAAAATATAATCTACTTTTTAATCTAATTTAAATCTGCACAAAAGAGAAAAATAGTTAGTAAAATCCGCCTATTTGGTGGGCTTCTACAAGCCTAATTTGTTTTTTTTTTTTTTTTTTTTTCTTTGGTTACAAGGTGATTTGTACAACGTTTTGTTACAATAGCGCTAGTCTGCGTTTGAACAGAGGCGCTATTTAACACAAACGCACTAAAAGAAAGGGAAAGACAGAGAAGGCAAAAGTACTGAAACAGGGTGAATAGCGCCAAAATAATGTCAAACGCACCAAAACAGTGTCAAAAGCGCAACCTGTGTGACATTTTCAACATTCAAACATGTTATTGGTTAAAAAAAAGTTGATCTTTTTGGTGTTTGGATTCACGTCGGGTTCACCAAATGATGCTCTGCAAAAAGGATTAGAAAATCTGTTTGATGGCAACACACACAAGAGCACAAGAAACAAATGTTAGTGTTAGCAACAAAAGATTATCCTAAACAAGCATATCAAGAGAGATATTAAGCATGAAATAGAAAGCATATAAACATAGAATAAAATAGCTAATCAAGATGCTCATAGTTGCTCCTCCCTTGTTCCTCTCCTCTCCAAGTCCCAAATGAGTGTAGCTCTCAGCTTTTAGCACTAGCCCTGGATGCCATATGGAGATTCAAGATAGTTGAATATGATAAGCAAATGCTATGCAAGTATAGATAGTGATGCTATGAGAAAGCTCTATGCTAATGCTAGTATAACAACAATACTCTAATGCTTCTCCTTTTTTGCTTGAGGAGAAGGGTTCTATTTATAGAAGAAATGGGGAAATGAAGGGTTAAGATTGAGCAATCTTAACAAGGGTTAGGATTGAAAGATATTCAATCCATGTGAGACTTTCAACCCAATCCCATGTTGACAAGTGTCACCATGAGGAGGCTTGAGAGGAGTGATAAGGAGCATTAAATGCTTGAGGGGACATGATGGTTACCCTAGTCAAAGAAATAAATGCTTTGAAGAGACACATGGGTTACATGAGGGTTAAGTTAGGAGTCAAAGTCCTTAACCATGGGTGCAAGTGGAATTAACCATTAATGGTCATGTAAGAGCCATAAGTGGTTTGGAAGACTTTAGAGGTTAATTTGTTGAACACACAAAAGCATTAATTGCTTTTCAAAGATTTTGGAGTCTTTGAGAAGTGACTCCAATTTTCTTAGGAATGTGACAATATTTAGGGGATGGATTAGATTAATTAGGAAGGGTTTAGAAGAATCTAGAAAGGGTTTAGGCATGCAAGTGGATTTTGTAGGAAAATGCAAGTGGGAGGAATTTTGGTATTTTCAATTAAAATAAAATTATTTATTTCAATTAAATGGTGTAATTTGCATTTGGATAAATATTCAAATAAATATTAATTTATTTAAATGAGAAAAATGAAGATAAAGCATTAAAATGCTTGAAGACTTTGAGGGAAACCATTAAAGGCTTGAAGATTTTAAGGGAAGCAATTAAAGTCTTAAGAAGACTTTAAGGGAAGCTATTAAAAGCTTAAGAAGACTATAGAAGGAAGCCATCAAGTTTGAAAACTTTAAAGCCATCAAGTTTGAAAAACTTTAAAGCCATCAAGTTTTGAAGACTTTAAGGGAAACCATTAAAGGTTTCAAGTGGGTGAGGATAAATAAGATTTTAAATAAATAATTTATTTAAAATAGTTGTGCAACTTGCATTTGTAGGAAAATGCAAGTGGGTGAGGATAAATAGGATTTTAAATAAATAATTTATTTAAAATAGTTGTGCAACTTGCATTTGTAGGAAAATGTAAGTGGGTGGAGGATAAAGGTGATTTAAATAAATTATTTATTTAAAATAATTGTGCAACTTGCATTTGTAGGAAAATGCAAGTGGGTGGAGGATAAAGGTGATTTAAATAAATGATTTATTTAAAATAGTTGTGCAACTTACATTTGTAGGAAAATGCAAGTGGGTGGAGGATAAAGGTGATTTAAATAAATGTTAATTTATTTAAATGTGAGAGGTGGGATTTTGGGGGATTTAAATAAATATTAATTTATTTAAATGTGAGAGAATATTTAATTAAATAAATATGATTTATTTATTTAATTAATGGTCTGAATTTGGTTAAGTGAATTAAATCAAATAAATTGAATAATTCATTTAATTAATAGGAGAAGAGGGTTAAGATGAATTAATTAAATATATTAATTTAATTAATTATTGATTGATGGTTAAATAATCAAATAAATACTAAATATTCATTTAATTAAGTGGACAGATTTATGTGACTACAGAGCAAATGAAGGTATATTACTAGAATATTCTACAAAGAGAAAGGCTTATCGATGTGTAGTGTCATAAATTTTACAACCTTTCTAGGGTGGTACAATTTCATACTTAGGTTAGCACCCGCCTTAGTGTGTCTTGCATCTTGCATTTCTAACTCCCCTTTAAGAATCCAATTAATTAATTAAATTAAATCTAAGGTCATGTCTCATCACTTTACATATTATAAAGTTTATCCCTTTACCCTAAGTGTGCCCCTTTTCATCTTATTCCTCCAATGAATCATTTAGTCATAAACCCTAATTATGTCTTATTTTGACCGTTTAGGTCCGATTTCGCATATCAAATTATCTCGAAATCAACTGTAACTTTGGGATGCATTCTAATATCATCATATGTAGCAGCCCCAAAAATTTGGTGAAAAGTTGGTTGGATCATGGCGAGAATGCACATGGTCCTTGACTTTTTTCCCGAAATTTCAGGAGCACAATCCTATGATAAAATAATACTTAACCCCAAAATATCAGCAGGAAATTCAAATCCTAGGTCGGCCTAAACATGAAATTAAGATCTAGGGTTTCATACTTAAGAGCTCTCTTTCTTCATTTGAAGGGGTCTTCTTCTAAGAATCTAAGAATAATTTTTTGGAGCATTAGAGCCTTCTTTGCAGTAAAAGAGTAGATCTTAGAAGTCTTCAACAACATTTAACATTCATCCATCAAACATTTATCAAGCATCATTTTATAAATTGGGGGCTTTTGAAGATATAGAAGAACAATAGGAGATCACCGACTGATGATTGGCTTGTACCTCTCCCTTGGGGTTGGGTATGGTTTCATGTTGTTTTCATTGTTAGAGAGTTCAAATAACCGGAAGACAACTGAGAGGGGGGGGGGGTGTGAATCAGTTGTCATAGATTACGAAAACCTTAAGCAATTAAAACTTTAATACTAGAACCCAAAACATTATACTAGAATGTTTAAACCAAATACCATAATAGTAGTTAAACCAATTAAGCATAAACAATAACTAGAGAATAAATACCATCCACATGACACCAAGATTTATACTTGGAAAAACTGGTAAAGGGAACTGTTCATCACCAAATCCTCTACCTGAATGATATTATATTATTCGCACATTACATATCTATTTCATATTCCCATGATGATCTACAATGAGACCTTACATCATATATATAAACCCTTGACCATAAACAATCAAATTGGCCACCAGACAATAATCCGATTACATAATTACAAAACATGTCGGCCTTAGACCAAACAAATAATATTCAACACATAAGACATCCTGGAAACACATCGAGAGGTCCAATCCACATGTTTCATTAAACTAGTCCATAACCTAGATCAACCGGGACCCAATATAGGTGCACACGCTAAAGAAATGATCTCCATCCACCAAGTCTCGAACATGATCACCAACAACATCCTGAATCTCCACCAGAAGATGCACTAATACCACTTATGCATATCATCAAAGATCTTCATCAAAATCTCTTCCAGTGAAACCCTCACCGGAACCACAAGCCAAGCTTCCAAGCAAACAGGAAAGCATCCAATCACTAGACCAAAACTAATTGATTGAATATGAACATGAGTATCATGAATAAGCCAATTCTATAACCAAACCATTCCAGAGCCTACCAGATCATGCCAGATCCAAACCAACCAGAAACTACTCAACCTACCAGGACTAGAAGGGTGCCGATAAAGCATCCAAACAACTAGTGTTGGCATCAATGACAAAACATCAATGCAACACATAATCAATTCATCCAAATGGCCAACATTCTCCCCCTTTGAAATTGATGGAAACACTAGATGTGAAAAACATCTAAGTACACAGAAATGCCAATCAAGTCTCCCCTAATGGAAGACAACCAACAATCTCCCACTCAAAGATATAGAAATGAAGTTTTTGACACAAATACCAAACTCCCCCTCTGAATGATATCTCTGTAAAGCTCTGAATTATACATACATCTCTCCCACTAATGTATACAACTCCTTAAGTTTTTCTTTTTCACATCAATATCTCTCCCCCCTTGACATCAATGCCAGAAATTTGAAAAAAATATCAAAGCAAAAACATAAACCATTGAATCACAAAGTTGACTACTCCCCCTAAGTAGTAGCATCCTCACATCAGTGCCAAAATGAAAAATATCTCTGATAATGCATATCGGTCTAATGCCAAACCACATCAATCAAGTCTCTACTGCAGGGGCAAAAACACCCAATCTGTCTCTGAAGTACTCAAATGATTCCTTAGACAAAGGTTTAGTAATAATGTCTGCAATCTGCTCTTTATTGTTCACATAAACCAATATGACTTCATTTTCTTCCACCATTTCCTTCAAAAAGTTGTACTTGATAGATATGTGCTTTGTCTTAGAATAAAAGACCACATTATTTGATATATCAATAGCAGTAGAGTTATCACAATGAATAACTACCAGTCCAGTGCAATGCACTTTGATATCCTTCAACATTTGCTTCATCCATAAAACCTGTGTATAGTTAGTAGCAACAACAATATACTCAGCTTCAACAATAGATAAAGAAGTACATGATTATTTCTTGTTAATCCATGAAACCAACTTCTTTCCAAGAAAGAAAGCTCCACCAGAAGTACTTTTTCGGTCATCAACATCTCCAACCCAATCAACATCTATATATGCACATAAAGTAAAGTCATCATTCTTAGGGTACCACAAACCTTATTCTGATGTACCTTGTAAGTATCTAAAAATCCTTTTCACCGCACTCTCATGATTTTCTCTAGGATCACTCTGAAATCTTGATACAATGCAGACAATATTCATTATGTTAGGCATAGGCTGAGTGAAATAAAGAAAACCTCCAATCATAGATTTGTATCTTGTAATATTTCTTGGTGCAGAAACATCTTTTCTTGTCAATTTCTCACTTGTAACCATAGGAGTACTTACCGGTTTATAATATCCCATACCAAATTTCTTCAACAATTCCCTAGCATACTTAGTTTGATAGATGAAAATACCTTTATCAATTTGAGTAGTCTGCAAACCTAAGAATTTTTTTATTTCCCCAATCATAGACATTTCAAATTCTTTCTCCATATTCTTAGAAAATTCAGTGCATAACTTATATTCACCTCCAAAAATGATGTCATCAAAAAATACTTCAATAATCAGTATATCATCATCAATGACTTTATAATATAAATTACTGTCAGCATTACCCTTAGTAAAACCAAGCTTCAAAAGATATTTATCCAACCTTGCATACCAAGCTCTAGGTGCCTGTTTCAATCCATATAAAGCTTTCCTTAACCTGCAAACCATGTTTGTATCATCTGATAGTGAAAAACCACTAGACTGCTCAATACAAACTTTCTCATCAAGATACCCATTCAAAAATGCACACTTAACATCTGTTTGATAAACCTTGTAGTTCTTATGGGCAGCATAGGCAAGAAATAATCTTACAACTTCAATCATAGATATCGGTGCAAAAGTCTCACCATAATCAATTCCTTCCTTCTGAGAATATCCTTTACAAACTAATCTAGCCTTATTCCTTACAACATGACCATCCTCATTCATTTAATACCTAAAACCCATTTAGTTCCAATAAAATTCTAATTTTTAGGCCAGGGAACCAAAGTCCATGTATTATTTTTCTCAATCTGATCTAATTATTCTTCCATAGCATTCAACCAATATTAATCTTTACATGCTTAAATTATTGATACCGATTCAACTTGTGAAATTAAACATACCTCATTAGTTGCCAGTCTTCTTCTTGTCATTACTCCATTATTCTTATCCTCAATGATCTGGTCTTCTGAATGATTCAATCTCATATACCTAGGAGTCTTCTGACTCTCTGTTCCTCTTTCTGGTTCTTTAGTTACTGAAGAATTTTTTGATACTACTAGAGTAACTAGTTCAACACTCTATTATGATAAAGGTGCTACTGGTTCAGATATAATCATTTCCACCGCCGGTTCCTTCTCATAAATTCTGATTTGATCTCTATTCACCTCATGCACTTTAACATTAGTAGTCTTCACAATTCTTTGCAATCTCTTGTTATAACATCTATATGCCTTGATTTCATTAGAATAACCAAGAAATATGCCTTCATCACATCTAGGATCAAATTTGCTAATGATATCATCTCTCCTGATATAACATTTACTACCCAATATTCTGAAATACTTAACTATAGGTGTATTGCCAAACCATAATTCATAAGGTGTCTTACCAGTTTCTCCTTTGATATTTATTTCATTGAATGTATAAACCACTGTGATCACTGCTTCTCTCCAGTAAATATGAGGAAGACTAGCTTCCATCATCATTGTTCTAGCAGCATCCAAGATAGTTCTATTTTTCTTTTCCACAACTCCAATCTGTTGAGGTGTTTGGGGAGCATAAAATTTTCTCCTTATACCATGAGCTTGAAGACTTTAAGGGAAACCATTAAAGGTTTCAAGTGGGTGAGGATAAATAGGATTTTAAATAAATAATTTATTTATTTAAAATAGTTGTGCAACTTGCATTTGTAGGAAAATGCAAGTGGGTGGAGGATAAAGGTGATTTAAATTAATATTAATTTATTTAAATGTGAGAGATGGGATTTTGGGGGATTTAAATAAATATTAATTTATTTAAATGTGAGAGAAGATTTAATTAAACAAATATGATTTATTTATTTAATTAATGGTCTGAATTTGGTTAAGTGAATTAAATCAAATAAATTATATAATTTATTTAATTAATAGGAGAAGAGGGTTAAGATGAACTAATTAAATATTAATTTAATTAATTATTGATTGGTGGTTAAATATTCAAATAAATACTAAATATTCATTTGTCTAAGTTAACAGATTTATGTGACTACAGCTCTTACCATCCAATGATATAGTTCCTTTTCCTTTGATCATAAATTCTTTGTCATCTCCAAATCTAACTAGACCGCCATCAAATTCTTGCAAAGATAGAAACTTCCCTTTATCTCCAGTCATATGATGTGAACAACCACTGTGAATTACCCATTCATCCTTGTCTTCAATTTTATCAGCAAGTGCCTTCTCTTTAATTACATTCTTTTCCAATGCTGGAACATCTTCCTTGATAGCCAGGAACACCCATTCTTCCCATTGCCGAAACCACTAGTAGAGTCTTCTGCTGGTTCATCATCAGAATCAGTAATGCCTTCCTCATCCGCTATGTAGCATGATTTGTCTATGTTTTTCCTGTACTTATACCTATTCTGATATCCAGGGTTAGGCTTAAATGATCTTCTAACTCTTTCTTCAAATTTTGAATTCCTTTCAGGACATCTAGATGCAAAATGACCAATCTTATTACATGCAAAACATTTAAAAGGTGCTTTTCCTTCATACTTACTTCCTACCTATCCTTTAGGTACTCTTCTAGAAAATAATGCTTAAAGTTTCACAAACTCTTCATCTTCTCCCTTCATATCATCCAATTGTTTTGCATACAAAGCTTTCTAATCTTGCTTATTGGTTAATGATGCAGATGCATGAAAAGGAGGTTCAGACTTCACAGCTCTAGAAGGTCCAAATTCTTCAAGCTCAAAAGTAGATAATTTCCCAACCAAGGTATCTATGTTGACAAATGTATTAGCCATTGTTCTCAATTCATTAATAGAAATAGCCTTCATCTTGTAATTCAATGGTAGGGCTCTCAAAACTTTAGAAACAATTTCATCTTTGCTCAGAGTTCCACCAGAACATTGAATTCCCATAACAATCTCATTTACCCTTTCCATGAATGCAGTAATCCTTTTATCTTCTTCCATCTTCAGGTTTTCATATCTCACTTGGAAACCATCAAGTTGTAGCGTCGTAAATTGTACGCACTTGCTAGGGTGGTACAATTTCACACCTAGTTTAGCACCCGCCTTGGCGCATTTTGCATTTTGCATTGCATTTCCCCTTTAGCACTTAATTAATTAAATTAATTAGGTCTAAGGTCCTATTTTATCATCTCCCATATCATAAAGTTGGGCCCTTTCATTAAAGTGTGCCCCTTTCATTTTATTCTTCCAATACATCATTTAATCAAAAACCCTAATTAGGTCCTATTTTGAACTTGGGGGCTTGATTTCGGGGGTCAAAACATCTCGAAATCACCTGTAACTTCGGGATTCTCTCTAAAATCATCATATCCGACGGCCCTGAAAATTTGGTGAAAAGTTGTCGGGACCATGGCGCCCGTGCAACATGGTCCCGGACATTTTTCCCGAAATTTTAGGAGCACGATCCAATCATAAAATAAAGCTTAACCCCAAGAAATTGGCGGGACATTCAATCTCTAGGTCGGCCAAAATACGAATTTACAACCTAGGGTTTCATACATAAAAGCTCTCTTTCCTCATTGGAAAGGATCCGATTTTTGTTTCAAGGACCTTCTATGCAGCGAAAGAGCAGATCTTTGAAGACTTCAACAACACTCAACATCATTCTATCAAGCATCTATCAAATTCATTCATTCATCCAATTAGGGCTTGGAAGACATTGAAGAACAATAGGAGATTACCGACTGAAGATTGGCTTGTACTCCTCCCTTGAGGGTTGGGTATGATTTCATATTGTTTTCATGTCCTTACATAAGCTTTGATATATCATTTATTCATGCTTTAGATCACATTGCATCATCATTTACAAGCAATTAGGGTTTACTTTCTAGGTTGCTCTAGTTTGCTTTCTTGCATTTTGGACCTTGCACACACACTAGGTCTGCACACACAATACATTTTACAAAACAACTTGGCTATTCGTGGAGGTGGAAATCACCGAAGCGGGGGTTTGACTAAGGCAAAACCCTATATAGCCGCCCCTTCCCCCTTTTCAGATATTATTGCAGGTTTCGGGACTCGGACGACGCCGCAAGTTACAGATCCAGAAGCAGCAAACTGAGACAGGCCTTCATACCAAATTTCAGTGCAAAAGCCCAGGACAGGGGCGTGGGGCGCCCTGGTCCTGCCAAGACAGGGGCGCTGGGCGCCCTGGTCCCTTCTGGGCGCCCTAGTCCCTTCTGGGCGCCCTGGTCCCTAGGACAGGGGCGCTGGGCGCCCTGGTCCGACAGCATTTTTAGCAACTTTGACAGCTTTTTCCAAAGTGCAAAAACAACAGTTTCCGGAGCAGTTTCAGGGGCAGAATCAGGACAGTGGTGCCCGCGCCCCCGTCCTGAACATTTTCAGTCAGATTTTAACTCTGGGTACGCATTTTCATTCTTGTCTTTACAGCTTTCCATCATTTAAGTTTAATTCTGCAATCTTGTCATTAGTTCCTACTTGCATTTTGAGGTTAGGGATTGAACTTGCATCATTTTATCTTTCAATTTCAACAAGGGAATAGAAATCCTAATAGATATCCCGTGGCTCTCTCTTTCACAAAAAGAAGTAGCCAATTGTGTGATATCTCTAGGCTCTTTCGTATTCTGTAATGTGTGTCAAAAGGTAGGATTAGGGCATGTTAACCTAGTCTCGCTTTTTCCCCTACACACAAGTTTTGCAATTTTAATAGTAGGGCCACCTTCATTAAGAGTCTCTAACTTATCCCATATATCCTTTCCAAATGATTTTTCAGTTAATCCAATTATTTGCTGATCAGAAAGTGCACACAAGAGGGCTTCTCTTGATCTACAATAATTCTCAAGCTCCTTATCCAAGTTTTCTGGAGGAGGATTGCTAGATGCTGGATTGTGGGGTGTGATACCATTCTATGTGATCTGCCAAATCTACGTGCTAAGACATCTCATGTGAGTCTCTATCTGAATCTTCCATATTGTGTAATTTGTTCCATCAAGCCTAGGAATATCTCTTTGAAAGATAGCTCCAGATGAATTGGATGAACTTGACCGGTTAGTCACCATAGGATCTTCCTGAAGCAGTTAAGCTTTCTGCAAAGAGGACCAAAGCTCTGATACCAATTATTAGATAGTTCAAATAACCGGAAGACAACTGAGAGGGGGGGGGAGACTCAGTTGTCACAGATTACCATAACCTTAAGAAATTAAAACTTTAATACCAGAACTCAAAAAGTTAATACCATAATGCTTAAACCAAATACCAGAATAGAAGTTAAAGCAATTAAGCATAAACAATAATTAGAGAATAAATACCATCCACATGACACCAAGATTTATACGTGGAAAACCTGGTAAAGGGAAAAACGATGGTGGGAAGCCTACCCACAGTCAAATAATACTTCTGCAGTAAGTATGTGAATTACAATTGAGGGGCCTGCACTTGCAGGGAGGCCAATAGCCTAGAGCACGCTTCTCATCACAAAAGGAGTCTCACTGACTACATAGAAATGCAGACTACAATCCAGAGAAGTGATTGAATTGCAAAAATAGCATCTCCTATGCCTGAGTACAGTTCTGGTTAAGCTCAATACCGGAGGACTAAATCCTCTTACATAAACCCAATTCAATCTCCAATGATCAACCAAATCCTCTACCTAAATGATATTACATTATTCACACATTATATATCCATTTCCCATTCCCATGATGATCTGCAATGAGATATTACATCATATATATACAAACCCTCGACCATAAACAATTAGGTTGGCCACCAGACAATAAACCGATTACATAATTACAAAACATGTCGGCCGTAGACCAAGCAAATAATATTCAACACATTAGAAATCCTGGAAACACATCGAGAGGTCCAATCCACATGTTTCATTAAACAAGTCAATAACCTAGATCAACCGGGACTCAATATAGGTCCACATGCTTTAGAAATAATCTCCATCTACCAAGTCTCAAACATGATCACCAACAACATCTTGAATCTCCACTAGAAGCTACACCAACACTACTTATGAATATCATCAAAGATCTTCATCAAAAGCTTTGTTGGTGAAACCCTCGCCGAAAGCACAAGACAAGCTTCGAAGCAAATAGGATAGCATCCGATTGCCAGACCAAAACCAACTTACTAAATATGAACATGAGTATCATGAATAAACCAATTCCATAAACAAACCATACCGGAGCCTACCAGATCATGCCAGATCCAAACCAACTAGAAACTACTCAACCTATCAGGACTAGAAGGGTGTCAGTAAAGCATCCAAACAACTAGTGTTAGCATCAATGACAAAATACCAATGCAACATATAATCAATTCATTCAAATGGATAACTTTCATGTCTTTTCATAAGCTTCATTTTGATTCATATTCATGCTTTAGATCACTTTGCATTATGGATTTGGAGCATTTACTTTGTCTATTATAAGCAATTAGGGTTTACTCTTTAGGGTTGCTCTAGGTTGTTTACTTTCATTCTTAGGATCTTGCACATACATTTTCAATAAATTATCATCTATTCGTGTAGGTGGAAATCACCAAAACGAGGGTTTGACTAAGGAAAAAACCATATATAGCCACCCAAACCCTCTTTTTAAGCTTCAAGTATAGGTTCAGATCCGAGTGTCGCTGGAAGTTTCAGGATCAGAAGAGCACACATGGACAGTTCTAGGTTGCAAATCTTGGCAAAAACCTCAAGGACAGGGGTGTGGCACCATGGTCCTTCCCAAGACAATGGCGTGGAGCCATGGTACTACCCTTTATCAGCAAGATTTGTCAGAACAGTACTTTGCAGACTCCATAATCCATCTTGTCAGTTGGAGCTCCAGAACTGCAAAATTAGGATACTGGCGTGGCACCTTGGTCCCATACATTTATGCTCAGATTTCAGCTATAGGTACACCTCTGATTTGGCCTTCTGATCTATACTTTTCAGCAGTGTATCATTTTTTCTTTGATATGGATTCTCAGATTAGGGTTTGCTTGCTTACTTGCATTCTAGGTTAGATCACATTTTGCATCATTCCTCTCTCATTTACAACAAAGGAATAGAAAACCTAAGAGGTAATCCACGACTCTCTCTTTCTGATAAGAGGTAGCCAATGTGTGTTACCTCCCTAGGCTCTTTTGTATTCCATGAGTGTGTACGAGAGTGGGATTAGGGTTTCCATACTTAGCCTCACTTTTTCCTCTACACACGATGTTAAAATAAGAGATTGAATAGAATTGTTGAAAGTGCAAATGTGAAGGTTGATGATAACATTTCCAAAGACTCTGGTATACAAGAAGAATATGAATCCTTGATGCATCTGCAAATAAAAAAGAAGAAAAAGAGAAGAACATGGAAGAAGATAAGCATAAAGAAACTCAGGTTGCTCCGACAATTGTATTTAAAACTCTGAGGTATATATAGAAGAATCACTTGGAGAACCAAATTAAAGGAGATAAGAACAAAGGTGTTATTACAAGAAGTAAATTTGTTGAAGAAAAAGTTCTACTATGTTTACTTCCTAAAGATGAACCTAAGATAGTTGAAGAAGCGTGTAAAGATCATGATTGGATGAAGGCTACAAAGGAAGAGTTAGGTCAAATTGAGAAGAATCAGAGTTGGGAACTATCCCCTAGATCGGAATATAACAATGTTATTGGAACAAAGTGGGTGATCTGGAATAAGCTAGATGAAGATGGACATGTTGTAAGAAATGAAGCAAGATTGGTATGCAAATGTTACATTCAACTCGAAAGTGTAGACGTATAAATCTAGCCATCTGATTCAATAAATATTTTATTTATTTAATCCATTAAATCAAATTCTTCTATTAATTAAAACATATTTAATTAATATCCCCCACATTCTTCTATTAATTAAATAAATTATTGAATTTATTTAATTAATCATTGATGCTCTGCAAAAAGGGAAGGTTAGTCAATGATAACAAAACACAAACAAGAAGAAAAGCCAAGTTGTTAGTGTCAGAAATCATAAACAAAATACTTTCCTACACAAGCATATCAAAAGAGATACCAAAAGCATGAGAGAATGTCTAACTAGGAAGGTAAATGTGATGAGGCATCTCCAAATGCCTCCTAACATGCTCTTGGCTTCTTCTCCTTTGTTCCTCTCCTCTCCAAGTTCCAAAATAGTGTAGCTCTCAGCAGCTTTTTGCACTATGGATGCTTATGGAGGTTTGAGATTGAAGTATTTGCTCTAAATGTGAATAAAAAACTAATATTATGCTATTGATACTAAAATGATTTATTTTATCCAAAATGACAAGATATTAGTTGATTATGCTAAAATGCTCTCTTAAAATGCCTATAGCTTAAATGCATACAAGTTTTCAGGATCTGAATTATGAAAAAATGGGCTCTATTTATAGGAAAAATGGAGCAATGGATGGTTGAGATTGAGCAATCTCAACAAAGGTCAAGATTGAATGATTTCAAATCCATGTGAGAGCTTTCAACCTAATCCCAGGATGACAAGTGTCAATGTGAGATAGGTTGAGAGGAGAGGGAATAAGCATTAAATGCTTGACATGACCTTGGGAGTTAAGGTCAAGGTTAGGTTGAATGAATAAATTCTTTATTCAAAGAAATAAAGCTTTTATCCAATGGATAAACTCTTGTGCAAAGGTAAAATGGATAAACATAGTCAAAGCAATAAATGCTTGAGAAGACACATGAGTGCAAGTTGAAATAACCATAAATGGTTATGTAAGAGCCATTAATGGTCATGTAATAGCCATTAGTGGTTTTGGAAGACTTTGGAGTTTAAATTGTTGAACACACAAAACATTTAATGCTTTTCAAAGACTTTGGAGTCTGAGAAGTGACTTAAAGTTGCTTAGGAATGTGACAATATTTAGGGGATGGATTAGGCTAATTAGGAAGGGGTTAGAAGAATCTAGAAGGGGGTTTAGGAATTCAAGTGGATTTGGTAGGTGAGGGAAAATAGAATTTTAATTAAAATAAAATTAGTTTTTTCAATAAATGTGTGCAAGTTGCATTTTTAGGGAAATGCAAGTGGGGGAGGATTTATGATTTAAATAAATATTTTATTTTATTTATTTAAAAGAGGAAAGGGGATTAAATTAAATAAATAGTATTTATTCATTTAATTGATTTGTGATTTTGGTTGAATAAATAAATTAAAATAAATTGAATAATTTATTTAATTAATAGGGGAATGTTTGAAGATGAATTAATTAAATGTTAATTTAATTAACTGATGGCTAGTGCGTTTTTAATCAAATAAATAGCAAATATTCATTTAATTAAAATGGACAGATTTATGTGACTACATTTGCCCCTCTTTGAGACGGTGCGGTTTATCGTGTCATTTCAAAGAAAGAAAAATAGGTGTGAAGAAATGCCCCATAAATTGTTAATTTAATGGGTGGTATGCCCCTTCGAGAGATGGGCCAAAAATTTTCGAAAAATCGGGCTATCTCTCGAAAAAGAATGAAAATTGGCAAGAGAAGAAGTTAGAAACGTGGGTGAAAAATAAAAGAAATCAGGGGAAAAATGGAGAAATGGGAGGCTCGGGAAGTTTACAGGGACCACAACGGTGAGCGGGGGAAAGTTACGGTGACTGCGAAGGGTTTAAATGGGGAGAAAGGGGTGAAAACATGATCATTTGTTACCGCGACCAGTGTGAAACTAGAGCTCCAAGATTGACTTTTGAGAGGAGCGAGCAATAGTCAGGATGCTAGTACCAGTAGCAGAGCACCGATTCGAGCGAATCCATCGGTTTCAGCCGCCAGACGACTACGGACCAGCGGTACGCAAATTTGAAATTTCAATTTTTATGCATTTTTGTCATGTTTTCTACTGAGTCGAAGTTGAGTCGAGACAATAGCGCTGAAACTACGTTTTGGTGCTATTGTCCAATTAACTAGCACTATTGTGCCGCAATGGCGCTATTGAGGTGCTGTTTGAGCGCTTTCAAAACTTTTAGCACTATTGTAGGCTTGTTGAGGCACTATTGTTGGATCAATGCTTTTGAGTGGTTAATTGAGTGTTTTTGTCGTTAATCAACACTATTGTAGGGTTTTTGTAGTGCTGTTGTAGTTTTAGCGCATTTGGATAGCTGATTAAGCGATTTTGTTAGGGGTTTAGTGCTATTGTAGAGAAGTAGTGCTTTTGTTTGCAAAATAGCGCTTTTGTTTGCAAGATAATGGATGCCCCAGTTTGTGTGAAAAAAAGTCTCCCAATGCCAAGAATAGATGGATAGGGATGCGAAGTGGAAGTTGTTTTGAACCATAGCAGTCTGATGAGACTTAGGTCATTTAGGATAAATGTCTGTTGAAGTTTGGGTGTACCATGATTGCTTACCTGTTGAGACCCGAAGATACTTGATCAAAACATCTTTTGATAGTCTAGGTTTAAACTTTAAGAAAGTTTGAAAACAAAACAACTGATGATGATTGATGATGCCCGTGTGTAGGAGGATCTACGCGTGTTGCAGTTACGTGAGAGACATCCGGCGACACAGGGGTTGAGGGATCGGCTGATAGAGGCTGAGATCGATTGCATTGCCGCAACTAGTTTATATGATGTGATGCACATGCCCATGATTCAGATGAATCACAGATTGATTACCGCATTAGCAGAGCGCTGGCACAGTGAGACGTGCACATTTCACCTTGTGCAGGGGGAGATGACAGTGACCTTGGAGGATGTGTGGTGCATCTTGCATATTCCGATTCAGGGGGAGCTGGTTACATATGATAGATCCTGGGGGACTCTAGCAGTACAAAGATTCTTTGATGATGATGTATTCATTGATGATGGCTCCATTGCCTGGGAGGAGATTGCTACATTATACGTGCCTTTACCAGCAGTTTTGTCTGGCATTGTGGGAGGACTTCTGTGTCCGGATAGGCGCTCGCATGGTCTGGCCGTCGGATGGGGACAGGTGATAGAGTAGATGATTACATAGGGGACCCAATTTTCCTGGGGACCGTGCGTGCTGGCGCACCTTTATCAGGAGCTGCATGAGGCGGTATACCATGGGAGGGGCTCATTGGTAGTGGGAGTGACGCTGCTACATATTAGGGTGTGGGAGCACTTACCAGTGACTCGACCAGTGATTCTCAGATTCTGAGCAGTGGATCAGCCGTATATGTTCATGTATAGCGGTATTATGAGTCAGCCTCACCTGGGGAAGTTAGAGTGGTGGCGACGGGTATTGGATGATCTTGATGCAGTGATATGGAGGCCCTATCCAGAGTGCGAGCCCTGGGATGATGATGCTGAGGCACTGCCATATGTGTTTATGACTCGATTCCTCATTGGGAGGACCTTGTATCATGTAGAGAGATAGGTGTCCGATAGAGTGTTGAGATAGTTTGGGCGGCGACAGGGGTTACCTAGTGGATCGGGAGAGTATGCACGGGTGATACGAGAGAGATATGCATGGGGACTAGTACTTCCATATAACTAGGCACTGGCAGAGTTTCGGAAGCTACAAGTGAGACCTTGGGATATACGACTGAGGGTTGTGGATGTAGGGGTATCAGATGAGTACACGCAGTACCTGGCGACTCATCCAATTCTACAGATATCTGATCCAGCAAAGCCGGTGCCTGATTTTGAGGATGAGAGGGGACGGAAACGGAGGAGGGTAGGAGGTCAAGGACCGATAGCAGGTGGAGGAGGGAGAGGAGATGGTGGAGATGGAGGAGGAGGTGGTGGAGGAGGTAATGGGGGTGGTGGAGGAGGTGGCGGGTTGGGCAATCGGATCCAGCAGAGAGGGAGGTGGATTGCCACTGTGGATATTGTAGGGACCGTTGATGCAGGGAGGAGTTAGATTGGGTGGGAGAGGTATGGAGAGGGAGATACCGATGGATAGAGGGGAGGGAGCCACTGGAGAGGGATACACTGGTGAGGCAGCCATGGAGACAGGAGAGGGATCAGGTGGAGATGTGCGGGAGCAACTGATAGTACATTTGCAGTCTTGACTTGAGGCATCTGAGACACAGGTGGAGGATTTGGAGGTGGAGGTTGCAGCTAGAGATGTGCAGCTATTTGCACGAGAGACAGAGCTGATTGTAGTGCTGTAAGAGGGAGATCAGGCCATGGACAAGGTGATCCAGTTGTAGGAGAGAGTGAGGGTTTTGGAGGGAGTACAGGGACAAGGGCCATCTATTGAGGCATTGGCGAGGGAGGTACGGAGAGTAGGTGGAGAGGTTGATTATTGGCAGGGATTATATGAGCAGGTGGTACCATCTAGTCAACGAGCATTGAGCTATTCACAGATGCGACAGGCCAGATCAAACCGATCCTAGAGGATGCAAAGCAATGGGGGTGTGATGGGTCCTCTATGGGGAGACAGGTCTGGGGGTGCAGGAGCTAGTGGGGGATTGATGGGGCCTCCACGAAGAGATAGATCGGATGGTGTGGGGACCACTGGGGGAGCAGGTGGTGATGGTGGTGTAGCATTTGGTTAAAGTGGCATCTGAAAGAGCATTTTGCATATATGTATTTTATTTTTGGACTGTATCTTGGATGGCTTTTGGTAGCCGATTTTGTAGACTTCATTGTACTCTGATACATGAGATGATATATATGAGGAGATCCCTTTTTTTTTTTTGATTATATGCATATTGTGATGTATGGATGCTATGTAGGATGATGTTTTATGAGTTTATGTTTAGATGGATACGTGTATTGATGAGATGATTCATATATGCATGTTTTTAAGATGATTTATGATGTTGGATACTAACATATGAATGTAGGTTTATACATGTGTGCACGTTTTGTTTGATGTAATGCTTTATGTATGTAATGCCATGATGATGGTGTATGCTTATGATGATTTATGAATAGGATTTTGGTGTTTCCTATTTTGATATAATGATGAGATAATGATATGCAATGATGTTAATGCAATGTTTGAATGAATGATGTTATGTATGTTTATGCATCTAGATGTTTTTAGATGAATGTAATATGGATAAACAAAATGTAAAGTACAAATGTTTATATGATAATGTCTAAATGAATGCATATGTATAATGGATATATAAAATGGTATGAACCAATGTTTTGGAAACAAATGGGTTTATGATTCTAAATGCCTCAATATGATTAAGTAAAAATGATAATGTGATGATACTACAACTTATGGTTTAATAATTTCACCTTAATGCAATTAAAAAAGGATAATGAATGCAATGTAAATGAATCCTAAAATGAGCATAATAAGATACTTAATAATGGATGAATGAATGCACCTTTCAATTAATGAATAGATAAGTGAATGTATGCAATGATAAAGGATGATAAAATGATAATGGATAACTAATACTAAATGAATGCATAGTAAATGGTTTAATACAATCAAGGCCAATTTTATCATATGAATCAAATTATGCAAGGATACAAATGATTTAATGAAGACTAATGTCAATAAACTAAATGAACTATATGCAATTTTAATTAAAAATGACATGAATGTACTTAATGCAAAATGAAACTAAATGTAATGATGATATGACCATGAGGAATGCAAGGTTTTTGAGACTTTGCATGATGCATGGATGATGTATCAGAGTACTTGGTCATGATTGTATCCAATACCAGCTCAATTTTCACATAACTGTTCATATTAACCTTGTTCATATTTGCATACAAATCATACATATGAATGAGTGAATGGATGGGTGATATGCAATGAAATGCAATATAAATAGATGAGATGAAATGATGATCCATAGCGCTCTATTTTCATCATTGAGCTTTAAAATGTTGTAAGAAAATACAAGCAACTTGACATAATGATTCAAGATGACCTGAGTAATTCTTATATGGATTTTGATATAGCAAGTTAATACAAACGACTTGATATAAGGGTCAAGTCGACCAGATTATTGCTTGCGGAACGGACAAGGATCATCCTCATTTAGGAATGACTTGGATCGTCCTCCTTGATCTTGAATTGATCATATCTTGAGACAAGTTCACACCTTAATAAAAGACAAAAACCTTTATCGAAATTTGGATGAGGAGGAACCAAAGAAGGAGCATTGTTTGGGTAAGCAAACAGTATGTTCATAAAGAATAAATAATATGGATCCTTGGTAATGGTTCATGCTCATATGGTCGAGGTATACGCTATAGTCAGCAAGCCATAGTGAGCTATGACTGCATTTTGCATAAGATCATGTAGCTTAGTGAACTTTCCATGTAGACACCATTAGGACATGAACTAGAACTTCCTCGGAATAATGCGCCCAAGGTACACAAACAATGCTGTAAGAACCTGATACATATAAACAAATGAATTACTTCACTAATCAACCAAGTATTTGATAGCTTAACACAATTTTCTTATCAAAGAAAATGTCATTTTGTCTTTGTTTTGGTAAGGAAGGATGCATCCTTGTTGAAGACAGTTTGATTGTTGATGTTGATTGTTTTGGTCAATTTTGAGAAGTGATTGTAGCTAGGAAATCGGAAATCATTAAAGCAATGTAAATTATTAGCCTAGTTCAATCACAAAAACTCAATTGCAATGACCAAATCCTAATTACACTCAATGAAAACATGAAAACAAGACATGCAAGATTGAAAACTAAGCAAACCAAATGCAGACGTCTTCTTCATGTGGCTCCATTGTCCTTCTTTCTCCTTCAAATAGCTTTGTTTGTGGATCTCAGCTACTAGTGCATAAGCATGATGTGAAAGCAAGTAGACAAGACGATAGCGCAAGAATACTAGAAGCGTGATTGATTTGACCACGGATCAGGGGTCAGGGGCCTTGATTGAAGAAATTCATCCAATTTGTAGACAAATTGGAGAAAAGACAAAATTAGCATGAATTTGATTCGAATGGAAATTTCAAATCAAGAATGACAAATATGACAAATTATGACAAATTTGCACTTTCTATGCAAGATTGATTGATTGTCAATTATGACAAAATTATGACAAATTTCTATGTCAAAATTGATTGATTGTCAATTATGACAAATTATGACAAAATGAAATGTCATTCCCATGAAATTAGGAGAAAAATAGGATAAAATTTAATTAGAAATTAGGAAAATTAGAAAATTGAAAAATTAGGAATTAAGTGAATTAATTAACAATTTTTCATTTATTAATTAATTCACAAAGAGGGAGAAATTAGTTAGCCAATTAAATAAACATTTAATTGTGACAAGAAGACTTAGGATAAATAAATAAATCATTTATCCTAAAGAGAAAATGGAGAGAAAATGACAAACAAGATTAAATGAATAAATCATGAAACCCTAGAAAATGCAAGGATGACAATTAGGTGTTGATGTAAGATCAATTTGATGTCGATTTGATTTGATCATGATTCTGACTGATTAAGGACCAGTGTTGATAAATGATTAAAATTGGTTGACAAAAATCAATGACAAACTGACCAAGATTGACAAGGAGATCAAATTGAAAAGCACCAATTGACAAGGAACAATAATTGATCCAAATTGACATGATTGAAAAGGACAACGATCGATGACACATCAATCGCAAAATTGACGAGATTGACCCTAGGAGATAAAAAATTGACAAGATCAACCAAAATCATGACTGAAGATTGCTATCGACAAGACCTAATTCAAAAGCGAGAAAAATGATGAATGCAGAAGAAGGACTCGATGCTCGCAAATGATAAAGACCAAGTGCGCAACATAGAAGAAATGTTAATGCGATGCAAGAACCCTAAAAATAAGGCAATGCGCAGATGTTAAAGTATGACTCCGCAAGCGTTGACCATTTTTAGATGTCTACATTTTGCCCCTCTTTGAGACAATGCGATTCTAAGCGTTGTTTCAAAGAACAATAATGAAAATGCCCCAGACAACAACAATGACATATGCATGCCCCCTCAAGGAATTGGCCGGAAATATCTAGAAAAGAGGCCAATTTGTCGATAAGGATAATAAAAAATGATAGGTTCGAACAGATCACCAAGACTGATGGAAGAAATGTTAGTGAGAAGAAATTAGACAGAGGACAGTTAGAGATGAAGAACAACTTGCTTTCAGTAATGCACTTTGTAGGTGAGAACCTTTATTTAATGTAGCAAAATGGATGCGTAGCATCATGGCATGGAAGGCCAGAGCTGAAATGCAACCCTTTTTGCAAAAGACAGACACATCGTAGACAAATAGCAATCACAATTAAAAAAAAAGGGACCATGAACCATCCCGATCACTCTAAATCACTCAGTGACATGATAAGACTCGCTAATTCCAACAAGTCAAACAAACATCTTGATCTTCATTGTCAAAAGTTGAAAGTGTTGATAGGACGATCATGCTGTCTGGTTTCAGGGAATGCGGCACCTCGTCTAAGACAAGACACAGTCTGGTTTCGAGCATACCACACCCTGTATAAGACCCATGATAGTAGTGACAAGGACAAATGATATTGATGTTGATTGATTGATATGGCAAATTTGATCAGTTTGCATGTCTGGTTTGATTGAAAAGTTCATCTGTTAACGCATGATCTCATTAAAGCACAATGTTTGATTAATTGTCGTTGGATGTATGCTCAGCGATCTGTCTATGCACAAAGGGATCATTTATTGCAAAATGCTTGTTTTTGGATTTTAATGTTTTGAAATTTTTTTGTGTTCGTTTTTTTTTTTCAGGACTTTATTTGACTTTTTAGGGATTTTTTCAGGACATTTTAAATTTCTAGGGATTTTTTCACGACATTTTTCAATTTTTTTGGATTTTTTTAGGACATTTTTCAATTTTTTTGGATTTTTTTCAAGACATTTTTCAATTTTTAGGGATTTTTTTCAGGACATTTTTCAAATTTTTATGATTTTGCTCCCAATGTCTAGCAAGGCAAGGAGTATGACAGGTGAATAAATAGGCTTTCTGAAATGTTGGTGGATAGAGGGAAGACAAAGGCCTTTTATTATGGAGACAATATGAATGCAATTTTCAAGGGCTATGGCGTGATGGGACAAGAGACTGGATATGACAATGTAAAGCAGGAACATGGCATGAGGGACATGTCAAGAGGTTTTTGAAACCATGTCTAAATTTTGTGTCCTTATGTCAGATCAAGATCAAGGAATGAAAAAGAGTGTATGGATAGTGATAAGATATGGATAGGATAAGCAAGACCAAGAATGGGTAAGGGACATGGACTGAAGGTTGGGATTGGCTAAGGGATAGTGGCAGAAAGTTGCAATAAGACAGAGAATATGGATGAAAGGATGTAATAAGCAAATGGATAAAGACCAAAAGCTATGATAGACTGAAAGCTGTGAACAAGATGCATGATGCTCATGAAGATCCTCAGCCTTGTCAAGATCAAATGTGGAAAAAGGAAATGGACATGAGGGACAATAGGATATGAAGGGTAATCATAGGGGTTCGATAGGATAATGGAGCAATGAAGGACAAAAGGATATGATAGGATAAGACCTGCCCCCAAGTGTGGTGTACAAGAAGTTCATAAATTACGCATGATGCCTGTTTGCCAGATTTTCATCACGGTACTTGCCCAAGGCGCCTGTTTGCCAGGTTTTCACCAGTGGACGAATTATTTTTGCTCTACTTTTTTCTTTTTTTTTTCAATTTTTTTTTTTTGTATTTTTTAACTTTTTCAAGAGAAGATGGACACATGATAGGGGATGGAAGAAGGACTCAAGTGTCTTTTTGTTTGGATAGTAGCCTTGAAAAAAATGGACCATGACCTTTAAAAGTATGCTCAAAGACGTTGGTAGGATAAGGACATAGAAAATAAGATGAAACTAAGGCAAGGATTTATGTAAAGGATGGGATCAAAGGGATCGAAGGATGGAAAATATGCATTGGATAATAGATAGGGTATTGGAATAATTCGGCTTGAGTGGATGGAAATGAAGGCAAGATCAACATTGGCACACACCTTGATGGGTGGTGGATTGATGGAGGAAAAATGGATCTCAGATTGTGAGATTTGGATGGAGGAATAGCTTGGGATTTTAGGACATAAGGGCCCAAAATGGATGAAGAAGGTGATGGAGGAATAGACTTGAGAGGGTTGGACGGAGGAATAGCAACTTTGGATGCCAAGTTGGATGTTTCTTTACACTTTTGTGCTTCAAGGAGCCACTTAGGGATCCACATGGTTTTTGTTTTTTCATGCTTTTGTGGTTCCTTGGAGTGCATTGCTTGCACAAGGGATTTAGGAACCCATATATATTTTGACTTTTCTTTATTTTTCTCAGTGGGCCTTTGTGACCTTTTGGATATTTCTTTTTCTTTATAGATCAAATTTTTCTTTGTTTTGACATGTTGATTATATTGGACATGTTGATCTTTGAATACATGTGGATTGCTAGACTTATGACTTTTATACTTGGCATCCAAATTTCTTGGAGGGGGAAAGGAATGCATGGATGGATAGGAATGAAATGGAGTTATTTTGGATTGATGAAATTTACTCAAGGATGTGTTCCTTTGCTGACCTTGCATAAAGAAGGAAGGGATATAAGGACCTAAGATGGATGGAAAGTATGATGGGGAAGGTGTATGTTTGGATTTTGAAGGGATGTTGGATTTATTAGGGATGTTGGATTTAGTAGGGGTACCCACGTCTTGAGGAATTTCTCTGAGGCCATGACCCTTAATATTTTCTTTGATATGGAGGGGTTCTTTCTCAGGAAGGTCTACTCCTTTGCCTTTATGAATATCTTGACTTGTAGGAGACTCTTTTCTTTGGGAAGAAGACGCGAGTCCATTATGAGGTGGATATGATATGAGAGAAATAATGAGATCTTGAAGTGGATTGGATTGCACCAAAGTGGAAGAACCCATTATGCATGTCAAGGGTTCATGAACATCTTGCACTGACACGTTAGAATCATGAAGGGGATTAGGATCATGAGGGGGACTAGGATTGTGTAGTGGACATGGCTCAATGACAGGCTCTTCAAGAGATGGAATGGGAGAAATAATGCGATCATCAAAAGAAATGCGATCTTGGAGTGTATATGGAGCATCAAGACAAGGAGATGGAGGAACAAAAGGATCTTGTGGAGGATTTAAAGGAATAATTTGATCTTGACAAGGAGGAAGATCATTGGAATCCTCTTTAAAGGTGCTTTGCTTTTGACTTTTAATGGGATCATCGGAAAGGATGGAAGGGATATCTTGATCTTTCTTGGGGAATGGAGTTTCAATAGGACTTTGGATAGGATGGACAAGAATAGGGGAATCATCATGGGGGAAATGGGATCTTGGTCAACAATTGGATGGGATGATAAGGTTTTGGGATCTTGATCTTGATCTGTTTCAAGACATGTTTCTTCATGCTCTAAACTATCTTCTTGACATGGGGTTGGACTTTGGATATGCATGGGGGATTTTGGCAAGGAATCAATGTTTTGGCATGAAGGAAATGCACTTTGAACATTTGTGATGGATTCTGGCAAGGAATCAATGCTTGAACATGAGGAAGAGGGACTTCAAATGGGGTCCTCTAAAATAGGTAATGACAATAAAGTGCATGGTGGCATTGGGTCTTGTATTTCTGAAACATGACAAGGATGTGCATCATGAATCGGATTATCTTGGCAATCAATTATGGATAGCACTTGGATAATTGCATCCTTGGGTGTATTATTTGATGAGGACAATATGGAAGGTTCTTGTGAAACTTCTAGAGGTGTAGGGATAGATGCCACTGGAGAGTCAATTTGCTTGCGAGGGGATGAGGCATTGCTAGACATAAGTGTATTATTTTGATCTTCCTCAAAGAACTCACTTGGTAATTTCCTTAAAATCATTGCAATAAAGCCACCTTTCTTTTGAGATTTTGACATAGTTGTATCTGGAATTTGAACTTGTTTGGCAAGGAGTTGGTTATGATCTAATGTCATGTTTTGATATTGGACTTGGTTCAATTGTTCTGACATGTTTGAAACTTGGGTTGGTGTGTGCTGCAACCTTTGTTTTTGAATGTTTGGTTGTGGTTGTTGACATTGATATGTTGATTGAACTTGTTGATATTCCACCATTGGTTGAACTATTTGTTGACATTGCATAGTTGGTTGGACATATTGTTGAAATTGGACCATTGGTTGTATATGTTGGACCATTGGTTGTGTCTGTTGAAATGTTTGAACTGTTGAACAATTGGTTGAACCATTGGTTGTATTGGTTGAAAATCTGATAAACACCTTCTTGTTCTTGTTGTGGAGGCACATAATGTTGAAATTGATGTTGTCTCTTTTCTTGAAATTGTTTCATCATCTCTATTTGGGAGAGGAGAGCTGGTATGTCTGATCGTTCAAGAAGAGATCTTACATCAATCGGCTCAATCTTTGGATTTCGACCTTGAAATTTTTGAAACATTTTGGACATTTGTGATCTATTCTTCTCAATGTTTTTCACTCTTTGTTCCAATATCTCCTCTTCTTGAACTAGTTTCTCCTCTAGTTTTTGTATTTGGAGACTTGTTTCATCATAAAAGTTTGATTGATATTGCCTTGTTGTTGGGTTGGATATAATTGTGATTGCCTTGGATTAAAATTTGATTGCATTGTCGGTTGATACGTCAAACTTTGTTTCATCATTGGTGCTTGAAACCTTGTTTCAATAGACATGTCACTATGCAATGCAACTTTTAAAGGATGATGTATGATATGCAAACTAAATAGATGAAAATGCAATCTATGGCAAGAATGCAACCTATGTTTTTGGTTGTTTTTCAAGATTTTGACAAACTTTTTGGAATGCAAATCTAAGAAAGAGACCCTTAGGAAACTGAAATGATGTCTAGACCTCAAAGGACAAAAGGACCAGTTGACAAAAGGACAAAATGACAATGTCTCCCCTATATGCTTGGATACTATGCTAGGTTTGACCAAAATGACAATGATGACAAAAAGACAAAGGTTTAATAAGGTCTAGACTTCCTAACAATAACTTAGGGTTTATCAAAGATTTGGATTACTCAAGTATGACAAAACCTAGTTTTGACACTATATGCAAAGGGACAATTTCTATGCAAATGACCCTAATATGATATGATAATGACCTAAACTTAATGAAGAGACCTAGGGTATGCAAATGCAAATGTATGACAATGTCAACCTAAGTTTGAATTATGAAATGGTATTACTCTAATGCAAGAGGACACATGCAAATGGATGACCGTTATTGATATGCAAAGGAGTATGACCTAGGTGAAACTTAACCTTGGTAGTTGACAATGAATTTGCAAAATGCAGACCTTGGATGAACCTAAATCTAAGTGACATGAATGTTGAGACAAGATTTTGAAAAATGTTTGACAACCATGTTTGAAGGTGTTTTGAACTTTGTTGAATGAAATAACTCTTGGGTTCAACCTTGTTTTGAATCAATTTGTCTTGTTTTTGAAATGAGACACAACTCAACTTTTGACAAGCAAAGAAGACAAGATATTTTAACTTAGACTCAAGACAATCATGCTCATTCACACATTTCTTATGGTAAGTAAGGACAATAGGTACTTGAGAGGTAGACTCGTTATGAGATTCAAGGAGATTACATAGATGCTTGACCCCACGGGCTCCCCTCCATGACACTCACTTCTCAGGGCAGCCAAGCATCAGTCCCCATGGAAATCTCCCCATGGCGAACCTAGTATCTCTTCCAAGTATCCAAACTTGTCCTTCTCAAGCAACTAGAAGGATTTTTGGCCTCTAAATACAAGGTGTTTAGTAAGGATTTCTGTTAAGCATTACTCCTTGGTGTCATGCAAGTGTGATTGAGACATTAAGCCCACCAAGATACTAAACAAATGTAGCCGCACAAGCACAATTTAGACCTTAAGGCCCTACTTAGATGTTGATATGAGAAAGAGTCCAAGGGTCATCACTTCCCAAGTAACTACAATTCCCACGTAACCCTTCCTTCAAAGCTTTTGCCCATCAGGTATTTATTTATAGTGATTAAGAATGCCAAGGTATTCTAGCCGTACTCACTTTGGGTCATTCCCTTCTCATGATTGTCACTTGCTTGCAAAAGAAAGCAAATGGTCGGGAAGGTAGGCCCTCTAAAGGTAACAAACAATTTGAACCAAGAGAATGGTATCGAAGATCTGGATTTCTGATCACCCTAAGAAGGATGAGAGCATACTCTCCTACTCCAATGTCAAACTCAACAATCAAAGCAAACACATGTTCATTCCATCCTATTTAGAAATCATACTAGGTGCCTAGATATGAATTACAAACACAAAGTTTAGTTGGAGTCCAAGGCAACCTGCAAAACCACCAAGTCAGAAGTTTGATTTTCTGAGTCTTTGACTAGCGAACCTGCAGACAATGTGTTAGTAGTTTCATTTGTTGTCTTTGTCATGTGTATGCCAAGGTGCTGCATAGAGAATCAGTACCAAAAAATCAAAAAGCAGAAATAGAATGCAAAACAAAACAATTTGCAAGTAAAAAAAATTGCCTTTTACCTCTGTTTCTAGCCCTACACAGGCGCAGAATGTCTCACACAGGCGCAGAATGCTTGACATAGGCACAGATTGTCCTTGACACAGGCGCAAAATGCTTGACACAGGCACAGATTGCTTCACACAGGCACATAAGTTCACAAAAAACCTTGCATTACCCTGTTTCTTGGGTTTTTCAGCTGCAAATCAACTCAAGAGCACTCAAAAGCATGATTAGGCGGTTAGTTCACGTCAGGTTCACCAATTAATGTAGCTAGGAAATCGGAAATCATCAAAGCAATGTAAATTATTAGCCTAGTTCAATCACAAAAACTCAATTGCAATGACCAAATCCTAATTACACTCAATGAAAACATGAAAACAAGACATGCAAGATTGAAAACTAAGCAAATCAAATGCAGGCATCTTCTTCATGTTGCTCCATTGTCCCTCTTTCTCCTTCAAATAGCTTTGTTTGTGGATCTCACCTACTAGTGCATAAGCATGATCTGAAAACAAGTAGACAAGACGATAGCGCAAGAATACTAGAAGCATGATTGATTCGACCACGAATCAGGGGTCATTGGCCTTGATTGAAGAAATTCATCCAATTTATAGACAAATTGGAGAAAAGACAAAATTAGCATGAATTTGATTCAAATGAAAATTTCAAATCAAGAATGACAAATATGACAAATTATGACAAATTTGCACTTTCTATGCAAGATTGATTGATTGTCAATTATGACAAAATTATGACAAATTTCTATGTCAAAATCGATTGATTGTCAATTATGACAAATTATGACAAATTGAAATGTCATTCCCATGAAATTAGGAGAAAAATAGGATAAAATTGAATTAGAAATTAGGAAAATTAGAAAATTGAAAAATTAGGAATTAAGTGAATTAATTAACAATTTTTCATTTATTAATTAATTCACAAAGAGGGAGAAATTAGTTAGTCAATTAAATAAACATTTAATTGTGACAAGAAGACTTAGGATAAATAAATAAATCATTTATCCTAAAGAGAAAATGGAGAGAAAATGACAAACAAGGTTAAATGAATAAATCATGAAACCCTAGAAAATGCAAGGACGACAATTAGGTTTTGATGGAAGATCGATTTGATGTCGATTCGATTTGATCATGATTCTGACTATTAAGGACCAGTGTTGATAAATGATTAAAATTGGTTGACAAAAATTAATGACAAATTGACCAAGATTGACAAGGAGATCAAATTGAAAAGCACCAATTGACGAGGACCAATAATTGATCCAAATTGACACGATTGAAAAGGACAACGATCGATGACACATCGATCGCAAAATTGATGAGATTGACCCTAGGAGATAAGAGATTGACAAGATCGACCAAAATCATGACTGAAGATTGCTATCGACAAGACCTAATTCGAAAGCGAGAAAAATGATGAATGCAGAAGAAGGACTCGATGCTCACAAATGATAAAGACCAAGTGCGCAACATAGAAGAAATGTTAATGCGACGCAAGAACCCTAAAAATAAGGCAATGCACAGATGTTAAAGTATGACTCCGCAAGCGTTGACCATTTTTAGATGTCTATAGTGATCATCGTGTGAGGATTTTTCAATGCTTGTTTGGTATCTGCACGGATGAGTATGTACAATGTGTTGCTATGTTTTGGTTTGATTTTTGATGTTTTCTGATGTTTTTTTTTTTTGGATTTTGATGATTGTTTTGAATGTTTTTGGATTTTGATGCTTGTTTTGAATGTTTTTGGTATTTTGCAAGATAGGTTTGAATGAAAAACTTAAATGAATCACAAAACAATGTAGAATCCACTTCCATCAATAGGTTAAGGGTATTGCCCCCAGTTTAGACATGGCTATGAAAAAAGCGAGATGCAAGACGCATGAAGTACTTTCTTGATTGCAGATGAATAACAAGCCATAGTTTGGATAGATGGATGGGTGTATGTAATGAATGTGATCGCAACATGTCCGAAAGACAATGGAGCCATAGCTTTTACGAGTGGTGCCTTTTTGCTAGGTTTTCACCATCGCACTTACCCAAGGTGCCACAGGAGTGGTTGTTCACCGTTTGGATGCATGATTTTTCTTTACTATTTTGATGTTTTTGTATTTTCTTCAGGATATTTATCTGAATGTTTTGGGTATTTTTGCCAATAGATATAGGAGCCTGATGCTCTATGCAGCTTATATGTAAAATCGTTTGAGGTGAATGTTGTTGATCAAATCTGCTAGTGGTTCTCCTTCTAACGTAGCCAACTGATATGCCCTGGACCCAAATACAGTAGTGACAACATATGGACCCAGCCAATTTGATTCAAACTTTCCTTGATGATCTCGATTGGGTTGGTTACGAGGACTTTCTCGAAGAACAAGATCACCTACCTTGAATGTACTAGGCCTAACTCGATGATTATAACTTCTGCTCATTTGTTGTTGATAGGCTTTGAGGTGGTTGTATGTAGCTTGTCGCTTTTCATCAAGTAGCTCTAAGTCCTGAAGATGGGATACTTTGTATGCTTCATCATCGATGAGATTGTGCAAGGAAACCCGTAGGGATGGTATCTCGACCTCAATAGGTAGAATAGCTTCTACACCATAGACTAATGAGTATGGAGTTATGCCTGTAGGGGTTGGAATGCTAGTTCGATGTGCCCATTGTGCTAGATTCAATTGAACGTGCCAATCATGACCAACATCATTGACTGTCTTCTTTAGGATTCTTAATATGTTCTTGTTTGATGCTTCAGCCTGACCATTGCCTTGTGGGTAATAGGGAGTGGAAAAGTGGTGTTGGATGTGAAATTTCTCACAGAGTTCACGGACATCTTGATTCTTGAAAAGAAGACCATTATCTATGATGATGGACATGGGTACACCATACCGACAGATGATGTAATTGAGGATGAATGAGGTGATCTGCTTGCCGGTAACTTGGGTAAGTGGAACAACTTCGATCCACTTTGTGAAATATTCGGTGGTAGTAATAATGAATTTATGGCCATTGGATGAAGATGGATGGATTTTACCAACAAGGTCAAGACCCCATTGACAAAAAGGCCATGGTGTTGTAATTGGTTGCAGTTCCTATGCTAGTGCATGTATCAGGTCTCCATGAACTTGGCATTTCTTGCACTTCCTGACAAAGTAGCAGGAGACTTGTTCCATAGATGGCCAATAGTATCCATTGCACAGGAGTTTCTTGGCTAGTGAGGGACTGCTCGCATGAGTTCCACAAATTCCTTCATGTACCTCTTCCAAGGCCTTTGTTATCTCATCCCGTTCCAGACATCAAAGGAGAGTACCATCAAGACTACGTCGGTATAGGGTTTCGACAATAATGGTATATTTAGCAGTTTGGCAAATAAAGGTTTTACGTTGGTTATTCAATTGATTAGGAGAAAGGGTGTGATCATGGAGATAGGTGTAGAACTCACCATACCATGGGGATTCGGAACCGACAAGGTGACATATCATCTCAGATTCGGGGATATCATAAGCGGGAATCCAAAGCTGTTCGACCAAGAACTCGTAGCGTGTTGAATTCTATGGAAGATCTAGGGGAGATGCAATAGTAGCCATAGCATCAGCAACTCGATTATGATCTCTTGGTATCTGCTCAAAGTTAATTGTAGTAAAGGATGGCTTTAGACTGTCCACCATTTGCTTGTATGGCATGAGTTTATCATCCTCGGCTTGATATTCATCTGTTGCTTGTCGAATGACCAGTTGTGAGTCGCCATATACTTGTAGTTCTTGTAATTTCCATTGTATGGCTAGCCTGAGTCTTGTGATCAAGGCCTCATACTCTGCTATGTTGTTTGTGGATGGAAATGTGAGCCTGTAAGACTTCGGGATGATGTCACCTTGAGGTGTGATAAATAGAATGCCTGTCCCTGAGCCATGCCTAGTGTATGAACCATCAAAGTATAGTTTCCATGGTTGTGCTATTGTGATCATGAATATCTCTTCATGTAGAAAATTGGAAATGAGAGGATGATCACCTATGAGTGGTGCTTCGGCCAACTGATCTGCAATAACTTGACCTTTGATAGCTTTACGGTCTACATACTCAATGTCAAATTCACTTAGAATCATCACCCATTTGGCCAAGTGGCCTGTCAATGCTGCTTTGCTAAGTAAATACTTGAGTGGATCAATCTTTGCAATGAGCCATACCTTGTGTGTTAATAAATAGTGCCTCAGTTTAGTGGTTGCCAAGATTACTGCTAGGCAAGCTCACTCAATAGGTGTGTAATTGAGTTCATAGCTCACCAATGTACGAGAGATGTAGTAAACAACGCACTCTTTCCCATCTACATTATGTTGTGCCAATAGTACACCCAATGCTGTACTTGTTGCTGATATATAGAGTAGTAGAGGCCAACTTGGATTTGGTGGGATCAACAATGGTGTATTCATGAGATAGTCTTTGAGCATCTGGAATGCTTGCTGGCATCTGGCATCCCATTGAAAGTGGATGTTCTTGTGTTGCAGTGTGTAAAGGGGTGACACTTATCTACCAGTTGTGCAATGAATCTTCGGATGGATTGTAGCCGTCATTGTAATGTCCTTAGTTGACTGATATTCTTTGGTGGTGGCATGTCCATGATGGATTTTACCTTTGCTTGAGACAATGTATCCTAGAAGCTTCCCGAAGGTTACTCCAACGACACATTTCTTTGGGTTGAGTCAAACATGGTATTGTTCTAGTCTATCAAAGATTTTATCTAATATGTCGAGATGACCTTCTCTAGTGAGTGATTTTGCTAGTAAGTCATCAACATAATCTTCCATCATAGTATGCATCATGTCATGGAAGATGGTGGTCATTTCTCATTGATAGGTTGCTCCTACATTCTTTAGACCAAAAGGCATTACATTCCAGCAATATGTGCCCCATGGACATGTGAAGGCTATCTTATGTTGATCTTCTTGTGAGATCTTTATTTGATTGTATCCTAAAAAGCCATCCATGAGTGAAAGCATGGCATGTCCTGTTGTTAGGTCCACTATGATGTCAATGTTTGGTAGGGGGAAGTCATCCTTAGGACATGCCTTATTCAGATCTCTAAAGTCAGTACAAATGCAAATGCCCCCTTTTGGTTTGCCGACAAGAACAATGTTGGAGATCCAATCTGCATATTCAATTGGTCTAATGAAACCAACATCTAGGAGTTTCTTGAGTTCTGTTTTGACTAATACTGCAATATGAGGATGCATCTTGCGAAGCTTCTGCTTGACAGGTTTGGCTCCTTCTGCTATGGTGAGGTGATGCATGACTAAATCAGGATCAAGTCCAGGCATGTCTGCATATGACCATGCAAAGTTGATCTGACGCTTTTGAAAGAACTCTACAAATTTAGGCTATTCCTCTGGAGTTAGAAGAAATGCCAGATGTATGAGGTGAGGAGTTTCAGGAGTCCCCACATGGTATTATTTGGTTTCTTCAATGAGAATCGTTGATTGTTCCCGTGGTGTGCTACAAGGAAGGATGTCAAACCTTTCATCCTCAGGCACCTCAGAGAGGTTTTCACCATTGGATATGCTCTTTCTTTTTACTTTTGTTGAATCAAACAGTGCCATGGTGTGGTTTTCACTGGAAGATCCATGTTTTATTGTTATATTTTTACAGCTGAAAGGTTTGGCATCCGCCCCGAAGTATGTTGCGCTATTAAGTTCTATGGCAAATCCAACTTTGTGATCCCTGCTTGGCAAGTTATCCCTTAATTCCAAAAAGTAAATGATGGCCTCATCCTTTTGGAAGAGGTCAAGACATGGGGGATTTGGTTGGTTCCATTCGATGAGTTCGGGATGGATAATGGGCAGTACTTCATCAATTAGATTAAGTTCGTTAGATGTATCAATGAGGGTTAAGATGTTATGGGTAAGGTCATTGATGGTACTCTCCCTATCAGAATCTGGTGTAGGATGTGATGTAGGGTCTATGGAAGAAGCTTCCAACTCAGGAATCCAAGAAGTCTTTATCTATGCTTCTCTGTAAATAGGGATGTCTTTGCGGGGTGGAGGTAATGATGTGTCTTCCTCATCTGAAGTATTAAGCTGTATGGAATCAAATTCCCATTCATGTGAGTCGGTCTCTGAATCACTTTCCAGCATCCTATTACTATACCATACTAGGATGTCCTTTGAGTTAAACACTGCAGGTGTGATCAGTTGATGTACCTTTGTAGATGAAATGATCAGTGCTACAAGAAGGATGATAGGGATCAATGAATCCGATACGGGGAGTATCGGTAGTGTTGACTCAGATGCTTCTGTTGGAACTACTAGTGTTGTAGATGTTGTTGCGGGTTCTGATATAGTTGCTGCTGCTAATGGTGCTATTGATGTTATTGCTGCTGTTGATGGGATTACTGGTTTGATTGGTGGGATGACTGACATTGTAGATGGTTGTGTTGGGATTTTGAGACTTGGTGGGGCAATTGTGATGGTTTTTGATGCTTCTTTGATAATGAAAGGTGTCCTCTTTGTAATAGGCTGATATAGTGGTTTGCTGGGTTTTCCTTTGAATATGAGCTTAGGAAAGATCTCCTTTTCAAAGCCTAAGCCTATATTACCTTTGGGCTTTAATTCTGGCAGCAATGGTTCATGTCTTTCTTGTTTGCAAGATCCCAAAGCACTCTGTCCATCATAACCCATTCTCTGCATGATGAGGAGGCCTTTGCCATACTAATCCATGGGAAGTGTAGCTTGCGATATATCAGTGGTGATAGGATCTTTATAGATCCATTCCGCTAAGTCCTCATCTTGGGTTTCTTCTTCTTGACTCTTCCTGAGGATAAAAGGCGTTAAAGTACATGCTGGCGTGATCAGTGGTTACTGAAGTAACTATTGTGGTTTACCATGTGTTCTAGGAGAAGTGGGCATTTGTCCCACACAAAAGAGTTGACTTAAGTTGTATTCCCTAGGACCTTCCTCTGCTATTTTCATCTTAAGCTTTTCTTGCTTGGGTATAGGGGTGTTTGAACTGGTAAGAGAGGTTGGATTTATATATGATGTGGAGGAAATGGTTTCTCTATTGTTAGGAATGGTAATCTCTGGTTGATGACTGATATTATGACAATATGTAAAGGGATTTGCATTGCCCAGGATTATGATCTCTACACCGTTATGTGGGAACTTGATACATTGATGGTAGCTAGAGGGAACGACTTGCATGGCATGTATCCAAGGTCTTCCTAACAATATATTGTATGGCAGAGGAAGGTCTAGAACCTGACAGATGATGTGTTTTACCACAGGGCCCACTTAGATTGGTAGTACCACAACTCCTTTGGATGAATGCTTAGCATCGTCATAGGCTTTGATTGTGATCTTCTTGCGAGGATCCACTGATTCTATGGCATATCCCAATGCTGTGACCAACTATAGTGTACAAATATTTAAGCCTGCTCCATTGTCGATCAAGACTCACTTGATCCTATGTTGGTTGATAAAGCCTTCAATGTGTAGTGAAGCGTTATGAGGTTGCTGGAAGGAAGAGTTGTCACTTTTGGAAAAAGTGAGACAAGGTGATGACTTTAGACTTCCAACCATGGCTTGAAATTGGTTAGTATTCAGGTTTGCAGGTACTGACGCCTCTTGGAGAGCTTGATCCAAGATTGTTTTATGAGATGGAGATAGGCGCAATAGCTCTAAAATGGATATAAGTGCAAGCATTTTATCTAATTGTTCCACAAGATTGTACTACTTTGGTATGGAAGTGGTGCCTTGTGGAGCTGCCTTTATGGTAACCTTGCCGCGACGTGTAACAACATTGCAATTGGAGTTGGGATTCTTGATGGTTATAGTTGCAATTTGTTCACTGGCATCATACAGGTGATTTACAGTATAATTCTATGCAGCCTGCGTATAATCTATGGTATCAGTGCCTCTCCTGGATGTGGAAAGACCCCTTTGATCTTGTGATGGAAGTGGATTTTTGAACATCAAATGATCATTGTTTGTGGTTTTTGGGTCATGCCCTTCAATTTCGATTTCACCTCGGTCAATAAGATCTTGAATAAGATCTTTTAATTTGTGACAATTACTTGTCTTGTGTCCTCTCCCTTGATGGAAATCACAATGTTCAGTATCTCTCCACCATGCAGGTTTGACCTGAGGTTCATAGTTTGATGTTTTAGGTAGAGTTACCAAATTTTGAGAAACCAGTTGTCGCAACACTGTCTCGATGGGTTCCCTTAAGGGAGTGTATGTTCATTTTTGTTTTTGTTGATGAGGTCTGGGTTCATCATGAGATGTGATGCGACCTTGATTTGAAGGAACAATTGTGTTAGTCTGAGCTTGGGGATTCTATCCTGCAAATCAAACCATAGGTTGTACACTTTTGATAGTTCTAGCATCCACAACCCCATCATTGATGATATTCTTGTTTTTATTCCAGAAGCTTGGTTTGTCACTACTGAAGCATGGGTGAGGATCATCCTTTGGTTCATTATAGATTTTGATAAGTCCTTTCTTGATGAGGGCCCACTCACATTTCAAACCCTTGGTGATCATGTCATTAAAAGAGTCTGTGTCTTTGACATCTAGGTGAAACTCCATTTCTTCGTTTAAGTTAGAAATGAATATTTCCACTAGTTCTCGTTCAGGTAACTGAAGAGAACATCTGCTAGACATTTGACGCCATCGTTGCAGGAATACTAAGAATAGTTCACCTCATTTTTGTTTAGTGTTGCACATATCAACCATGGTGATGTCACGTTAAATGTTATGAGAGTAATGTGCCAAGAACTTTTGAATTAGTTCTTCAAAGGTCCTAATGCCACCTGGTAGCCGGGAAAACCATGATGTGGTTGTTCCTCCCAAGCTTTGGGGAAAAATTCGCATTAGGTATGTGTCCTCGTATGCCACTTCAAGGCAAGCTGAATGAAATTCTCTGACATGATCGCGAGGATCTCCCTTTCCTCTATATTTTTTGAATTTGGGTGTTTCGAATCCTCATGGAAAGGGTGGCATATAAATATTCCTATCAAAGGGATAGGGACATATGTCATCGAGTGATAATTGGTTAGTCTTTACACCACTATGAAGTTGTTGTGCGAGATTTTCAACTTGTTGCCACAACATCTCTATTTCATTTGGAGGAGGAGGTGGTGGGTTACTTCGAGGAATGTTATATCAGATGGGATCTCTACCTCTTTCTTCTTCATGGGGACTTTGTCATTCTGATACTTGTCTTAATTGGTCAAGATCAAAGTCAGAGGGGAGTTTGGCTCCTTCTTGAGTGAGCTTTAAAAAGTGAGCATCCGCATTGCTCCTGAGTATTTCATCAAAAAGTCTGTTAAAGAGAGGGTTATGCAAGTCCCTTTCTATTGTGGTAGGAGTAGGAGTACTTGGGTTTTTGTCATTTGAATTTCCTCCAAGTGCTTCTTGAAACTCATTAATATTTTCCTCCTCTTCTTCTTCAATTTCTACTTCTCATTGCCTTGAGTGTATCGGGTGTGAGCCATTTTGTTTACAGGTTTTTGTTGAAGTTGAGCGAAAATGATGATGAGTTGTTGATGAAATGAGAGATTGATGGTTGGTGAATTGTGTTGCATGTGGATCTCTAGCACTTTAAAGGTAGATGTGACCAAAATTATTTCTTTGAATTGCTTGTTTGTTTGATGAGGTTTGATGTGATAAGGTGTAGAAAAATCTGAGATGTGTTACAGATTTAACTACCTAGTAATGAGAGGATTCACTCATAAACTAGTTTTAACCTGCGTAGATGTGTCTCTTAGGATGAGCTTATCCCAAATGTAGAAATAATCTAAAAAGTGATGTGATGTGTTTGATTCAAGCAATATCTAAAAGAGAACTTAGGACAAGAACCTCTTAATGTTTTGAGAGTTGGAACGGATTGATGATGAAGTGATGATGTATGAATGAGGTAATGGATGAAATGTTTTAACTTCAATAAAAGCTTTGTGTCACAAATGGAACAAATTCTACCTCTTCCCTTTCAGGTGTTGGTGGCATTTCTCGAGCTATGTTGTATGTGATACAAACATTTGGGAAGAAGTTGGGATTAATCTTGCCTCCTTGGTTTTTGTGATAACTCAAAGCTCTATATTGCATAAAAGCTCTATGGTTTAATGATTCTGAATCAAATTCGTTTGTTTTGCCTTGAAGGTGGAGACACATGTGACGTAGAAAAACTCTATGAGAGACAAATATTTGTCTATTGAGATAGAAGAATTTCCTCCTTTTGATCAAAGCCTTTGAGCTTAATGGTCTTCTTTTCAAGTTGATATTCTGATGACGATTCTTCTTTCGCAAGATGTGAAGAATGGTCATAAAGTTTGATACTTTTCTTTGTTTTTGATCTTTTTGGTTGTTTTGATTGATTTTTTATTCTTCTTTGACAAGAAAACAATGCAAGCACACAAACACAAGAATGTTGCCTTAGAGGCACAAATGAGTATGGGTCTAGATCAACCCAATCTTTGGACTTTTTATGACCCTTTCCTTTAAGTGTATTTTAGGTGTTTTTCTTTCCAAAGCCTGAAGTCGGCTCAATTTGTACTTGGTCTTGATTAAACTGAAGACACCTCAAGCACTTTGTATCCCTAAGGTCAAATGGCCAGTTGTGATAAATTCAGCCCACATCTTGATATTTCTTCGACTTTGGTACTACATACCTTATGAATCCCCCTTGTGGCAAGTAAGGATGTGATATACTAAGTCTTGTGCGAGTATAACAAATAGATGATCCCTATGATGGGGGAGTCACCACTTTTATCAAGCCACAAGTGACTTTTCAAAAAGCTATGTTTCTACTCAAGGAAATATGTATGGTGAGTATCTTGGGAGCAAAACCATCTATGCTCTTGCACTGAATTATATCTCAAATATTCTCAATCAATAGAATGGGTGGGCTACTACTTAAAGGTGTTTAGTCATTTTTGATGTCTTTGGACATAAGTGCATTTTGCAGTGACTCACTTAAGAGCCTTGTAACTTGTGGTGGGGCCTATTTGTCCTTTCGGCAAGTTACACTATAGGAACAGCTATACCCAAGGCTACAACTTTCGCTCTCACCTGATTTCTATAGCGACTTGAAGGATTTACCGCGCGAGGTCTTTCCCAAGAGTGATGTGTCTATTGGTAGGCCTCTCTTAAAAAGATAAAAATTTGAATGTTACTAACACTTTTCTCTTGCACCTAGGACCACAAAAGCCAAGGGAGAGGATAGTGTGTGTTAGAAGTAGGACCACTTGACCAACTTTTTGCACAAGTGTGCCAAGCACGAAAAACACTTGTTCTTTTTAACTTGCCATTGCAATGTGTTCTAACTATTTGGAGATGTTGCTCCAACAATCATGGTGTTCTTTTTAACCTCAAATGCAAAATTTTAAGTAAACTAGAACTTTGAAAATCCTGGTCAACTTAATTTGAAGCACGTATGAAGGAAAAATTGCTTTGCAAAATTTTTGAAACAAGTGGATTGTAAGTTTTAATTCCACCAAAAATTGAAGTGTGGATTGTAAATTTTTGCTTAAGTTTTGATGCTAGAAATGAATTTGTTTTGTTGATTTTAAGCACCAAATGAAAAGTTAAGCCTAAACTTGCAATAAACAAAGTTGTTTTGTTCAATTTTAGAGCACCAAACACAAATTTTGATCCTAAGCTTGCAAGAAAGCAAATTTTGTGTTGTTCAATTTTAAAACACCAAAAAGAAGTTTTTAATTTTTAAGGAGGTTGGTTTTTAGACTTGCACAAGAGACAAATAGTTAGTAAAAACTGAACCTATGGTGGGCTTCCACAAGCCTAAGAATTTTTCTTTTTCGGTTACAAGGTCATTTTTACAACGTTCTATTACAATAGCGCTACTCTGTTTAAACAGAAGCGCTATTTAACACAAACGCGCTAAAAGAAGAAAAATGACAGGGAAGGCAAAAGTGCTCAAACATGCTCAATAGCGCCAAACAAGCTCGAAAGTGCTCAAACAATGTCAATAGCGCTAAACTTGGTACAATAGCACTAGAACAACAAGTTGCAATAATGCTACAACGTGATCAATAGCGCTAAAGTGCAACCTATGTGTCAAATTCAACATTCAAACATGTTATTGGTCAAAAATAAGTAGTTTTTGGGTGCTTGGATTCACGTCGGGTTTACCATATGATGCTCTACAAAAAGGGAAGGTTAGTCAATGATAACAAAACACAAACAAGAAGAAAAGCCAAGCTGTTAGTGTCAGAAATCATAAACAAAATACTTTCCTACACAAGCATATCAAAAGAGATACCAAAAGCATGAGAGAATGTCTAACTAGGAAGGTAAATATGATGAGGCATCTCCAAATGCCTCCTAACATGCTCTTGGCTTCTTCTTCTTTGTTCCTCTCCTCTCCAAGTTCCAAAATAGTGTAGCTCTCAGCAGCTTTTTGCACTATGGATGCTTATGGAGGTTTGAGATTGAAGTATTTGCTCTAAATGTGAATAAAAAGCTAATACTATGCTATTGATACTATAATGATTTATTTTATCCAAAATGACAAGATATTAGTTGATTATGCTAAAATGCTCTCTTAAAATGCCTATAGCTTAAATGCATACAAGTTTTCAGGATCTAGATTATGAAGAAATGGGCTCTGTTTATAGGAAAAAATGGAGCAATGGATGGTTGAGATTGAACAATCTCAACAAGGGTCAGGATTGAATGATTTCAAATCCATGTGAGGGCTTTCAACCCAATCCCAGGATGACAAGTGTCAATGTGAGATAGGTTGAGAGGAGAGTGAATAAGCATTAAATGCTTGACATGACCTTGGGAGTTAAGGTCAAGGTTAGGTTGAATGAATAAAATCTTTATTCAAAGTAATAAAGCTTTTATCCAATGGATAAACATAGTCAAAGCAATAAATGTTTGAGAAGACACCTGAGTGCAAGTTGAAATAACTATAAATGGTTATGTAAGAGCCATTAATGGTCATGTAAGAGCCATTAGTGGTTTTGGAAGACTTTGGAGGTTAAATTGTTGAACACACAAAGCATTTAATGCTTTTCAAAGACTTTGGAGTCTTTGAGAAGTGACTTAAAGTTGCTTAGGAATGTGACAAGGCTAATTAGGAAGGGGTTAGAAGAATCTAGAAGGGGGTTTAGGAATGCAAGTGGATTTGGTGGGTGAAGAAAAATAGGATTTTAATTAAAATAAAATTAGCTTATTTCAATAAATGTGTGCAAGTTGCATTTGTAGGAAAATGCAAGTGGGGGAGGATTTATGATTTAAATAAATGTTTTATTTAATTTATTTAAAAGAGGAATGGGGATTAAATTAAATAAATAGTATTTATTCATTTAATTGATTTGTGATTTTGGTTGAATGAATTAATCAAAATAAATTGAATAATTTATTTAATTAATAGGAAAATGTTTGAAGATGAATTAATTAAATGTTAATTTAATTAACTGATGGCTAGTGCGTTTTTAATCAAATAAATAGCAAATATTCATTTAATTAAAATGGACAGATTTATGTGACTACAATCACATTCTAATCTTTAATTAAATAAATAATTTTTATTTAAGTAAGCCCCCTTTCCATTTAATTAAAATATCTCCCGCATTTAAATAAATCAATATTTATTTAAATATCCTTCCAATGCAAGTTGTAACCACTTTTTGAAATAAATAATTTTATTTCAAAATTAAACCCAAAAATATCCTCCCACTTGCATTCTCCTAACTAATCCATTTGCATGACTATTTATCTTCTAGATTCTTCTAAACTATCCTAATTAGTCTAATCGCCCCTTAAGCATTTTCACATTCCTAAATAAGAGGAGGTCACTTCTCAGAAACCCTCAAAGTCTTCAGAAACCCTCAAAGTCTTCATAAATCATTAAAGGATTTATGTCTTCAAATGGTTAACCTCCAAAGTCTTCCAAACCATTAAAGGCTCTTACATAGCCATTAATGGTTAACTCAAGCTCAACCCTGGGTTAGAGACTTTCTCTCTAATTTAACCATCCTTTTAACCCAAGGGTCTCTTCAAGCATTCATTGCTTTGACCATGGTTATCCATCAACTCTTGTGCAAGAGTTTATCCTTTGAACAAAGGGATTATCCAATAACTCAAGCTTGACCTTACCCCCTAGGGTGACCACCATGTCTTCCCAGACATTTAATGCCCCCCCTCTCTCCTCTCAATCCATCTCATGTTGACAATTGTCACCATTTTATTGGTGAAAATTGTAAACATGGTTTGAAGATCATTCAATATTAGCCCTTGTTAAGATTACTCAATCTTAACCATCCAATTATTGGCAATTTGGAGGAATTGATTCTATGTTACGTTGATGTTTTGTCATTGCTGTCAACACTAGCTACTTTGGCTTTTTACCAGTATCTGGTTGGTCCTGATAGGATGTTTGGTTTCTAGTTGGTTAGATCATGCTGATTCAGTATACTCTGGTATGCTTTGGCTTAGATCTTCTATTCATCCTACTCAGATATATGTTTGGTCAGTTGGTATTGATTTTGTGATTGGATGCTATCATATATGCTGGTAAGCCTAGTTTATTGATCCGGTGAGGGTTTCACCGAAAAAGATTTGTTGAAGATCGTTTGATGTTATGCATAAAGTGGTGTTGGTGTGACTTCTAGAAAGTTCTCAGGATGCTGATGGTTATCATGTTTGTGTTCCAGGTGATCGGTGGTATTGCATTTAGTACTAGACCTATTATGTGTTGTCTAGGTTATGGACCGACTTAATGTAACCTATTCTTGGAACTTCTCAATGTGTTTTCAGGATGATTTATGGGTTGGATGATATTTGTTTGGTCTCAGGCCGACATGTTTTATAATTATGCAATAGGTTTTATTATCTAGTTAACCGACCTAATTATTTAAGGTCTAGGGTTTGTATATATATGTGTATGATCTCATTGTAGATCATGGGATGCAAGCGAATAATGCAATAATCATTCATGCAGAGGATTAGGTTGATCATAGGTGATCAAGCTGGGTTTATGCAATAGGTTTAAGACCTTCAGTATTGAACTTAACCAGATCTGTATTCAGGCATAGGAGATGCTATTATGGCAGTTCATTCTTCCTTTCGGATTGTAGTTTGGATTTCTTATGTAGTCAGTGAGACTCCTTTTGTAATGAGTAGTGTGATCTAGGTTGTAGGCCTTCCTACAAGTGCAGGCCCCTCAATTTGTAATTATATACTTATTGAAGAAGTATTATCTGTCTATGGGTAGGCTTCCCACCATGGTTTTTCCCTTTATCGGGTTTTCCACTTACAAATCTTGGTGTCATGTGGATAGTATCTATTCTCTAAATTTTGCTTGTGCTTAATTGGTATATCTTCTATTTCGGTAATTAGTATATGTATTCTGATATTGATCTTATGTGTTTCGGTAATAAAGTTATAAATGCTTAAGGTTCCAGTAATCCGGTGACAACTGATTCACCCCCCCTCTCAGTTGTCCTTCGATTATTTGAACTATCTAACAATTGGTATCAGAGCTCTGGTCCTCTCTGCAAAAGATTAACCACTTGAGGAAGATCCTATTGCATTTAACAATTCAAGTTCATCTAGTTCATCTGCAGCTGTCTTCCAGAGAGAAATTATTAGGCTTGATGGAACAAATTATAGAGTATGGGAGATTCAAATGGAGACTCATCTGAGATGTCTTGGGAAGGAAATCTGGGAGATCACTGAGAATGGTGTAACCTTGTTTAATCCAGTATCTGGCAATCCTCCTCTGACAAACTTGGATAAGGAGCTTGAGAATTATTGTAGAGCTAGAGAAGCCCTCTTGTGTGCACTTTCTGATCATCAAATAAAGGGATTGATTGGAAAATCAACAACAAAAGCTATATGGGAAAATTTGGAGACTCTAAATGAAGGTGACCCTACTGTTAAGATTGCTAAAATTGATGGTTACTAGGTGAGATATGAAAATTTGAAGATGGAAGAAGATGAAAGGATTACTGCATTTATAGAAAGGGTAAATGAAATTGTCATGGGAATTCAATGTTGTGGTGGATTTCTAAGTGAATATGAAATAGTTACTAAAGTTATGAGATCTTTACCATCGGCTTATAAGATGAAGGCGACTACAATTAATGAATTGAGAGAAATGGCTAATACTTCTATCAATAGGGATGACTTTGTTGGGAAATTATCTACTTTTGAGCTTGAAGAATTTGGACCTTTTGGAGCTATGAAGTCCCAACTTGCTTTTCATGCATTTACATCATCAACCGGAAAGCAAGATTGGAAAGATTTGTATGCAAAGGAATTAGAAAATATGAAGAGGGAAGATGAATAATTTGAGCAACTTGAAGCCCTATTTGCTAGAAGAGTACCTAAAGGACTGGTAGGAAGTAAGTATGAAGGAAAATCACCCTTTAAATGTTTTGCATGTAATAAGATAGGTCATTTTGTATCTAGATGTCCTGAAAGGAATTCAAGATTTGAAGAAAGATCTAGAAGACCTTTTAAGCCTAACTCTGAATATCAGAACAAGCATAAGTAGAGGAGAAACAATGATAAATCATGTTACTTTGCTAATGAGGAAGGTGTGACTGATTCTAATGATGAACCGACACAAGACTCTGCTAGTGGTTCTTGCAATGGAAAGGAATGGGTGTTCCTGGCTATCAAGGAAGATGATCCAGTACTTGAAGAGAATGTACCTAAAGAAAAGACCCTTGCTACTAAAATTGAAGATAAGGATGAATGGGTAATTGACAGTGGATGTTCACATCATATGACTTGAGATAAAAGGAAGTTTCTATCTTTGAGAGAATTTGCTGGCAGTCTGGTTAGATTTGGAGATGACAAAGCATGCATCATCAAAGGAAGAGGAACCATATCATTAGATAGTAAGCACAATACTAATAATGTTTATTATGTTGAAGGCTTAAGGCATAATCTTTTAAGTGTAGGATAATTGGTGGATAAGGGATTTCAATTACAATTCAAGGATGGAAAATGCAAGATCATTAATAGATCTGGATTGGAGATTGCTACCAGTACTAAGACAAAATGTAAAATATTTCATTTAAATTCCAGTGAGAAGACATGTTTGATTGCACAAATTGATGAGAGTTGGCTTTCTCATGAAAGGCTATGTCATGTGAATTTTGATTGCATGGTAAAGATCAGTTCAACTTAGGTCGTTAGAGATATACCTAAGATTGTGAAGCCCTATAATCTGGTATGTAAAGAATGTCAAAAGGGAAAATAGGTCAAAACCTCTTTTAACAGTATACAAGACAAATATAATGATGTTCTTGATCTTATTCATACTAATTTGTGTGGTCCTGCTAGAATCAAAATTTTTCAAGGTGATAGATATTTTATGCTAATAATTGATGATTATTATAGAATGATGTGGGTTACTTTTCTAAGGGAGAAATATGAGGCTTGTGAAAATTTTAAAATCTTTAAAGCTAAGGTTGAAACTGAGACAAGATTGAAGATTAACTGCTTAAGGTCAGATCATGGTGGAGAATTCACATCCGGTGAGTTTAATAACTTTTGTGAGAAGCATGGCCTAAGGAGACAGTTTTATGCTCCCCGGACACCTCAGCAGAATGGAGTTGTGGAAAGAAAGAACAAAACTATCTTGGATGCTGCTAGAACCATGATGATGGAAGCTAATCTACCCTATATCTACTAGAGAGAAGCAATGAGCACAACAATTTATATATTCAAGAGAATTCATATCAAAGGAGAAACCGGTAAGACACCTTATGAGTTATGGTTTGGCAATACACCTATAGTCAAGTACTTCAGAATATTTGGTAGTAAATGTTATATCAAGAGAGATGATATCATTGGGAAGTTTGATCCTAGATGTGATGAAGGAATATTTCTTGGTTATTCTAATGAAAGAAAAGCATATAGATGTTATAACAAAAGATTATAGAGAATTGTAGAGAGCACTAATATCAAGGTGGATGAGTAGAATAGAAGTTAAATCAAAATTTATGAGCAAGAACCAATAGTGGAAATGATCATAATTGAATCAGTAACACCTTTACCAGAACATAATGTTGAACCTGTTACTCCGATACTATCAATAATCTGAGAGAAATCATTGACTTGAGGAATCCTATGAGATAGAGAACAATGAGACACATCTTGGGGGATTAACTTGTTTAAATTAGTTTAAGCTTAGTTAGTCTTTATATTCAAAAGTTTCATTTGGTATGTTAGTTTATAGTTTCAATTTTGATATCCCAATTACACTAATTCTCACATACATGTTGGTGCCCACCATGGGGCACACCCCCATTTTTAAAATTGTTTTTGTACACAGGTTGAAGACAAAATTATGCTAGAAACACAAATAGCGCATTCACAACATCTTTTAGTGCATTAGACTCACTTTTCAGCGTATATAAAGGACACTTTAACACATAACAACCCTATCTTAGCGCTTGATCCGTTATGTTCTTTTAGCACATTAGAGTTCGAGTTTAGTGCATCTGATTATCAGTCTAGCACATAAGGTCTTCAGAATAGCACATTCACAACATCTTTTAGCGCATATGATTCACTTTTTAGCGCTTAATAGGAAAATAAATCTAATTTATAAAATAAAAAGGAAAAATTAGGATTTTTGAAGCCCACCATTAAGATTGATTTTGCTAACTGATTGCTTGCAGGTGCTAACATTTGTTTGCAGGATCAAAAGGAGTTAGATTAGTTTACTTTACTTTACTCTCTTTTCAAAGTTGGTAAAAAGAACGCATTTTCCCATTTTTGCAAAGGCTTAAAAGGAACTTCATATTCACTTTGGTACAAAAAAGGAATCACATTCTCTTTTGGTGCCTAAAAAGAACTTCAGTTTTGCTTTCTTGCAAGGGTAAAAAGAACAACAAATAAAACTTCTATTTTGCAAGAATAAATCACACTTCTTTTGGGCTATTAAAAAGAACAAACAAACTTTCAATTTTGTAAAGACAACTAAAACAAACTTCATGTTCATTTGGTGCAACTAAAACAAACCTCATTTTAATTTAGTGCATAAACAAGAACTTCACAGTTACTTTTTGGCTCCAAAAGGCTACACAACTTTGTTTTGTTGACCAAGTTTTTATTCCAAGTTTTCCTAAAAAATAGTTCAAATCATTGCTATCTTGGGTAAAATAAACACCATGTCTTTTGGAACAAAATTTCCAAAGTAGCATTTAGATAACATTGTGATATTTGGTTAAAAAGGAAGAGTGTCTTTCATGAATCGAAGGTGATAGGTATATGCTCTCCCCTTAATTGGGTGATCAAAAAGACAAAATCATCATTTTACTTTCTTTCATTCAATTTTCGCAAGTAAGATAAATCCTTTAGCAAGCTTGCCCTCCCGAGGAGCCTTTTAGGCTCAAGCCATTAAGGTCGGTGAGAGGGGAGCAACCTAAGTGGGGAATGACTAACGCCAAGTATTCCAACCCACTATAATCAAATGTGGATGTGATGAAAATCGTTAAATAGTTTTGATTAATGATTATCCTTCCCCTAGTATCCTTGAGATATGTAAAGCCTTTGTTCCAAAGGTTGAGAAGCCTCCTGAGGGAGTTTTTCACTGAAGACCGAATGAAAGCCTTACTAAAAGCTTTAGAAGTAGAAACTTGGCCAAGTCAGTTAGCCAAACATTTCTAATAGCATAGTACAAGGGTGGGGAAGAATCTGCCCCCAAACATTCACCATAAATCTCCCAAGAAAATGATCCAATTGAGAAGCAATTCTCTTTGGGTCAACTTCTAGAAAAAGGTAAAAAAAGGGGCACACCTTAGGGTGTGACAAGGCTATTTTAGCTAATGGAGTATCAAGTGTGGGCTATTGATCTTTTAAATGACCTTTGAGATTAAGAGAGTCTAATTGATGCGCATTTCTTTTTCAAACCAATGAAAACAAACAAGGATTCAAAAAGATCCTATTGAACATACACTCATTGTTTAGATTATACAAACTATCTTTTTTCTTGCTACTGTGTTTTTAGATTATTTTCAGAAGATCACCCATCACAAAATAAAATTTTCACAAACACAAGTCAGATTGTAAAAATTCACCAAAATCAAGGCAACTTAGCGCATCAACAATTCATAATAGCGCATTCAAAGATCAGGCTAGCACATACTACTCATTTTGTAGCATGCAACAATCAAACAATAGCTCATCTAGATCAAACAATAGCACGCAATTTCTCGAACAAATTTTTAAAAATTCAACAATAAGAAAAACACTAGTTAGCGCATAGGCAACAAATGTTAGCGCATCGGGAGGACAACTTAGCGCATTAACAACTCAGAGTAGCACTTTTAACTCATCATTCAGTGCGTACCTTGCCTATTTTAGTGCATCGTCTGAAAATTGGTCTCAAACAGAGAGCACGTTATTTGCCTTTTTGGAAAACCGACATCATTTTTAAATACCCTTTTAGCTATTCTCTCAGATCCAAGTATTACAGACAGGTTTTCTTCTAGAAAAATCAGAGGATATCAACTAGCGATCTTAGTTTCAAAGTTCATTCAAAATCAACATCAAAATACTTGGCAAAATTATCCAAGTTGGTTAAAATAATTTAGTTTCTTAATCAGGATATATCATCCTTCACCAAGAAACTTCATTACATCTTTTGACATACTTAGTCATATCAATAGGGGAATATTGAAACCCTCTATCCGACTTAGTAAGATTGGATATCAAAATAAAGTATTTATTCTCAAACCAACCTATCCAAAATGGGAAATTTGATCACTTGTATGACCACCCCTCAAGACTTAAAGAAGAAGAATCTTTGCCATAAAACTGATTTGAAAAGAAAAAGACCCAGTCAACATAAAATCTTGGCAAAAAGGAAGTTTCTCTACATAAACCGCAAAACTTTGCAAAAAACATCGCATGTCCTACACTGTTTTTCATAACTATCTACACTGGCAAGGAACTAAGTTTGACAAGGAATGCTTTAAAACATATGCCTTCTCACAAAGGTTAGCACTATCACAACATCTCAACATAGGAGGAAAGATAAGTCTGGCTTATTTACCTAAGGATCCAATTGTTGGCAAATGCACACTCTAATGAGAAATTGTAGGTGATTTAAGGTATTGTCATTGATGGATACCTTACAATCCTATGGCACCGACAGGCACAGACACTGGCAGTGGCAGCGACAAAGATGTTTACCGGCACCCTGGCCGACAGGATTTTTGTTTATTGTATTTTGTATTTAATTGTAAAATATTTTTGGAAGCTGACAAGGCATATTGTAATAGGACTCATATAAGTATGAGATCTTGTAGAACATTTGTAAAAAGAAATATGCGAGATGGATAATATGTGTGAATATTAAGGCAGATTGTGGAATAAGGTTTATGATTATTGCAAGAGCTTAAACCAGTAATGAACCTGTCATAGCAGATGCTCAACTGAAGCAGTACATGACATTGGGTTTACATAATCCACTTTTGTAAGTCAGCGAGACTTCCTTTTTGTATTTAAGCAATGAGCTTTAGGTAGTTGGCCTTCCTGCATGTGCAGGCCCCTACTGTATTAGTAATATTCACTTATTGGCCAGTGAGCAAATATTGTGGGTCACAAATCCCACTGAGGTTTTTCCCACACCGGGTTTCCTCGTTAAAAATATTGTGTTATGGTGTGCTTTCTATGTTTTGTTTACTGATCTTATTTACTTCATTATTTATAGTTTACCGGTACACTGTTTTGGCATGCAATTCATTTAATAAGTTTAGAAAATTCATATACCGGTTATATACTGATTCACCCCCCCTCTCAATATCTTTGGGAATCCTAAAACCAATCACTTATTGAACCACTTTTTACATACCTAATTCACATGTCATTTGTAACTCGCACTAAAAAAGTAGAGAACAAGAACTACAATCACAACTGATCATGGGATCTAGGAGAACAAACCCCTTCTTTGATGCTAGTGAAGATGAAATAACTGAGGAACTAATTCAAGCAGGTCTAGAAAACCTTCGTTTCCAGAAACTTGTAGAAAAACTCATCGAATTCGACAAGCAAAAATACTTTCTCATGCTAGCAAGCAAAGGCATTAAGATCCTTGTATTTTGATATGGATCAACTAGCACAACAAAATCATGAAACAAGAGAAGATCCAAGAGTATACAACTATGATACCAATTACCATGACGATAATGAAGAACCAAGAGCACATCATGAGACAAGAGAAGAGCCAAGAACACAATGTTGGTTCCCCAAAGGGTTTACACTGCAAAAGGTAGAAACCAAGTTGATTCTTCAAATATCCATGGAGAAGCCAACTCCAACTATCAATATCCTCTAGAAATTGGATCAAGTGACAAGGATTCAAAAGATCCTTCTACACTTTGTGATGCAGGAGCATCTCCAGTCTTTGAGCAATCTTGCATCAACCAAAAATATTTCCTTTCAATTTAGTTCTTGTTCAGTTCAATGTGCAGTTTTCTGTGTTCCTGCCAGTAGTTGCTTGCTTTTCATTGCAGATCCTATTTTTGTTTTATAGGATGGTTCATGTTCTTAATTACATATATTCAGTCTATTTGGATTCTTTTTCCAGCTAGTTATCGCTCTCGATTTGATTGTTTTTGGGTTCCGGGATAGTTCTTGAGCTTATTGGTTGGTTTTCCTTCATTTACGGAGTGGTTTCTTGGTGTGTGGATCTATTTGGGGTCTTGTCCAATATTCTTTGGCGTGTGGCTGACCTTCCTATTGATCCACACTTCTTGGCTGTTGTTTTCTAGAGGAATTTCCTTCATTCTTAGGGTCGATCTTGTTATACGATTCATTTTTCCTGCATTGGTAAATGTAATATTTTGTGATCGACCTAGATATGTTCCAGAGGGTATATATAGGGTATTATGTAATCATTTGTAAGGTATATGAAATAGAGATCAGAATAAGGATTTAGAATTGTGATTAGAGATCCTATTGACTTTGAGAGTTCCAGATCGATTGTATTGGTACACTATTCTGGCATGCAATTCATTTAATAAGTTTAGAAAATCCATATACCGGTTAGATACTGATTCAACCCCCCCTCTCAGTATATTTGTGAATCCTAACAATTGGTATCAGAGCCTAGTCCTCTATTTTCAAAAGCCTAATAGCTTGAGGAAGATTCTAACACCGGTACAGATGGAAAATTTGAGAAAGCAATTGGAAACAACTCTTTCAGATTATGATGCAGAAAAGTTGAAGAATATCAAACTTGAAGATAATCTGAAGGCTGCACAGGAAATCATTTGAGGACTTCAAGGAAATCTCACTATTGTAAGGAAAAAAAGAAGAGAACTTTCTGAGAAGATGCAGAGTGATGATGATGAAAAAGAAACTCTTAATGACCTTGTGAACAAACTAAGACAAGAAAACAGTACAATGAAGAATGAGATGCAAGATATGACTATGAGGTTTTACAAAGATATTGAAGACCGAAATAAGAATGAAGATGACTTGGATAGAAGAATCAATGATGCTGGAAATGAAAATCTAAGACTTAGTCATGAAAATGGTATGTTGAAGACAAATATAATTCACTTGGAGCATGATAAAACTGAACTCATGAGACAAAGATTTCTTAGAAAATGAGTTGGCTATTGCAAATCAACACAGAGAAATTCCAGAAAAGTTATGAGGAACTTGATGACATGTTGAAAAATCAGAAACCTAATGAAGATACAAATGGTCTTGGCTTTGAAGTTGGTGAAAGTTTCGGTACTGCAAACAATCATGATCATAGTAAACCGGTAAGACAACCTAATGCCTACAAATTTAATGGAAAATGATTTAACTGTAACAAGTATGGTCATAGAGAAAATCACTGTAGATCTAGAAACTATCAGAACACCAATGCACCCACCGGTCAATGTTCTAAATGCAATAAAATTGGTCATAACTCAAAAAATTGTAGAATGAATGTAAGATGTTATGTTTGTGGAAGAGTTGGACACCTATCTAATCAATGCATAACACATATCGACATAGGATATGGAAAAGCTATTCAGAAAAACAATGTGACTTGTTATGCTTGTAACAAGATTGGACATATTGCAAAGTTTTGTAGAAGTAAGGCATCACCGACAAATAACAAAGGACCCAGTTTGAAAGGTAAAGAAAAGGTTGAAGAAGTAAAGCAAGAATTTTCAAAATAATGGATTAGAAAGTCAGATATGAATGTTAATAAAGCTATTCCTTCACCGGTAGAACAAAGTATCACTCCACCGGCAGGAGATCCTTCATCTAACTAAAAAGAAACCTTTTGGGGGTATGACAAAGAATTGAAAAACATGCTAATTTACCCTCGGTTGATGGTGAGAAGTTGAAATAGTTCTTTACTGGTAGATGTGTTAAGTTTCACTTAACTGACAGGCATTAAATGTGGTAGTTGAAGGAAATGACATTATAAAGCAAGTATTTTTGGCTCTTTTTCATTCACTGAGCATTCAAATTTTCTGAGAGCGCGAAAATCTTGAGCGAAGGCATCGAGAGTGAGAAGTGAAGCAAATAATTCAAGCACTCATATCTAAAGGTAGATTAAGGTATTTATAACAATGGCTTCCTCCTCTACACCCGAATTCATTGCAAACCCTACTATAATTGAAGTTGTTAAGCACCCTAGACCCGTATTTAAGATTATTTCCGAAATTGCGAAGAAAGATGATACCCTTGGAGCATTCTCAAAAATGGTATATGCTGAGGATCCTAGAATCTACATACATTGTCATATATAAGAACTAGGAGATGATGAAATTAAGAACATGTACATGACTATTATATGTGATGTAAATGGAAATGTTAAACCAGAACATAAGATAGTTGAAACCCTAGGTATTGTGGAAATTCTTAGTATTCCTAATTTTCCCAGGGATGTTATAAGGATTATGTTAAGCAGAGTTCATGGGGAGTTCGTTTGGTTGGATTCAATTCATAAGATAACCAAAGAGGCAGTTAGGGCAGTGACAAGCTTACCTTCCACCGGTAGCAAGCCTGACAAGACTAAAAAGGTTCCAAATGACACTGTAATGATCCTAACTGGCACAACCTTTGACAAAAGATCCTTGAGAGTAAATGATGTAAAGGACATCAATGTAAGGTTCATCAACATGATTCTTGGATACAAGGTTATGTTAGGTCCCGGAGACAACTGAGAGGGGGGTGTGGGGGGGGTGCGGGAATCAGTTGTCAACATATTTCAAACCAAGAACAACTTAATCAACTTAATGCTTAATACTAGTAAACTAGTTAAGTATGTCGGTAGACAGTGTTAACAGTTAATTGCTATACCAGTAAAGATTAATGCATGAAACATAAACATAAAGTCATCCACAACACATAACACCAATATTTGTACGTGGAAACCCTATAAGGGGAAAAACCATGGTGGGAAACCTTACCCACAATCAGATGATACTAGTGTAGATAGTAAGTGTACATAAATGGGGTCTGCACATGCAAAAAGGCCAACAACCTAGAGCTCACTGCTCAATCACAAAATGGGAGTCACACTGACTACAGTTGGATGGTTAAATCCAATAAGAATGTACTGCATAAAATAACATCTTCATATGCTGGATTCAGTACCGGTGTAATGCTGATATGCTTCTACAAAAACCTAGCTTCACCTTCAAATGATGTCTTCGTGTATAGCTCTGCTTAATATTGCATATACCTTCACTTAATTCTTTTTCGCATTCCACATTCGATCTTACAAATAAGATCTTAAATTTATACCATAACCTAAGACTAATTTTAGTAGGTTGGCTCTACAAGATATTACAATAAAAACATTTTATAAACAATATATTATTCGATGCAATAACCGATTAAACATGTCGGCTTAATGCATTTACAACAATAATAAATCATCTCCATAGCGTGTCATGTTGATCTGGAAAAGATAATCCTACTGGTGTAACCCTAGGTAACCCTAGACCTATTTGCCAGTAAAAGCAAATATGCAAATATGATTATACCAATGATTAATTCTCCAAAACAAAGAATCCACACGATGTCTTCGACATTACCAAGTGTCTTCCATATCATTTAGAGTGTCGATGATCATTATATCCTGTCGATGAACCATATACCAGTAACTATGCAATAGTTACTTGCTTGCCGGTGAATGTTGCTGGATCTCCAAAGTGCTAGTGTTTTAGTAGGTGTTGACATCAATGACAAAACCATACCAAAATACCAATAGGTTACACATGCCAACAGACTAATCTCTGTATCTAGCTTATGTATCAAGAGTGCCTATGAAATGGTAAACAACAATGCAAAGATTGACATATGCGAATGGTTGAAGGATGAACTGATAGACAATCTGAAAAAGTTCAAACGTGATAAGAAAGGGACTTTCAGATTTGGAAACTTACTTATGTGTTCAATGCTGTATATTACCAAGGAAGTACCTGATATTGGTAGAAAGGTGTCATGCCCAAAATTTAGGGCAAAAACGGAATGTTTTTTTTTTATAAAAAATACAAATTAATTAGCAAGTTCGCTCACACGACAAGCGTTAATGTATTTGCCATATCTATATTCGAGCTAAGTCTGATACGAACCAAGCATCGATTATTATTTAAATTTTATTTGCGGAAATCTAACTGGTTTAATTTTATCTTCACAAGATACCTAGTTGTTAAATTAATTAAATCAACTCATTAAAGAAATAGGAGAGGAAGATAAATTCAATCTCCAATAAGACTATATAGTCTAAACATCCATTTTTAATTAGATAATTATAATAATTGTTTAAAGTGACATTTAATTTGGGTAATACAATCTACAAGGGCAAAATTAATTACGAGTAGCTATTACTCGTCTTTGGAATGCCAATTAAAAATTATCCATTCTAACCTCAAATGGAAAGTGCTTAAATTTCTCCCTTTATAATCCATTTAAAAATTTAATGCTCTAATTAAATTAACTAGGGCAAAATTAGGTATTTAACCCACTAAATAGATTTAAAATTATAAAATTTAGTGTTATACCTCAGAGGAATTTAAATGTTTTAAAAAAAAACTCTATATAATACATACTCAAAAAATATAACCTATGGATATATATATATATATATAATCTTCTAAAAAAAATCCTTCCAACTTAATAGCCAATTGCCCTTTAACCCTAATTAGGGATTTTATTTATTTATATAAAATGGCTCCAAACTAAATTAATTAAACATATTATTTTTATTTTATTACCCTAGCCCTACCCGGGCTAGGGTTTAATATTTCTTGATTTCCATCTTTTTACACAGGGCTGAAACCCAATGGCGGGGGCCATGAAAATTTTCTTTCGTTTGCAAGGTTGGTGGCAAGCAGGCTAATGGCGGCCGAGCGGGGGAGGCAGAGGCGAACCGAGCGCCGCCCACTGTGTGGTTACACAGTGGAGCGCTGGGCGCCGCCCACTGTGTGGCCACACAGTGGTGGCGCTGGGTGCCGCCCACTGTGTGGCCACACAGTGGTGGCGCTTTCGACGCCTCCCACTGTGTGCTCACACAGTGGCGGCGTTTCAGCGCCGCCCACTATGTGTTCACACAGTGGGTTGCGGCCCGAAACCTGCGGTTGCCAAAAAAGGCCGAACCCCCTTTTTTTTAAGTTAAAATTTAATTAATTTTTAAAAAAAAAAAAAATAAAATATATATATATATATATATATATTTCTTAATTCGTTTTATATACAATTTTTTTTTTTAAAAACGAAATAACAAAAGTAAATCATTATGTTAAATAAAATTAAAATAATAGAAAAAAAAGAGCCTAAGTTTATTTACCATTTATATGTTTATATATCGAAATATATATACATATATATATATATATACATATATATATATATATATATATATATATTTCGATATATAAACATATAAATGGTAAATAAGCTTAGGCTCTTTTTTTCTATTATTTTAATTGCTAATAAGAAATAAAAAGAAGTAAATCTATTGCTAAGCTATTTATCCTGACACATCGGAAATATATATGTTTTTATTTTCTTCTACTAAACTTAGGAAATACTATTTAGGAATACATTATACTTTTCTGAAATATATACATTCATTGATTTCTCAACTAATAAAACAACTAATTTATTTACATGATAACAACAAATACAAATCATGATTTTTTTTTTTGCAATTAAAATGGAGATAGATTCTCAGCTAAAAAGGAAGACTCAGATTTAAATAAAACTGATTTTTTATATTGCAAAAAAAACAACTATTGCATGCAAATCAAAAGCAAATCTTTTTTTTAAATAGAAAATAGAAGCATATCCAGCTTTTTACAACTCTAACGATATTTTGCAAATTTACAGGATGTTTCTTTATTTAACTACAACAACAAATCTCATGTCTATTTTCAAAATTACATTTTGCCTCTCATTTCTATGAATGAGGATGTATTTCTCCTATCAAATTTAAAACTAATAACTGCAAATCAATTTAAAATTTCTTCAACAATATTCTTCTGCACCCTTTCACTTTTCCTAGTCTTTTCTCCTGGCATTCCTGCATAATAGAAAACACAAATATGACCACGGAGTGCTCACCTCCCAGCCTAGGCTAACTGGTAGCCACCCCCGAGCTCGGAGAACCAAGCCCTAGACGGGTAACAAACATGCAAACACATAAAGGACATAAAATACACACACAATATTCAGACACACTCCCAACTTGGCTACACAGCACCACACTTTGGTGATGACCTTTTTAAGGGTGGTAGTGGACCAATACCCTGAGGAGAACTGCAAGTATGGAAAACCAGAAGCCACCTCATGGCACAATAAATACATCAAGAGTTTCAACCCCTTATTCCTTATGCCCCCCAAAGGCATTCTAGCCTTATATCCCTCCTTATGACCCCCATTGCACAAACAGGCCATGCAGCAAGCGTCACACAAAGATCCCTTGTGATCGCTCTCAAACGAGAGTCTCTCACTCGAGGGTTGTCACTGCTACCACCCACAAGATCCTCCTCTCTCCCAAGAGTAAGAGGTCTTGAGAAAACTCCCAAAACACAACAAAGCATAATGCAAAAATTCCAAATGAATTTCTAAAACAAGACATTCAAGAACACAGATTTCTTACACCAATCATACTCTCAAACACATACAAGAAATAGACATTTTAAAGAATAATGAAACCAACCTTAATCTGCCCAATGGTAGTATATTATTTGAGGAAGAGCTGCCCAATCTACAGATCTTCTTCTTCTACCCTTAGTCAAATTTTCTATTCCAAACTATTCTTTTCTTTTCAAAAATTCTCTTGTCTCCAAAAATGGAGAGTGGGTGATTACCCTCAATTTTTTCCAATTCTTGCTTAAGAAGCTCATTCTTTGAGTTCTCACAAGTTTCTAAAAACCAAAAAGGAAAGTAAAGCAGAATGGGAAAAAGACTCCCATTCGAATAGGAAAAATCTCAATTAGATTTAAACTTCTAATTTTCAATTTTCGCACAACTCAAAAAAGCCAATTTTTAAAGTGTCAAAAAGGTCACTTAAAAGTAGAAACTTGCCTAAAATTACCCCTAACCCCTAGGTATACCTTATGGGCTTTAGGAAACCCTATTAAACTACCCCTAGGTGTTCATTTAACCCATTTTAAACCCCCCTAAAGTTTATTTTCGGGTCAAACATATGTTGACCTCTCCAAAGATTCTTTTCCCAAAGTATTTATGACAACACGTTATATTATTTAAAAAAAAACTATAGTTAAACACTTTCCCACCAAGAGACAAAAATAAAACATTTAAATTTAAATCCACACATGTGTCAAGTGACACAAATAAAACACTTTTACAAATTAAAACAAGAAATCATCTCTTGTGGGTTTTACACATTAAATTTAAATGACACTTAACACCCATGCAACATACACTGTTACGAATAAAATACAACACAAATGGGGTGTTGTCTCTCCAAATAGACAACCCCTGGCTTACGAACATACATAAGTCTAGGTTTGGTGATCCGTAATTTTCCATGGTCACATGGTAAATTTCCTACGCATCTCAATTTACACATTAGTACTTTCAAGTATCCACATATAATATAATTCAAAGGAATAACAATACACATCATCACTTGCATACAATTTTCATCTGCACAGATTAAATACATCTTTTATCAAGCAATTTCACATAAGCAATTTCATCCCAATTCACATAAACTTAACCATACATCATAGTTCTATTATCATAGTAAAGTCCTGCAAATTCAATAATGACATCTATCATTGCAATATCATCCTATCTAACAATCATGTAGTGTTCTATCTCATAAAGCATATAAGTAGATCATCAAAACATAGCAATGTTATCCAAATCCTGAAATCATATAAGTTCTAAGTCTCAAAATGCATCAAAATAAAGTATCCATAGTAGTCTAAATATAAAATCCACTGAATGTCAGACTGAGTCGAGGTGAGGCCTCACAAAAGGATTTTTGTTTTGACATCCCGGTAGGAAAACAACTTCTGGACATTCTAAACAACATGGGAGATGATAGGGAAAAGAACATAAATGAACATTTTTCAGGCATTAAAGGCTAGAATGAAAACACGAATAAGGCTATCTTAAGCTATTCTTGACAAATATCAAAAGGAGATATGCTTTGTAATAAAGAAGGATGAGATTTGGATGGAGGCAGTATTCCCAAGGACTATTTGGGTTACGAAAATGGGATATCAGTTAGATGACAACATAATTGAAACTTATTCAAAAGCCCTCCTAGAATCTCCTAAAGAACCAACATAAAAAGTATTTAGAAATGCGGAGACAATTGAAAGTAGTATTCAGTCTCAGAAAAGAATAAATAAAACTGAACAGATAGTTAGAAAAGGAACAAGGCAAACAAAAGCAATCAAGGAAGATGTATTGAATAAAACTGGTATTAAGGAGAGTGACTTGGAAGGACTACAACTGGAAACACATCTTTCATCGGTTGATACCTCCCCTGTCAGTAAAATACCAGCAGAATTTAAAAGGATAGTAAGGAAAAGAAAACCCTCACCGATACTCTCTCCTGCACCAAAGAGAACAATACAAAAACAACAGGCAGTTAGGCTTCCAGCAAAGAAGTTGACACCAAAGAAAAGGAAAGTGAAACAAGTTGTCCCTCCTTTGGAAAAACTTTTGAATGAGATAATTGAAGATGACAAATTGTCAAATATCAGCAAGTTGTATAACACACTCTGAAATGATGAAAAAGAAAGTATAGAAAATAGTGTTATCTTACACCTTGATATCTATAAGAAATTCTTGATGGAAGTTGTAGATGATATACCCAATGACTTGTATAGAAGGTTAGAAGCAAGAAGGGTAGCTATTTTTAAATTGGATAAAAATATCAAGATAGAAAAACTACTTACAGTTCACCCAGTGAACTCAATGCAAGAGATAGATGAATTAATTAGTGAGGCTAACTGGACAATATTTTCAACCGGTCACCGACATGTAGCACTAATGGCTGGTAGAGTTAATGAGATATCAGAAGAAACTGCAAACAAGTGGGATATATTCTTTGTTGAGAAAGAGAAACAAGAAGATCTTAAGAAACCAAAGACTTTTAAAGTCTACCAAAAGGATAAGGATAAGGGGAAAGGCAAAGTAGGTGGTCCTCTGAGCATAAAGATAACATATAAATTGCCCCCACCTCCTTCTGATACTCCACCGACACAAACTGTTGACACACCACCGGTAACAAAGAGTATGGAAACACCACATGAGGACATAAATCCTGACTCAGAGGTGTTGTACACAATGAATATCGACACACAGGAAGTCAAGTCAATGTTGTCGTTGATAAGGAAGCAAGTGAGAAGAGAGATGTGGCAACTGAGCCACCGGTAGAAGACATTACAGTTGAGACAAATATTGAGGATACAGTTGGAAACGTTGAAATTGGGGCTGAGCAACAAACTAAAAAATCAGTTGATCCCTTTGTTACTGAAATGGTTACTAATAACATTGAAAAACCAATAGATGGAATACTGGCTATAGAAAAGCCTACTTCAAGAAATTATACAGAGACACATGTAAGAGATTATACATTTTGATTATACAGAAAAACCAACATATGGATAAAGAGATTATACATTTTGATAGAGGACATGTAAGACAAACATTTTGATAGAGGACATAGATAAAGAGATCAACAGAGCTCAAAAGGAAATCAATGACATTGCTGATAATTTAATAGGTTCATCAGATTCAATATCAGTAGTAGAACAAGAAATTACCGGCTTTGAAGAGAAAATTGAAGAATTTGAAAAAGATAAAGAGAGATTAAGGTTTAAGGCAAAGGAACTGAAGTGCAAATTAGGTCCTAAACTAGATATCCTCATCTCTTTGAGAAATGATATTTTTGAGGCTCTTGTTCCAGGACTTAAGACACCGAAAGAGAAAATGCACTTACTCATTGGTACAATCCAAAGGACTGAAGAAACACTAAAGGACAGTGAAAGATTCCACAACAGTCTGAATGTTGCTTTTATAACCCACCGGTTATAGGGATCATAACAGAAACTACACTCAATTGACATTGAATGACAACCTTTGTCATTGATGCCAAAGGGGGAGCAGTAGAGGATGAGAAAAAGGAATAAGGATGAGAAAAATGTATGACAGAAGAGATCATTTTCTCAGGGGGAGCACACAGTTTTGATAGTTTTGGTAAGATAGTTTTGGATATACTTTTTGGCTTTTTCTCATGAGTATTGCCATCAATGCCAAAGGGGGAGATTGTTGGCAAATGCATACTCCAATGAGAAATTGTAGGTGATTGAAGGCATTGTCATTGATGACAACCTTACAATCCCATGGCACTGACAGGCACCGACACAGGCACAGACACCGACAACGACAACGACAAAGATGTTTACCGACACCCTAGCCGACATGATTTTTGCTTATTGTATTTTGTATTTAATTGTAAAATATTTTTGTAATCCGACAAGGTGTATTGTAATAGGACTCATATAAGTATGAGATCTTGTAGAACATTTGTAAAAAGAAATATGCGAGATGCATAATATGTGCAAATATTAAGGCAGATTGTGGAATAAGGTTTATGATTATTGCAAGAGCTTAAACTGGTACTAAACCTAGCATAGCAAATGCTAAACTGAAGTAGTACATGACATTGGATTTACATAATCCACTTTTGTAAGTCAGTGAGACTTCCTTTTTGTATTTAAGCAATGAGCTTTAGGCAGTTGGCCTTCCTGCATGTGCAGGCCCCTATTGTATCAGTAATATTCACTTATTGGCCAGTGAGTGAATATTGTGGGTCACAAATCCCATCAGAGTTTTTCCCACACCGGGTTTCCTTGTTAAAAATATTGTGTTATGGTGTGCTTTCTATGTTGTGTTTATTGATCTTATTTACTGCATTATTTCTGGTTTGCCGGTACACTGTTTTGGCATGCAATTCATTTAATAAGTTTAGAAAATCCATATACCGGTTAGATATTGATTCACCCCCCCTCTTAGTATCTTTGGGAATCCTAACACCAATCACTTATTGAACCATGTTTTACATAGCTAATTCACATGCCAGTTGTAACTAGCACTAAAAAATGTAGAGAACAAGAACTACAATCACAACTGATCATGGGATCGAGGAGAACAAACCCCTTCTTTGATGCTAGTGAAGATGAAATAACTGAGGAACTAATTCAAGCAGGTCAAGAAAACCCTCATTTCCAGAAACTCGTAGAAAAACTCATCAAATTCAACAAGCAAAAATACTTTCTCATGCTAGCAAGCAAAGGCATTAAGATCCTTGTATTTTGATATGGATCAACTAGCACAACAAAATCATGAAACAAGAGAAGATCCAAGAGTATACAACTATGATACCAATTACCATGACAATAATGAAGAACCAAGAGCACATCATGAGACAAGAGAAGAGCCAAGAACACATTGTTGGTTCCCCAAAGAGTTTACACTGGAAAAGGTAGAAACCAAGTTGATTCTTGAAATATCTATGGAGAAGCCAACTCCAACTATCAATGTCTTCTAGAAATTGGACCAAGTGACAAGGATTCAACATATCCTTCTACACTTTGTGATGCAGGAGCATCCCTAGTCTTTGAGCAATCCTACATCAACCAAAAATATTTCCTTTCAATTTAGTTCTTGTTCAGTTCAATGTGCAGTTTTCTGTGTTCTTGCTGGTAGTTGCTTGCTTTTCATTGCAAATCCTATTTTTGGTTTCTAGGATGGGTCATGTTCTAAATTCCATATTTTCAGTCCATTTGGATTCTTTTTTCAGCTAGTTATCGCTCTCGGTTTGACTGTTTCTGGGATCCAGGATAGTTCTTGAGCTTACCGATTGGTTTTCCTTCATTTACAGAGTGGTTTCTTTGTGTGTGGATCTATTTGGGGTCTTGTCCAATATTCTTTGGCATGTGGCCGACCTTCCTATTGATCTACACTTCTTGGATGTTATTTTTTGGAGGAGTTTCCTTCATTCTTAGGGCTGACTTAGTTATACGTTTCATTTTTCTTGCATTGGTAAATGTAATCTTTTGTGGCCAACCCAGAATCCCTTATGATCAGAAGAGTCATGATGGAGTAGAGTAGTGAAGGTACTAGACCTACTCAGAGAAAGAGTCTTTTCCAGGTTGTGTACAAATCAGGTGGTAAGTGTTGCAAGGTTATTGTGGATAGTAGGAGTACTGATAATTTGGTATCTGAGGATATAGTAGTGAAGCTTGGATTGAAGAGGCTTGAGAATCCTTGTCCTTACAAGGTAAGTTGGTTACAAGATGATCAAAAGTTAGAAGTAAAGGAGCAGTGTTTGGTGAATTTTACTATTGAACCTTTTAGGGATGAGGTCTTGTGTTATGTTGTATCTATGAGTCCTTGTCATGTCTTGTTGGGAAGACCTTGGCAGTTTGATAGAGGAACTATTTATGACTATAGAAGAAACCTAATCTCTATTGAGAAGGATGGAAAAAATTTCACATTGACTTCTTTGAAGAAGAAAGAGAAGGAGGTGAAGAACCTGAATCTGGAGAGAAGTGGCAGTACTGAGAAACTAGTTGCAAAGGTTATACCGAAAGGTGTCATTAGTTTGCAGAATGATTTGATAGATAAGCCTGTTAGACAGATAGAACCAGATGACAAAAATCTTATGGCGACACACTAGATGAAGTCTTGAGGGAGAAACAAATCAGAGTTTCAGAAGAAAGAGAGCAGTAAGTAGAGACAATGTGCAGATCTGAAACAAAGAAAGAGAAACAAAGAGAGTCAGGAGTTAGAGAATCTGGTTGAGGTTTCAGAGGATCTAAAGAAGAGGTTTGCAGATAAGGAAGATGTTTGGATAAAAAATGAGCATGGGGTCTTTATCTTGAATCCTTTTTGATGTTAATGAGTTTCCTCTCATTAAATAACTTTCTACCTGGGCTGTCTGATGCAGGAGCATCCCCGGTCTTTGAGCAGTGTTGCATCGACAAAAAATATTTTCATTCAGTTTAGTTCTTGTTCAGTTCACTGTGGAGTTTTCTGTGTTCCTGCCAGTAGGTGCCGGTAGTAGCTTGATTTTAATTATAGATCCTATTTTTGGTTTCCATGCTGGTTCATGTGCTTAATTCCAAATTTTAAGTGCCTTTGGATTCTTTTCTGGCTAGTTATCGCTCTCAATTTGACTGTTTCTCTGCTCTAGGACAGTTCTTGAGCTTACGGTTGCTTTTCCTTCATTTCCAAAGTGTTTTATTGGCATGTGGATCTATTTGGGGTCTTGTTTGATATTCTTTGGCATATGGACGACCTTCCTGTTGATCCAAACTTCTTGGATGTTATTTTCCAGAGGATTTTCCTTCATTCTTAGGGTCGATCTAGTTAGACATTTCATTTTTCCTGCATTGGTAAAAGTAATATTTTGTGGTTGACCCGGATATGTTCCAGAGTGTATATATAGGGTATTATATAATAATTTGTAAGGCAGAGGCAGTAGAGATCAAAATAAGGATTTAGATTTGTGATTAGGAATCCAGTTGACTCTGAGAGTTATAGATGGATTGTATCTAGCTTGTATCCTGCATGTAACCAATTGACTACCAAATGTTCTATGATGACTAAATGATGATAACTAGATGGTTGTCGGAGGTTCTAAGACAATAATATGATGTGTTTTTGTAATCTTTCCATGTTTCATTGTTGCTTTCATTGTGTTACTCTTGTTGCATAAGTCGGTCAGTTCTCTTTTGAGGATTTATCGGTTATGGATGCATCACTTTAGGCTCTACAAGACCTAGGAGGGTGATCCCTTAGTGAATTTATAATCTTTGTTCCATACTCACAAATTGCACTAAAACAAAGTAGACAATATCATGTACATGCTTAACAAAGAGGGAGAATTCTCAAGAATGGTGAATTCTTCAGTGATCCTGAACCTATTGGAGAATGATATGGAGAAAACATATAATAACAAACATGAAATAAAATATATTTTGATGATCAACAATTTATAGAAACATAGATTAACGGAGCACAAAATTGACTATAAAGACTAAGACAAGCTATAACTAGTGCCTTACTCCATTGGGGAGTCAAATTCATGAAATGTAAGATGAATTACAACAGAATTTATCTGATAGCATGTTGAACTAAGAATATATTACATTACAATATATTTCTACCATGACCCAAACCAAAACTACTTATCAAAATCCCTACACAAGCCCTACCACTCTACAATTTTGTTCAAGCATTTAATTGATCCCTTAGATCACAACAAAAACAAAAATCACATACATCACAAAAATGCAATGAATGAATGAAACCCTTGATTATATTTTATTCAAAAGAAAAAAGAATCATACAATGGAGAGAAATAGGTTTGGATTCTATTTCATTAACTCAAATGCTATATTTCTCATAAGACAATATACAATTCAGTCCTTCAAAACCTGCACAAAATATGACATAAGACTCATTCTATTTTTGCTCTGCAAAAAAAGACTTTACACTTAGGTCATTTTCACCTAAAACTTGCTACTGGAACCTATGACTTTGATTTAGAAAAATTCATAGAGAGTTGGAACAGTACCTATGTCTCTTTGCCTTGAATTCCTTTTTATAACAAATAAGGAGCAAACAGGCTTCGGGCCAAAGGAGACACTTGTCATCGAAATGATTGGTCATACATGATTCTTGTTACAAAATATTCCTTTGAGGGATGTCACAACTAAGACCAAATATCTTTAGCTGCTTCACTATAACACTCCATGCACTCTGTCTTCCTTGTAATTGCCGAAAAGATCTTGATACGGGCCCACCTTGCCATTGCTCATGTTAAAAAAGGTAACCGCTACAAGAAAACAAAACCGTTTACTAAACTATCACATCAATAAGTTGGCTAGGTAACTGTTTGCAGTCAAAATTCCTCGTTCAAATATGTCTTGATCCATTCGTTGTATTCTTCATCAGATGGCCACCTAAAACTCATGACCTCATCAATGTTTTCCCTATATGGAGTATAATTTACAACAACTTGATTTGCTTCTCTTTCAAAGGACTCAAAGAATGTCCCTGTGCATACAATTTTATCCCTATTGTTCTGCAACAAATCAGTATCCAAATCATCACAAATTAATTCCACCTGAGTGTTGATGAATCTCTCTACCTCTTCCGTCCATAGCTATAGAGTCTTGCCAGCTCTATTCTCATCCGAAATCCCTGGCAGAAGTGTATCATTTAACTCATTCAAACTCCTCATCAACTCTCTTAATTTCCTCTCTATGCCTTCTGGTTGGATTTGAGCTTCTTGCATTGACTTCACCAACAAATAGGTTGGTTGAAGTGTAGGTGGCCTCTCAGCATGATATTTAGATGCCATTGACATTAGTCTAAGCTCATTTTCCCTTTGTAACCATTTGGTAAACATAGGTATTTCCACCTCTATATCTTGATCAAAACCTTGAATATTAAACAAAAAAGAATATAAAGAATGAATACTATTCAACTGTCAACTTTTTCATTTAAATGAGTTAACACAGAGCTAACTATTTCTCTTTTCTTGAAGGTAGACTGATCCTTTGATTCCTTCAGTTTATTCTCCAATTCTGTGATCTTCTCCAACAATTGAGCTCTTGTTGGATCAGTTGACCTGGTTGGCTCTTTAACAAATGGCTTTGATGAAGAACATTGAATTGCTGCATCAACAAGGGTAATAGGAGGAGACCTTGATGTTGATGGTGTTGAAGTAGTTATAGAGGCATTAGGGGATGCTTCCAATTGTTTATGTTCCAGAAGTTGAAACTTACTATGACTCAATATATCTCTGTTGTACTTTGTTATATTCACCAAAAAGGTGTTCAAAATTCTTCATAAGTTTCTGCTTCTCTGTCTCTTCTATCTTAGCAGTCTCATGGGCCAATTTGGCCACATCCATAGTTAATTTTGAAGCTTCCACATTTGATGTATTTTCAACTCTCTTAACTATTAGGCTTCCCCTCAAATTAGGGTTGATATCACCAATATTAGGTTTTCTAGGCCCTTGTTCCAATGACCAAATGGCTAGTGTGGGATCATCTTTCACAAATTCAGATCGTTTTAATGCCAACCTAGCTTCTTATTCAGAATTGAAAGGCTGTTGTTTTGATTTTTGGATGACATCAAAGGCAACTGCATCAGCAATATCCCACTCAGGGAGAATTAGGACCCCTGCTTGGCTGATGATTCTTCTACCTTCTTCAATAGTAGTTCTTCTAAATTATTCCATCATCTCACCCTTTACTTCATCCTGAGACTCTTGATCAGTTTTATTTGTCTTTTGAGCTTTCCTTTCTTCACATCTCCGTTAGTATTCATCAATCTTCATCTTCCATACTAGCTGCAAGAAAGCTTGGCTTTGCACAAAAAACCTCATCTTCAATAAATTTATCACAAGCATCTTTTCTTGCATCTGTGAAAGCTCTACCTTGGAAGACCAAAGGAGTCAATTCTAATTCAAAATTCCTTGGCATAGGAGGGATACCAAACTCCAAATCTGCATCTGTTACAACAATGGTATCCTCCTCTTGTTGTTCTTCTATATCTGATTCCTTCATTTGTTCAACAAGTTGTTCTTCTTCCTATCTTGGAAGTGAAAGGGCTACATGTGGTGGTGAAGGGATCCTATTTGGTTCCTCAAGACCAATGATCTTAATCCCCTTAAGTGGCTTTACTTGCATTTTAGGGGGTGGTTCCTTCTTCATTATTTTCTTCCCTTTTCTCTTCAACCTTTCATCACTCTCACTGTTGCTTTCTTCCTCACTGTCTGTTTCCTTCCTTACCCTCTTGAAAAAGGGCCTACTGGTTGAAGGTGAGTCGATAGGTTTGTCCTCTTCTAATCTATTAGTTCTATGTGGTAGTGAAGTTGGTGGGACTGGTTGTCTTCTTCTCATTTGTTGTAGCAAGGCTTCTTCTTGTGGTGTTGGAGCCTGTTGAACTCTTCTCTCAACTTTCTTACCATGAATTTCTTCTAGCTTAGCTCTTTTATCTTTTAGGGCGAGCATTACCTCCTCAAAGTTATTCATGAAAAAAATCAATTTTAGCAAAGAATGGGCTAAAACCTTTTAATGGATCATAACTTGGATCCATCCTTTGAACAATATTCCATAGTTTCCTATAAGCAACCCACTTTCTTTTTTTTCATCTTGAACCATAAAATCAAATTCATTCCTGATTATATCCTTAGGGAAATTGTGCTCATGGGGAAGTGGACCTCCTTTGATTTTGGTCCTAAACAAAATGTATAAACCTTTAGGGTCACCATGTCTTGCTGAGCTGACCCCCATATGATATGGTGCAAACAATTTGTCATAATGAATCCACCCTCCCTTAGTGATCAAAAAATTTGGGATGATAGTGAAATCGGGGAAAATGGTTCCTTTACCTCTCCCTTTCAATTGTTTGTCACGAATGCATCCGATTTTCCAAATTACCTCTACAAATAGAAATCTAAAAGGTACATGAAAAGGTAGCACATGAGGCTCATCAGGGAAACCAAACACTCTAATAACTGTGTTGACAGGGTAGGGGATAACATCCCCCCAATTATTCTCAATTGTCAAAAGTGGCAACCTTTCCTTAGGTCTTAAAAAATCATGCAACTATGTTGGAATCCTAGGTGGATTCACTGTCAATCTTTCCCTTAATCTAGATGCAAAATAGCTGTCAAATATAACAAATCTAGCTTCTGGCCTATCCTAAGACATGTCCATACTCCAAAGTTGCATTGACATTTCTTCACCACTAATTGTCCTCCTTAAATTCATGGTGCCTTCAAAATAATCCGCATTCCTATATAAGAACATGTGCATCAATAATGAATACCATAAGAAATGGATGTCCAACACACTTCTCTTAATGTCTTGCAATCCCTCATGAATCTTATCTTCAAGGTATTGGGCATAGTAAAAAACCACTATGAAATCAAGATGTTGAATCTGAATTGCCATGTACATGAATGTCATAGGCATAAGTGTAATAGGATGGAATCCTAAGACTTGACACAGTGAATAAAATGTTGCTTTGAAATATGGGGCAAAGACATCAATTGGAAATGGCTCAACTGAACTGCGGCCAATATAAAATTCCATTTCACCTGCCTTTGCCAAATGGGCTAGAAGAAGGTTAGGTCTGATAAAATTCTTCATTCTCTGGTATTCTGCCTTCAAGTCTTCCAAATTTATAGTTACCAAGAGAGTAGAGGGCTCATATAAATCAAATAGCTCTTGAAATTCCTCTCTTGTGATAGACAACATAATCTGTCCCTCATTGCCTCTTATGACCCTCAGAATTTGGTCATATCGAACTGCAACTTATATGAGTAGATCAACATCCATGAACATATTAGGCACCACCAATTTTCCTGTCATATTGCGATGCACTAGAAAATGGAGAAGCAAAATTCTTCTGCCCGAACCACAATTTGAACATGTCAACTCCAGACATAGGCACCTAAGAATCCGCAATGTTAAAAGCCTTATCTACCAAACCCTCCCCTAGGGTTTTACCATTCACCAATCTCTATCCTTGATATCTTTCATTGGTCAAATGTACCAATTGATCTAATAAATCATCATAAAGATTTCTTTTCAAGTATTATGTTTGTCTCGAATGATTTCTCAAAGGTACCATCTCTTAGATTAGGGTTTCTACTATAATTCTTTGAATCCGGAAGGAAAAGACTAGGGACAACACGAAAACTTAATTGTAACAACAATTCAAGAAAGTTCTCACTTCTTTCTATCTAATTTATATCCCTAAAATAATTTATAACTCTTCTCCTATGATTTCCATGCAATTCACAACTTTAATTTCTTTAAAACAGATGAGAAAAGAGTAGGTGAACTTACCACTTTAAATGCACCAGAAAACAATAATTTTGCACTGCAAGAAATCGTTCAAATCTCCTTTGGCTCTGGAATTGCTTTTTGATCTCCTCTGAATTCTTTGGTGACTCAAAGTAATTAAGAAAATGCCTTTAATTGATTTCTGGAATGAAGAGTCACCGTCCTATTCGCCATTACTTCTCGCGCGAGTGAAGAAAATGACTTCATTTGCATTTGAATCAAATATGAATCTCAACCATGTTGGCAATTCACTCATTGGAATCATATGTTGTCATTGATGGCAACAAGATTTTATTGAAGGCATATGTCGGTATTTGGAAGAATACGCCGACAGATATCGACATTGAGTATTCAGGGTCATCACCTGCACTGACACCGACATCCAGCATTTTAGTGAAGTCGAGAACAGTCTAGATCCGAAAGGTTTTATTATAAAATAATTTTATAATTATTGTATTGGGCCAACATTATATATCTTTTGTATTGTAAGCCGACATAGGGCATATTGTTTGTAAGGGTATATAAGATAGTTTGTTAGGTCATTTTGAAGATAGTGATATAGGAGAATAATAGCAGAACTGTGTGATGCGAAGGATATGTATGAAGGTCATTTTGTATGCGAATGTAATATCATGCTATGATTAGTAGATGGTTGTAAAGCATTCTTGGAGGAAGAGGAGATACTAGTAGAAGGTTCAGGGTTTATGAACTGGTATAGAATAGAGCTTTAACTGGAACTCTTTTTGGCATTGCAGATGCATTTTGTGAGTTCATCAGTACTGTTTTATTTCAGCAGAAGCTTGTAGTCAGTGAGACTCTTTTTTGTTGAGCAGTGTACTCTAGGCAGTGTACCTTCCTACATGTGCATGCCCCTATGCTATGTAATATCTTTCATATGGCTAGTGAATTGATATTGTGGGTCACAAAATCTCGCCGTGGTTTTTCCTCTTTGAGGTTTTCCACGTATAAATTCTGTGTGTTATGGTATTCATTCATGTGGCCGGTTTATTTGGTTCATGTTATATGTTTCTTCATTTACCGGTTTATATGTGTATGTTATAAAAAGGTTAAAATCTTGTGTTACCGGCAGAACGTTGATTCACCCCCCTTCTTAGTGTTCTTGGGTTCATTGTATTCCAACAATTGGTATCAGAGTTTAGTACCTCAGAGGAAGTTTATGTTGGCATATGATGGAACGACATGTTGTTATGATGATAATGTATGTTGTCATTGATGTCAATAAGTGCAAGTGAACCAATATGAAGAGATGCAATGAACCAATGTTGGGGTTTTACTAAGTGTGACTACTGGTCGGTAGTCTCAGCCCTAGGGTTTCGAGTTTGGCAATCTCACTTGTGCGATGCAATCGATGATATACTGTGATGAGTTAGCTAAGAGATGAGGATGATATCGAGATGCCATGTCAGTTTTGTATGCGTGAAGGATTTCTTTGAGGATCTTGCATGTGAAGATCGATTGCATTAAATGTCTACCTCTGGAATGATCATTCTTCTTAGCGATATGAGAAAAGAGCATGATGGGTTACTGATTCCTATGAGCGATGAAGAATGGACGATGCATATTATCTTGTGATTTGTTTGAAATTATATTGCTCTATGCAAAGTGTTTAGACGATCAAGATTGGACAGCTTGTATTGTAAACCTAAAATGCTTAGGGTTTAGGGTTTATGCTATCAACCTAATTGTTGTCTATAAGGTCGATGATGTTTGTTATTGTTTGTGTTGGCAAATGTTGTGTGTGTGTATCCATGTGATGAGATACTTGCCAGACCAGTAAGAGGAAAACTGTAGAGTGTGATTGCAGAGTAGAGGAAATGAAAAGGATCTGCCTTGGCATGTAGTGTTGTTATCAGATCAAAGTTTTACCTGTTATCTTCTAACCATTTCAACAGTTGGAAAATCCCTTTACCAAGTAGATTTAATAGGCTTATTGTAAATCCTCTAACCAAGTGACTCAAGATAATTGAGTTCTTCAAATCCTCTAGCGGGGTAACCTTTAACAGGGTATATAGCCATCCCTTAATCGGGTGATCTTTAACAGGATCGGTTCCTAACATAACCTTATTGTAAAGTCTTTAACTAGAATAGGCTCCTAACAAAGTGAGCTTCAAAAGAGTTCAAAAACAAGCTTGTGAGTATTCATCCCCACTGTGGTTTTTCCCATTTGGGTTTCCACATGAAAAATCTGTGTGTCATGAGTTGTGCATTTTTCATGTGATGATTAAGTATTCTTTGTTTAAGTGATTATGCATGAAGAGCTAATGGTTATGGTATTGCTGATATAACACATGCATATGTTTATGGGTGAAGTAGTTATCAAGTATTAAATGTATTTGAAGTGTTCAGACTTACCAGTCTATGCTATCTGAAGTCTTACTATGTTTAACCGGTATTGACATGGTTAAGTTTAGTAATGAAGACAACCGGTTAGTGTTGTTTTAGCTTGATAAGTTGTTGGAAAGTTTTTGTCTGTACTGATTCACCCCCCCTCTAAATATTGATTAGGGTATTTTTTATTCATCATTATTCATCAGTTTAACAGCTTGAGGAAGATCTTGAAATCAGAATCATTGAACATGGCTATGGAGAAGCAACTTGAGATGGCACTTGAGGAATATGATGCTAAAAGGATGAAGAACCTAAAACTGCAAGATGAATTGAATTATGCTAATGAATTCATTCTTATTCTACAAGAAAGGTTATCATCTGCTCAAGCCAAGAGAAAGGAACTTTTGCAAAACCATGATGATGAGAGAAAAATGCACTTAAGGAACAATGTCAGAAGCTAAGTCAAGAAAACATGCTCATGAAATGAAATGCAAGACCTAACTATGAGGTTATCAAAAGATATCGAGGACAGAAAGAAAAAGGAAGAAAATCTTGTTATATCTCTGAAGAACAAATTTGATGAATGTGGCAGATTGACTCATGAGAATAATCTGTTGAGAACTAATTTGGTACACTCTCGGAATAGTGAATAAGATATTAAAAGACAAACAATAACTCTAAGAGATGATCTCACTACTACAAGTGAGTATAAAGAAAAATTCAAGACTAGTTCTACACAATTGGATGATTTATTGAAAAGACAAAGGCAAAGTGAAGATTTTATAGGACTTGGATTTGTACAAGGTGAAAGCTCTGATATTGCAAATGAAGATCAAACAATCGGTATGTAGAACTCATCAGACCAGAGGAAATCAGTAAGGCAATCTAATGCTTACAAATTCAATGGTAGATGTTTTTTTTGTAATAAATTTGGGCATATGGGTAGATAATATAGAAATAGAGCACACCAAAACTACAATTTAGTTCTCGATCAATGCACAAATTGCAAGAAATATGGTCATAGGACAAAAGATTGCAAAATGAATGTTAATGTCATGTATGTGGAAAGTTTGGACATTTGGCTAATCAATGTAGGTCAAGGAATGACACCGGATATGTCAAAGCAATTCAAAAGAACAATGCTACATGTTATGCATGCAACAAAATAGGTTATATTGCTAAGTAATACAAAATCAAGTCTACACTGATTAACAATAATAAAGAAAATGAGAAAGGAAAACAAAAGGTAGATGAAATACAACAAGATCACACCAAGAGATGGGTTAGAAAATCTGAAGAACCAAGTGGAGGTACAACTACACTGGTAACTGCACCTGTAACTCCACCAGTAGACCAGAGAATTCCTACACCGGCAGGAAATTCAACTGGTAATTAAGGCATATGCCTTAGGGGTTGGAAAATTCATTGCAAATCTTGCATATTCCCAAGAAGAGATCTAGAAGAGATTTGGAGAGTGGTATTGATCATTGATGGAAGTTTACCCGACATGAAATTGTGAAACCGACATCCGGTAGGGCACATCACTAAGTATTTATGACAGTGATGAATTAGGGTTTACTCGCTGATAAAAAGGGAAAATGGACTCATTTTCACTCACCCAACACTCAAGAAAACTAGAGCGAAGTAAAGGCGAATTATAGGTGATCAAGAGAAAGTAAAGGCATTCTAAAGAATTTCAAGGAGTCATCTGAGAAGTAATAAAAACCCTTCAATCGATAACTATTATCCAGGTATTTCTTTGAAATGACATCCAAATCATCATCTAGTCCTACTTTTATTGCAAATCCCACTATTGTTGAGGTCAAGGATAGGCTTAGGCCTGTTTTCAAGGAAGTTCCCCAAATTGCTATGAAGGAAGATTCTACTAGCACATTTTTGAGGGTTCTCAATGGCATGGTCTATGTAGAAGATGTCAGGGCCTATATTCACTTTACATTGGAGGACTTAGGCACTGAGGAAATCAAGGGGATGTATCAATCTGTGATACTAGGTAGCTCCGGTACAATCAAACCGGAATATCAAATCATTGAGGATCTAGGGTTAACCAAAATATTGTACATCCCAGAAGTCAAGGATGAAGTGATCAGATATGTTCTAAGAAGGGTCCATAATGAATTTATCTGGCTGGACCGACCTCACATGATTACCAAAGAAGCTATTCAAGCGGTCATCGACTTACCTAAAGTTGGAGAGGAATTAGGAAAGAATATTTCCACCACTGCAGTTGAGAAGCTCACCGACACAACCCATGATGGAAGGTCTATGAGGGTCAACACCATCAAAGACACTGATGTGAAATTTGTCAGCATGATAATCGGCTACAAGGTAACTCAATCAAGTCGATTGAACTCTGTTACTAGTTCCTGCATCCATGCTGCTTATCAGATGATAAGGAATAATGAGAAGTATGATTTGTGTGAATGGTTGAGAAGTGAGTTAATGATTAATCTTAGAAAAATTAAAGGGGTTAAGAAAGGAACATTCAGGTTTGGCAATCTGATTGTCTGCTTGATGTTATACTTCATGAATGAGCTACCGGTTTTGGCAAAGAAGCGTTGGGCACATGACATACCAGTAAGTATGCAGATCAAAGAAGCAATTACCGAGCTTGGTAGTAATAGGGATGAGAAGCTATGGGGCTACTTCAAAAATTTTCAAGAAAACATGAGACTGAGGGAGAGAATTTCCAAGCACATTATGGAGAAATACTCCACTGATATCTTGTTTATGGTCAAAATAGATGAGACACTGATGGAAGTAGTGAAACCCAAAACTATATGGTTACTGAGTTAGGTTATGAGGTAGATGAAATCATTTTGGAGTTATATGCTAAAATGTTGATTGATTCTCCTTTGGATGATAAGGCTGGACACTTTGGCACTGCATAGGAGAAGGCTTTTGAAGTTAAGACTAGCTTCAACGGAAAAAGAAGAGAAAAGAAGATAGACAAAATGTTTGCATTTGTTCAGGATGTGATGCACAAGATAGATACAAAAATAGGTTTTGGATCTAAACTGGTAGATCAACCGGCAGCAACAAGTGCTCTTGAGGTGAAGAAGCCTGAGACTTTCATTTCTTCTATCACTTCTGATTTTGATCTTGAGGATAATCAACCTTTTGCATTCAAAAGGGTAGAGAGGAAGAAACATGACAAGCCTCCAGAAGAGGAGAAGAAGGTGGAACCTAGGAGGAAATTAGTTAGAAAGATAACAACTGCACCCCCACCTTTGGCAAGGAAACCTACTCAAAAGAGGAAGCCTGCTCCATCCACTCTTGCAACTCCTAGCAAGAAAAAGTGTGATGAAGCAACAGAATCCGGTAAAATAACTTGTGCTAAGTTAATTGATGAGATAACTAAAGATTGAGTGTTGAAAAATGTGTCAAAATTATATGAAGATTTAGAAGATAATGAACAAAATGAAATAGAAGAAGCAATATTGTTATATCTAGACATATATAAGAAGGATTTGGGAGATTTTGAAAGAGATTCCTTTATCATTATACAATAAGTTGTTAGATGCAAGGAGATTAGATGCAATTAGAAGGGACATGGAGATCATAGAAGTTGAAATTTTGAATATGTGTGGCTCTATAAATAATGAGGAAATGAAAAAATGTATAGATGTTGCTAACAAAATAGTCTTTAGCAGCAAAACCTGACAAATAGGCCTAATGATGGGTAGAGTCAATAAGATAGTAAATGAGACCAGAGATGGTTGGACCAAATTCTTCCAAAAGAATCTTGATTTTATCAACTCTTAAAAAGAATTTCCTAAGGCATTTGCTCCCACCATTCTGAACAAATCTAAAGGAAAAGTAATTTTTGTAAGTTCAGTTCAAATTTTGAGTGAACCGACAGTTAAACCCAAAACTGACAAGAGTGTACAGACTAAATCGGTAGAGACTACATTTGTACAATTTGGGCAAGATAATATAGATAATGTACAAGTTACAGATAATATTATGGACAATACTTCACCAACAGTAACTGATACTGCACCAAGTGGTGAAGCCACCAATGCATTAGAGGAGGAGAAAAGAGATTCATCGACAAAGGATAAGGAAAATAAGGAAAAGGAGACTGAACCAGCAATAGTTTCCCCTGCAAAACCTTTGGCAATTTACACTTCTCAAGTTGAGAAGAAATCAATTACAAAGATGAGTCCCACAGAGCTAATGATGATGGCTACTCAAAAACTAATGAAGGAGGGATCTGTAAACAAATGAATAATAGATAATCAATAACCGTTTTGAATAGATTGATTCCTGATTGTATGATTGAAAATGAAGCAAGCCCTTCCAACAAGCTTAAGGTATTAACAAAACACATATCTAAAAACTTTCAGTCATTGCAGCAGATTTCAGACAAGAAGCACTTGAAAGATTTAGTCTGGCCAAGAAAGCAACTTTTGACCAGATTATTGAAATAGAGAAGAGGAAGGTTGAAGAGAAACTTGTACTCATTGAAAATTCTTTGAAACAATGTACTAACATCTACAGGGTCTGTTGTAACATAAAAATTCTTACAGCTAATGTAGATCAGAGGTTAAAGGAATTACCTGAAAAGATAGCTAATATTGTTAATAACTAACTAAACTTACAACTTCCATTGATGGACAAATTTTGACTTTGGAGAACCAAGTTTTTGCTTTTGAAAAGGAAAGGGACAAGATCATTTGGAGAGCAAGAAGTCTTAGAGGTTTGGTGAGTCCAAGATTGGATTCACTTGGTGTACATAAGAGAGAATGTATGGATATAATTGCAAAACCCACACCGAAAGAAGTCACTGAGAAAGAAACACTAGAACATTTACTGAGTCGACTTGTATCCATATCTAAAACATTCAAAACCGACTGAGATACCTATGTACAATTGCTAGAGAAAGCTTACCAGAAATTTTGAGATTGGTCAAGCTCTGGTAAAGTAATCTGTAACTATTCTTTAATTCTTTCACCTATCTTTGACATTGATGCCAAAGGGGGAGTATATATATGTAATCCTAAAGGGAGGATAGTTAGAGTATATTTCTGACAGGGTCAATCAACTCAGGGGGAGCATGATTCATTTTTCAGTTGAACTGGTAGGGAATCCATTTTTCACATGAGTCTTGCCATCAATGCCAAAAGGGGAGATTGTTGGCAATTGACACTCATTGGAATCATATGTTGTCATTGATGGCAACAAGATTCTTTTGAAGGCATATATCGGCATTTGGAATCATACACCAACGAATACAAACATTGCATATTGAGGGTCATCACGGACACCAACACCGACACCCACATCCAACATTTCAGTGAAGCCGACATCAGTCTGGATCTGAAAGGTTTTATTGTAAAATCATTTTGTAATTGTTGTATTGGGTCGAAATTGTATATCTTTTGTATTGTAAGCCGACATAAGTCATATTGTTTGTAAGGGTATATAAGATAGTTTGTTAGGTCATTTTGAAGATAGTGATATAGGAGAATAATAGTAGAGCTGTGTGATGCAAAGGATATGTCTGAAGGTCATTTTGTATGCGAATGTAATATCATGCTATGATCAGTAGATGGTTGTAAATCATTCTTGGAGGAAGAGGAGATACCGGTAGAAGGTTCAGGGTTTATGAACCAATACAGAACAGAGCTTTAACCGAAACTCTTTTTGGCATTGCAGATGCATTTTGTGGGTTCATCAGTATTGTTTTATTTTAGAAGAAGCTTGTAGTCAGTGAGACTCTTTTGTGTTGAGCAGTGTGCCTTCCTGCGTTTGCATCCCCCCATGCTATGTAATATCTTTCATATGGCTAGTGAATTGATATTGTGGGTCACAAATCCCATCGTGATTTTTCCTCTTTGAGGTTTTCCACGTATAAATTCTGTGTGTTATGGTGTTCATTCATGTGGCTAGTTTATTTGGTTCATGTTATATATTTCTTCATTTATCAGTTTATATGTGTATGTTATAAAAGGTTAAAATCTTGTGTTACCATCAGAACACTGATTCACCCCCCCCCCTCTTAGTGTTCTTGGGTTCATTGTATTCTAACAAACCATTGATCATTTCCACACTGGCAAATCACATGAACCATACTGGTTAATATGACATTGACTATCATATATGGCAAGCGGGCCCATCAAAAGTATGACATAGCACATCCAACTCACCACCATGTCACTGCGGCTAACGGTCCCATCATCAGCTTACGTCAAACCGCCTTGGACACGTGACATCATCTCGTGATGTCATGGTGATTATCCTCCTCGCATCTTCGATCGCGGGGTCGTGAGTACCATCTGATATGCTCGAATGTTATCTTCCTGCAATGGTGACTACCAACTTTAGTCCTTTAACCATGAAGTATTTTTTATTGTGATTAAAACTGTTAGAGTAATTGGGTATTTACCTGATTAATTAAACAATATTTGTTTAATTCTTTAAGTTCCCTATTATCTTTTTACACTTAAGCTAACATTAGGTGCATAATAATTAATTCTTTTATTTATTATTATGTGCAAGCCTAGGTTTTCCCTTTTCGGGTTTCTTGACCTATTAGAGGTTATTTTTTATTTCTTTGTATCATTATGACACTATACTTTTTTGGTGAATATTGAGCTCTCCTCTTTTGAGCACATTTTTCCTGTGTATTGTTCTTCAGATTGCTTTGCTTCATTGCTTCTCCTTGTAATAGATTGTTTTAGCTTGCAGAAGATCTTTAGGCTCCTGTGGTGTTGTGTTTCTCAACTGCAACATGGTATCAGAGCTTAGATCTGTAGCCATCTGTTCCTATTTTTGAGATTTTTTGCATTGGAAGCAGATCTAGGGTTTCAGGCAATTTTTTTTTGTGTGCTTATGGATAGGCCTTTTTTCTGAGCACTTTGGGCCTAATCGGACCTCACCATCGTGCTCAGAAGGCCCAAAAACCCCTATAGTCATATAAATTTGTCTATTTTTGACTCTTGAGCATCTGGGTGAATTTTTTCTCCAAAACCAGGCCGTAAGGCTTTGGCACGCAAATCGAGATTTTTGTTTTGCCTTTTTACGGCATGCAGGCCAGATTTATGAATTTTTTTAAATTTTTTTTTAAAAAATCAAAAAGGTTAAAAAAAGGGGCGCAAAAAGAAAGTTTTAAAAAAAACAAAAATTTAATTTTTTGTTGGAGTTGAGGTTACCGCAGGGTACCGCGGATCTAACAGTACGGTCGTACGACGACCGAACCTGTTAGTCCGGCCCCTGCCGACACTGCCCCCACCACCAGCCACCGCACGACACTACCCCCGCCGCTGGCCACCCCCCAGCCCGACCTCGCCACTGGCAACCCCCAAAGATCTCCGCTGCCGCCGACTCCTCCCATAGGTTCCACTCCGCCTGGAGATCCTTGTCGCCACTGGCTCCTCCCACAGGCTCCACTCCGCCCAATGATCCTTGCCATCGCTGACTCCTCCCACAAGCTCCGCTCCACCCGGAGATCCCCATCGCCGCCGGCTCCTCCCGTAGGCTCCGTCACCGCCCAACTCGACCACGACCACTGCCACTCTCCGGCCACCTCCTCCTGGCTTCTCCACCCTCTAGCCTTTTTTGAGGGGGGTTGATTTTTTGGTTCTATCTTTCACATCTGGAGTCATTTTTTGGAAAAAGAATAGGTGTCAGAAAGCTAATTCCGAGCCGGACATCGTGGTGTTGGATTTTTTTATCGAATCTGTTGTTTGACTGTACTTTTTTCTAGTCAAAGACATGCTTCTTTTCTACACTTCCAGGGCCATAGAATGGGCAAACAAACTCCATTTTTTGAAAACAAATAGGCGTTGGAAAGCTCTCAGAATGATCTATTCATATTTATGATCCTTTATCTTAGAATTTTCATCAAGTACCTGAGATATCAGTTTGAAGTTTTTTTGCTTATGCACTACTTCCTTCTCATCAGTATGTACTAGGGTTTGGGTTTATCTATTGTGTGGGGGTGTTTTTTTTCTCACTTTTTGTCATTTATATCAGAAATCAAGAACACCAAAACTCTCAAAACAAACAAACCCTTCTACATCTTTTATCTATTCTAAAAGATCACATAATAAAAAAAACCAACAAGCAGATGTAGGTACAAAATTTTGTTCTCATGGCACATCCTTCAGTTGAGTTGTTGACTTCACACAACTATCACACCTGGAAGCCCCACATCATGATACTTCTTAGGGAACGAAGGTTGTGGTTTTGTTTGGATGAGGTTCAGTCTATATTGCAGCATCCTTATGAGCTTCTTCAGCACATGAACAAGATGGATGAGGCCATGGGGTTTCTCTCCTTGCATGTCTAAGACAGTCTTCTATTTCACCTTGATGAGTTGCTCACTCCTCGGGCTATGTGGTTGAATTTTGATTCTCTCTTTGGGAGGGTCAATGAGATTTAGGCATTGCAGATTGAGGTAGAGTTGGTTTCTTTGTCACCTGATTCCTTTCCCACCATTGAGGATTTCTTGAACAAGTTCAAGACTACCAGATCTGTTCTTCAGGGATGTGGCAAGATCAAGACAGACACAAATTGCATTCATTTGATTCTTTCAAAGCTTCGGGGTCATTTTTTCAGTTTTTTGCCTCTGCTTTCTACTCCACCATGGATGGCTTGGGTGCTCGTTTCACCATACCTACCTTCGAGGTCTTTTGTGAGTGTTTGTCTCATGAGCAGTCTCATCTTTCTTAGCTGGATATGCTTTCAAGATCCGAGAACAAAGCATTGGTTGCTCACTCCTCTAAGGAGAAACAAAAGCAGAAATTGAAGCCGAAGAAGCCTTCTACAGGTAGTGAGAATCCCTCCAAGCCTGCTTATAAGTCTAGATCTGAACCACCATTTCCTCCCAAGCATGGGAAATCTTCACAGTCTGGTGAGTCTTCCTCCAAGAGTAAGAAGAAATCAGGAGATACTTGTAGTTTTTGTGGCAAGGAAGGACATCCAGTTTCTAGGTGTTGGAAGCATTTAGAGGCTTTAGAGGAAGCCATGCAGTAGCATCACATCTCCTCACCTCAGGCATCTTCTCCTTCCATAGGGAAAGGTCATGCTCCCATTGCTTGAGCTTCGACCTATGGGTCCACATGGATACTAGATTCTGGTGCTTCTCACCATATTACTCACACTCAGCAGTTGGTTACTTCTCTTGCCTCTTGTGGTACTTCACAGATTGTAGTGGGTGACTCAGTTCAGCTTTCAGTCTTGGGTTCAAGTTCTGTCTCATTGGATGGGGGTACTCTACAGGATGTTCTGGTTGTTCCTGACATCTCGACAAACCTCTTGTCCATTTATCAGATTTGCCACTCTGGCTCTAGTAAGACAGTTGAGTTCTCACCACATGATGTGGTTATTCGAGACCTCCATGACTCTGATTTGGTTGTGGCTACTGGGAGTGTGGATACTGCATCTCGTTTGTACAGATTTGATAGATTTGAGCCCTCTATGGGTGTTGGTTCATCTCTTATAGCACATGCAGATTCAGTGAGTAAGCTTTGGCATGAGCGCTTGGGCCATGTCAATTACAGATATCTTCAACAAATGAGTACACATGCACTTGTTCTTAGGCTCCCACAGATTTCTTGCACTGATGGTGTTTGTCATGGTTGTGTGCTATGCGAGCATCACAAAGTTCCCTTTCTGAAGGGAAGTGCCCCTCGTGCTTTGGTACCCTTGGAGTTGATTCACAGTGATCTCATGTCATTTCCCACTCCTTTTTTTGGGGCCAAGTATGTGCTCACTTTTATTGATGACTTCTCCAGATGCACATGGGTGTACTTTCTCAGGCTTAAGTACTTTCTTAAGTTCAATGTCCACCTAGTTTTCAGAAATTAATTGTTAATGGTATCAAAATAGAAGAAAAATTCTGTAAGGTACGAGTTTTTCAAACAACTACAACAACAATAACAAAAACAATAACAATGCTGACAAATCCAAGTTCTTGATGAGAAACAAGAACGTAGTCAATGATGGTGTAGTCAACATTCATAATGTAACCCAAACAACCTATGTTGAACTTATCAGGAACTACACTAGTCAACAATCCAGACAACAAAAAACCAAAACCATACCCTTCACCATATCAAAGGAAATTCACACCTTTGGGGCAATCACTTGAATCAACTTTCAAGGAACTTTTGGCAAGCAAACTCATCACATTGCTAAATACGAGAGATTTTGAGCCACAAGTCAAACCACCATGGTGGAATGACACACATCATTGTGAGTATCATCGAAGCAAAGGTCATCGAACAAATGATTGCCTAAGATTGAAGAACTTGGTTCAAGATTTACTAGACAAAGGTGATATAATAGTGGATGGACAAAAAACCAATGATGATCATGAAGAATTCAAGAATCCACTTCCTAATTATGACAAAGGAGCATAATCATCCTCAAACAACAAGAGGGCCCATATAAATCATGTGTACAATAATGTCAGCAATCACATCTCAGCATATGACAACCAAATCAATGTCATTAAAATCAAGGACAAGCAAGACCAAGTACTGGTAAATGTAACTACATGGGCCCAATCCAATTATGTATTGAAGGGAAACACTTCCAAAACGTCCACTCCTCCAAAAGAGAAATACAACTTGGGATCAATTACAAAAAACACCAGACCACATATCAATACTAAAGCTTCTCAATACCTCACCAATACACAAGGATATTTTAGAGAAATCCCTTGTTGACACTATGGTTCCAAATAGCCCAGATATTGATAGATTCCAAGCCATGGTGGGGCATTTAACTACGCCTCATATTCTATCATTTTCTGAACATGATAATGTCTCTTTGAGTCATCCACATAATACTCCACTCCATATTGAAGTCCTGGTCTATTAACATCGAGTGAAATAGGTACTAATAAAGGGAGGAGTTGACCTAAATATTTGTACTCTAAAACTTATCTTTGCATTGGGATTCTTAGAAATAACTATTGATCCTAAAAAAAAGATAACAATAAAAGCATATGATGACAAAAAAAGATTATCAAAAGGGATCGCGGTATTACCTATTCAAGTAGGACCAATTCAGAGGGATACTCTCTGTCAAGTCATGGACATGGACTTGTCTTACAACATACTCTTAGGTCATCCTTGGATCCATGAAATGTAGGCAATACCATCTACATACAACCAGTTCCTAAAATTCCCATATGATGGACAAGAAATTTCCATCTCAGCAGACACTAATCCTTTTCAATATTGCAGTAATCTCAAAGCAACTCAGAATGTTCTTGTACCACATAATAGGGAATCTCTCACTTCCACATCATCAAACAGTGAAGACCAGCTCAAATATCTATCCATAGATTTTGAGAAAAATATGAAGTTAAAGGACAAAGGGATGGGAGAATACTCTTTTGAACCATCCTTATGTCTATCAAAATTGCCAATTTTACCAAGGTCTCATGGACAACCATCAACATCCAAGCAAAAATATTCGCAACCCATCAAACTCTTTGATGGTATGTTTATTCAAGCAGGAACACTAGCAAATGAAACTGAAGACAAGGATGTCTTGAACTAATTATACAAGGATGATGGGGACACACAAGCAACAAAGTTAAGTGTAACAATCCCAGTAGAGAAATATGGCAACAGATTCAAAATCATGAAAATGATGGGATACACCGGAAAAGGTCCTATTGGAAAAAGAAACGAGGGTATTCTATAACTCGTACATCTTCCTACTCAAAGTGATAAAGATAAATCAGGAATAGCCTTTGGTCGGGATATTCCTGTCTACTGGAAAAAAACAAATAAACAACAACATTAGCAACAAAAGTCCACATGGAAACAAAATAAATGACAAGAATCGACACAAAGACAACACCAGAAACAAGAAATAACATAAAAACAAGAAGCAGAAAAAGCAATCCAAAAGTGGCAAGATGAGGAATGTATACAACAACAAAAAGAATTTTCCATCAGAAAAGAAGAAGCAACTCAAAATTTCTATGAGCAATTCCAAAAACTACAAGACAGGTCAAACATAGAGTCAAATGAGTGGGAGTGGGATACTTGTTCTGATGTAACCAAAGACATTGATATAGATGTAGTTTTTACCTATATGCCCATATTCTGTGAAGGAGAAGGATCAGGGTATCGATCATTTGAATTTGGACCACAACATATCTATGATGCTAGTGAGAATGAGTAGATTCAATATGAGACAAACAATCTTGAGGAGAGTACCATCATAGGCCTTGATCTTATTAATAACTTTGACAATGTCTCTATCATGAATCTTACAACATTAGACCTTAATCCACCTAACGATTCCTTGCCCATCATACATCCTAAACTCATAGACTAGGAGCAACCTGAACAACTCAATATACCTATCTTCTGAGATGATGATACTATTGTCCAATACCTCTGTATAGTGAACCCTAAAACATGCTCCACTAGCGGAATTCATAATGATATCTTTCACCAGGGGAGTGCAAAGTCTTTCAGTCGCAAAAAAAATAAAACACAAAAAGGATCTAATGGTGAAACCCATCTAATGGTAATATTAGATCACAAAAAAGTAAAAATAAAGGACATATTCAAAAGTGAAAACCTCTTTCAGGTGCTGATGGATGAAAGACTTGGCACTCTTCCTGAGCACTATCAGGAGAGATCACCAATATTGATTGAACCAACACAATTAATAAATATTGGCACAACAAAGATAGAAAAGATTTTACATCTGGTAGCATCCTTAACAGATCAAGAGAAACCAAGTTTAACAAAGTTTTTCAAAGAAAAGAAAATAAACTTTGTCTGGTCATATGCAAATATGCTGGGAGTAGATCCAGATTTAATCATGCAACATTTATCGATAGCTCCAGGAGCCAAGCCTGTCAAATAAAATTTGAGAAAATGAATCCACATGTGTCACTCTTAGTCAAAGTAGAACTAAAGAAACTATTGGATGTCAGTTTCATCTGACTAATCAACTATGTAGAGTGGATCTCTTACATAGTACCTGTTTCAAAACTTGACAAAAGTATCAGGATATGTAACCACTTCAAATATATGAACAAGGCTTTCCCTAAGAATGAATTTCCTTTATCCAACATCGACATAATTGTAGATTTAACAGCATGACATGCCATCTTGTCACTTATAAATGATTTATTGGGCTATAATCAAATCAAAATTACACCAAAAGACCAAGATAAAATGACATTTATATGTCCATGGGGTACCTATTGCTAGAATGTCATGCCTTTTGGCTTAAAGAATGCAAGAGCGACCTATCAACGAGAAATGACCACAATATTTTATGATATGATGCACACATTCATGGAAGACTATCTAGATGACTTGCTAGCCAAATCATTTACAAGAAAAGGACATTCGAAGATTCTCGATAGAATATCTTAGAGGCTAGAACAATTCAATGTGTGACTAAACCCAAAAAAATGTGTGTTCAGTGTAACGTCCAAAAAACTATTGGGATACATAGTATCAAAAAAGGGCATCAAGGTAGATCCTACAAAAGTACAAGCAATCATGGAGATGCCACCTCCTAGAAATATCATCCAACTAAGATCTCTACAGGGATGACTGCAATCCATCAAAATATTGATTGCTCAACTAACCGACAAGTGCCTCCATTTCACTCACTTACTCCACAAGAATTTTCCTTTCAGATGGGAAGACAAATGTGCAAAATAATTCCACCAATTAAAGTAGTACCTTGTTATGTCCAGAAGATAACTGAGAGGGGGGGGGGAGGTGAATCAATTGTCCAATAAATTCAACCAAAATTAACTTAACCAAAACTTAATGCTTAATACCGGTAAACCAAACTTTGTGCCGATAGACAATCTTAACAGTTAATTGCAATACAGGTAAAGATTAATGCATGAAACAGAAAGACAATAACATCCACAACACATAACACCAATGTTTGTACATGGAAACCCTGTAAGGGGAAAAACCACGGTGGGAAGCCTTACCCACAATCAAATGATACTACTGCGCATAGTATGTGTTTACAATATGGATTCTGCACATGCAGAAAGGCCAACTGCCTAGAGCTCACTACTCAATCCCAAAATGAGAGTCACACTGACTACAATTGGATGGTTAAATCCAATGATAATGTACTGCACAAAATAGAATCTTCATATGTTGGATTCAGTACCGGTTTAGTTCTGATTGCCTTCGTAAAACCCTACTTCAACCTTCAAATGATATCTGTGTGTATAGCTCTGCTTATTTTCACATATACTCTATTACAATTCTTTTTCCCAATAGCATATCGATCTTACAAATAAGATCTTACATATATACCATAACCTAAGACCAATTGAATAGGTCGGCTCACTAAAAGATATTACAATAAAATCAATTACAAACAAATCAATATTCGATGCATGATGTCAGCTCAATGCATTTACAATAATAATAAATCATCTCCATAACATGTCGTGCTGATCTGGAATAGATAAGTCTGTCGGTGCTTATCTTGGACCTATTTTTTAGTAACAACAAATATGCAAACCCGAATAAAAAATAACCAAATCACCAAAACCAAGTGATCAAATAATGTCCTCGACATAACCAAGTAGTTTCCAAGTCATTCCAAGTGTCAGCGAACAATATAATCTATCGGTGAACCAAATACCAATGTTTTGCATAAGTCTTTGTCTTGTCGGTGAACATAACCAAAGTTCTCCAAGTGTTGATAAGTGTTGCAAAGTAATGACAAGTGCTGACATCAATGACAAAACCATATCAACATATCCAAAATACCAACAATCACCTCCTTTGGCATTGATGGCAACACAAGATGGAAAAACCATCAAAGTGCAAAAACAGAAATGCCAAAAACCAAAAACCAACAATCTCCCAAAGAGATCATTAACCAGAAATAAAAAAACATTATATCTCATTCCAAAGGATAAAGTCTCTACCCCTAGGAATAATATGTGTTATCCATGTGTTTTTCCATATCAATCTCCCCCCCTTTGACATCAAATGCCAAAGCAATATAAAATACCAATTCATTCAATATACCAACTACTCCCCCTGAGAAGTAGCTCTCCTCATCAAAGCCGAAATAAAAGGTTTCTCTTTTAATTCTGTCGGTTGATGACAAACATAAACTGTCTAAGTCTCTACCAGTGGGGGTAGGACTCCAAGTTTCTCTCTGAGATACTCAAATCTTTCCTTAGGCAAAGGCTTCATAAAAATATCTACAATCTACTCTTTAGTATTCACATAAACCAATTTCACTTCTTTTTCTTCAACATTCTCCTTTAGAAAGTTCAGTTTGATAGAAACATGTTTAGTTTTAGAGTGAAGTATCGGGTTCTTTGATATATCAATTACATTTGTATTGTCACAATAGATAGTTATAGGTTCCTTGCAATTTACCTTTATGTCCTTCAACATTTGCTTGATCCATAATACCTGTGTACAGTTAGTTGTTGATGCAACATATTCTGATTTTGCTGTTGGTTAACTTGTACAACTATGTTTCTTGCTCAACCATGAAATTAGTCTGTTGCCAAGAAAAAATGCTCCGCCGGAGGTGCTTTTTTTGTCATCCACATCTTCTGCCCAATTAGCATCTGTGTATGCATATAAGTCAAATTTTTCATCTCTAGGATACCATAAACCAAGATTCGTAGTGCCTTGTAGGTATCGGAAAATCCTTTTTACTATTGATTCATGATTTTCTTTAGGATTACTCTGAAATCTTGAAACAATACATACTGCATTCATAATATCAGGTCTTGTTTGTGTCAAATATAGTAAACCTCCTATCATAGATTTGTATCTAGTTAGATTAACAGGTGTAGATTCATCCTTCAAAGATAATTTATGATTTGTAGTCATAAGTGTGCTTACCGGTTTACAATTCTCCATGCCAAATTTCTTTAGTAATTTCTTCAAGTACTGAGATTGACAGAGGAATATACCTTTATCAATCTATGAAATCTGCAATCCTAAAAAGAATTTTATCTCTCCAATCATAGACATTTCAAATTCTTGTTGCATTTTATTAGAAAATCTTTACACAAACCATCTTCTCCTCCAAATATTATATCATCATCAAAAACTTCAATAACCAAGATGTCATCATTAATTACTTTGTAGTATAGATTGATATCTGTATTACCTTTTGTGTAACCAAGCTTCAAAAGATATTTGTCCAATCTTGCATACCAAGCTCTAGGAGCTTGTTTCAATCCATATAAAGCTTTCCTTAACTTGCAAACCATGTCTTTGTTATCTGTTAAAGAAAATCCATCAGGTTGCTCAATGTAAACTTCTTCTTCAAGATCTCCATTTAGAAATGCACATTTAACATCCATTCGATATACTTTATAGTTCTTGTGTGCTGCAAAAGCCAATAAAAGTCTTATTGCCTCAATTCTAGCTACCGGTGCAAAGGTTTCATTGTAATCAATTCCTTCTTTCTAAGAATATCCCTTACACACCAATCTTTCTTTGTTTCTGATTACCATGCCATCTTCATTAAGTTTATTTCTAAAATTCCATTTAGTTCCAATTACATTTTTGTCTTTAGGCCGGGAAACTAATGACCAAGTGTTATTCCTTTCAATTTGTTCCAATTCATCTTCCATTGCTTTAATCCAATATTTATCTTCACATGCCTCATTAATTGATGTAGGTTCAATTTGAGAAATAAGACATACCTCTTCACTTACCAATCTTCCTCTATTCATAACTCCTTGAAATTTGTTTCCAATTATCTGATCTTCAGAATGATTCAATCTTACATACCGGGGTGTTTTTGCTTGTTGTTGTTCTTCAGTGTCTGTTGAATCTCCAAATGATGCCGGTGTAACTGGATCACCATTCTGTACTGGTGTATTCATAATAGGTTCATTTGTGATTATCTTAATTTCTGGTTCATAGTCTGTGTACCTTGAATTTCCTTTAAACTGTTCATCAATCTTCACATTTGCACTCTCAACAATTTTCTGCAATCTCTTGTTAAAACATCTATATGCCTTGCTCTTAGATGAATAACCAAGAAATATTCCTTCATCACTTTTAGGATCAAATTTGTCAATATACTCATCTCTTCTAATATAGCATTTACTTCCAAATATTCTGAAATATTTAAGAGTAGGAGTATTACCAAACCATAGTTCATGTGGGGTCTTATCGGTTTCTCCTCTGATGTGAACTCTGCTGAATGTATAAACTATTGTATTGACCGCTTCTCTCCAGTATATATGAGGTAGATTTTCTTCTGATATCATACTTATGGCTACATCCAAGATAGTTTTTTTTTTCCTTTCTACAACTCCATTCTACTGGGGTGTCCGGGGTGCTGACAACTGTCTTTTGACCCCATTCACTTCACAGAATGCATTAAATTCCTTAGATGTGAACTCACCTCCTTGATCTAATCTCAGACATTTGATTTTCTTGTCGGTTTTATTTTCTACCATCACCTTGAATAGTTTGAATTTCCCAAATGCTTTAGATTTTTCTCTGAGAAAAGTAACCCAACTCATTCTAGAATATTCATCAATGATTAGCATAAAATATCTATCTCCTTGTATACTTCTAGTTCTTGATGGACCACATAAATCAGTATAAGAACATTGTTAGACTTCTCCAGAATACTCTTGAAAGATGCTCTAACTTGCTTTCTAAATTGACATTCCTTACATACCGGATTGTGGGGTTTAACAATCTTAGGTAAATCTCTAACTGCTTTAGTAGTACTGATTTTCACAATGCAATCAAAATTTACATGACAAAGTATTTTATGCCATAACCAACTTTCATCAATATGTGCATCAAACATGCTTTCTCATTGTTGTTCAAATGAAAAATATTACCTCTAGTTTGATTACCGGTTGCAATTTTCAAACCAGTTCTGTTTAAGATTTTGCATTTACCGTTCTTGAATTGTAACTAAAATCCTTTCTCAACTAATTGACCAACACTCAAAAGATTATGCTTTAGACCTTCAACATAGTAAACATTATCAGTATTGTGCTTACCGTCAAAAGATATAGTGCCTTTTCCTTTGATCAAACAAGCTTTATCATCTCCAAATCTTACTAGACCTCCAATGTAATCCTGAAAGGTTAAGAATTTACTCTTATCTCCGATCATATGATGTGAACATCCTAAATCAATAATCCATTCATCCTTATCTTCAACTTTAGCTGTTAAGGCCTGCTCTACCGATTGAATAGTAGGTGCCGGTTGATCTTCTATTATAGGAACAAAATCCCATCCATTGTCTATTAGATCCTCATCAGAATCATCAGTAACTCCTTCATCAACATAATAACAAGATTTGTCTCTATTCTTCTTAAACTTGTATTTTTGATAGTCAGGGTTAGGCTTATATGTTCTTTTAGTTTCTTCTCTTAATCTTGCATGTCTATCAAGACATCTAGATGCCATATGACCAATCTTATTATAGTTAAAATATTTAAAGGGTGCTTTACCTTCATACTTACTTCCAATTGGACCTTTAGGCATTTTCCTTGCAAATAGTGCTTCAAGTTCTTCAAGTTCTTCATTTTCTCTTGTGCTTTCTCCAAGTTCTCTTGCATAGAAGGCTTTTCAATCAGATATATCATGTGTTGATGTTGCTGAAGTTGATGATGATGCCTTAAAATCTAGATCTGTCTTGATAGTAGTAACAGGACCAAATTCCTCAAGCTCAAAAGCTGAAAGTTTTCCAACCAAAGTGTCTCTAGATACTGATGCATTATGCATTGTTCTCAATTCATTTATAGAAGTAACTTTTATTTTATATGCCGGTCGCAAAGCTCTTAAAACTTTAGAAACAATCTCATCTTCACTTAAGGTTCCTCCACAACATTGTATACCTAAAACAATTTCATTTACTCTTTCTATAAAAGGAAAAATTCTTTCATCTTCTTCCATTTTTCAAGCTTTCATACCTGACCTGGAAGCATTCAAGTTTTGCAATCTTGACTATGAAATCTCCTTCATTCAATGTTTCCAGTTTGTCCAAATAGCTTTAGTAGTAGATCTATCTGACAATCCCATGACGCGCTGATCAGACAATGCGCTCAAAAGTGCTTCTCTTGCTTTGCAATCATTTTCCTCATATTTTCCCAAGGTTGGTGGATTAGGCTGACTTTGAGTAGGAGTAGTATAACCATTCTTTGTAACATCCCATATATCCTTTCCAATGCAATTCAAGTGTGTTTCCATCCTGATCTTCCATATGCCATAATTAGTTCCATCAAGTTTCAGACTGTCCTTCTTGAAATAGTTGGCAGACATTGGATCTCCTTAAGCTGTTAAACTTCTGCAAAAAGAGGATTAAGCTTTGATACCAATTGTTAGGTCCCAAATACAACTGAGAGGGGGGGGTGGATCAGTTGTCCAATAAATTCAATCAAAATTAACTTAACCAAAACTTAATGCTTAATACCTGCAAACCAAACTTTGTGCCGATAGACAATCTTAATAGTTAATTGCAATACCGGTAAAGATTAATGCATGAAACAAAAAGACAATAACATCCACAACACATAACACCAATGTTTGTACGTGCAAATCCTGTAAAGGGAAAAACCATGGTGGGAAGCCTTACCCACAATCAAATGATACTACTGCAGATAGTATGTGTTTGCAATATGGATTATGCACATGCAGAAAGGCCAACTGCCTAGAGTTCACTCCTCAATCACAAAATGAGAGTCACACTGACTACAATTGGATGGTTAAATCCAATGATAATGTACTGCACAAAATAGAATCTTCATATGCTAGATTCAGTACCGGTTTAGTTCTGATTGCCTTCACAAAACCCTGCTTCAACCTTCAAATGATGTCTGCGTGTATAGCTCTGCTTATTTTCGCATATACTCTATTACAATTTTTTTCCCAATTGCATATCGATCTTACAAATATGATCTTACATATATACCATAACCTAAGACCACTTGAATAGGTCGGCTCACTAAAATATATTACAATAAAATCAATTACAAACAAATCAATATCCGATGCATGATGTCGACTCAATGCATTTACAATAATAATAAATCATCTCCATAACATGTTGTGCTGATCTGGAATAGATAAGTGTGTCAGTGCTTATCCTGGACCTATTTGTTGGTAACAACAAATATGCAAACTCGAATAAAAAAATAACCAAATCACCAAAACCAAGTGATCGAATAATGTCCTCGACATAACCAAGTAGTTTCCAAGTCATTCCAAGTGCCGGTAAATAATATAATTTGCCAGTGAACCAAATACCAGTGTTTTGCATAAGTCTCTGTCTTGTCGATGAACATAACCAAAGTTCTCCAAGTGCTGATAAGTGTTGCCAAGTAATGACAAGTGTAGACATCAATGACAAAATCATATCAACCTATCCAAAATACCAACAATCTCCCCCTTTGGCATTGATGGCAACACAAGATGGAAAAATCATCAAAGTGCCAAAACAGAAATGCCAAAAACCAAAAACCAGCAATCTCCCAAAGAGATCATTAACTAGAAATAAAAAATACATAATATCTCACTCCAAAGGATAAAGTCTCTATCCCTAGGAATAATATGTGTTATCCATGTGTTTTTCCATATCAATCTCTCTCCCTTTGACATCAAATGCCAAAGCAATACAAAACGAAATACAAAATACCAATTCATTCAATATACCAACTACTCCCCCTGAGAAGTAGCTCTCCTCATCAATGCCAGAATAAAAGGTTTCTCTGTTAATTCTGTCGGTTGATGACAAACATCAACTGTCTAAGTCTCTACTGGCGAGGGTAGGACTCCAAGTTGCTCTTTGAGATACTCAAATGTTTCCTTAGGCAAAGGCTTAGTAAAAATATCTACAATCTTTTCTTTAGTATTCACATAAACCAATTTCACTTCTTTTGCTTCAACATTCTCCTTTAGAAAGTTCAGTTTGATAGAAACATGTTTAGTTTTAGAGTGAAGTATCGGGTTCTTTGATATATCAATTGTTGTTGTATTGTCACAGTAAATAGTTATAGGTTCCTTGCAATTTACCTTTATGTCCTTCAACATTTTCTTGATCCATAATACCTGTGTACAGTTAGTTGCTGCTGCAACATATTCTGATTCTACTGTTGATAAACTTGTACAACTCTGTTTCTTGCTCAGCCATGAAATTAGTCTGCTACCAAGAAAAAATGCTCTGCCGGTGGTATTTTTTTTGTCATCCACATCTCCTACCCAATTAGCATATGTGTATGCATATAAGTCAAAGTTTTCATCTCTAGGATACCAAAAACCAAGATTTGTAGTGCCTTGTAGGTACTAGAAAATCTTTTATATTGTTGATTTATGATTTTCTTTAGGATTACTTTGAAATCTTGAAACAATACATACTACATTCATAATATCATGTCTTGTTTGTGTCAAATACAGTAAACCTCCTATCATAGATTTGTATCTAGTCGGATTAACAGGTGTAAACCTCTTATCATAGATTTACCTATGTTACAAAATGATCTAATCAACTAACCTATATACCTCTTTACAATCCATCATGCCTTATGTCATCTTACAAAGATAATTTCAATATGAATATACATGTCGGCTCAATAAAATAAACACATGAATATCAAAAACAATTGTTGTGTTGGATCACCCAAATGATGTCAGCCTTCAATATCAATAACTTGAATATAAACCATGTCAGTCTGCAATGCTGGTAGCTAAATAATTCCTTCCAACCTGTAGGTGTCGGTGCCGATGAAGTGTTTGTCGATACACAACTAAACCAATATATGAAGCCAAAACATGTTTCCATGTTGCCATCAATGACAATATATTTAAACCAACCAAATTGAGTGTCAGTATCCAACAATCTCCCCCTTTGGCATTGATGGCAACACTCATGTGAAAAATGATCATTGTTTCCATCTGTCAGTTTCATCCTGAGCCAGCTCCCTCTGAGCTAGATATCCATCTGAACAAAATACTCTACACCTCCTAAATATTTTTCACTTATACTCCCCTTTGACATAAATGCCAAAAATACCAAAAAATACCAAAAACCGAGACGAAGAATGAAAGACTGTACAATGAATGTCCCAAAATACCTTACCAGAGCTGAATATATCTGAAAATTTCCAGATAAGCCTTCTCTAAAAGCTCTAGATAAGTATCAAAACCTTTTTTGAAAGTGCCAGAAATAGATACAAGTCCATTTAGCATATGGGCATGCGACTCTTTCTCATTAAGCTCTGCCAGTGTGGGCTTACCAACCATATCTATACACTCATTACATACACTTAATGAGTCTAACCGGGGACTCACCAATTCTCTAAGACCTCTAGCTCTCCTTATGATTTTATCTTTTTCCCTCTCAAGTTCTAAAACTTGGGCTTCCAAAACCAAAATCTGACCATCAATAGATGTATTAAATGAGTGTGAACCATCAAAAGAATTGACTATACCTACAATCTCCTCCTAAATATCCTTAATCCTTTTATCTATCTCTGCTATAAGTAAACCTATATTACAACATACTCTATAAATATTAGTACACTGCCTTAAAAATTTATCTATGAATTTCAACTTATCATTAATTTCCTTCTTCTCCGACTCAATCATCTGATCAAATGTTGCTCTCTTTGCCTGTGTAAATCTCTCCAGTGCCCATTGATTTGATATTTGTTGTAAAGACTAAAAGTCCTTTGAAATGTGCTCTGTGATTATCTTAAGCTTGCCAGATGGGCTCGCTTCATTGTCAAATTTACACTCCAGGACAAGTCTATGCAAAACAGTGATAGATTGATCAATAACCCATTTGTCCATAGATCCCTCCACCATTTTCTATGCAACCATCATCATGAGTTCAGTAGAACTCGCCTCTGTTATGCTTTTCTTTTCAACGTGTGAGGTATCAATTGACAACAATGATGGACTCACTACCGGTTCCCTACCGGATTCCCCTTTCTTCTCCTCTGATGGTTTAACTTTTATAGCTTCCTCACTTGCACAAGTGGCTTCGCCACTTGGTGCAGTCTCAGTTACTGTCGATTCCTCCTTAGGAACTATGTCCTCATTATGTACATTCTGATTCAGAGGACTGTTGTCCTCAACATTAGTAACATATACACTTGCAACCTTTAAACTCTCTGATTTTGTCGGTATCTAAACATTTGCATGTACATTAGCCTCTACCAGGGGCTCTATATCCAATATCTTAATATTTTTTTAATATTGAGGGTGAAGTACCCACAATACCTTTACTTTTCCCTTTAACTGGGATGTCTGTAGTATCTGTCTTAGGTTCCAATGAAGTATAGAAACCATGGGTTGCTTCAAAGAACTTAACCCATGCCTTGTGAGTCTCCTTGACTATCTATCTAACATAAGACTGATTATTCTATGTTTGCTGTGAAAGATTTTTCTATCTGCAACTTCAAGTTTCATGTCAATCTCCTCTAGAGTAATAGAAAAATAAACAAATAAGAACTCCATAATCTTTATATGCCTATCCTCTTCCATTGCTAATAATCTTATAGCATCTAAAATTTCATATAACTATGCTGGTATTTGGTTTTCAATTTTTTAACAAGGCTTTCTTATATATATCCAAATACAACAAAATTGATTCCTCTACTACTCTTTGTTCCAAATGCTCATAATAAAATTGCACATTCTTCAACATACCATCTTTAGTTATTTCATCAACTAATTTTGCACAAGTCTTGGGTGGTATAATAGTTACAATACCAAATACAAGTGCAAGATTGGTGTCATCCTTCTTCTTTCTTCTTCTAGTACCAGATGGGGCTGAAGGTGTTTATTTTGGTGCTCTTTTCTGTGCTGGTATCCTGATATTAACTTTCCCAACCAGTTACTTCTTTGCTTCTACCTTAGTCTCTTCAGTTTTCTTCCTTAATACCCTCTTGAATGCTAAGGGTGTGTCATCATCTGATCTAGAGTCTACTGCAATTGGCTCAATGAATATTTTTGTCTCTTTCCTCTTTCTCCCTTTCTCCAGAACAAAATCAATTAATGCCTTGATATTCTATGAAACCTTTTCAACAAATTTACTTTCCTTGCCCTCTTGCTTCTCCCTCTCCTTTCAGTTGAACTCCATTTCAACTTCTTGCTTCTTTTGCTTAGCAGTACCAAAGGTTTTTACAGTTTCATCAATAGGTGTATCAATTAGCATCCATGCATAAGCATCTAGAATCTGAGCATCAACTTCATAACCCATTTCCTCAATCCAATTTTTCTAGGGCTTTACAGCTTCCATCAAAGTTTCATCTTTCTTAACCATGAAGCATATCTCAGTTGAATACTTCTCAACAATGTGATTTGGCACCCTCTCCCTATAATTCATAGCCTTTTGAAATGCTTTAAAGTAACCCCACACTTTGTCATCTCTTTGACTACCCAATGTAGTAATTGATTGTTTTAGTTGCCTCCTTACCAGGATATCGAATGCCCATTGTCTCTTCCCAAAATTGGGAGTCTCATTAATGAAAAACAACATTAAATAGACAATTAGGTTTCCATACTAGAATGTTCCTTTTTTCTCTCCTTTGATCTTTCCTAGGTCAATCAATAATTCATCCAACATCCAACAACATAGATCTAACTTCTCATTTTCTCTCATTATTTTATGAGTTGCATAAATGCAGGAGCTAAAAATAGAATTCAGTCGGTTTGATTGAGTTATTTTGTAACCAATGACCATGCTTCCGAATCTGATATATCTATTAGTGATAGTGCTAATCCTCATTGATTGTTTGTCTGATGTTGCACCGGTGATCTTTTTGACCATGTCATTAAAAACCTTCTTCTCGGGATGTTGTCCAACCTGTGGTATACCAGTGATTGCCCTAATGGCCTCCTTCGAAATCTTATACGGTCTATCTAACCAGATAAATTCTCCATGCACTCTGCTCAAAACATATCTAACAATCTCATATTCAAATTCTAAAATATCCAGAATGTCAGTAAACCCTAGATCCTCAATATGCTGGTACTTAGGTTTAATCTTTCTAGAATATCCCATTAACTCATTAATGTACATGCTCTTAATATCACTCATTCCTAAATCCTCAATATGATAGTGAATGTGAGCTCTGACATCTTCAACATACACGACTCCTTTGGGACATGGGAAAATGCACCAATTGAATCGTCCAGGGTAGTAATATGCGAATATCACTTGAAAATTGGCCTAGGACATTCCTTGACCTCGATAATAGTAGGATTCACAATAAACATAGGTCAAATGATGATCCTGATTCCATGATGAAAGATAAATACCCATGAATAGCTATCGATGTAAAACCCTAAAGAACTCCTCTGATCACTGGTGAAATCGTTCAAGATGATATCGATCACACTGAATCGCCTTAGACTTCCTCTGAATCACTCTAAATGCAAAATGATCAGAAATGAAGTGTATTCAACCTTTTAACCTCAAAGAAACCCTAATTTATCATTGATATGAATGACTTCCGGTGGAAGATATCAGATCTCAATCAAACATCTCTATGTCGGATAAGCATCTCCAATGTATAGAACATCTTCCAAAACCTCTTCCCAGGGAATATGCACTATCTTCACAAATTTTTCCTACCCCTAAGGCATCTGCCTTAGTTATTGGATGAGCTTCCTATCGGTGTAGGAGCAACCTCCTCTACTAGTTGAGTAAGCAGAGGTTTTCCATCTGCTGATTATTCTTCTGTCTTCCTGACCCATCTCTAGGTATGATCTTGCCAGATTTCATTTACCTTATCTTTTCGTTTATCATTTGACCCATCATTACCAACCGGTGGATTTCTACTTCTACATAACTTAGCAATATGTTTAACCTCATTACATGCATAACATGTAACATTGTTCTTTTGAATTGCTTTGCTAAAATTGAAGTAATTGCTTGACCTGCACTGATTAGCAATATGTCCAAATTTTACACATGCATAATATTTAACATTCATTCTGCAATCTTGTGTCTTATGACCATACTTATTGCATTTAAAACATTGACAAGGAGGAGAATCAGGGTTCTGATTTGCTCTATTTCTACATTGCCTAGCCATGTGACCAAATTTATTACAAACAAATCATCTACCATTAAATTTATAAGCATTAAGCTGCCTTACCAGTGCCTTATGGTTTTGATCTTCATTTCCAGTAGCAGAATTCTGACCTTGTTCAAATCCAAGTCCACTGTAATCTCCATTCTGCCTTTGTCTTTTCAATAACTCATCTAGTTGTGCTTAACTAATCTTGATATTTTCTTTATACTCACTTGCAATAGTCAGACCATCTCTTAGAATTATCATTTGTCTCTCAAGTTCTTTGTCATTACTCTGGGCTTTTACTAAATCAGTTCCCAGCATATCATTTTCATGAACCAACCTACCAAATTCCTCAAATTTGTTTTTTAGAGATACAACAAGATTTTCTTCCTTTTTCTTCTAATCCTCAATCTCTTCAGACATCCTCATAGTTATAGCTTGCATTTCATTCCTCATAACCATGTTCTCTTGACTCAACTTCTGACATCTCTTATTAAAGGCATCTTTCTCTTGATTATCCTTATTCTACAAAAGTTCCTTCCTCCTAGCTTGAACACATGACAATCTGTCATGTAGGACAAGAATGAATTCCTGAGCAGAATTCAATTCATCTTGTAACTTCAAGTTCTTCATCCTTTCAACATCATAATATTCAAGTGCTACCTCAAGTTGCTTCTCCAAACTCATATCCATGAATTCTGGATTTAGGATCTTCCTCAAGATGTTTCCTCTGAGGCATAAGGCTCTGATAACAATTGTTGGAATCCAAGAACACTAAGAGGGGGGGGTTGAATCAATGTTCTACCAGAATGATCAATTTTAACCTTATTAAAATATGCATTCACCAACTGGTATACCAATACATATAAAATTGAAAGAAGTAAAGCAACCAATAAGCCAATCACACAAATGAGTACCATAACATAGAGAATTACACTTGGAAAACCTTAAAAAGGGAAAACCACGGTGGGATTTGTGACCCACAATATCAATCCATTGGCCATATGAAGAGATATTACAAAATATAGGGGCCTGCACTTGCAGGAAGGATAGCCTAGAGCACACTGCTCAATCACAAATGGAGAATCATTTCCTACATACAAATTGAGAGTACAATCTGGAGAAATGATTGAACTATAATGATAACATCTTCTATGCCTGTATATAGTTCTGATTAAGCTCTATCTGTTCCGGTCTGAAACCCAAAACCCTTATCGAAATACACTCTTACATAAATATCCTCACATACATGATCTCTATTATATATTTTGCATCTCCATTATATTCCATAACCTTACATATCCATATCCATGCCTATATCCATATCCTTGCCTATATCCATATCATTGCCTATACCCATAACCTTGCCTATGTTATAAAATGATCTAATCAATTGACCTATATACCCCTTTACAATCCATCATGCCTTATGTTGGCTTACAAAGATAATTATAATATGAATACACACGTCGGCTCAATAACATAAACACATGAATATAAAAAACAATTGCCGATGTCGGATCACCCAAATGATGTCGACCTTCAATACCGATAACCTGAATATAAACCATGTCAGCCTGCAATGCCGATAACCAAATAATTCCTTCCAACCTATCGATGCTGGTGCTGGTGAAGTGTCTATTGGTACACAACTAAACCAAATTATGAAGCCAGAACATGTTACCATGTTGCCATCAATGACAACATATTGAAACCAATTAAATTGAGCGTCAATTGCCAACACAAATAACATTGTTGAGCATGAAGCCCTGGTTACAAGAATCAAGGTGGTAGCAGAATGGAAGATCACAGAGTTACAAGTCTATGGAGACTTCTAATTGGTCATCAATCAGGTCAATGATGACTAACAAACAAATGATGACACACTAGTACATTCAGGGCTAATTTTCGACGAACGATTGTAAGAATTGTGACTAATTTTCGTCGAAGTGCCGATAAAACTAGCCATCAAAAACTCATCGTCGGACTTGTCGATGATGCCTCTAACCATCAGAAATACAACAATCCCATGGACTCTACCAATGGTGGGCATGATCTCTCTTCGGGTCAAAAAAGTCGTTGAACATACAACATCCCTATCCAATTTTTGTGTAGACTTTGCTAGAAACTCAACAGATGTCTAAAACTTTGCACCGATGGTGATGCTATTTGTCTGACGGTTGTGTCGTCGGTCCATTAATATGCATCGATGACTATTCGACTAGGAAGTGTTGTCAGACATACAACATCCTCGTCAGATGTTTGTGTAGTTTGAGTCGGAAGTGCCATGACTCCAAAAACTTTGCACTGACGAGAACAATGTTGGTCCAACAATTTCATCGTCGGTGGAAAGCTTGGTATCCATCATAATTCCGACGAACATTTATTTTTTTCAAAAAAAAATGTTATTATCTAGACATAAAGCAAACCTCATTGATATGTACAAAGAATGATATTCTATCCCCATCAGCTACCAATAGGGGGCATAGGTTTGAAGCTAATATGAGGTACACTGGTTTCAAGCTAATATGATCAGGTGCACCATGGTTGAGATGGTCCAACTCCTAAGAGGACTATATGAACCACTGAGTACTGGTAAACCTATTAAAAATGGTGTTGATAGGGAATTAGCTAACCCAAATATAAGAGCCTTCAAAGCCAATCAAGGAGATAAAATGACTTTATCTACCTTATCTAAGTTAGTTGTTCTTGGGAGCTACCAAAACTTATCTACTATATATATACATGAAATGAATTTATCTACTATATATGCACATATTTCTTATAAGTATATCCCAAATTGATAATCTCATATAAAGTGTCATCCTATGTCAATACATGACATATACCTATTGAATGACATGTATATATATCATACTAAGTAGTCACTCATTATTATAGATTCAACATATATTCAAAGATGATAATCATGCATTCTGGACTACATGAATATCCTCTTTAATAAAATAAATCACATGTACAAGGTTATTAGGTTGATCAAGTCCAATAGAAAAGTACAATAGGTAAAGATAGTGTATATATATCTCATACTAAGTAGTCAATTGTTATTATATATTCAACATATATTCAAAGACAATAATCATGCATTCCGGACTACATGAATATCCTCTTTAATAAAATAAATCACATATACAAGGTTATTGGGTTGATCGAGTCCAAAAGAAAAGTACAATAGGTAAAGATATTACTCAAAATAATGTTACTAGCATCTTAAAAGCAAACATAAATGCATTATGACCACCCACAAAACACTTGATATAAAATATTTCCAACCTTTCTTTTGTTTAAGTCCACCCAACCACGTGGAACCCTTAGGTCCACCCCATCGTGTTTGTGGAGATAGTTCCAAATAGTCAATCACAGTATACAACGGGGATGATAGGCTCACACATGCCATACACGATTCATACATGACACAAGTAATGGAACAATATAGTGCAACATCAATAGAGAAGGATGATACCAGGTCATGAATCCACATAGGGTCACTACTTTAAAACTACACAAGGCATTATATTCTAGAGTGCAGTGGAGCAAGTGTCATCGTATGTCTCTTCGCACAAGTCCCAACGCTTCATGTGCGGGCTTGCCTTTCATTGTATGTGCTCATGGGAACACACCATATATATGGAACCAAGAATTCTCTCATATGGACAAGAACAACAATCACACAATCCCTATGCTACATGAGTGGGTATGTCTCTTTGCTCAAGTCCCAACGCTCCATGTGCAAGCATGTCTTTCATCGTATGTGCTACATGGGGATGAACCATATGGAACCAAGCATTCTCTCATGTGAATGAGAACAATGATCACATAATCCTTGTGTGAGAGGGCATGCCTCTTCGCACAAGTCCCAACGCTCCATGTGCGAGCATGCATTCCCAAAACACCCTTGGTGTTCTGATAGCCCTAAGGTATGCTCAAGGAACCAATTTTATTGTTATTTGTTTAAACCCAAGTCTATTTTTATTTTATCACTTGATTAAAAAACTTCCCAAACATGAATGCCAAGCATACCAGGTATGTTGATGGATGAGGGATAGGAGTGGGAGCCACTCCCTACTCTCACTCTAGGACTAAGCTCATGCCATATCTAAATGAAAGACATCTCAAATACATTGTCGGTGGAATGCTGCAAAATGCCATTTTCATACATAATAAAGACATACTCAATTGGGAACAATCACCAAGAGAATGGTAAAAAGTGTGTTTGATATCATTGTCCTAATTGTGGCATGGTCACCAAGAGATCACCATACATTTCTCAATGCAACTTTTGTTACAAAGTTGTAAACAGTGTGTTAGTTTTGTTTCAATGTTAGTTAATACTAAAATATTGGTTATGGATGTTGGAGGGTTTCTGAGACACATGAATAGCCTTGTTTCATCGACCATAGGATCAGTTGTTGGAGGTATTGAAGGAAAAGTCAATAAAATTTGGAGATTTTCTGCAATTTTCACTGTTTTTCAAAATGTTATAGTCTATTTTCCATCATTTTTTTGTTCTGAAATTCTTTTTGTTGGTATTCTAAACCTATTGGGAATGAGAGAACAATGAATCCATGAACTTTTATCTTTGGTTTGATTGAACTTCATTTTGATTTGAGCAAGTTATCATAGTTTTTCTAAAAACTGTCATAAACCCTTGTTAAGGTATCCAGTCATAAAAATAAATGTATAAATCATCTCCCCACTCATGAAAAGTCACCCCAATGGGTGGGAACATGTATATTGGTGTAAAGCGGAAAAATCGAACCCTAGTCCTTCTCCCCTCCCCAACTCCGAGGAGAGAGAAGGGAGAGTCACTAGGGTTGATGGTTTTCACTTAGGGGAGACTTTACATTCAAAAGAGGGGTTGAAACCCACAAGATCCAATCCCATGCAATGCAAGATTGGATTCTAAATGAGTTTCAAGGGTTGTGATAGCAAGGATACCCTCTTTTGTAAAGAATGTAGATAGAAAGATTGAACTAGGAATGCATGCAAAGTAGGAAAGATTCACTTATAAACAGAGATAGGAATATGATATGAAGTTACGAACCTGGAATTAGCAGTAAAATGTCGAGACAGCGCTGTCCTGCAAATTTGAGCGAAAGTTGACGGGACGATGGCGCCCGGCGTGCACACGGTCCTCCGAAAAATCCGCGAAATGAAGGGGGATCTGTTCGTCTCTGCACAAGGATTCCAGATCTTCAATTTCAGCCGCGTACTTGCAACCTACACACAGAAAAGCGAAGACGATTGGGGGGTTAGGGATTAGGGGTTTGCCCTTAGGTCAAACCCCGGTTTTGGAATTAACCAAGAAATGAAAAATGTTGTAAATGTAATGTAAAACAAGTACTAATACCTTGTTGTAAGGATGTTTGTATCCTTATATGCGAAGGTATAGATGTTGTTGTTTGTTGTATGTTGTATGTTGTATGTTGTAATATGTGATCTCCTCTTCAATGGTTGAATCCTTGTCTTGAATGCAACACCTAGCCTTGAATGGAGACTTAGAATGATCAATTGCTTGAAGGAATGCTTGAATGTTTGAATATCGTTTCCACCTTTTTCCATCCTCCCTTAAATGAGAGAGGAAAAGTAGTTTATATACTTTCCAATTAGGGTTAAAAGACTGATTTTCCCGACCTTAGGCCGACCAGGAAATGTTATTTTCCAATTTGCAAACAAAAAGACCCGAAGCCCCATAGGAGACCGGGCCCAAAAATAGGGCCAGGGACCAGGGCGCTGGGCGCTCTGGTCCCACCTCCCGGGACAGCAGGGTGCAAGGAGGATCAGGCCAGGGTGCTGGAAAAATGCAGTTTTTGATGTCATGAGCAAGTTTCGGGGTCTCCATTCAGGTTTAGTGTTGCGTCGCCATCGTGAAGACCCAAATGCAGTCGAAATTGCAAGTGTCACAATTTTAGGACGCTACATTTAGCCCCCACTTTAGCGGGAGTATAAGCGTACGCTCATACTTCCGGTAAAGTACAAGGAAACAACATTGAAAAACTTTCACCACGTCAAGGAGGCAAGATACACCAAGCCCCCAGTGGACTAAGGATCTTACGACTTCGATTGACAAAGTAAAAGGGAAGATCATGAGGGAGAACCATGACTGTCAGTAGTAAGGTTCCCTCACTATGAGTCATGCAAGAAAGATATCAAAAATTTTCAAGGCAAAGCTAAATTTGTCAAGAAATTTTCAAGTATCTTGAAAAGATATGAACGGGATGTATGCCCCCCTATGTTAAAGCGATCGCACACGCCTCACCAGGGGTGATTGCTTTAAGGTAGTGATACATATAAGAATGAGAAAGGAAAGGAGAACGTTATCACAAGGATTTAGCCCCCAAGTGTGAGATAAGCCCAAGGATAATAGACACAAAACACAAAGCACAGGGTGACTTCGCTTTCCTCGAGGTCAGTATGCTGTATGATAATTCATGTATATCATATGTATGTATGCATAATTGTTCTTCATTCCCCAATCAAGGAAGGTCACCTAGAAGAAGGGAACACATGTGTCTTTTCAGTCAACATGAGAGAGATCGAGAGATCTCAATGCTTTGCATCATCCTCAAGTAGACAACACTAAGGACAACAAATAGAAGAATGAGAATAACATATAGAAGAAGTAACAAAAGAAATAGAGGAGGAGAGAATCTGCTATGCTAATGAAACTAGTCTAGCACGTCATCTACCCCCCGATCTTGCTGATCAATGTTTCAGGAAGGCAGGGAACATGCTAGAGGAGGAACATCCAACACAGCAGATGGAGCTATCACAAGATCCAAACAAGGGCTATGTTCATGTTCCGAGCCACATTGTTCTTGTCTAGGAGCTAGGATAAGTGCTTTAGAAAATTCATTAGATAAATGGTTATCAATATCCACAAGTTCATATTCACTATCAGAATGAATAGGAGTAACATTTGCATCATGAATAACATCATCATCAAGATTTATAAAAATAGGATCTTTAACTCGCACAGGATCAAGACCATCATGCATATTATGTTTAGGAGATTTTGGCTCAATTGTCGGCTGAGGAGAAAATGGAATAATACTAGCTGAAAGTGTTTTTGGGGATTGCAAAGTTTGAGAAGCAGCTGCTTGAGCTCTAAGATGACGCTTTCGTCGGCGTTCACGTGCAGAACGATTTCGTCTAGTCTTAGTAGCAAGTTGAGAAGATTGAGGAGGAGGAATGTTCTCATCCTTATCACTTGGGTGTTTAGGTTGTGGTCTCTTAGGTTGAACAATAGGAGAAGAGGAAGGTCTCTTCTCTCCATAAGAGGAAGGAGGAGGAATTGCTCCATATAAGGGAGGAATATTTGGTTTAGGAAGGAGACCAAGTCCATCATGACGAGGAGGTATAGGTCTACTTTTAGGAAGTTTATCAGACATAGACATAGTCACATCCATAGGGATGGGTTGGGAATCTTCTTGAGGAAAGACATTAGTTTTATCTTTCAAAGGAAGAACTTCCTTCTCAAGAATGATAGGAATGTCAAGTTTGGGTGTTCTAGGTTCACTTAGAGATAGGATCATATGTTTTTTCCACTTTTGATAAGATTTGAAAAGATGATCACTTCGCAGAGGAAGAGATTGGAATTGTTTAGGCCAAAAGTAATCAATAGGAACGCTAGAGGTTCTTTCAGCTGGTTTAAAGAGACTATGATTGATAGTAACAACTTCACCATTATGGGGAAATTTCAAACACTTGTGAATAGGAGAAGCAATAGCTTTCATGGAAGATAGCCAAGGATAGCCAAGCTTCACACGAAATTGTTCGGAAGATGGAATAATAGCAAAGTCCACATCAAGGGATTTGTTATGGACCTCAATAGGTAATGTAATAGAACCAATTGCAGGAGAAGAAAATGCATCAAATAGTTTCACAACCACATTTGTTTCGTCATAGATCACTTGATTCAATTGCAAAGTAAAAATAAATTCTTCAGTAATGACATTAACCATACAAGAAGGATCAATAAGCACTCCACGGCAAGGTGTGTTCTTGACTTTTGCAACTATATATAAAGGACCATCAGGTGCCCTGATAGTTTCACTGGAATCAAATGTGATGGAAGGTTCTTTAGGGATTTTCTGTTGCTCCACAAAATTAATCACATTCAGAGTCATAGACACGAGATCATCAGGTGAGACAGAGGAATCAGTAGTATCAATTGCATTAGAGGTATGAGAAGGCAATGGATCAGTAAAAATCTGAAGATTTTGGTTAGGGGGAGCTACAGATGTATTGCCTTTATTATTCACACCAGAAACAAAGATAGTATTATTATCAATCAAATCTTGAATTTTCCCCTTTAAAGCAAAACATTTTTCAGTATCATGCCCAGGTTGACGATGAAATTGACAAAAAGATTTGTTATCAAAATAAGGTGAAGTAATCTTTGCAGGATCAATTTGCCTTATAGGAGGAAGAGTAAGCACATTTTGTTCCAATAACTTATTCATAATACTATGAAATGATTCATTCAAAGGAGTAAACTTTCTTTCTTTCTTGAAAAACTTAGAAATAGGAGACACACCTGATGCTGCATTCACATTGTTGTTGATGATGTTTTCATTGAATTTAATGGACTCTCTATTCGGTTTAAACTTCCCAAATGGTTGTTGACTACTATCACCCTTATCACTAGGAGCCATAGGATGTGATTGTTCCATTTGACTCACAGTCAGTTGATAATTGTGAAGAGTTGTGCACAACTGTTGGAAAGAAGTAAACTCAGAAAACAGGAGTTTTTCTCTAATGTCTTTTTGTAAATTAGAAATAAAGATTCTTTGAATATCATTGTCAGGCACTGGAAAAGAAATTTGAGCATACAAATGCTTATATCTACCAATGAAATCAGTCACTTTTTCTTTAACACGTTGTTTACAATGCATTAAATCAATCAAAGTAACTTTAGGACTTATATTGTTTTGAAATTGTTGAATGAAAGCATTTGCAAGTTGTTCGAATGAAGTAATAGAATAGGAAGGCAACGAGCAATGCCATTGTAGGGCTTTGTCTCTTAATGTTCTAGTAAACAGTTTTGCAAGCAACCTTTGGTCATAAGCAAAATCAGTACATATTGTTTGAAAGGTCTTAACATGTGTTAGAGGATCACCCTTACCATTATAAAGCTCCAAATGTGGAATTTCAACATGTTTAGGGGGGATAGCTTGAACAATATCAAGAGAAAGTGGGCTCGCAACATCAAATGTGGGCACACTAAACTTAGATTGATTCATAGAGGCAATTTGTTGCTGTAAAGAAGAGACAGTTTGTGCAAGATTGTTAATGGTCGCTTCAGTCGAAGATTTCATATTAGACGTGTTAGATTGTGATGGAGGTGTTATGTTATTGAAAGAAGGTAGAGAGTAAGGTGGTGGGACACTATGATAGTTAGTCACAGGAGATGATTGGACAGGAGGAACACTACAAGGAGGAATGGAAAACGAATTGCCCCCTTGTGTCATGTTCATTTGTGGAGATATAAGAGGAACACTCACTGAAGGAATGAATGAAGAAGTTGGATTGAATGAAGGAAGAGGGTTGATTGAAGAAGAGGGATTGCCCCCATGACTAGTGATCATAGGAGGAATGTCTTGTATTGAAGTAGTCATTATGTTTGATGTAAAAGTAGGTATACTAGCAATAGGAGTCGTCAAAGGAATAGAACGATTGTCTTGAGTAGGAGGTTGTGTATAACCTAAGGTTTCGGCACAACTTTTCATAGGCATCACATTTGAATCCACAATGTGTGCAATACCACGCAAAATATCAATTCCATTCTTATCACTTTGAAGCATACGTTTTAGACCCTCAATTAAAGGAAGAGCTTGACTATCAGGGTATTCTTGAGACATCCACTGTCGAAAATCGTCAAATTGGTTATCCAATTTTGAAAGTTGTTCTACAGAAACCTCATGGAGAGCTTCTTCATCATTAAGAGGATTAGAGGAATTACCCATGTCCTCGTTAAAAAGACCATTCAAATTAGGTTCCATCTCCTCAATAATTAAACCTTGGAAAGACTTAATTCTATGGCTTCATCTAACGGGAATAGTGTAAGTAGGGCTTATTGTTGTAAAACTCATGCACTAAAGAGAGAGAGAAGATTTTGGATTTTAGAGGTAGCAAATTTTAGTAAAACCAGCCAATCTTCTAGGTTTAAGATGTAAAATGCAATCAGGACAATCTTCCGAAATTTCAGAAAAAATGTCCGGGACCGTGGCGAACGGAGTGCACACGGTCCTCGCAACTTTTTTTGAAATTTGCAGGGATGAAAGTTATGATGATTTTGCAGCTAACCTGAAAAAATTGTGTGATTTTACGATCTGTAGATAGGCCAAATTAAAGTTGCAATCTCAAAATTGAACCCTACCAAGATTGTCGAAAAATGCAAAATTTGAATTTTATGATTTTAGAGGGAATACCAAAAGCAATGCAAGTTTTGAAATTTGAAAATTGACTCAATTTCACGCAAAATTCAATTTTGAAAGCGGAAATCAAAGTTGTTGCAATTAAACACTTAATTTCAAAAGTCACAAATTGCAAAAATTTGAATAAATCACTGAAATTTCGAATGAATGATAACACACTTTTCAGATTTAGGACTGTAAGAAACACAATTTTGACATGAATTTCAGTTTCAACAATTTTTGAATGATTAGAAGCCTCAATCTAAGCAATCGCTAGACCAACTTTGACTGTAATTTTGAAGGTGTTATAATTGATAAAATCAGCCAAAATTATGGATTTTAGCAGGAAAATACAATAAGATCTAGCTCCCGAAATTTCAGAAAAAATGTTGGGGACGATGGCGCTCTGGGTGCACACGGTCCTTACAACTTTTTTCCAAATTTTCAGGGATGAAAGATATTGTGATTTTATTGCGGAATCCAAAGTTACAGCTGATTTGGAAATGTTTTGATCAGTGAAATTGTCGGACAAAGGTTGAATCAAGAGGGTTTCAAAAATTAGGGTTTTGACACTTAACCACTTAATTTTCAAAATTAAAGCACAAATATGAATTGATAATTTGTAATAGAAGGGCAGATCTGAAACAAGCATTAACAATTAAACATTTCACAAGTTTAATTACTTAAAAAGAAAATTTAGGGTTTTTATGCAATTAACCTCTAAAATTTTGCAAAAGATCAAACATGGAAATGTAATCAAGGAATCCAATTTTCAGATCTAAGTATGAATAATCAGAAAGGATGTTCACGTCGGGTTCACCAAAATGTAAAGCGGAAAAATCGAACCCTAGTCATTCTCCCCTCCCCAACTCCGAGGAGAGAGAAGGGAGAGTCACTAGGGTTGATGGTTTTCATTTAGGGGAGACTTTACATTCAAAAGAGGGGTTGAAACCCACAAGATCCAATCCCACGCAATGCAAGATTAGATTCTAAATGAGTTTCAAGGGTTGTGATAGCAAGGATACCCTCTTTTGTAAAGAATGTAGATAGAAAGATTGAACTAGGAATGCATGCAAAGTAGGAAAGATTCACTTATAAACAGAGATAGGAATATGATATGAAGTTACGAACCTGGAATTAGCAGTAAAATGTTGAGACAGCGCTGTCCTGCAAATTTGAGCGAAAGTTGACGGGATGATGGCGCTCGGCGTGCACACAGTCCTCCGAAAAATCCGCGAAATGAAGGGGGATCTGTTCGTCTCTGCACAAGGATTCCAGATCTTCAATTTCAGCCACGTACTTGCAACCTACACACAGAAAAGCGAAGATGATTGGGGGGTTAGGGATTAGGGGTTTGCCCTTAGGTCAAACCCCGGTTTTGGAATTAACCAAGAAATGAGAAATGTTGTAAATGTAATGTAAAACAAGTACTAATACCTTGTTGTAAGGATGTTTGTATCCTTATATGCGAAGGTATAGATGTTGTTGTTTGTTGTATGTTGTATGTTGTATGTTGTAATATGTGATCTCCTCTTCAATGGTTGAATCCTTGTCTTGAATGCAACACCTAGCCTTGAATGGAGACTTAGAATGATCAATTGCTTGAAGGAATGCTTGAATGTTTGAATATCGTTTCCACCTTTTTCCATCCTCCCTTAAATGAGAGAGGAAAAGTAGTTTATATACTTTCCAATTAGGGTTAAAAGACTAATTTTCCCGACCTTAGGCCGACCAGGAAATGTTATTTTCCAATTTGCAAACAAAAAGACCCGAAGCCCCATAGGAGACCGGGCTCAAAAATAGGGCTAGGGACCAAGGCACTAGGCGCTCTGGTCCCACCTCCCGGGACAACAGGGTGCAAGGAGGATCAGGCCAGGGTGCTGGAAAAATGCAGTTTTTGATGTCATGAGCAAGTTTCAGGGTCTCCATTCAGGTTTAGTGTTGCGTCGCCATCGTGAAGACCCAAATGCAGTCAAAATTGCAAGTGTCACAATTTTAGGACGCTACAATTGGTATTATATTTCATGTTTTCATTCTTTTTAGGTCTCCAAGATTCATTGGCACATGCAAATGGTGACTATTGGTATGATATTGGTCATTTATTAGACCTAGTGCAACATCGAGGGCAGATTTGAAGTTGTAATTGCAAGATAGATCCCCTTGGTGTTTGGAGGAAGGTAGTGAGGGGTGCAGAGGGTTAGTGCAGACCCTTTACAAGCTATTGTGGCCCTTGGGTAGGGCAAATCATCAAGAACTTTATGACTATCCCTAGATAGTGTGTGGCTGTCCTAGTGAACAAATGAAGACTGAGTTTTTAGGAGTATGATGAAATGAATAATCTTATTATGTGGTGGACATATGAGATAAGGTTGTAGTGATCCTTGGCAACTTTTAAAAGGATTTGGAGGACCTAATAATTGGAAAAAATCATATCTTGCCGATTGTCCTAAGTGACTTGGTTGTCATAGTCATTGTTGTCAATCATCTGTATGTTGCAAATGGGGTTCACATAAAAGTCTTTTATTATTCAAAGACCAGTATAAAGGGTGTGTCAACCTTGTGAAATTTTATCCTAACAAAGCCTAAGGATTTTAGGGATTTAGGAAATATTTTGTGGTGTCTTTTGTCCATCAAATGGGCAGTATAGTTTGCTAGGGATTGATTTGTATCAAGTAAGAGCAAGTAAGAACTTTGGGATTACAAAGTTGATTTTGTGGCATTGTCTCATGTTCTCAAAACAATGTAATCAACATGTCCAAGGTCCAAGGGATTTCCAAACCTATGTGTGAGGGCTCAAACTTGTAGCGGTTTAGGATGGAGACTAGTAAGTATGCCCCTAGTGAGTTTTTGTGTATGTTGAGTTTTCCATTGTGAGTTACCCCCTACCTCTGCATCATGCTATCATGGTTATGCTAGTTTGAAGAGCAACCCACATTTCAAGCATTCAAGAAAACATCAAGAAACAATTGAGAAATCTACGGTCTTTGCTATGGTATTAATGTTTATAATTTGATTTTATGCATAGGTCTTAGGCTTTATTGGACGAGTGTGAATGTGAATTTGGATCTTGCATTGCATTTTTTCCACTTTATTTAGATTCACATCTTCATCCTTCACAAGTATGAAGACAAGTATGATTAATTGTACCTAGCTTTGAAGTCAATTTTCAATGGTTTAATTTTAACACTGACAACCATGAGCTTATCTGTCCTTAACAACAAATTTGTCCCCCTTTTACATGCACTTAGGGGCCCTCATTGTTCCTTTATGGGTATGCCATATTTTATGACTGTCACAGGTCTAGGGTTTCAAGAAATGAAAGAAAACCCTTTCTAAACTTTGTAATACACTAATACCCAAAAATTCTACCCCAAGCATGTTCAATATCTTCGTAACCTTATTAGAGGTTTCATGCTTTGTAGGTCTCCAAGATTCATTGGCACGTGCAAATGGTGACTATTGGTATGATATTGGTCATGTATCAGACCTAGTGCAGCATCGAGGGAAGATTTGAAGCTGTAAGTGCAAGATAGACCCCCTTGGTGTTTGGAGGAAGGTAGTGAGGGGTGTAGAGGGTTAGTGCAGACCCTTTACAAGCTATTGTGGCCCTTGGGTAGGGAAAATCATCAAGAACTTTATGACTGTCCCTAGATAGTGTGTGGTTGTCCTAGTGAACAAATGAAGACTGAGATTTTGGGAGTATAATGAAATGAATAATCTTATTATATGGTGGACATCTGAGATAGGGTTGTAGTGATCCTTGGCAACTTTTAAAGGGGTTTGGAGGCCCTAATAAGTGGAAACAAATCATATCTTGTTGATTGTCCTAAGTGACTTGGTTGTCACAGTCATTGTTGTCAATCATTTGTCAATTCTCCCAACACTATTATACAACCTCCATGCATTGCCATACATTCTCAAAATAATGTTACACAACCTTCACTAGAATTTTTCACTTGAGAAGGTCTCTCACCAATGAATTTAGGGATTCTTGGACTATTAAGGTTTAACAATTTTTTGATAGTTTTTTAAAGCAATTCCTACAATCCTTTGGGTAGAAACAACAACGTTCTATATGTCCATGCATCAATGAGAGAGGTTTAGGATTTTCATTTAGCAACATGATTGATAGAGATACCAAGAATGAAATTGCAAGGAAGATCTAATATTTATGAATGAAATTGCAAATTAATCTAAGTTACATGTTTGATATCTTACTTATATCATGGCAACATAAAATGTATATATGCACTCAACATACCTCTTTGCTTGTTTATTTGAGAATGTTGCTAGGAATTAATAGGTGAATGATACATTGATCTACACATGAATCACTTGTACTTTCCTGATACTTTCATCCCTTGGTCAAGGCTGCATACCCCCTTACACTTGAATATTGTTTCCACCTTCATGATTACTTGAAGTCCATTCTCAAATCACACTAAAAGACAATAGTTAGTAAAAAATAGTGACCATAGCCAAGGAAGCCCAAATTTGCTCATACTCAACATAATAAGAAATAACTAAATCATCTGGACCATTATTCATAACATAACCTCTTTTTCACATCATGGAAGGCCAAAATTACAAGGATCATGCTTCTTCGAAGGAGCCATTGTTCAGAGCCACCAAACTATCAACAAGAGTCGAAGTTATTAGGCTCATACAATTTTAGGATATATAAAGAGTTGAATCAGAAGAGAGATCATGAAGCATACAATAGAGAGGTATTCATGGAATAGACATCTGAAAACATCTCATTCATGAAGTAAAAAAATGCTAAAGAAAATGACAAGTAATAAAAAAACTTACAAGGATGAGGCATATTCATATCTCTGGCACTCCTGCCTTGGATATCAACACTAGAAGCAACTCATATTGTTCGTGTACATACAAGACAATATGGGAGTTCATTATACCCAGCAACTTGTGGTGTTGTTGTTTGTGTTGGCTCTGTTGAACCCTACAATTAAGATTCAATATACATTATTCAATAAGATTAACTGTGCAACATAATGAAATATTGAAAAATGTGTTATCTTATTGAGCTTCGCTTGGTTTTGAGAATAGTTTAATATTATCTACTTAACAGGGCCAACCACATGAAGGTGGAAGCTTATTTGGCCCCTCCCCCCCCCCAACATCACTCTAAATTCCTCGTTAACATCTTATAACATTCATTCATTCATTCTTTCTACCATTAATAAAACATAACATTTATTCATTAATATCACATAACATTCATTAACACATAACATTGATTAACATTAATTAACACACAACATTCATCAATATTAATTAACACATATCATCCATAACCATTAATTAGCACATAATTGCATTCACTAACACATAAAAATCAGTCATTATCAAATAAGGTAGATTACAATCATTTCTTTTTTTGTTTTTTCTTTGAAGCTATGAAAAGACTAAGTGGAACATCAGTTTCTTCATCATTTCCCCCCTCTGTAGTTGTTCTACCCTCTGCTCATGATATCGATGTATGCCTAGTCCTATACTGAGGACAAGGACACTGAAGCGAAGGGGGGTCCTCTGCAATAACAAAGAAATGGGTTAAATTCAAAACATTTTTCACAACTGTTACAAGTATTTCATTAATTTAGAGAACATAACTGTTGCGCTCTTTACCTGATGGGGCCACATCATTTTGTCTAGCCTCAACCTCAACATGTTGAACACCCTTCAGATCATCTGGAGTTGGAATACTAAAGGTTACATTAATGTTGAACACCAATTGCAATTATATTTGTTTAAAAGAATAACAGTGGTCCTTTTTACCTACGTGGGGAACATCACATTCCTAATGTTGTGTACCTGGATCATGCTCCACTTGGTCATCACCGACTACATGCTCTAAAATATTAATAAAAAAGGTTGAATTAATTACTACTCTAATTACAAATTAAGATGTTTAATTATATTAATAACTACATAAATAAATTTGAATAGCAAATGAATACCTCTACTACTGGGATGCACATCCGGACCTTCATGTGCAGGTGGTGTTTCACGATTAGCATGTTGCATTCCAATGGCATGCACATTGTTATCATTGCTTGCTTATTTAAAACAAATATAGTCACTTTATGTTGGAACTCAACATCAATTAGATTATTGGTAAAGTATTCAATTTGAAACAATTTCCATTTAGCATATTTACCTATGTGACAGATGCACTCAAATATTGTGTATGCCCACTCAATTCTCATAGCTGATCAGCCATGGCTGAATAGCCTTTCTGGTAGGCAATTCTCTTGTCATCTTTTGTGGGCGTTCTATCGAATTCAGAACCCTGCATTTTTGCTTGGTACCATGAATTTTGCTTGCATTGTTTGATAAAAACAAATCATTTGCAATTTATTAATATTTTGATGCAATATTTTGTTTACATGAGATACTTACAATTTGTGTAGCAAGTTTCATATAACCACCAGAGCCAACTTTGTGTTCCCCATGCTTTTCTTGTCTTACCTTGGTTGCCTTTGACGTGTCACTCAATCTATAAAAAGTTTGAAATATGTTAGATTATATATATATATATAAAGAGCAATTAATTAGTACATAATTACATTCTTAATAGTATCCCATACCTTCTTCTGGCGTCTGGTGGTGTATTTTCTTTTTTCCTTTCAATTCTCTCCTTGGCATCCAAAATGAAATCCTTCCACTCCCTTTCTAGAATCATGGGGGGACGCTTGTACTTTAGGTTCCTCTCTAAATGGGTCCTGTATTGGTCCCTCACATACTTTAGATATGTGTCAGCTTTTTCAAGGAGCTTGGTTTTGTCAAAGGTGTCATTTCCAAACTACTCAAACATTTGGTTTGTCAATTCATCTTTTAACCTTTTTTCTTGGTCATTCCACCTTTTAAAGCAAAAAACAAACCTGTTAGATTCAGAAATGAACTGAAGCTACATTTATTATAGTTCAAGAAATGGATCAAAGGAAAACTATTCTAGTAATGATATGAAATCAAAATAGTGGATTAGGGTTAGTTCACATATGATGTACCACCTTTTACGTATGGTGGGCCCAAATATCTGCAATGCAATGTCACTAAGATGTTTATAGAAAATATCATTGCTTGCAAAAAATTCATGCGATCATTAGTCCAAAATGAGTGATCATAAAGTAAATTACAATTAGAGTATATATAATAATAATTTTAAAGTACCTGGAACCTTTTGTATCTTTAAGGGAATCATTTCTTCGTTGCTCACCACCAATGTGGCCTGCAATGTTCCCATACTAGCAATACGAGAAGATCCAGGAAATGATGGTATGTTATCAGTAGTAGTCACCTCTGTCGCATTCTCATGTGCATCTCCTCCTAAAAAAAATGAATCCACTATGAAATGCCCCCAAGAAAGAACGCTTGAAGGGAAATAAACATATAATAGAAGATAGAGAAAAAGAGGGATCTACCAACAGTGGGTGGGCCAATATGACGTGCAGTAGAGGATGTCTAGATGCTACATGTTGCTGACATTGCATTCAGCAATATAGGTGTGGCTAACCTCTGACGAGGCGGCGGTGGCATTTGCACGAGAACATTGACAACACCTAAAGAATAATACATTAAATATATCAAACATTAAATATATGAAAAGTGCAAGAATTGTAAACAAGGATGAACCTTTATTTTGAAGATTGACAGTATCAAGTATGATGTGTTTTGGGTACTCAAAGTGATAAACCAAGCAAGCGATAATACAAGAAAATCATCATCACCTGAAGAACCTGCAACACCCTGATCATGGCAATAACTTTCATGAGGGCGGATAAATTGCTGTAAAAACAACACATACATATTTTAGTTAATGACATAAAAGAGAATAAAATATAAACCATTATTGAACTTTTGCTATAATTAAAGCTTTCATTACTTCTTACTTGCAAGTTTTCTGTTGTCCGAATCAATACTTTCACCCTCTCTCGTATCTCATCAGTCATAGGATGCATGGCTACCAAAGCAACAATCTCTTTAGTAATTTTTCTAAGAGGCTTTTTTATGAATTCCACAGGGTGTGTGGAATTTTTAGGGTCATCATCGCTTAATCCTATTGATTCCACATCTGTAGAGAGGTGCTCAGGTATTGCAGCTCCCTTTCCCCGAACATCCGTCTGTGTCAAGAATATCATTAACAATTACAAAATTAGTCTAAATCACTAAAAAAAAGAACATAATAATGTAACAGTTTGCTTCTATCTAATTTGTATAATTACAATGAGGTTTACCTCCTCGGTAGAAGTGTCGCAACCTACATTCCTGTCTGCGATATGTGATGGATCCATGTCACCCTGTGACAAAGAAAAAATATAAAAAATGTTAGTGAAATTAAACCAATAGACTTAGCAAAAAAACCTCATAATAAAATGGTATATTGGATTCATTAATTGGAGGTTGGTTAATTTAAATGGTATATAGTACATACCACCCCCATGATATTAACTTTGTTTGTATCTATACGATTCAAACTGTAATAGATTAGAAGCTCTTTTCCTGTACTTATTGATTTTATCACACATACGAATACATGATTTCCCTTGCGCACCTCAAATATGCAATTGGGTTGTTTATTAGTTGACCCATGTTGTGAACTATTTATAAAACCTACAATATTCTCTATTGCTTTTGGTTGACCATCAATATATACAGGCACTCGTTTAATTTGATCATTATCTTTCTATTGTATATAATTTGCTAACAGTGCATACCTACGCATACTTTTTTTATATTTAACAATCTACATCCAATTATTGTAATTGTAACAAGGTCCAACAAACTCCATCAATTCAACAACTTTGTTGTAATAGACCTTTATGTCGTCCATGGAAAATAAGCCTAAACCATGTAACGACAAAGGTGCTATGCGATATCCTATCGTTAACACAAAAATCAGTGTTTATTGGAGTAAGTTCCTTGGGAACCCATTGTTTCTGTAGATGTTTGTACCTCAGTGGCACCTCAATGTCGCCTTTAGTCTCATCATCATAAGAATGTGACCCCCCTTTGAGCAAGGAAAAATTTCATGCGTTTATTGAATTTTCTTCTAATCTTTTGACCTCTTGTTGATCTCCCTATTGTAGACATACTACATGGGTCACTTTCATTTTCTATTCCTGCATTTCCCTCACTCGACGAAGATAGATCTGACAAATACCTACTTGGGGGTACCTACACTCCATGAAATGAGAGAGTTAATTGGTAATGAGAGAGAGGTTTTGCAAATGAGGGTAATGTTGATGAAGAAGTTGGCCCTAAAGTTGATTTTGGGATTAAAATTGGAATAAGTCCAACTGGGGCCTCAAGTGTTGATAACTATATTATATTTGCTGCTAATTTTGAGGTTTGAAAAACTGAGGAAGTTTGTTTTCCAAGTAATTTTTAAAAAATAAACTATTTCTATAGGGTGTATTGACTAGTTATACTTGTCCATCCATGAGATTGTGCAGGATCCTTGTCAAAGGCGTTAAGGGTCTTGGACATGTAATTCAATTATCTTATGTTAGCTAAAAATTACATAGTACACTACATGAACAAAATGAACTTTTTAGACAAAAAGATTATTAAATAATAAAAAGATGTTGTCATCAAAATCATTGTAATTTTTTTAATTCCTTACCTTTACTTTATGTAGACTATGCAGGATCCTCAACTAAATGGTTGATGACGTATGTAGTCAATGACTTGTTCCCACCAAGGGTGACAACATCACACAAGGACTATACATGAAATCAACACCATCAATTGAGCATCATAAGCATTACTACATTTTTAAGTTGATAAACAATAAATACATATGTATCATAAGCATCACATGATGTATCATCATATATGTAATTGAGCATCACAATTAGCATCACATATGTGTCATCATAAACATATAATCCATCACATATCTATCATAAATCACCATCCATCCCATAGGTAATAAACAATCCACATTCTATACATAAACACAAAGTTCAAAAAATGTCACATGCATCATCATAAACATGTAATCCATCACATATGTATTTTAAATCAACATCCATCACATAGCTAATAAACAATCCAAATTCCATAAATAAACACAAAGTTTAAAAAATGTCACATAAATAGTCACTCTCCCTATCTCCATCTCCATATTAAAAGGTCCATCATGAATTAATTATGTAATGGCATTAGAATTCAAAACATAATGAATTAATTATGTAAAAAAAATTCTATCAAGAAGTCAATATTAAATAGATAATATACTAATCGCATACCTCATACATTTCATTCATCATCATGAACATCAAGGTCATCATCGCCAACATCATCATCATCATCATCATCATCATCATCATCATCATCATCATCATCATCGTCGTCTTCACCATCATCATCACCATCACCATCATCACCATCACCATCACCATCACCTCCTCCTCCTCCTCCTCCTCCTTCTTCTTCCTCTTCCTCTTCCTCTTCCTCTTCCTCTTCCTCTTCTTCTTCGTCTTCATCATTGAGAAACTGTCGATTGTGATCATCATATACTTCATCTTCTACTTCTTTGGTATCTTCTTCTTCCATCACATTATACTTTATCAACCTTCCACTTGGATCATGTCTAACAACAAATGACCAACCAGGTTTATGTGAAACCTCTAAGTAAAATAATTGCTCACATTGGCTTGGAAGAACATAGGGCTCATCGCCAACTGGATCAAATGACCTTGTATTTACCATTGTAAAACCATTATCATGTTCAATAACAGATCTATCAAGATCATTTTAATTCAATTGTAGCCTGTACCATTTGACGACGAACAAAACTAATTTGAAAGAATTAAAGTCACACTCAAGTATATCATCCAAAATGCCATAGTATCAATTTTGAGACTGTTGAGGATTTATGCCATTTCTTGATGAAATATTTTTCACCTCAAAGACTACAGTGATGCCAGAATCACAAGTTTTTTTCATGTCATCCAAATTTTTTATGCAAAATTTATGACCATTGCAACACATAGCGTTGTGGTGTTTGACCTACAATATGTCAAACATGTAAAATTTATTGCATTGTGAGTTGATAAACATATGGGTGATTAATAAATTTATACGTACCTATTTATCTCTTAAACCATATGTTAAATCAATTTCCCTTTGTGTAACATTGGAATCTCCATTACGATGAGCTTCTTTAACCAATGAAGCCACACCTTCCCATGTTAACATGTGTCCACAATGTTGACAACATTCAATCCATACCATCATCCAATCAAAATTGTTTGCAATATACAAATGTAGTGCACCTCACTCTCGACCAACTGTACAAAAAATAAATAGACATCTTACAACCATATTATTTTGAAGATTAAGAATTGATTAACTATAATAACATCTTATAATTACCTCTCACTTTCCTCAATCTACCTTTCCCCGTCAAGTACTCCCCTTTGAATTTGTTAATGGGGTTGGGATCCCAAATGCTATCCACGTGGATCTTTGCTGCAAACTTAGGAAGATATTCAAAAATGTACACCATAGTCTAGTATACCATATATCCCTCCACCATAGAACCCTCAGGATGTGCTCTTTGTCGAACCAAAGGCTTCAAAAATTTTAGGTGCCTCTCAACCATCCACATTGACCTAGTGTGTACAGGTCCACACAATTCAATCTCCTCGACTTGGTGTATGAGGTAGTGTTCTTGTGTATTGAAAAATGCTCGAAGTAGACACTTTTGCATTTCACACATTAAATGAGGAATTTTTCTCTTTCAATATTTTATATCATCTTTATGGATTTCTTTACATGACAACCACCTACAAGATATTCAAGATGCAAAAAGATATATTACATAACAAGTAAAACAAATAGAAAATATAATATCTATACAATGAACTGAACAAATATCACTACTTACCTCATGTATTTTCCAAGATCATATATGACTTGCTTGACATTATTGTCAAAGATGTCTGGGAGAGATAGAGGTAGAACATACTGCAACAATTATAAATTTATCTTTTCTTTTTTTTCTAACATAATACAATGAAAAGTACACATACGTGCAGTACTTAAATACATAGTAAAAACACAAGAACATGAGTTGCCTTAATGAAGGTATTGCAATCATGCATTTTCATCCCTGGCCCAAATTCACTTTTCTTTGATATGAGATTGTTTATGTTCGCAGCAAATCCTATGGGAAATCAAATTTTTTGTACGACTTCTTTTATAGCATTGCTTTGTTGGTCCGTTAATAACCAAGGAAGCTCATTTATATTAATCCGGTCTCCATGGCTATTTGATTGAATGACATTTATCATTGCATGATTGGAATCCTGAATGTCACTACATATTTTGAGAATTTTTTCTTTGTCACGCCTTCCATCCAATATTTTCCATAATGTCTCTATTATATTCTTTCCAATAGGCATAGTATCAAACAAATGAACAATTTGTAACTACTCGTAGTAGGGTAACCTACTAAATTGTCAGGGATAAATTTTTAGTCCCTTAGGAAGGTGGTCATTTATGCCTTCACGACCTTCATGATCATCAATCACATCATCAGTAAACAAAACAAAATAGAAAAGATGTTTTATGACAAACCAATAGATGGAATGACATTACTAATTCTATTATATTCCAACTTCCACAGGTGATGTTTCATTCTTTGTGGCTTTGATGTATTCTCTTCTTTCCCATTGAAAATATATTTTTTCAGTATTTTGATACTTATGATTTTTGTCGAGAAAGTGCCTATACTCATCAAACACCTGCTTTCCTAAACTTTTTGAATGATGAGATTATATCTTTGGACCACAAACAGGACATGCTAATTTTCCCTTTGTTTGAAGACCTACAAGATAATGTATAATTGGATTAAATATTATAATTTTTTGAGTTATAATGTTCATGCACAACTTAAACATTATAACATACCAAAAAAATGTGTTAGCCCTAGGGCATCGTGTATTGTCCATAGAAGCATCGCATGGCATTGAAATTGTCTTTGTCTTATTGGTCTAGAGATTTCATACAGATTGATACCATTCCATAACTCTAGAAACTCATCGATACGAGGCTCGATATATAAATTCATATCTTTAACTTGGTACTTACCTAATCGAATGAACAAAAACAATGCATAATTGTTATGGCCATTTTACTGCAATATTTATAATTAAATGTAGATGACTATATTTAAATGATAAAATACCTAGAACAATCATTGCCAACATATGTGCTCCCTCTTTATTGACATCCATGGAGGAATGTTATTGTTGATAACAAAAATAGGTCACACTGAGTAAACATATCTCATCTCTCCAAATGGATTGATACCGTCCGCTGCCAATGAAACCCTGAGATTACGAGGTTCTTCTTTAAAGTGTGGTCACTTTTCCTCTATGTCCATAAATATTGAACCATCCGTAGGCATTCAAATAATGTCATCTCGACTTCTATTGCGTTCATGGTAATCTATAAATTGTGCCAAGCTAGTGCACTTGAATATTCATTGCGTACGTGGAATAATGGGAATATAGCGAAGAACCTTGCGAGGAACCCTTTTTGTTATTTGATCTATTCGATATCTATTGATATGACATTCAGGGCATTCAGTTCGAAATTCATGTTGTTTGTGACATATAATATGATCATTGGGACAAGCATCTATTGCTTGATACTCCATTCCAATATCTTTCATAATGGCAGATAATTCTCAGTATGAGCGAGGTAGAATATTTGATGGTGGTAACAAAAACTCACCTATCAATCTACAACAAAAAAATATAATTTATTAATATAAATAATATTAATGGTACAACATGATTCACACTTTATTATGACATATATGACATACCTTAACATACGTGAGATTGTTATGTTGAATAAACCATTAATAACCTTCAAGTTCACCAACAACAATACAACAGAGAGAAGAGTTTTTTGTGAGCCTTCGTAAAGGGCCTCAGATGCCTTCTCAAGTAGAGGGACATAATGAACAACATCAAGGTCATCTTCATCATCATGATCAGCTGCATGAGTACTAAATGTGTCCTGGATCAATGTATTTGTACCATCATCTTCAATTGTGTTTTCTGCCTCATGATCATCATCTTCGATGGGATCATTATCTTCAGCCTAGATATTCACACCTCCATGTTCATCCACTTCAAAAACCATATTCTTCAGGTTGTGTTGATCCATACCATGTGCTCCGGGGTGCTCGACCTATATAAAATTGATAAACATAAATAAACCATGATCATGATCTCATCAACAAAGTGATTTATTATGTATATAAATTGTTAAAACGATATAATGAAAACTTACCAATGGATGATAATCATGTCCACCTTCAATGTGACCATGCAGCCTACAATGTTTCTTAGTTGTTTTGATTATAAATCTTCTAGTTTTTAACCCCTTACAAATTTGGCAGGGACAATAGCATTTTCCATCACCTTTTCTTTTCAAGTTAGACCACAATCTAGCAATTGTCTCCTTATTTTGTTGTTCGTTGATATTATCTGACATGGTCTTTCTTCACAGGCAAGAAAATCGGGCTATAGAACTAGTTATATAGAAGTTGAAATGTTAGTAATGAAATCACGTTTCAGTATAATATACCAAATTAAATTACTTAAAAATATAAATTATCATCATTGAACCAAAACCATTTAACTCTTCTTTTTCATCTCAAAACATATCTAATGGCTTTGTGGTATGCAATCCTTGTATCATATCTTAAGTTGAATAATGTCTAATTGGGGTAATCCATGAGTATCTAATGTGAATTCAGTATCCTAAACATTGGAGAGACTTTATCTAGCTTGCCTAATCAATATGGTTGTTGTCCTAATATGAAATACTGAGTTCTACCCTTGCCTTTGCATGAAACTTCTCACATCATGTTTCTTCAACAAAACACACTAATATGAATTGAGCCAACACCATTAGGATAGGGTCAAGTATCATGGCAACTAATCATAATACGTGAAGACAAGGTTCACGCATAAGTGTTGGCCCTCAAAAATGCCACACTTCCAAAATTGTCTGTCTTAAGACTTCCCCTATTGGGTCAGCACTCATTGATGGCCACAAGGCCAAATCAATGTCTGTAGGCTTCAAAATCCTTATGCTAGGCTTGGAGGACCCTACACAAGGTCTATGAACACTCACTTGGTATTACAATAGAAAGAGTCTTCCTCTAGAACTTTGTTTTCAATGCACACATCAATATTGGTAATAATTGTTATGATGGATGGTCGATTAGGACGGTAAATAAAATACTTATTCTTTTTCCACCCTTTGAAACTACAAAAAGGTATTTGACTTGGCAGGGTCCCCACACATCACTTCAACAACAAACATTAGGCAATTCAACTTTTTGCCTTCTCAATGCATTTATTTTTGTATTTCACTGGTTTTCTCAGTCCGATACATAGGGATATCAGACCTTTCATGGCATCATCACACACGCCTTCCAATATGTAGTCCTTTCATATTTTAGGTGCCTACACACTATGTTGTTGTTAAGTATTGATGTAGTCTTAAGACATCTCATGACTCCATTACATGTCCACACTTGGGTTTACAAACACAACTCTGTCAAAAGAAAAATAATATCACTAGTAAAACTATGACTGTGACAATGAATACCCTTAGGATAGTCATATAAATTTAATCTATTTAATTTGGTTTTGATCGAAAAAACCTTCTAAAGGTTGAATAGGGTCCCCTCACCCCTCTCTCTATCATCAACCACTTCAGAATATGAATTGCTTGGTCTTCCCACCGAATTCTTCACTCTTACTCCTTTTACTGACAGATACATAGAGATATCAAACTGCCCTCATGCCCAAATGTACCAAATCTAATTTAGAGCCCCACACACAACATAATATGATACATAGCATGAAAAAAGGTCTTCCCAAACATTTGGGTGAATTTATATGCATGGGAGAACAAACTATACATTATTTACTCCTCTCAGTAAACACTAGGTAGGGTTTTGACATTTTTTAGAAAAACTATGATATCTAATTTAAAACACAATGAAATTCAATGGCACAAAAATAAAAAATGAATTTAACTCACTTCTCTATCACATCCAATCGACTTCCCATCAAATTATGATGATTTTCACAATGAAAAATGAAGAGAATCAAACCGAAACGTCAAAAAATGCACATAAAACCCCAATTTCATTAAGAAAAACTCTTGGATGGCATGCCAAAGGCCTATTTATTCCCATCCAAGTGGGTTACAACCTCAAACCACCATAAAATAACTTTCCAACCATATTTTTAAGAATTTTCTACAAGAAATGCAAAAGTTGTCATGAAAATATGACAACTTTTTTCCCAATGGACCTTAAAGTTTCACAATTAGGTCTCTATTTGTTGTTAGAATGTGATCTATGACTAAGTACTAGAGGATCTTACTAACTTGGGTATCATGCTTTTATGTGTCTTTGACATGACTCCTAGTAACTATATAAGGATCTTACTCGTCCTAGATCTATGCCTTGTCTTTTTGATATGGTTCCTAGTGACAATATATGAATCTTACTAGTTCTAAATGTTATACCTTTTTGTTTTGCATGCTCCATGTGTGTTACCAATGTTACTCATATTACTCACTTTGTACTTCCCTTTTATCTCAATATTGTAGATTTACAATATCATAAGTCTTGGGAGCTACCACCTTTCCAAACTTGTAGTCATCTTGACTCTTCAATATCTTGGTGAAAGAATATTTGGTTTCTCCATATTTTTCCAAGAGTACATGAGCATAATTTCACACTCTTGCTAAGAGGGGGCTAAATATTGCATCATAAGTTGTATCTCTTTATACATATACACTAGGTTTGGATTCACTTTAGTGGTTGTGCCTTATTTATGCCTAATTGTACTTAGGTTTGAGAATGTTTCCATAAATTTGGTTCATTCCCTTATTCACGATGTTCCTCATGGCTCAATTTTATAGGAGTAGGGTCTTGGGAACCCTTATTCATGGAAATTGGACCTAAAATTTGAAAGATGAATGTTGGATTCACAAATAGTAGGACCTCTTCAAATTTGGACTTTTGCAAAAATTCAATTTGAAAAGGTGCAAGCTGCATATAGATATAAGTCTATTTCTCATTTCAAACCCCTATCAACTCCAGCCCACATCTACCAATTTTTCAATCAAGCAATTCAAATCAATTGAGCATAGATCTATAATAAAGGAACAAGGCATTCAAAGATACAACTTTGTTACATCAGTTATGATCAACTACATTATGTTTTTCCATGATGAAAGCATACACTAACATGTTCTAGAAACATTAAGGTTTGTGTGGAACTTCATGCCAAGCATTTCAAAATTGAGGTATATTTGTCAATTTTTTATTTACATTTATGTTTAGAACATATTAACACAAACTCTAATGTTATGAAGCTTCCTCTGCTAGATGCCTCCCTATAACTGGTTCAAGATGACTCTCACGCATATTTGTAAATGTGCAAGGAAACACAATAGACAAAAAAAAATAGTAGAAAAGGAAGATGGTTTTCTAGCTAAAGACCTTAACATAAAACATGAAAAATGTAAGTTACTATCTGGAACTACCTCACTGTTAGAGGGGATGTGGTTGATAACTACAAAAATAGTTTGACAATGGCCTCTCCTACTCTATCTTCTAATGAGAATTGGAAACTCATCAATGCTACCCATGAAAGGTTGCTCGTTCTTCGTTGTGTATGTTGTAAGATTTTCTATCTATACATACTTATTCTACCTAAATGTTGTTTGTTTTTTATCCAATCTATCGTAATCTCAATATCATGCTACATGTTTGTGCAACCACATTCCTCCCAACTACACAACACTAAAGGAAAAAATCAAGTGAGGAAGGATACCTCTAATTCCACTCAATTTGTGAGATGAGAAGGTAAAATAGAAGGTCAATTGTGTCTTTCATGTATTTGTCTATTTGTTTTTTATTTATTTATTTTATATTTAATAGGTTTCTCTAATTGTTGTAAGTCCAAATCTTTATTGTCAAGGAATTATTTCTCTTGGAGTGACTGATACAGAAAAATTGTTCATAAATAGTCAATTAAAAACTTGGGAACTACTTCAGGAAGAATTCAATTTGAGTATTATGAGTAAAAGAACTTATTCTACATTGACTAAATATATTCAATTTATTAAACAACCTATCAAGAATGTTAATGAAAGTGACTTCATCCCAAAAATTAAGTGGGCTGATGGGATCCCTCTTCTCACGATGAAAGCTAAAGGTTTGTACAATATCCTTACTCATACACAAAGCATTTTTGAGAATGTTAGCAATATTGGATAAGAAAAATGTGGTCTAAGGCTATTACTAAATCTTGTTGGTCTAAAACTCTTTTGGGCTTTGTTTTGGGTGTTGATAAGGTTTCTAATGTGTTTTGGATTTTTTTGTCTACTACATCCATTGGTTGCTATGGAAGAGAAGGAATGAGCATGTCTACCAAAGGAAAGAGATGGTTCTTACTTAGTTTATATGCAGACTCACTTTGATCTTAATTGTAGAACAAATAGCTTTCACATTAAAGCTACTGGTTGAAAGGTCCATGAATGTGATTGAAGGAGGGACTCCAATTTATAGGAAGATGTACAAGAAGCTAACTTTTGGCCATGGGATTTAAGATAGATTGAGAAGAAATTCCAGGAAGAGTACAATTGATTTTCAAAACAAGTAGTGCAAGGAACATCAATATGAAAAGAGAAGGGATGAAGAAGTCAAGGACCTTGAAATTATACATTAGAACTATGATACAACTAGCTAGGAAATAATTTCCCCCTCATTGGGATAGCCATTTGACTCCTATCAGGATAGCTGAACAAAGCCCAAGAAGGTGGATAAAGACAAGGGAAAGAAGAAGGTTAATGAAGAGGGAGATGTTGAAGAGGAAGAAAAGAACTAGAAAGATCAACAAAAAGAAAATGGAGAAGATTAAGATGTGTAACCTAGTTTGATGTTTTATCTAGTTTTGGACTTGAAAATTATTTATGCCTTGACAATATTTTATGTTTTATGGCTCATGGAAACTCACGATCTAGTCACTACAATATATGAAACTCACAAGAATATAAAACTCTCTCATGAAAAATTAGAATAAGTAAGGAAGAAATGCCTATCTTTTTATTGCAGGAAGAAATGGGAAAGAGGACACAGTTGTAAACAAGATGAAACAGAAGAGGGAAAGATGTGTTTTTATGTGCAAATATCCATGGGCACCCAGGCATAAATGTAATGCAAGGAATCTTTAAAGAAAGAACTTGTATTATAAATGCAAAGAAAAATGGGAACTAGGACATATATGTGGAGGCCAACTACAAAAAATAGAGGCAATATCCGATGAAAAAGCAAAAGGAAACCTAAGAAAAAAAGAAAGATATGGTGAAGGAGACCATAATAGAATCCCATCAAAAGAAGAGGGGACAATTGAAGAATGGAGTTTTGTGGAGGAACCAATCCAATAATCACAACACCCTCATAAATATGACAGAAGAAACCTCTTCATAGAACCTCAAGGTTTCATCGTTAAGTAAAGAGTGAATGCATTCTACTAAATAAGAAGGATCTAATAATAGTACATATATTGGCATGTGTATAATTCGTACTTGGTTCATGCTTAATGTATTTTAAAGAATGATGCTTAACAACTAAGAGAATAAAAAGAAACAAGAATTTCTTCAAAAGAGAACATTATGTTTAAGGTCACTTAAAAAGAAATAAGAATTTATTCAAAAGAGAACATTATGTTTAAGGTCATAGATGTGTGGCATGCTTCTAGACAATATATGGAAAGTTTTCCCTTATTTTGTCTCATGATTACAATTGATGAAAGAAAACTTGTCTTAATATTACAAACCTTTGGAGGGGGTTGATATATTTGATCATCTAAACCTAAAGTTGCTTGAGGACAAGAAAATTTGGGAGGGGAGGACTATGATGCCCCCGATTTGAACAACTAACATTTCTTCACGGAAGGTCCAAATGATGAAATTGTCTTACATGGAAAGACAATAAATATCAACCCTCACCATTAATATCTAGCAATGGTGAATATTTAAGAGTGATAACATATTAAGGGTGTGTAATAATATAAAGAGGCATGCCAGTTGTTACAAGGAGACATCCTGGTTTAGGAGGGGACGACACCACTCCAACAATCACCCCTTATTGAGTGGTCACCACTTCTGTACCCATGAAGAGATATAAGTAGTGCACTCCCAACAATTAGAAGATCATCAAACCAAGCACTTAATACTTGATAAGGCACTGAATATAAAACAGATTGATTAATTAATACTATTTGGTATAAATTCCTTTGTATATAATAGAATGGATGTTGGGTTAATGAATATACTTCTACACACTAATCATTGAGAAATACATTGTTGGTGGTTTTGTTATTACCTAGTCTAGTATCGATCTGATCTTGTTGGGGAAGCATCTCGCGATCAAACCACAAGGTCTCACTGCCGATTAGTCTATTGTTACCAGGGTTCACCCTCTAATTTTTGAAATTTAGCAACTTATTTATTTTATGCTAAGTATATATATGATACTAGAATCTTTCATACTTTTTGAGTACTTACAACCATGGTATAAGGGAAGTAGGCTTGCAAGAGTGGTATGGTGATGGTTCTGTGTGGGCAAAGGGTTACAAAGCGTACTGCCCTTGGGCCTAGAGGAGATGGCTTCTACAGAAACCTATTGTAACCTCTTTCTCTTGTCATGGTAAAGATTCAAATCCGAAATTCCAAAATTCCTCATCCAAACATTATGCAAATCTGAAATTCCTCATGCACATATTATGTAAATCCAAAATTCCTCATGCAAATATTATGCAAATGCGAAAATTCAATGAATGAAGGTGAAGATTAAACAATTCCTCATATTATGCAAATCCGAAATGAAGGTGAAGTTCAACAATTCCTCATATTATCCAAATCCAAAATGAAGGTGAAGATTCTACCTCAAATGGTGAGTGCGTCGTTTGATCTTGCCAGGGGTTGATCTTGACGCGGAAGCCTGCGTGGGATTGAATGCACAAATGACTTTCCCTCTTTTTTTTCTTTTTTTTAAGTAATGCCTGTTGCCGTCAAAATTTCGACGAATGCGAGCACTTTAAAAAAAAAAAAATCATTTCTAATGCCTTCTCCGTGGAAACCAAATGTGAAATTACTGTCGGAATTCCAATGAAGTCAAGCATTTTTTCAAAAAAAAATCAAATTTGGTCACAATATACCTTCTCTGTCGGAATCATAGACCAAATATATTAGTGACAAGATGATTCCATACAAAAAATGGTTGACGACTTCAAGGAATACTTTGTGGATATCAAATTCAAACAGATTCCTAAGATGGATAACAAAGCTGCATATGCCATGGCAACCATTGCCTCACTCCTACAAATACCAAAAAAACAGAGTCATTATGAGTTCCTAGTGGAGCAATTTCTTTTCCTTTCCCATGACAATCTTGAATCCCAAGTCATATGCCACCTAGCTGGTTCTAATTCACCACTCTACGAGAAGATCTATGCCTACCTACAAGATAATACCCTTTCACCAGATTTGTTTAGAAACTAGAAACACAACTTTATATGTCAAGCAATTTGTTATACCCTAACTACTGATACACTTTATAGATGTGGTCTTGATGGTACTCTACTTTGGTTTCTTGATTGTAACGAATCCAAAACCTCCTTACAAGAACTTCACGAAGGTATTTGTGGAACAGATTCAAGTTGTCCTACTCTAGCCAAGAAACTTCTAAGGATGGGGTATTATTGGCCGACCATGGAGCTCCCTGTACATGCTAAAAATGAAATCAAATCTCCTACTCTCCATCACCATATCCTCCAACACTAACCCCTAGCCCACAACCAGTCCCTTCGACCTACGGTTGGAACATAAAAAACCTCCAATAAAACTTGCAAGAACAAAAGTCAGTGGTGCATAACTATCTTCTCTCCTGCTACAGGATCTCGTATCCACTAATCCACTCATCCTAAAATACCCATCGCAAAGCCTCAGTACCACCCTCGTCAGTATGCTCATATGGAAGAAGGTCACCAACAACAGAAATCAACAAGATCCTATACACATCCTCAGGTGTCATTGGCATCTCCCCTATCGCCAGATGGAAGGTGTTGGTGTCGCTATGCCACATCTCTGCCAAAGCTGTCAGTAGACCCTGGTTAATCGTATATCGGGGCATATCCAATAGAGATGATAATCCACATCTCTCGATAATGTCTCTGTCCACCTGTGATAAGCGTGGAATCAATCTCCATGTCTTCAGGAATCTCTCCTGAGACTGCAACACACCCAAATTAGCCTACAAATCAAATCATATCCATTATCAGTCATCACTCAAATCAAAACTATCAATTTTTTTTATCTCATCGATTAAGAACATATCAATCACATCAAGAATTTAATATCATAATCCAACTATCAATCCTCAAGATCAACATCATATCGAGAATCAATTATGATCAAAGAGCCAATATCAATCCAATCCACTTAGATCAATATCCAGAACATCATATCAGACACCATATCAAGCATCATATCGAAAATCAAACTATCAAGCAATCCATATCAGGAATCCATATCGTGACCCATATCAGGAATTCATATCAGGAATCCATATCATGGCCCATATCAAGACATCAAATCAAAGACCCATATCATAACATATATCAAGATCCCTATGAGGAAAAAACAAATCAATCCGACTCATATCGACATCAATTAAATCTAAACAAATCATCTCCAAGTTCACCAAATCAAAAATCAACTCGACAAAGCAAATTTTCCATCTTACAACATGGATGCTCAAAAACATATTACAAAAGTGTTACACTACCCTTAATGCGCTAATCTTTCCATCAAATGCGCTAAATTTCTAGGCAAATGCGTTGAAATAAAACTATGTGCTAAGCTTTCAGTCAGAAGCGCTAACATGTGACTCAGAAGCGCTAACCTATAGGGCCAATGCACTAATATTCCTTGCGTATGTGCTAGTTTACACATATGCACTAATCTATCATGCTTACGTACTACCCTATCATGTAGATGCGCTAAATATAAAACCCTAGCTATCAATGTGTTGAAAAATGTTGTGTATGTGCTAAAAAATCAATCCTACATGTTAAAACAAAAAAATATGACCTAAAATGTGAAAAACGTGACAAAAATCAACAAAATTCGTACAAATATGTGTGGATTTCAATCACTTACCAATGTTCTGTATGCCTTGGGTTGCTGGTAGCACTTGATGTGCTCAAATCGATGAGTGTGGTATGGGATTGACATCTTCTCATCAAAGCTCAAAATCACCAATCGCAAAAAGACAAGTGTACAAATGAATCTTCTTTTTCACTTTTTACGTTTTTAAAAAGGGGTAAAAGGGAGGGTTAATAAGTGGGAATGTATTTTTCCTTCTTTTTTTTTCATGATCATTACCCTAACCAATATCAAAAATTTTTAGGAGATGAATCAATCTACGAATATCCAACAATTTCACATCATCAACATAATAAAAAAATTGATAAAATTAAAAAATGATGAAAATTTCTCAAAAATAAAAAAATCCCCGATTCATCTCATGAGGGGGCATCATCGCATTATCATCACAACAAATCAACATCTGGGGCAAAAATCAAAATTTTTATCATTATCAGGCAACTTTTCTTTGAACTAACATGTGCACACACATCACTTCAAACAGGGGCAAAATGGAGATTTATAAATCCGACCATCTGATTAAATAAATATTTAATGTTTATTTAATCCATTAAATCAAATTCTTCTATTAATTAAAACATATTTAATTAATATTCCCCACATTCTTCTAATAATTAAATAAATTATTCAATTCATCACATTCTAACCTTAAATTAAATAAATTATTTTTATTTAATTAAGCCCCCCTTTCCATTTAATTAAATTTACATTTCATTAAAATCTCTCCCATTTAAATAAATCATTATTTATTTAAATATCCTTCCAATGCAAGTTGTAACCACTTTTTGAGATAAATCATTTTATTTCAAAATTAAATCCAAAAATATCCTCCCACTTGCATTCTCCTAACAAATCCATTTGTATGACTAATTATCTTCTAGATTCTTCTAAACTATCCTAATTAGCCCAATCCTCCCTTAAGCATTTGCGCATTCCTAAATAAGAGGAGGTCACTTCTCAAAAACCCTCAAAGTCTTCATAAACCATTAAAGGCTTTATGTCTTCAAATGGTTAACCTCCAAAGTCTTCCAAACCATTAAAGGCTTTATGTCTTCAATTGGTTAACCTCCAAAGTCTTCCAAACTATTAAAGGCTCTTACATAACCATTAATGGTTAACTCAAGCTCAACCTTGGGTTAGAGACTTTCTCTCTAACTTAACCATCCTTTTAACCCAAGGGTCTCTTCAAGCATTCATTAGTTTGACCATGGTTATCCATTACCTCTTGCACAAGAGTTTATTCTTTAGACAAAGGGATTATCCAATAACCCAAGACCTTACCCCCTAGGGTGACCACCATGTCTTCTCAGGCATTTAATGCCTCCTCTCTCTCTCCTCCCAATCCATCTCATGTTGACAATTGTAAACATGGATTGAAGATCATTCAATCTTAGCCCTTGTTAAGATTACTCAATCTTAACCATCCAATTGCCCATTTCTTCTATAAATAGGCCTCATTTCTCTCATTGTTCATATCCAAGTTTTCATGCATCTACATCATAGTCTAAATTTATCAAGCATTTGCCTCTCTTTGATAATTAAGCATTTTAATCATTTAGGAGCATATTAACAACATTTTCATCATGAATCATGTTAGCATAGTTTGTTAGTTTCTTTATCATGTCATTATCTTCATCATAGTATAACTAATCATATCTAAGGAAGCTCATCATATCATATATCTTAGGTGCATCTTGCATATAGATTATCATACATTATCACTTGTTCTTGGAGTTGTCATTCCAAAAGTCGGTTTCTGAATGATATGAGAGCAATCATTGACTTGAAGAATCCTGTGAGATAGAGAACAATGAGACACGTCTTGGGAGATTAACTTGTTTAAATCAGTTTAAGTTTAGTTAGTCTTTATATTCAAAATTTTCAGTGGTATATAAGTTTCTAGTTTCAATTTAGATATACTGATTACACTAATTCTTGCATACAGAAAGCATTGAGTTTGAAGAGACTTGTGCTCTTGTTGCTTGAATGGAAGCTATTAGGATGTTTTTGGCTTTTGTAGCATGTAAAGATTTCTAAGTTTATCAAATGAATGTGAAGTCAACATTTTTGAATCGGGAACTAAAAGGAGAAGTCTACATTGAACAACAAAAAGGATTTAAGTTGTCAGATGATCCAGATATTATTTGTAGATTGAAGAAGACATTATATGGGTTGAAGCAAGCACCTAGAGTTTGGTATGGAAGGGTAGATGAGTATTTATTGAATCAAGGTTTTAAAAAAGGGTCTGCCGATAACAATCTTTACTTTAAAGTTGATCAAATAAGATCCTAATTTTTGTTGTATATGTGGATGACATAATATTTGGAGGAAATGAGGGCACGTGCAAGAAATTTGTTGGTCAAATGAAAAATAAATTTGAAATGTCCATGATTGTTAAGTTGAATTTCTTTCATGGATTGCAAGTGAATCAAAATAGTAAATGTATTTTTATTTCTCAGTCAAAGTATGTTAGAGAGTAAGAAGAATTCTAAACCAGTATGTACTCCTATGACAACTGGATGCAAGTTGACTAATGATAATAAATCTCCTAGGACTGATGCAAGCAAGTACATATCTATGTTGAGTGAAAATAGAATAAGGTAGACTAAGACCTAATCCCACTTTGATTCACACATTGGAATACGAAAGAGCCTAAGGAAGTGACTCACTTTGACTTCCTGTTGTGAAACAGAGTCAAGGAATACTTTTAGGGTTTCTATTCATTTGCTAAGATGAAAGGGAAATGATTCAAATGTAGGATGCAAACAAACTAAGCTAGTAAAGGTATGAGAACAACTAAGATGACAACAACTAACAAATAGATGCAGAATTGGAATTGAGACACAAAGTATAGGGCCAAAAGGGGAATTCTAATGTGCACCTTGTAGATGTCTATAATTAATTAAATTAAATATTTAATTAATTTAATCCTTTCTACATAACTAGTTTATTTAATTATGTTTATCCTTATTCCTCTTAAAATTAATTTAATCAAATTTAATCAATTCTATCACTATAGTCTAATAATTAATTTGCCAATAAGTTAATTATTCTGCATTCTTCTAAAGTCATCTCAATCATTAATTCTTCTAAATTCCTCTTAGTTAATTAATTCTAATTAATTAACTTAAGTCACGTGATTCCTATAGATCACTTCTTCTAATCCTCACTTAGCCTAATTAATTCTTCTAGAAGCATGATTATCATTATTCCTCAATTTTAAATTCCTCCACTCATTCTCTCTCCTCATTTCACATCCTCCTAACTTTCCTACTTGCACTCTAATCACTCATTAAGCCACCTAATCAATCTCCTTAATAATTTTCACATCCCTAATCACCTTGATTAGGGACGTGTCAACTCTTTTCCATAAATGGATTTCCCATCTCATCCTCCAAACTTAAATGCTACCCACTTTGATCCTTTCAAAGAAATTCAAATTCCCTATGCCTCCTCTTCCCAAGGAATTTTTAATTCCTTTTCTCATTTATTCTTCCCACATCCTCTATTTTGGAATTTTTAATTCCTCCTCCCTTCCCCTATGGAATTTCATATTCCTTTTCTCTTCCCAATGTACTTGGGCAACTCTTCCCCATGTACCTTGTGAGGTGTGGAGACAAGAAATGCCTTTATGGCAAATCTCTTGAATCTCTCACCTTGTTCTCTCAATCCTTTGCTCCATTTCAAATCAATCTCAACCCTTCATTTCAAATCAATCTTGGCCCTTCATTTTGGCCTCCTCCAATCTATAAATTAGAGTCTCCTCCCTTCTTAAATCATCCACTTCCATCATATTCTTATGTTGTCCATTTCACCCCTTAATCCACCTTTCATGCATTATCTTGCTATCCATTTGAGAATCAAAATTATTCATCCCATCATCATAATGCCAAAATATTGCCTCATCTAAGCCATATCTATCTATCATTCAATCCAATCCAATACAATCTTGTTGTGTAGTGGAGAGAAATCCACAAATCCTTCATCCAAGGAGAAAATCAAGTGGAGCAACAAGGGCGCCTCTACTTCATTAAGCTCAATCCGAGAAGCAAGTGAATATTTGTGAAGGTATAATGGAATTTTGTATTACTTGAATGTTATTTGAATGTTCTTATGTTAATTTAACTTAAACTAACCATTTACCCTCACAAAAGTTTTCCCTTGGTTCATTTTGGCATGCTTGATGGGACCCACGTCTCATAACACTAACATTTTTATGAGTTTTTGTAAGTTCAAGTCGCAGGTTTCTAGTTTGGCATCCAAGACTACACTTTGACATCTCTGTGCCACTGTTTTGGCGTGCACGCTAGAGCCCTTCAATGCCTGCATTTGAATTTGTTTTTTTTTCCACTTTGTGTTGTGAAGGTTTCTCATTTACTGTCTCCATTTAGCCGAAACGACGTCTGCATTCTAATTCAAATTTTCCCGCTTTATGTTTTTATGTAGTTCTAGATCGCCTATGTGTTTCTAAACGCATTAGCTTCTCCGCATAGAACCCAAAGCTTAAGTAGTTTTTTAATTTTTGATTTTATTGTACTTGCTTAATCAATTAAAAAAAATATATATATATTAATACAACTTTACAAAATCACAAAAAAAACTAACAATACTGATTAGCTTTTTATTATATTCTCATTTTTAGACAGATAATTCAACTTTATAAGTTAATTAGGTAATTTTACTAACATTCAAGTTTCGGCATCTATGCAGACAACTAGTGTCTACATTGTACAACGACATCTCTGCAGGACTAGTCTTTCCCTCTTTCATTTAAAATTTAAAATTTTAGACTTTCGGGCTAATTGTTTTTCTACAGATTATGTTCCGACATCTACGCAAACATTACCATCTGTGCGTTGCACCAAAATCTCCACAGGTATAAAACTCGCTCTCGTTTTCAAATTTTGAATTCAAAAAAAAAATTTCCTGCTTTCTATTTTTTTGCTTAGGGTCAAGCTTTATTTCGGTGTCTGTGCAGATGTTTGGCACCTGAGCCTGTACTTTGGCATCTGCGCTGGAGTGGTTAGAATTTTTAGTGACTGATCAAATTTTAAGTTTTACAGGTTCCTTTCACAAGTCCAATATATTTTGATAAACTATTGACTTGGTTTTTTATAGCACGATAGTTGAAGACATTATTTTTTTCCACTAGACCTAGTTTGCTTTCATTGCATCCTAGATTAGAAAACCTTATCATGTGAGATTAAAATAAACTAGTTTTTTCCATGATTTGTGCATTTACACTTGTGTAGAGTGGTCATGAATCACTAACACACACTATCCTCTCCCCCTAATATTTGTGATCTTGGGTGCACGTCAAAAGTGTTAGCAATGCTCGATTTTCTTTTTCATAGGTAGAGGCTCGCATGTCCCCTCGAGTAGCCCATAAGGCCAAGTGAAGGGAGAACGATCCAAACACTAATGGGCTATTAGCCAAGTCTCCTCTCAACCACTATATAAAACATGTGGGATGAAAGTCCTCACAATGGGAACTAATTTCCTATGTAAGCTGACTTCCCTAGTACCCATATTCTATAGGAAGGAAGCCTCCTAAGAGACAGAGTGTACATGGACACCCAAAAGAGAGTCATGTACTAAGAACCTTGTTTTAGTAAGCCAAAATCCTACATTAGTGGTGCAGGAGATGTGGATCATACCCTGAAGTTACCTCTCATGTACCCACTTAAGATGAGACAAGAATGTTAGACAATTCAAATAATTGGAAGACAACTGAGAGCGGGGGGTGATGAATCAGTTGTCACAGATTACCAGAACCAATAGCAATTAAAACTTTAATACCGGAATAACTGTTAAACCAATTAGGCATAAACAATAATCACAGAATAAATACCATCCACATGACACCAATATTTGCACTTGGAAAACCCGGTAAAGGGAAAAACCATGGTGGGAAGCCTACCCACAATCAGATAATACTTCTGCAATAAGTATGTGAATTACAATTGAGGGGCCTGCACTTGCAGGAAGGCCAACAACCTAGAGTGCATTGCTCATCACAAAAGGAGTCTCACTGACTACATAGAAATTCAAACTACAATCTGGAGAAGTGTTGAACTGCAAAAGGTAGCATCTCCTATGCCTAAGTACAATTCCAATTAATCTCAATACCGAAGGACTAAATCCTCTTACATAAACCCAACTCAATCTCTAATGATTGACCAAATCCTCTACCTAAATGATATTATATTATTCACACATTACATATCCATTTCCCATTCCCATGACTATTTTGATTTACAATGAGATCTTACATCATATATACAAACCCTCGACCATAAACAATTAGGTTGGCCACCAGACAATAAACCAATTACATAATTACAAACCATGTTGGCCTTAGACCAAACAAACAATATCCAACACATAAGACATCCCAGAAACACATTGAGAGGTCCAATTCACACACTTCATTAAAATTTTGAAGCAGTAGCATCCAAACAGCTAGTGTAGCATCCCCACATTAGTTCCAGAATGAATAGTATCTATATTAATGTATATCGGACTGGTGCCAAACCATATCAATCAATTCTTTGTCGGAGGGGCAGAAACTCCCAATCTGCCTCTCCAGTACTCAAATGATTCCTCAAGAACAGGTTTAGTGAAAATATCTGCAATCTACTCTTTAGTGTTCACATAAACTAGTCTAACTTTATTTGCTTCCACCTTTTCCTTCTAAAAGTTATACTTAATAGATATGTGCTTTGTCTTGGAATGAAATACTAGATTATTTGATATATCAATAGCAGCAGAGTTATCACAGTGAATAACTACCAGTGCATCACAATCCACCTTTATATCCTTCAAAATTTGTTTCATCCATAAAACTTGTGTAGAGTTAGTAGCAGCATCAACATACTCAGCTTCAGCAGTAGATAAATAAGTACGTGACTATTTCTTGCTGATCCATGAAACCAACTTCTTTCCAAGAAAGAAAGCTCCACTGGAAGTACTTTTCCAGTCATCAACATCTCCAGCCCAATCAACATTTGTATATGCACATAACGTAAAGTTATCATCCTTAGGGTACCACAAACCATATTCTGATGTACCTTGCAAGTATCTAAAAAGCTTTTTCACCGCACCCTCATGATTTTCTCTAGGATCACTCTGAAATCTTGAAACAATACAAACAACATTCATAATGTTAGGCCTAGTTTGAGTCAAATAAAGCAGACCTCCAATCATAGATTTGTATCTTATAGGATTTGTCGGTGCAGAAACATCTTTTCTTGTCAATTTCTCACTTGTAACCATAGGAATACCTACCGGTTTAGACTCTCCCATACCAAATTTCTTCAAAAATTCCTTCGCATACTTAATTTGACAGATAATAATACCTTTGTCAGTCTGAGTAATCTGCAAACCTAAGAAAAATTTCATCTCACCAATCATAAACATTTCAAATTCTTTCTCCATATTTTTAAAAAATTCCATGCATAAAATATCTTCACCTCCAAAAATAATGTCATCAACAAATACGTCAAAAATCAATATATCATCCTTAGTGATTTTATAATATAAATTATTGTCAACACTGCCCTTAGTAAAACCAAGCTTCAAAAGATATTTATCCAACCTTGCATACCAAGCTCTAGGTGCCTGTTTCAATCCATATAAAGCTTTTCTTTTCCTGCAAACCATATTTGTATCATCTGATAGTGAAAAACCATTAGGTTTCTCAATATAAACTTCCTCATCAAGATCCCCATTGAAAAATGCACATTTAACATCCATCTAATAAACCTTATAGTTTTTATAAGCATCATAGGCAAGAAATAATCTTACAACTTCAATCCTAGCTACCGGTGCAAAAGTCTCTACATAATCAATTCCTTCCTTCTGAGAATATCCTTTACAAACCAATCTAGCCTTATTTCTTATAACTTAACCATCCCCATTCAATTTATTTCTAAAAACCCATTTAGTTTCAATAACATTTTTATTTTTAGGCCAGGGAACCAAAGTCCATGTGTTATTTTTCTTAGTTTGATCTAATTCTTCTTCCATAACTTTCAACGAATATTCATCTTTACATGCCTCAAATACTGATACCGGTTCAACTTGTGAAATTAAACATACCTCATTAGTTGCCAATATTTTTCTTGTCATCACTCCATTGTTCTTATCCCTAATGATCTTATCTTCTAAATGATTCAATCTCACATACCTACGAGTCCTCCGACCCTCTGTTCCTCTTCCCTGATCTTCAATCACTGTAGAATTCTCTAATACTGCTGGAGTAACTAGTTCAACACTTTGTTCTAATAAAGATGCTATCAGTTCAGATATTATCATTTCCATGACCGGTTCCTTTTCATAAACTCTGATTTGACTTCTATTCAGCTCATCCACTTTAACATTAGTGCTCTCCACAATTCTCTGCAATCTCTTATTACAACATCTATAGGCCTTGCTTTCATTAGAATAACCAATAATTATGCCTTCATCACATCTAGGATCAAATTTTCCAATGATATCATCTCTCCTTATATAATATTTACTACCAAATATTCTGAAATACTTTACTGTAGGTGTATTGCCAAACCATAATTCATAAGGTGTCTTACCGATTTTTCCTTTCATATGTACTCTATTGAATGTATAAACCACCGTGCTTATTGCTTCTCTCGAGTAGATATGAGGTAGACTAGCTTCCATCATCATTGTTCTAGCAGCATCCAAGATAGTTCTATTCTTCCTTTCCACAACTCCATTCTGGTGAGGTGTCTAGGGAGCAAAAAATTGTCTTCTTATACCATGCTTCTCACAAAAGTTATTAAACTCACCGGATGTTTATTCTCCACCATGATCTAACCTTAAACATTTAATCTTCAATCTTGTCTCAGTTTTCACTTTAGCCTTAAAGATTTTAAACTTTTCAAATGCCTCAGATTTTTCCTTTAGAAAAGTAACCCACACCATTCTATAATAATCATCAATGATTAGCACAAAATATCTATCACCATGAAAATTTTTAACTTTAGCAGGGCTACACAAATCAATATGAATAAGATCAAGAACATGATTTGATTTATCTTGTATACTATTAAAAGAGCATCTGACCTATTTCCCCATTTGACATTCTTTACGTACCAGATTATAGGGCTTCAAAATTCTAGGTATATCCCTAACTGCCTTAGTTGAACTAATTTTCACAATGCAATCAAAATTCACATGACATAGCCTTTTATGCCATAGGAAACTCTCATCAATCTGTGTAATCAAACAAGTCTTCTCACTAGAATTTAAATGAAATATGTTACCTTTTGTTTGTGTACCGGGTGCAATCTCCAATCCAAATCTGTTAATGATTTTGCATTTTCTATCCTTGAACTTTAATTGAAATCCTTTATCCACTAATTGTCCTACACTCAAGAGATTATGCCTTAAACCTTCAACATAATATACATTGTCAGTATTGTTCTTACCATCCAATTATATACTTCCTTTTCCTTTGATCATACATGCTTTGTCATCTCCAAATCTAACTAGACTGCCATTAAATTCTTGCAAAGATAGAAACTTCCCTTTATCTCCAGTCATATGATGTGAACAACCACTGTCAATTACCCATTCATCCTTGTTCTGAATTTTAGCAGCAAGTACCTTCTCTTGAGGTACATTCTCTTCCAGTGACGGATCATCTTCCTTGATAGCAAATAATACCCATTCCTTCCCATTGTTGGAACCACTACCAAAGTCTTCTACCAGTTCATCATCAGAATCAGTAATGCCTTCCTCATCCGCTATGTAGGATGATTTATCTCTATTATTCTTGTACTTATACTTGTTCTGATATCCAGGTTTAGGCTTAAAAGGTCTTCTAACTCTTTCTTCAAATCTTGAATTCCTTTCAAGACATCTAGATGCAAAATGACCAATCTTATTACATACAAAACATTTAAAAGTTGCTTTTCCTTCATACTTACTTCCTATCGGTCCTTTAGGTACTCTTCTAGTGAATAGTGCTTCAATTTTCTCAAAATCATCATATTCTTTGTTCATATCTTCCAATTCCTTTGCATATAAAGATTTCCAATCTTCCTTATCGGTTGCATATGTAGATGCATGAAAAACAAGTTCAGTCTTCACAACTCCATAAGGTCCAAATTCTTCAATCTCAAAAGAAGATAGTTTCCCAACCAAGGTATATTTGTTGACAGATGTATCAGCCATTGTTCTCAACTCATCAATAGTAGTAGCCTTCATTTTTTAAGCCGGTGGTAGGGCTCTCAAAACTTTAGAAATAATTTAATCTTCGCTCAGAGTTTGACCACAACATTGAATTCCCATAACAATCTCATTTACCCTTTCCATGAATGCAGTAATCCTTTCATCTTCTTCCATCTTCAGGTTTTTATATCTCACCTGGTAACCATCAAGTTTAGCTATCTTTACTATAGGTCACCTTGATTAAGAGTCTCCAACTTATCCCATATAGCCTTTCAAGATGATTTGTCGGTTAATCCCATTATTTGTTGATTAGAAAGTGCACACAAGAGGGATTCTCTTGCTCTACAATAATTCTCAAGCTCCTTATTCTAGATGCCAAATTATGAGGTGTTACACCATTCTGTGTGATCTCCCAATCTCCTTGCCAAGACATCTCAAATGAGTCTCCATCTGAATCTTCCATATTGTGTAATTTGTTCCATCAAGCCTAGGAATATCTCTCCAAAAGATAGCTCCAAAAGAACTCGATGAACTTGAACTGTTAGTCGCCATAGGATCTTCCTCAATCAGTTAAGCTTTCTGTAGAGAGGATCAAAGCTTTGATACCAATTGTTAGACAGTTCAAATAACTAGAAGACAACTGAGAGGGGGGGGGGTGAATCAATTGTCGCAGATTACCAAAACCATTAGCAATTAAACTTTAATACCGAAACCCAAAAAATTCATATCAGAATGCTTAAACTAAATACCAGAATAGCAGTTAAACCAATTAGGCATAAACAATAATCACAGAATAAATACCATCCACATGACACCAAGATTTGTACATGGAAAACCTAGTAAAGAGAAAAACCACGGTGGAAAGCCTACCTGCAGTCAGATTATACTTTTGCAATAAGTATGTGAGTTACAATTGAGGATCCTGCACTTGAAGGAAGGCCAACAACCTGGAGTGCACTGCTCATCACAAAAGGAGTCTCACTGACTACATAGAAATCCAGACTACAATCCGGAGAAGTGTTGAACTGCAAAACATAGCATCTCCTATGCCTGAGTACAATTTTGGTTAAGATCAATACCAGAGGACTAAATCCTCTTACATACACCCAACTCAATCTCCAATAATAGACCAAATCCTCTACCTTAATGATATTTCATTATTCGCACATTACATATCTATTTCCCTTTCCCATGACCATTTTGATCTACAATGAGATCTTACATCATATATACAAACCATCGACCATAAACAATTAGGTCGGTCACCAGACAATAAACCAATTACATAATTACAAACCATGTCAGCCTTAGAACAAACAAAATATATCCAACACATAAGACATCCCAGAAACACATCGAGAGGTCCAATTCACACACTTCATTAAACCGGTCCATAACCTAGACCAACCAGGACCCGGTATATGTCCATACACTACAACAATGATCCCCATACGCCAAGTCTTGAACATGATCACCAAAAACATCTTGACACTCCACCAGAAGCTGCACCAACACCACTTATGCAATTCATCAAAGATCTTCATCAAAAGCTCTTCCGATGAAACCCTCACCAGAACTAGAAGCCAAGCTTCTAAGCAAATAGGATAGCATCCGATCACCAGACCAAAACCAACTTACTGAATATGAGCATGAGTATCATGAATAAGACAATTCCATAAACAAGTTATACCCAAGCCTACCAGATCATACCAGATCCAAATCAACCAGAAACCACTCAACCTATAAGGACCAGAAGGGTGCCGGTAAAGAATCCAAATAGCTAGTGTTGGCATCAATGACAAAACATCAATGCAAAACATAATCAATTCCTCCAAATGGCCAACAAGGAATCCCTCATGTGATCTTAGGATCTTTGGGGTAAGAAAATCTAATATGCCTGAGAAGTGAGTGTGTTGTAAGGGGGAGCTATTGCTACCAGAATCTCTATCTATCTGTTTGTTTCACATATCACTTTGTGCAAGAGGCCTCTCTAATGGTTTCCTTTTTTGAACCTAGAATGTATGCTTGAAGTGTCTTCATTTTGTATTTTTGTCATTGGGATAATTTAGGCTCCAATCACTTTCACACTTGTCATAAAGTGTTAAAAACTTGTCCAAGTTGTCTTTATTGTCTAATATTTTCTTGCCAAGAGTAAACAAGGTTACACAATTTCCAATATTGACCAAGTTTGACCAGATTCTAATAATTTTTTTTACTTTAAACTGTCAAACTATACTTCAACATCTCCGCTCTGTAAAACACAATAGTTCGGCTTCTCCGCCTCACTATTTTAGCATCTCTATCCTGATTTGACGTCTTCACCCTGGGTGAAATTCCAATTAGTTTCATTCATGCACCATAAAACCAAGTCCCTTAAGCACCCAAATAAGTCAATATACTATCAAGTCAAGAAGAAGAAGCTCATCTATAAGAAACTCCTCAAGCATTGCAAGTTTTTATAAATCAATCACAAACTCTTGAAAAATCATAGGACCTTTTTACATCGCTTCCACAAATACCTTCATGGTTATGGCAATGAGTTTGACGAGGAACCTTTGATGACCCGCACCTTCCATCAAATATCAGGTTTATCTAAATCAATCAATAGGATTGGTCACATCCCATTGTCTTATTTACCTTCTCCTCAAATAACTTATTGGGTCATTTATCCATCTAAGGTAACCTTGATTTTCATCACATTTATTTTCTTCAATCTATTTCTCCTTTCATAATCATTGTCATTTCTTCCTTCCATAATCATTTCTACATTTAATATCCAAGGACTTATCACACTAATCAATCAAACTTTGACCCCAATCAATCAAATCATTCAACGTGAATAAATCATCAATCAATCATCTATTAATTAATCAACCTCATCCTAAGGTCAATACTTTGTGAAAGTTTGATTTAGACCTTTATCCTTGATCAGTCATTAATTGGATTTTGTGCTTGAGAAAGAATCTCCCTCAAGTACCTTTTCTTAATCATTTGGGTGAATCAAAATCCTAATCCTTGTATATTCCTGATTAGGAATTTAAGCCTATCCTAAGTAGGGGAAGACTTAATCCAAATATCTGAGTTTAGCCTAGCTTGGTTGTTACCTTTCTTTGTGGCCCACATCATTAATCCCTAAACCTTGCCTAATCTTAATCAAAGGATCAAGGTGTCATCCACATCCAAATTAATCTTGTCCTAATCCAAGGGCCAACCTCTCATCTAATCTAATCATATCAAATCTACCCCAAGTCTAATATGAGTTTTCTAAGTCCTTGTCCTCATATGGCATCATCTCATCACTTTTGTCGATCAAGTCACATTAATCCAATTTCAACTTATCACCCCATTCTTGTCATCTTGAGGTTACACTTGCTCACAAAAGAAAAATATGGCTTCCCAAAGAGCTAAATGTACTGATCTCAATCGTCATCAAAGACCTTCTCTAGCCCAAATCCAAAATCCAAACATCAAAGCTTGGTATGAGAAAATGCTCATGGAAGTTCAAGGAGAACCCTATCAATCATTCCCATCCAATTCATGCATGCATAAAAGTTATCCAACTTCCACCTATTCATGTCTCCCATCCCAACCCACTTACCAAGTCAATCCCAATTCATCTCACATCTCTTATCCTTCCCCTACCTTTGACAAGGTAAATCTATCTTATTACCCATACATGTATTTTTATTATCCCTCGCCCACATACCCCTCCCACCCAATATGTATATCCTCATCTTTCCCCCCATCCACATCCCAATCCCCATATTTTTACAACACCTCCATTATATCCACTCATCATCCAATTCCTTTACAACATACCTCCCCAAGACTTAATCCTAATCCCCCAATCCATAATCCAAACCATCAATGTAATACCAAACCTCCACATAATCCCCATCCTCCAAAATCCACATCATCCCCATCCTCCAAGTCCTTTCTTCATAATATTATCCAAGAAATACTAGCAAAGGAGACAAAATCCTGACCTCAAAAAAAAGTTTCCTGATCTGCCCAAGTCCTCCATCCACCTCCATCCCCTCTGAATCAAGACAACCCTCAATTCCATAAGCTTCATGATACCACCATCCCCCTATCTACCCATATTGAAGAATCCATATCCTGTGACATCACACCATCCCCCCAACGCTAACCATGTCAAGCGCTTATTCCATAGCATGCTAGCATAGATTCCTCTCCACCTCAAGATCAAAACGTCCCTCCATCTCATGATCCCCTTCCATCTAAAAATCCATGTATCCCCTCCACTCCATTTCATGATCTCCTTCCATCTCAATATTCAATAATCCATTCCAATCCACCAAATAATCCTATCCCAGGTCAAGATCAAAGTATTCCTTCACCTTCATGTCATGACACCAAACCATCTCATGATCCTAAGATTCATCCTAATCCTCCACATGATTCTAGTCATCCACAAGATCCCATCACCCCTATCCAAGCTATCCATGGATCACATTCCTATCAACTTGCTTCTTCCATCTTCATCCACTCCGATTTCCTCCAAGGGCTTACAATCCCTTTGACATCCCATACCCCTCAAAATGGACTCGCATCTTGTTTTCAAAATAATAAGTATCCTATTGAAAAAGAATTTGTGAAAAATGTGTTGCATTGATGTTTTGTCATTGATGTCAACACTAACTATTTTAGATGCTTTACCGACACCCTTTGGATCTTGGTAGATTGTGTGGTTTCTGGTTGGATTGGATCCGGCATGATCTGGTATGCTCCAGTATGTTTGGGTTATGGAATTGGTTTTGGTCTGGTGATTGGATGCTATATTGTTTGATTGAAAGCTTGGTTTGTGGTTTTGGCGAGGGTTTCACCAGTAGAGCTTTGATGAAGATCTTTGATGATATGCATAAGTGGTTTTGGTGCGGCTTTTGGTGCATATTCAGAATGTTGATGGTGATCATGTTAGAGACTTGGCGGATTGGGATCATTGCTTTAGCGTGTGGACCTATATTGGGTCCCGGTTGATCTAGGTTATGGACCGACCTAATGTAATGTGTGGATTGGACCTCTCAATGTGTTTTCGGGATGTTTTATGAGTTGGATATTATTTGTTTGGTCTAAAGCCGTCATTTTTTGTAATTATGTAATTGGTTTATAGTCTAGTGTCCGACCTCATTGTTTATGGTCGAGGGTTTTTATATATATGATGTAAGATCTCATTGTAGATCATCATGGTCTTAGGTATGGGATATGGATATGTGATGTGCGAATAATGTAATATCATTCAGGCAGAGGATTTGGTCGATCATTGGAGATCGAGTTGGGTGTATGTAAGAGGATTTAGTCCTCTGGTATTGAGCTTAATTGGAACCGTACTCAGGCATAGGAGATGTTATCTTTTTAGTTCATTCATTCTTTCGGATTGTAGTCTGGATTTCTATGTAGTCAGTGAGACTCCTTTTGTGATGAGCAGTGTGCTCTAGGTTGTTGGCCTTACTACAAGTGCAAACCCCTCAATTTTAATTCACATACTTATTGCAGAAGTATTATCTGACTATGGGTAGGTTTCCCACCATGGTTTTTCCCTTTACTGCATTTTCCATGTATAAATCTTAGTGTCATGTGGATGGTATTTATTTTCTGATTATTGTTTATGCTTAATTGGTTTATCTTTTATTCCAGTATTTGGTTTAAGCATTTTGGTATTAATATTTTGGGTTTGCATATTAAAGTTTTAATTACTAAATGTTATGGTAATCTGTGACAACTGATTCACACCCCCCCCCCAGTTGTCTTCTAGTTATTTGAACTATCTAACAATTGGTATCAAAGCTCTGGTCCTCTCTGCAAAAAGCTTAACAGCTTGAGGAAGATCCTATGGTGACTAACAGTTCAAGTTCATCTAGAGATATCTTCCGGAGAGATATTCCTAGGCCTGATGGAACAAATTACATAGTATGGAAGATTCAGATGGAGACTCATCTGAGATGTCTTGGTAAGTAGATTTGGGAGATCACACAGAATGGTGTTACACCTCATAATCTGGCATCTGACAACCCTCCTCCAACAAACTTGGATAAGGAGCTTGAGAATGATTATGGAGCAAGAGAAGCCCTCTTGTGTGCACTTTCTCATCAGAAAATAATGGGATTAACCCACAAATCATCTGGAAAGGCTATATGAGATAAGTTGGAAACTCTTAATGAAGGTGACCCTACTATGAAGATTGCCAAACTTGATGGTTACCAGGTGAGATATAAAAACCTGAAGATGGAATAAGATGAAATAATTACTGCATTCATGGAAAGGGTAAATGAGACTATTATGGGAATTCAATGTTGTGATGGAACTCTAAGTGAAGATGAAATAGTTTCTAAAGTTTTGAGAGCCCTACCATCGGCTTACAAGATTGAAGGCTACTACAAGTAATGAATTAAGAACAATGAATAATACTTCTGCCAATAGAGATACCTTGGTTGGGAAATTATATACTTTTGAGCTTGAAGAATTTGGATCTTCTCAAGGTGTGAAGTCTGAACCTTCTTTTCATGCATCTGCATCATAAACTGGTAAGCAAGATTGGAAAGATTTATATGCAAAGGAATTGGATTATATGAAGAGAGAGGATGATGAGTTTGAGCAACTTGAAGCACTATTTTCTAGAAGAGTACCTAAAGGACTGACAGGAAGTAAGTATGAAGGAAAATCCCCTTTTAAATGTTTTGCATGTAATAAGATTGGTCATTTTGCATCTAGATGTCCTGAAAGGAATTCAAGATTTGAAGAAAGAGTTAGAAGATCATTTAAGCTTAACCCTAGATATCAGAACAAGTATAAGTACTAGAAAAACATAGACAAATCATGCTATATAGCGGATGAGGAAGGTGTTACTGACTCTGATGATGAACCGGCAGAAGACTCTGCTAATGGTTCTGACAATGGGAAGGAATGGATGTTCTTGGCTATCAAGGAAGGTTGTCCGACACTAGAAGAGAATGTACCTGAAGAGAAGACACTTGTTGCTAAAATTGAATGCAAGGATGAATGGGTAATTGACAGTGGTTGTTCACATCATATGACTGCAGATAAAGGGAAGTTTCTATCTTTGCAAGAATTTGATGGCAGTCTGGTTATATTTGGAGATCACAAAGCATGTATGATCAAAGGAAAAGGAACTATATCATTGGATGGTAAGCATAATACTGATAATGTTTATTATGTTGAAGTTTTAAGGCATAATATTTTGAGTGTAGGACAATTGGTAGATAGGGGATTTCCATTATAGTTTAACGATGGAAAATGCAAAATCATTAACATATTTGGTTTGGAGATTGCAACCGGTACACAGATAAAAGGTAATATATCTAATTTGAATTTCGGCGAGAAGACATGTTTGATTCCACAAATTGATGAGAGTTGGCTATGGCATAAGAGGCTATGTCATGTGAATTTTGATTGCATTGTGAAGATCAGTTCAACTAAGGAAGCTAGAGATATACCTAAGATTGTGAAGCCCTATAATCCGATATATGAAGAATGTCAAATGGGTAAACAGGTCAGCACCTCTTTTAAGAGTATACAAGATAAATCTAATGATGTTCTTGATCTTATTCATACTGATTTCCATGGCCCTACGAGAGTTAAGAGTTTTCAAGGTGATAGATATTTTATGCTAATCATTGATGATTATTCTAGAATGATGTGGGTTACTTTTCTAAGGGAAAAATTTGAGGCTTTTGAAAAGTTTAAAATATTTAAAGCTAAAGTGGAAACTGAGACAAGATTGAAGATTAAATGTTTGAGGTCAGATCATGGTCGAGAATTCACATCCAGTGAGTTTAATAACTTTTGTGAGAAGCATGGTATAGGGAGAATTTTCTTCGCCCCGGACACCTCAACAGAATGGAGTTGTGGAAAGGAAGAACAAAACTATCTTGGATGATGCTAGAACAAAGATGATGGAATCTACTCTACCTCATATCTACTAGAGAGAGGTAGTGAACACAGTGGTTTATACATTCAACATAGTACATATCAAAGGAGAAACCGGTAAGACACCTTATGAATTATGGTTTGGAAATACACCTTGAGTTAAGTATTTTAGAATATTTGGTAGTAAATGTTATATCAGGAGAGATAATATCATTGGAAAATTTGATCCTAGATGTGATGAAGGCATATTTCTTGGTTATTCTAATGAAAGAAAGGCATATAGATTTTATAACAAGAGATTGCAGAGAATTGTGGAGAGTGCTAATGTCAAGGTGGATGAGCTGAATAGAAGTCAAATTAGAGTTTATGAGCAAGAACTAGTGGTGGAAATGATTATATCTAAACCAGTAGCACCTTTACCAGAATAGAATGTTGAACCGGTTACTCTGGCAGTATCAAAAAATTCAACAATAATTGAAGAATCGAGAAGAGGAACAGAGAGTTAGAAGACTCCTAGGTATGTGAGATTAAATCATTCAGAAGATCAAATCATTGGGGATAAGAACAATGGAGTGATGACAAGAAGAAGACTGGGAACTAATGAGGTATGTTTAATTTCTCAAGTTGAACCGATATGAGTAATTGAAGCATGTAAAGATGAATGTTGGTTGAAAGATATGGAAGAAGAATTAGATCAGATTAAGAAGAATAGCACATGGACTTTAGTTCCCTAACCTAAAAATAATAATGTAATTGGAACTAAATGGGTTTTAGGAATAAATTGAATGGGGATGGTCAAGTTGTAAGGAATAAAGCTAGATTGGTTTGTAAAGGATATTCTCAGAAGGAAGGAATAGATTATGGTGAGACTTTTGCACCTGTAGCTAGGATTGAAGCTGTAAGATTATTTCTTGCCTATGCCACCGAAAAGAACTACAAGGTTTATCAGATGGATGTTAAGTGTGCTTTTTTGAATGGAGATCTTTATGAGGAAGTTTATATTGAGCAACTTGATGGTTTTTCACTTTCAGATGATACAGACATGGCTTGCAGGTTAAGGAAATATTTATATGGATTGAAATAGACACCTAGAGATTGGTATGCAAGGTTGGATAAATATATTTTGAAGCTTGGTTTTACTAAGGGTAATGCTGACAGTAATTTATATTATAAAGTCACCGGTGATGATATACTGATTATTGAAGTCTTTGTTGATGACATCATTTTTGGAGGTGAAATAAGTTGTGCATGGAATTTTCTAAAAATATGGAATTAGAAATGTTTGTGATTGGGGAAATGAAAATTTTCTTAGGTTTGTAGATTACTCAAACTAAAAAAGGTATTTTTATCTGACAAACTAAGTATGCTAGGGAATTGTTCAAGAAATTTGGTATGGGAGATTCTAAACTGGTAAATACTCCTATGGTTACAAGTGATAAATTGACAAGGAAAGATATTTCTGCATTGGTAAATCCTACTAGATACAAATCTATGATTGGAGGTTTTCTTTATTTGACTCAGACTAGGCCTGACATAATGAATGTTGTTTGTATTGCATCTAGATTTATGAGTGATCCTAGAGAAAATCATGAGAGTGCAGTGAAAAGAATTTTTAAATACTTGCAAGGCACATCTGAATATGGTTTGTGGTACTCCAAGGATGATGAGTTAACTTTATGTGCATATACAAATGTTGATTGGGTTGGAGATGTTGATGATCTAGAAAGTACTTCTGGTGGAGCTTTCTTTCTTGGAAAGAAGTTGGTTTCATGGATCAGCAAAAAATAGTCATGTACTTCTTTATCTACCGTTGAAGTTGAGTATGTTGTTGCTGCTACTAACTATACACAGGTTCTATGGATGAAGCAAATGTTGAAGGATATCAAAGTGCATTGCACTGGACCGGTATTTATTCACTGTGATAACTCTGCTGCTATTGACATATCAAAGAATCCGGTATTTCGCTCTAAGACAAAGCACATATGTATCAAGTATAACTTTTTGAAGGAGAAGGTGGAAGAAAATGAAGTTAGACTGGTTTATGTAAACACTAAAGAGTAGATTGCAAACATTTTCAATAAACCTTTGCCTAAAGAATCATTTGAGTACCTGAGAGACAGATTAGGGGTTTTTGCCCCTTCGACAGAGAACTCCTTGATGATTTTTGGCATCAGTCCAGTATCTATTGTCAGAGGTATTATTCATTCCGACACTGATGTGGGGATGGTATTGCTCTGGGGGAGTAGTTAGCTTTGTGTTTCAGTGGTTTATGTTTTTGCTTTGATATTTTTGTCATATTTTTGGCATTGATGTAAAAAACTTAAGGAGTTGTATACATTAGGGGGAATGATATATGAATAATTTAGAGCTTTACATAGATATCATTCACAGTGGGAGTTTGGTATTTATTTTAGAACTTCATTGCTATATCTTTATGTGAGAGATTGTTGGTTGTCTTCCATTGGGGGAGACTTGTTTGCCATTTCTTGGTACTTATATATTTTTCACATCTAGTGTTTCCATCAATGCCAAAGGGGGAGATTATTGGCCATTTGGAGGAATTGATTATGTGTTGCATTAATGTTTTCTCATTGATGTCAACACTAGTTGTTTTAGATGCTTTATCGACACCCTTCTGGTCCTGGTAGATTGTGTGGTTTCTAGTTGGATTGGATCCAGCATGATTTGGTATATTTGGGTTATGTAATTGGCTTGCTCATATTTATATTCAGTCACTTTCTTTTGGTCTGGTGATCAAATGCTATCATGTTTGCATGGAAGCTTGGTTTGGAGTTCCGGCGAGGATTTCATGGGAAGAGCTTTGATCAAGATATTTGATGATATGCATAAGAGGTGTTGGTGCAGCTTCTGATGGAGATTCAGGATGCTGATGGTGATCATGTGTGAGACTTGGCAGATTGGGATCATTGCTTTAGCATGTCGACCTATATTGGGTCCCGGTTGATCTAGGTTATGGACCGACTTAATGTAACATGTGGATTGGACCTCTCGATGTGTTTCTGGGATTTCGTATGAGTTGGATATTTTTTGTTTGGTCTAAAGCTGACATGTTTTGTAATTATGTAATTGGTTTATTGTCTAGTGGTCGACCTGATTGTTTAAGGTCGAGGGTTTGTATATATATGATGTAAGATCTCATTGTAGATCATCATGGTCTTAGGTATGGGATATGGATATGTAATGTGCGAATAATGTAATATCATTCAGGCAGAGGATTTGGTCGATCATTAGATATCGAGTTGGGTTTATGTAAGAGGATTTAGTCCTCTAGTATTGAGCTTAACTGGAATTGTACTTAGGCATAGGAGATGCTATATTTGCAGTTCATTCATTCTTCCGGATTGTAGTCTGGATTTCTATGTAGTTAATGAGACTCCTTTTGTGATGAGCAATGTGCTCTAGGTTGTTGGCCTTCCTATAAGTGCAATCCCCTCAATTATAATTCATATACTTACTACAGAAGTATTATCTAACTGTGGGTAGGCTTCCCACCGTGTTTTTTCCTTTTACCAAGTTTTTCACGTATAAATCTTGGTGTCATGTGGATGGTATTTATTCTCTAATTATTGTTTATGCTTATATTGTCACTCAAATTGTACCCATAATGCACAAGCTGAAAGCTCAAGCAACTTGGTGACACATGGGATAATTCTCAGGCCTGTGGGTTACCTATAGTGAGAATTAACCTCTAAATGAAGTGTCGGTTCCCTGTGAATAACTCTAAATATTTACCAAGAAAAGAGATAGGAAAAACTAAAAATGAAACTAGAAAGACTTTGCAAATGCTAAACCAAAGTGAAGCATCAATAAGATATCTCAAAATGACAGAAATACATTCCTAAAAAATCCAATCTACACGAATAGACTTCTGGTTCATAGCACATAAATATTTCATGCAAAGGATTTAAACTTCAAGAAATTGAAAGGAAAGAGAAACTTTCACAATCAACCAAATGAACCAATTTATCACAATGCACAACCTGTGACTTATAAATGAGACAAAAAATTTAAAGGTTATTTAAGCAATAACACAATAAACTAGCTCTCAATCATGAATAAGAAAATGAACTACAAAGACATAATGCATAAGCTGATATATTTTTTATTAGAATTTTGTCATAAAACTGCATATGAGCTACAAGAATGTATTCTTCGCTAAAAATAAAAAGAAAATCATTAAGAAATAGAGAAGAAAGATTAAAAAAATTCCCTTTATACAAAAATCTTCCAAAAGGTAGAGGAAAGATAACTACAAAATGCTTGAAGATGAACTCCCACTGAAAATATCTCTTCTGAAAACTGATCCTCGCGTAGAAATAAAAGCCACCAAAAAGGCTCAAAATCATGAGAAAAACTCATGCAATTTAGTTCAAACTCTTAGTCAAATAAAAGGTTGACCCATGTGGCGCTCAAAAATAATCCTTATTACCTCAAGATCATGAGAAAGACTCATGTAGACTTTCTCTCGAGCTCAAATCAAACCTCAAACTACCTGATGACTTCTTCTTAATTAGCATGGATCCTTGGACGCTACCTTGCCTGCCACCACTTTCGGCTTCTGACTGTAACTAGCATTGCTTTCTTGATTGGGTCATCGGGTTAGCATTGAAACACTTATTCTGATGGCCGATGATGTGCTCCCAACTGAATGCTTCCTTATTAGGTTCTCGGCATGGCCTCAAACATGTTATTCCGATAGGCGATCAAAGTTCCATCCTCAGTCTTTGGGTCGTGATGGAAATCCTAGCGATCAATTTCTCACCACGACTTGGCAACTACCATCGGATCTTCTTTGATTGTCATCAATCAACTATGATTTGATTAGCCTTTAACTTGCCTTAGCTGCTCTCCCTGTCCATTTGGCCCACCACGTATCACTTCCTGATTGGCTTGCGGGTCCACCTTGTCTGCCATCTAGACTACCATCTTAACCGCCACGGAACCTGGACCCACCTTGTCGCTAAGTCACAGCAATAACTAGGCATGCAAATTTCCTTTGTGCCTTACTGACAACTATCGTACTTGCGGACTTACATGACCCTTATCTCACCTGGGCACTCACCTTTTCCACATGTGCCTTATTGCCAAGTTGCGGTGAGTATTCGGCGATCATCTTCCAATCACAACATAGCGACGACCATTGGATCTTTCTTGATCACTGTTCGATCTTTCTGACTTGCTTGCTGGTTAATCTCTCTAAGCGGGTCTCTGTTATGCCATGGTGTTGCCACGCGTCAACCACTGGTTCACTCATGGGTCCACCTTGTCCCACCACTTGGACATGCCATTGGACTTGGTCTTCCTTGGTTCTTCATCTACTCTCTACTACATGGTGCATTCTCATTCATTCTGAACCCACCTAGACGACCACCTCAATTGCCACATCGCCAGTCACTATGTCACAAGGGATAACTAGCGAGCATCTTCATCTTATTGTATAGCGATGACCATTGGATCTTCCCTCAAACTAGTCGATCTTTATCCTCTTCCCACCAGCCGGTCATAAAATTAGGACACCTTGAGATAAGCGCACATGCGGGGTCCACTAGGCGATGAGCCTCTTCTTGCCAAAAGCTCGTAAGCTTTGACACTATAGTTATATGTGACTTTAGTTTTAAATACAAAAAATGCTCCTCCCTGCTACCAATGTGAGATAAATGTTCTTCAGTCCTGGTGACTGAAAACGCTTGGAAGTTCTCTGGCCTTTTCAAAATCCTCTTTGGTGCCCAAGTTAAAATTTTACACAGGCTGATTGCATTTGCTCTGAGTTCCTTTTGGCCTTTCATCAGCTATGTAGGGGATTCGGCAATACACTTACCAACATGAATTTTCTTGAAGGTTTTAATAGGCCACGCTATTTCATTTGTAATGGAGCATAAATATCTTTGTGATCTATAGCATGTTGAGCTCAACCCTCATGGGAGCCACATTTTAACCCACATGTTGTCTTACTTTTCCTGTATCTGCACATGAAGCAAACAAGTTAGACAAAAATAGTGCATTTCTGATTTCTCATTCATGATTTGGCATTTTCAAAATGAATGAATGAAAGGCTTCATTAAGGCACTAAATTTGGCATGTGCAAAATTTGGTAACATTTTTGGCGACCTCTGTAGAGTGTTTGCCTGCAAAACACTATAGACCAGTAGCCTTTGTTCCATCCATTGGGCATAGAGTCATGCCTCTTAACCTCTTATAACTCAACTGAAGATATGGAACAACAGCAAAACAAAAAAGAAAACAAACAAGGCTTACAAAAAAAACCTGCAATTTGTGCAACAACTGCTTATTTTTAACAAACTAGACTAAAGCTGAACTGAAACATGTGCGACAAACACACTTATTGAAAAGAATGGAAAATAAAATAGAAATCTATCTACCCTAAGCTAACCAGGAATAGCATTGTATCAAATGAAACCATTAACTAGTTCTGAAAAGTAACTACCTGTCTTGACAATATGCCATGTTGTGCATGAGTTTGGGTAGCTACAAGAAAAATCAGGCTAAAGATAGCCTTAGACAAAGTTGTATAACTTCTTGAAATATGAAAAATAGAGTTCCTACCTCCTTCAGTTGGTCTATCTCACTTTCTTCTGTAAATGAAGAAATGATTGGGATGCAAACCCCTTTTATAAGTTCATGATGAGGATCTTTGGTCTTTGAACCTTCATGTTTAATTGCAAGCATAGTTTGCAATGTTCTGCTATCCTTTTCTCTGGATAAGTACCTAATAGGACAACCTGTTGATAGTGTAGGCTTCTATGTAACACCTAGTTGTCCTTGATGAATTATTCCAGTCTTATCTTTTGTCGTAGAGGTTAGCTCACACATATCTTGATCATCATCATCAAATAAAGGAAGCTCAACAAATAGATAGACATGAATCATTCCTTGCTCTTGGGTTTGTTGTTCTAGATTGCTAAGAATTTCTACGTCAAATAATAGATCTACCTTTTCATATTGAATATTATCTGCATGTGTTAAATTTTCTGTCATAGGCGAAGATACCATGGCTGGAGGTGCTTGGCTGAAACTAGGCATTAAAAGAATGTGGTCTTTCTAAAATTGAACCAACAAAGTCTTCATTTGTTGATCCTTTGCCGCCATCACCCTCACAAGATGCTCTTCATGTTGTCTTCTTCCATCCTCCATCTCCCTCTCGCAAAGATGAATCTGATAAGCCAACTCATCCTCTTCAGCACTATCAACCTGCTGTCCAAAGACCATGATATTTTCTCCTTGTGGTAGATCTTCATCATCTTCTTGCCAATTCATGTATACACAAATAGGAATATTTTCCTCGACTTGTGGACCTTTTTCTCATATGTATCATTTACTAAATATTTAGAAAATGTGCAATTGTGATGCCCCTGATGGCTTTGACCTTGGATTTCTTTGGGGTAAGTGCAGTGATCATGAATCTTAGGTTGGCAAAGGACAAACTTCCCTCTATAAGTTTGTAACATATCTTTTAACTCTTGGATTTCTTGAGAAGGGGTTGATAAAGCAAAAGCCTGAGGTGTTTCTTGATACTCTAAGGTTGAAATAGTAGCTATAATTGGGACTGGTAATAGCATATTTGGCTGTATCTCTGGAAGAATTGGCATAAGTGCTCTAGGAGCTAGCTTTCCAGCTAGAATTAAACTATTCTCCACTCTAATAGCTATATTACAAGCATATAGCAAGGTAAAACCTCCCATAGATTGAATCATTATAGATATATCACTATTAAGAGATCTCAAATAATATAAGAAAGCATGGTCATTGGTGGGTCTTACCGATACTAGAATCAAGCTCCATGTTCTTTGAAATCTATCATTGAAATCAAACATGAGCTCATGTTGTGCTCTCTTTATTGTAGATAGTTGTTTTATTAATAACAAAATGTTTGACCTATTCTCAAAGAGTTCATTCAAGGTAGCTCCTAATTGATCCTGGGTTCTGATAGAAGCTACAGGTAGCTGTCTGAACCATTGCAGTGCCTTTCCCTTAAATGACATGGCAAGCAATATGATGGTGACATTCTCCTGTGTGATATGCTAAACTGCACACAGTGATACAATGTCTCTGATGTGATCTATCTCCATTGTTTGGTCTTCATCGGTGAAATAAGTTAAATTCTTCCATGCAACCGAAGGTATATCATCATATTGTGTCAAAATCAAGGGAGTATCCTGATGAAATGACACGAATGGCTGATTCCTTGGTGGATTTTGAGCCATCTGAATTAGTGTTGGTACTACTGGTACATCTTTTGAATGCTGATAATATCTGATCTTGAAAACAGGATCACAAAGTCGCCAGGTATTTGTGCTAAAAACCTCTTAAAGACTAAAAACTATTGTTCAATACCCAAAACAACAGTAGGAAATAAGTCTACTCCTGAACTGAGGATTAGTTCAGGGTCCCACCAGGCGTGCCAAAAACTGTTGTCACTCAAATTTCACCCATAATGCACAAGCTGAAAGCTCAAGCAACTTGGTGACATATGGGATAATTCTCAGGCCTGTGGGTTGCCTATAGTGAGAATTAATCTCTAGATGAAGGGTTGGTTTCCTATGAATAAATCTAAATCTTTACCAAGAAAAGAGATAGGAAAAACTAAAAATGAAACTAGAAAGACTTTGCAAATTATAAACCAAAGTGAAGCATCAATAAGATATCTCAAAATGACAGAAATACATTCCTAAAAACACCAATCTGCACAAATAGACTTCTGCTTCATAGCACATAAATATTTCATGCAAAGGATTTAAACTTCAAGAAATTGAAAGGAAAGAGAAACTTTCACAATCAACTAAATGAACCAATTTATCACAATGCACAACCTGTGACTTATAAATGAGACAAAAAATTTAAAGGTTATTTAAACAATAACACAATAAACTAGCTCTCAATCATGAATAAGAAAATGAACTGCAAAGACACAAGGCATAAGCTGATAATTTTTTATTCTAAATTTTGTCATAAAACTACATATGAGCTACAAGAATGTATTCTCTGCTAAAAACAACAAGAAAAACATCAAGAACTATAGAAGAAAGATAAAACTTTTTTTCCGTTTATACAAAAACCTTCCAAAAGGTAGAGGAAACATAACTCCAGAATGCTTGAAGATGAACTCCCACTGAAAATGTCTCTTCTGAAAACTGATCCTCGCATAGAAATAAAAGCCACCAAAAAGGCTCAAAATCATGAGAAAAACTCATGCAATTCAGTTCAAACTCTCAGTCAACTAAAGGTTGACCCATGTGGCGCTAAAAAATAATCCTTATTACCTCAAGATCATGAGAAAGACTCATGCAAACTTTCTCTCAAGCTCAAATCGGACCTCAAACTACCTGATGACTTCTTCTTATTTCTCATGGATCCCTAGACGCTAGATTTTTTGCCACCACTTTCAACTTCTGACTGTAACTAGCATTACTTTCTTCATCAGTTCATCAGGTTAGCATTGAAACACTTATTCCGATGGCCGATGATGTGCTCCCAACTGAATGCTTCCTTATCGGGTTCTTGGCATGGCCTCAAAAATGTTATTCTGATGGTTGATGAATGTTCCATCCTCAGCCTTTAACTCGCCCTAGCCACTCTCTCCATCTATCGGGCCTGCCACGTGTCACTTTTTGATTGGCTCGCAAGTCCACCTTGTCCGCCATCTAGACTACCATCTTAACTGCCCCTGAACCTAGACCCACATTGTCACTAAGTCGCAGGGATAACTAGGCATGTAACTTTTCTTTGCGCCTTAGCAACAGCCATCGGATCTTACGGACTTGCACGACCCTTATCTCACGTGGGCACTCACCATTTACACACGTGCCTTGTCACCAAGTTGTGGTGAGTATTCGGCAATCATCTTCCAATTGTGACATAGTGACGGTCGATGGATCTTTATTGATCATCGTTCGATCTTTCTAACTTGCTTGTTGGTTAATATCTCTAAGTAAGTCTCTCTTATGCGACGGTGTTGCCGCCCATCAACCATTGGTTTGCTCATGGGTCCACCTTGTCCTGCCACTTGGACCTGCCACTAGACTTGGTCTGCCTTGGTTCTGTTGGCATTATAATAGACAATAAGAGATTGTTGGCATTTCAATTAGGATATTGAGAAGGTTGTTGATAATTATGGATATAACTTATTAAGGATGTTTACTATCTTCACAATATTATTTTGTCATCGATGTCAAGAAATTGATTTTCTGATTTAGTATGATGTTTCCATATCTTAAGAAGTATGTTTTGAAGAGAATTAAGATGTTGATAAAAGACACAGAAAGAATGTGATGAATAAGGGGAGGAATAATTTATTCAATGGGCAACTATTACTGAGTTAGACAATGATGAGATCATGTTGTTTAGATTGTTTTGATATCCTACATATGCTATTGTTTGTAAAGTTAATACTATACTATGTTACCGAGCAAGGAACCTAGTCGGTAAACCCTAAGGCACCTAGTTGGTAAACCCTAAGGTTATCGCTATCGGTTAATGAAGGCGGAATATCTATCGAGTGAAGTTTGGTATTTACTGAGTTGCAACAGAGTAATAACAGAATGCATTGGATGTATACATGCGTTATTTAATGATGGAAGCTGATGAGCTGGTTATGATTAAATTATTGATACAACGTGTATGAAGTTTGTTAAGGATCTATGGCAATGGAAGATCGGCAAGAAGATCTAGAACTCAGATTGAACCGCAATACCCTAGCACAAGTTCCAAGAAATGTATGCAAGTTCCAAGGCGAGGTAAAATGTTTTCCGATTGAAGGATACATTGAACTTGGTCAAGATTGAAGATCTGATGGCTATGATTGATCATGGGAAATGTGATCAAAGAGGTTAAGCGGTTAGCAAATTGTTTATAAATAAGGAACTATTGATAAACAATGTATGCGGGCAAGTGTAAGCACAGGGATGCTACATAGTGATTACAGAGCATAGAAGCTTGAAGACCTGCTTGAATAACAGAGTAAGGAGCCCAGCAGAGGGACAAGATAAGTCCTATGACTAGATTGTATTGAGCAAATAAGAATTTGCTTTAGCATTTAAGATGCAAAGTTGCAGACATACTCATTACTGTTATTTATTTGTAAGTGACAGAAAATCTCTTAACTGAGTGGACTTAACAGTCTTATTTGTAAATCCTCTAGCAAGGTGACATTCTGATTGAGTGTTTGAAACCTTTTTACAAGGTCACCTCTAACAAAGTGAAGATCCTAACATATCTAAGGGAAATCCCTTAACCGGGTCACATCTAGCAATGTGTTTGTAATCTTTAACAGGATTTGCTTTTAATCAAGCATACTCTAGAAGAGTATATTTCTTAGTGGGTCCTAAATCCCATAGTGGTTTTTCCCTTTTTGGGTTTCCACGTTAAATCCGGTGTTATGAGTGTTGTTATGATTATGTGTTCTTAAGTTTGCATGTTTTACAGTTTTGGTTACATATATCTGTTAAAGCTACCGAGGTTGAATCTGTTGAATATATTGAAGATTAAGTTTGTATGATTCACCCCCCCCTCTCATTTTATTAACAATTGGCATTAGAGTTGTCAATTGGTATCAAAGCTTTGGACTCCGGAAGAAAAGTTTAAAGGTACTTGAGGAAAAGATCCAAAGATGTATAAGAGGGATGCACCGAAGCTAAATAAGTCAAGTTTCTCTACATGGCAGAAAAGGATGAAGCTGCACCTATCAGGAATTGGTGAATATGTTGTATATTATCTAGAGAATGATTTCATTACACCTAGCACCTATCCATTGACAATGGAAGAGATAAAGGCAAAGAAAGAACATATTCAAGCAATGATTGAAATAACATTTGCATTGACCGACTCAGAGTTTAATGATCTAGAAGGTTGCAATGATGCCAAGGCAATGTGGGACAAGCTCATATCTGTGTATGGTGGTGATGAACATGTTCAAAGAGAAAAAGTGGACAGTGTAAGAGGACAACTTGAATCTATGAGAATGAATGAAGGTGAGAACATAACCCAGTACAATACAAGGTTAAAGGAGATTGTCAATCAAATCAAAGGAGCAGGAGGAACCATTGAAGAGAAGGATGTCACAAGTAAGCTATTAAGAACCCTTCTACTTGCTTATGCAATCCGAGTCTCTACAATCAATGAATTAAGGTTTGTACCCAATATGCCAGTTTCTTTGGATGCTACTATTGGTAAGCTACATGCATTTGAGTAAAGTAACTTTGATAACAGTGGGTCTTCGGTAAATAACATTGAGTCTGCATTTAGTTCTTTTCATCTTGATGAATCTGATGATTATAATGATAGAAAGTATAAGTACTCTGAAGGGAATCACAGTGGAGCAAGTGAAAGATTTTGCAAAAACATGGAGGAGGTACACAAACTTTATGAAGAAATCAGAAAGCAAGAAGAGTTTGAAGCACTATTAGCCAGAAGGCTACCGAGAGGAAAAGGTAAGTACAAAGGAAAGTTGCCTTTGAAATGTTTTAACTGTGATAGAATAGGACATATGGCTTCTAATTGTCCTAACAAAGAATCCAGTGAAAAGAGAGATTACCAAGATGACAGACAGAAAGATAATCATTACAGAGGACACCGAGACTTTAGAAGAAGAGATAAAAAGACATGTCTAATAGCTGATGAGGAATCTAATGATGATAAATCAGATGAAATTGATACAGAGGAAGTTGTTTATGTGGCTATCAAAGATGGATCAAATGAAGAAAGGTACGAAGAAAAAGATTTAATATCTCACATAAATACTAATGATTCTTGGATCATAGATAGAGGATGCTCACATCACATGACAGGTGATAAACACAAGTTTGTTATCTTAGAAGATTATGATGAAGGTTATGTAAGATTTGGTAATGATGCACCATGTCCAGTGAAAGGTAAAGGATCTATAACACTTCTTGACAATGCTAAATGTAATGATGTTTATTGGGTTGAAGGTTTGAAATACAATTTGTTGACTGTAGCACAGCTAAACAATACAGGATACCGAATAGAGTTTCAGAAAGGAATTGTCAAAGTTCATGACAAGCATGGAAAGTTAGCAGCTACCGGGACACAAACAAAAGGTAACACATTTCACCTTGACTCAACTCGGAATAAGTGTCTATATGCAAAGATAGATGATACCTGGCTATGGCATAAAAGGTTTTATCATGAAAATTTTGATAATCTGATCAAAATAAGCAAGAAGCGCCGAGTAAGAGGTCTATAGAGTCTTGAGAAACCTGAGAATGCTATATGCTGAGGATGCCAGATGGGTAAGATGACAAGATCAAGCTTTACAAGTAAGTCCTACACTTCTAAGGAAATTTTAGATCTTGTGCATACTGATCTTTGTGGTCCTATGAAAGTTCAGAGTTATTATGGTGATAAGTATTTCATATTATTTGTGGATGATTACTCAAGAATGATGTCAGCAATGTTTTTAAAAGAAAAATCAAAAGCTTTTCAAATGTTTAAATGGTACAAGGCAAGAGTTGAAAATGAAACAGGAAGACAACTGAAATGTCTTAGATCTGATAGAGGAGGTGAGTTCACTTCTGATGAATTTAACTTATACTGCAATGATCATGGTATAAAGAGGCAAGTATCTGCACTGAGAACACCCCAACAAAATGGGATAGCCGAGAGAAGAAACAAATCAATTGTGGATTGTGCAAGAACCTTGATGATAGAAAAGAAGGTACCTCAAACATTTTGGAGAGAAGCAATCAACACTGCAGTTTACACCCTGAAACAAGTACAACTGAAGAAAGGAACCTTGAAGACACCATATAAAATCTGGTATGACAAGAAACCTAATGTAAGTTATTTTAAAATCTTTGGAAGTAGATGTTATGTTCACAAAGATGACAGAAATGGTAAGTTTGATCAGAAAAGTGAAGAAGGAACATTTCTTGGTTATTCTTCTAGAAGAAAAGCATTTAAATGTCTAATCAAATCATCTAACAAAATAGTAGAAAGCACAAATGTGAAAATTGATGAATTTGCAGAAAGAAATGATGAAGGAAACTCCAAAGAACCAGAAGATTATGAAGGATTTGTATATGTTCAACCGAGAAGTCCTACCAAGAAAACTACTAAAGGAAATGAAGAGAATATCCAGTTACCGAGTGATGAAGAAGATCATACAGAATCTACCGAGCCTATATTAGCCAAGTATGTCAGAAGAAATCATGCATCAAGTTAGATTATAGGAGATAAGAATGATCCAGTGATGACAAGGAATAAAATGAGACAGAACACATGTATGATATCTGAATTTGAACCAAGGATAGTGAAAGAGGAATTTAACAATGAAGATTGGATAAATGCTATGACAAAAGAGATTGATCAAATCAAGAAGAATGACACATGGACATTGGTCCCAAGACCAAAGGACAAAAATGTAATCGGTACAAAGTGGATTTTCAGAAGCAAGCTAAATGAAAAAGGTGAGGTCATTCGAAATAAAGCAAGACTAGCTTGCAAAGGTTATGCTCAAGAAGAGGGAATTGATTATGGTGAGACTTTTGCACCTGTGGCAAGACTTGAAGGAGTAAGAACATTGTTGGCATACACTACTTACAAGAATTTCAAAGTATATCAAATGGATGTCAAATCTACATTTCTAAATGGTATATTAGAAAAAGTTTTTATTGAACAACTTGAAGGATTTGTTGAAGGAGAGAATAAAGATCAGGTATGTAAACTGAACAAAGCTTTATATGGTCTGAAACAAGCACCTAGAGAATGGTATGAAAGATTGCACTCTTATTTAATCAAGATTGGTTTTATAAGGATAAGTGAAAACAACAATATGTACATGAAGAATGATGAAAATGGAATACTGATCTCAACCATATTTGTTGATGATATTATCTTTTTTGGAAATGACTCTTTATGCAAGAACTTTGGAAATGAAATGAGCAAAGAATTTGAGATGTCATTAATTGGTGAGATAAAGTATTTTATAGGTCTACAAATACTGCAAATGAAAGATGAGATTTTCATTACTCAATCCAATTACATAAAGGAAATCTTGAAGAAATTTGGAATGGAGGATTCAAAACCAGTAAGTACTCCTATGACTACCAACTGTAAACTATCAAAGAATGATGAATTTGCATCTGTTGATGAGACACTTTACTGATCTATGATTGGAAAGTTGCAATATGTTGTTCACAGCAAGCCAGATATAGCATGCAGTAGGTATAGTTGCAAGATTTTCTGTAGATCCCAAGGAAACACACATGACAGCAATCAAGAGAATTTTCAGATACTTGAAAGGCACTAAGGATTATGGCTTAGTATATCAGAAAGGAAATGACTTTGATTTAAAAGTTTATACTGATACTGATTGGGTAGGCAACATAGATGACAGGAAAAGCACAAGTGGTGGAGCTTTCTTTTTAGGAGAAAGACTAGTGAGTTGGCTTAGTAAGAAACAAGGATGTATTTCACAGTCAATAGCAGAAGCTAAATATGTTGTTGCAGCATTGAATTGTACCAATATAGCATGGATCAAACAACTATTGGAAGGCATAAATGAGAAATTTACCAAGCTAGTAACTATATTCTGTGATAATACTAGTGACATTAACATTTCAAAGAATCCTATTATGCACTCTAAGACAAAGCACATCTCTATCAAATATCATTATCTTAGAGAAGAAGTTCAAGAGAAGAAAGTGGTGTTGGAGTATGTTAGCTCAAAGGAACAAATAGCAGATATTTTCACCAAGCCACTACCAAGGGACACTTTTGAGTATCTCAGAAGTAAGTTAGGGGTCCTACCCCTATCTTCTACTCACTGATCGAGTTCGGTGAATGCATCAATTTGATGACTCTAAAGAATATCTTTTAGGAGTTGATACTGATTTACACACTTTAGGGTGTTTTCTAAAGGTGTGCAGGAAACAAAAATAGAGAACTGGAATTGAAGATAAAATGCTCTAACCGAGACTGAGTTGATACTGAACAGCAAAGGAATTACTTCACACAGGAAGAAATTATGTATTAGTTTTCTTTTGGCATTGTTGTCAAAGGGGGAGAATACTAATGACAGGGGGAGATCATTTCAGCAATCTGAGCAATCACAATCACAACAATCTGAATTCGAATCTTTTAGGTCAAATCAATTGGTTTTCCCATCAATGCCAAAGGGGGAGATTGTTGGCATTATAACAGGCAATAAGAGATTGTTGGCATTTCAATTAGGATATTGAGAAGGTTGTTGATAATTATGGATATAACTGATTAAGGATGTTTACTGTATTCACAATATTATTTTGTCATTGATGTCAAGAAATTGATTTTCTGATTTAGTATGACGTTGCCATATCTTAAGAAGTATGTTTTGAAGAGAATTAAGATGTCGGTAAAAGACACAGAAAGAATGTGATGAATAAGGGGAGGAATAAGTTATTCAATGGGCAACTATTACCGAGTTAGACAATGATGAGATCATGTTGTTTAGATTGTTTTGATATCCTACATATGCTATTGTTTGTAAAGTTAATACTATACTATGTTACCGAGCAAGGAACCTAGTCAGTAAACCCTAAGGTTATCGCTATCGGTTGATGAAGGCGGAATGTCTACCAAGTGAAGTTTAGTATTTACCGAGTTGCAACCGAGTAATAACAGAATGCATTGGATGTGTAGTCACATAAATCTGTCCACTTAATTAAATGAATACTTAGTATTTATTTGATTATTTAACCATCAATTAATAATTAATTAAATTAATATTTAATTAATTCATCTTAACCCTCTTCTCCTATTAATTAAATAAATTATTCAATTTATTTGATTTAATTCACTTAACCAAATTCATACCATTAATTAAATAAATAAATCATATTTGTTTAATTAAATCTTCTCTCACATTTAAATAAATTAATATTTATTTAAATCCCCCAAAATCCCACCTCTCACATTTAAATAAATTAATATTTATTTAAATCCCCCAAAATCCCACCTCTCACATTTAAATAAATAAATCATTTATTTAAATCACCTTTATCCTCCACCCACTTGTATTTTCCTACAAAAGCAAGTTGCACAATTATTTTAAATAAATAATTTATTTAAATCACCTTTATCCTCCACCCACTTGTATTTTCCTACAAAAGCAAGTTGCACAACTATTTTAAATAAATTATTTATTTAAAATCCTATTTATCCTCACCCACTTGAAACCTTTAATGGTTTCCCTTAAAGTATTCAAACTTGATGGCTTTAAAGTCTTCAAACTTGATGGCTTTAAAGTCTTCAAACTTGATGGCTTCCTTCTATAGTCTTCTTAAGACTTTAATGGTTTTCCTTAAAGTCTTCAAGCCTTTAATGGTTCCCCTCAAAGTCTTCAAGCATTTTAATGCTTTATCTTCCTTTTTCTCATTTAAATAAATTAATATTTATTTGAATATTTATCCAAATACAACTTGCACACATTTATTGAAATAAATGAATTTTTATTTTAATAAAATCCTATTTTCCCTCACCCACCAAATCCACTTGCAAAATCTAATCCCCTTCTAGATTCTTCTAACCCCTTCCTAATTAGCCTAATCCATCCCCTAATTATTGTCACATTCCTAAGCAAAATGGAGTCACTTCTCAAAGCCTAAAAGTCTTTGATAACCATTAAAGGCTTCCAACCTTCAACCACTAAATGTCTCAAAGTCTTGGATAACCTTTGAAAGCTTCCAACCTTCAACCACTTAATCCACAAAGTCTTCAAAAACCATTAATGGTTAACCCAAACCCTCCTACATGGTTAAAACATTTGTTTTGACTCAACCTCTACCCAACCCAAGGGTCTCATCAAGCCTTTAATGCTTTGACCATGATTATCTCTTAATCATTTGCACAAAGGTTTATCCTTGCATTAACTCCTAATCCAGTGGGTAATCCTAATTTAGGCTTGACCCTTACCTTCTAGATAACCATGAGGTCTCCTCAGGCATTTAATGTCTCCAACCTCTTCTCTCAACCCAATCTTATGTTGACACTTCTCACCATTTCATTGGTGCAAATTGTGCACATGGATCCCCAACTTTCAAGCTTGACCCTTGATTAAACCTTTCAATCCTGGCCATCCATTGCTCCATTTTTCCTATAAATAGAGCCCATTCCTTCATAATCCAGATCCTGAAAACTTGTATGCATTTAGGCTATAGACATTTTTAGAGAGCATTTAGCATAGCATAACTAAAATCTTGTCTTTTTGGTAAAATCAATCATTTTAGCATCAATAGCATAGTATTTAGCTTTTCATTTCATATTTGAAGCTTAATATTAAATCTCAATCCTCCATAAGCATCCATAGTACAAAAAGTTGTTGAGAGCTACACTCATTTGGGACTTGGAGAGGAGAGGAACAAGGGAGGAGCAACTATGAGCATCTTGATTAGCTATTTTATTCTATGTTTATATGCTTTCTATTTCATGCTTAATATCTCTCTTGATATGCCTGTTTAGGATAATCTTTTGTTGCTAACACTAATGTTTGTTTCTTGTGCTCTTGTGTGTGTTGCCATCAAACATATTTTCTAATCCTTTTTGCAGAGCATCAGGATGTATACATGCATTATTTAATGATGGAATTTGATGAGCTAGTTATGATTAAATGATTGATACAACGTGTATGAAGTTTGTTAAGGATCTATGGCAATGGAAGATCAGCAGGAAGATCTACAACTCAGATTGAACCGCAATACCCTAGCACAAGTTCCAAGAAATGTATGCAAGTTCCAAGGTGAGGTAAAACATTTTCTGATCGAAGGATACATTGAACCTGGTCAAGATTGAAGATCCGATGGCTATGATTGATCATGGGAAATGTGATCAAAGAGATTAAGCGGTTAGCAAATTGTTTATAAATAAGGAACTATTGATAAACAATGTATGCGAGCAAGTGTAAGCACAAGGATGCTACATAGTGATTACCAAGCATAGAAGCTTGAAGACCTATTTGAATAATAGAGTAAGGAGCCCAACTGAGGGACAAGATAAGTCCTATGACTAGATTGTATTGAGCAAATAAGAATCTGCTTTAGCATTTTAGATGAAAAGTTGTAGACATACTCATTACTGTTATTTATTTGTAAGTGACAAAAAATCTCTTAACTGAGTGGACTTAACAGTCTTATTTGTAAATCCTCTAGCAAGGTGACATTCTGATTGAGTGTTTGAAACCCTTTTACAAGGTCACCTCTAACAAGGTGAAGATCCTAACAGATCTGAGGGAAATCCCTTAACCGGGTCACATCTAGCAATGTGTTTGCAATCTTTAATAGGAATTGCTTTTAACTGAGCATACTCTAGAAGAGTATATTTATTAGTGGGTCTGAAATCCCATAGTGGTTTTTCCCTATTTGGGTTCCACATTAAATCTAGTGTTATGAATTTTGTTATGATTATGTGTTCTTAAGTTTGCATGTTTTACAATTTTGGTTACATATATCTGTTAAAGCTACCGAGGTTGAATTTGTTGAATATATTGAAGATTAAGTTTGTATGATTCACCGCCCCCTCTCATCTTATTAACAATTGGCATCAGAGTTATCAGGTTCTTCATCTACTCTCTACTACGTGGTGCATTCTCATTCATTTTGAGACCACCTGGACGCCCACCTCAACTGCCACGTCTCTAGTCGTTATGTTGCAGGGGATAACTAGCGAGCATCTTCATCTTGCAGTATAGTGATGACCGTTGGATCTTCCCTCAAACTGCTTTATCTTTATCCTCTTCCCGCTAGCCGATCACAAAATTAGGATGCCTTCAGATGCGCATGCATGCGGGGTCCACTAGGTGACGAGCCTCTTCTTGCCAAAATCTCGTAAGCTTTGATACTATAGTTATATGTGACTTTAGTTTTAAATACAAAGATGCTCCTCCTCATGCCCAATGTGGGAAAAATGTTCTTCATGCCTGGTGACTGAAAATGCTTGGAAGCTCTCTAGCCTTTTAAAAATCCTCTTTGGTGCCCAAGTAAAAACTTTACACAGGCCAATTGCATTTGCTCTGAGTTCCTTTTGGCCTTTCATCAGCTACGTAGGGGATTCAGCGATACACTTACCAACATGAATTTTCTTGAAGGTTTTAATAGGCCATGCTATTTCATTTGCAATAGAGCATAAATATCTTTGTGATCTATAGCATGTTGAGCTCAACCCTCATGGGAGCCACATTTTAACCCACATGTTGTCTTACTTTTCCTGTATCTGCACATGAAGCAAACAAGTTAGACAAAACCAGTGCATTTTTTATTTCTCATTCATGATTTGACCTTTTCAAAATGAATGTATGAAAGGCTTCATTAGGGCACTAAATTTGGCATGTGCAAAATTTGGTAACAGCTTAATTGGTTTATCTATTATTCCAGTATTTGGTTTAAGCATTCCGGTATTAATGTTTTGGGTTTGGGTATTAAAGTTTTAATTGCTAAATGTTCTGGTAATCTGTGACAACTTATTCACCCCCCTCAGTTGTCTTCTGATTATTTGAACTGTCTAACAAAATGAATTATCAAGGCAAAGGGTTATGCCTCCATGAACAAGGCATATTAGAACCCCTTCAAGTCAAAGAAAATACAAGGTCATATGGCCTTGGCTACAAAGCTCATGCTCAAGATGTTGGTTTACCTTTCATATCTTCCAAATCTAAAATCCCTCCATCTAAATCCAAATGTTTCCATCGACCATCTTCCAAACCCCCTTTGGATCCTTATGTCCTAGAATCCATTCCTTCCTCATCCACATCCAATTTGGGTCCTTATGTTCCAACACTCTATCCTTCATTGCTTCCTTACATCCCTCCATTTGTTATTCCATCACCTTAGATAATCCCTGAGTAAGATCAACAAAGTCCCACATCCTTGAATTCCTTCCAACAATATCTCTCCATCCTACCATCCATAAAATATCTAAGTTATCCATCCTCATGCATCCATACCATTGCTATTGGAAGTAATTTGGATGCCAAATCTAAAATGTATAAAGCTAGAAATCGACAAAAATTCCAAGGATCAACATGTCCCATAAAAAAGACATGCTCAATAAAAGAAAAATATGATCCAAAAGAAAGAAAAATCCAACAAGCTACAAAAGCCCAAAAAGACAAAATAAAAAACTATTTGGATTCCCAAAATACTCATAAAAGAAATGTATCTCAAAGAAAAATCCAAATTGGCATCCAAACTTGATAATCCAAAAGCTCTCTCCACTCATAAGTCCTGCAATCCTCCATCTAACAGTCGTCCATCTTCAAAATCCATTTTGGGTCCTTATGTCCCAAAATCCACCATCCCAAGTCGATCATCCCCTTCATCTATTTTGGGTCGGCATGTCCCAAAATCTATAGTTGATCCTCCATCTAATTCAAAATCCCCTCCTCCAACTTTACCACCCTTCAAGGTGTGTGCCAATGTTGATCTTCCCAACATCCCCATCCATTTATCAACAAGTCTTCCACAACCCCATCCATTATCCAGCATCCATTTTCCATAATGCCATCCCTTTTATTCAATCTTTTTCATAAATCCTTATCCCCCTCCATCTTCCATCCATTCCATCTCCCCATCCATTTATACCAACATCTATGAGCATAACTATAGTTATCTTGGTTCAATATAATACCTCTTCAAGGGATACCATCCATGGAAATAGATGCTTGAGTCCTCCCTCCATCTCCCTTTAATGAATCCATTATCTTCCACATCCATTTATGCCCATCCTTATCCATCCAAATTATTTCAAAAAAATTTTAAAAATTTATTTAAAAAATGATAAAAATAATACATCCAATGGTGAAAACCACTTGTTGTGGCACCTTGGGTAAGTACCATGATGAAAACTTGGTAAAAAAGCGTCATGTGTAATCCCCTTATCCTCTTGCACTCTACACTTGGGGGAAAACTTCATCAATAACATCCTCCTATCCACATCTTCCATATTCCTTATCCACTATCTACATTGTATCTACATTCATCCTCCTTTCATATCTTTGATCTTGACTATCCTATCCATATTCTCCATCTCATATCCCTCATCCTATCCAAATTCATCCTTCATTCCTACCTTTTATCTTGACCAAGCTAGAGGAAAAATAATATCCATTCATGCTTTGGAGCACACAAGCCTGCATTTTTATGTTGGGATCAAGGAACATTGAGAGGGGGTGGTGGGGGTGAATCAGTGTTCTGCAATTTTTAACATTTTTAATCTATCCTTTAAACCACTTAATGCAGATGAATGAAAGAAAAGTGCATAAACACAAAGTAGACAACCACAACATCATAACACCAATATTTTTATGTGGAAATTGTTGGTATTTTGGTTATGTTGATATGGTTTTGTCATTGATGTCAACACCTATTAACACTTATCAACTCTGGCACTTTGGAGAACTGGCAATGTTCACCGGCAAGCAAGTGACTTTATGCACAGTCACTCGTATCTAGTTCACCGGCAGGATATATTGTTCACCAACACTTGGAATGACATGGAAAATACTTGGTTATGTTGAAGATATCATTTGGACACTTTGTCTTGGAGATTTGTTCATTGGTATATTCATATTTGCATATTTGTTGTTACCGGCAAATAGGTCCAGAATAAGCACCGGTAGGCTTATCTATTCTAGATCAACACGACATGCTTTGGAGATGATTTATCAATGTTGTAAATGCATTAAGCCGACATGTTGAATCGGACATTGCATCGGTTATTGATTTGCTTGCAAATTATTTTTATTGTAATATCTTTTACAGCCGACCTACTAAAATTGGTCCTAGGTTATGGTATATATGTAAGATCTTATTTGTAAGATCGAAATGTGATTGGGAAAAGAGATCATAAGAAGGTATATGTGAGAACAAGCAGAGCTATATACGTAGACATCATTTGAAGGTTGAAGGAAGGTTTTTGTGAAGGTATATCAGAACTACACTGGTACTAAATCCAGCATATGAAGATGTTATTTTGAGCAGTACATTTTTATTGGATTTAACCATCCAATTGTAGTTAGTGTGACTCTTATTTGTGTTTGAGAAGTGAGCTCTAGGCATTTGGCCTTTCTACATGTGCAGACCCCATTTGTATACACATACTATCTGCAGTAGTATCATCTGATTGTGGGTAAGGTTTCCCACCGTGGTTTTTCCCCTTAAAGGGTTTCCGCGTACAAATATTGGTGTTATGTGTTGTGGATGTTATTATCTTTTTGTTTCATGCATTAATCTTTACCGGTACTGTAATTAATTGATAAAATGTCTACCAGCATAAAGTTTGGTTTACTGGTATTAAGCATTAAGTTTGGTTAAGTTGTTTTTGGTTTAAATTTATTTGACAACTGATTCACCCCCCCCCCCCCCTCTTAGTTGTCTCCGGGACCTAACAAAAACTTGGTTAAGGGAAAAACCACAATGGAATTCAAACCCTGAATATGAATATACTTTGTTAAAAGTATAAAAATATTACATATGGGAATGCACATGCATTCAATCATACTACCTAGAGCTCACTGCTTAAAGTTTACAATAAGGCTACAACCCGAAAGACTCACTTCCTTATAAAGGAGTTACAAAGGTAACATACATGAAGATGAACTATGAAATAGCATTTGCAAATGCCTGGAATAATTCCAGTTAAGAACAAAATATTGTATCTTACTCAAACTCTGCAATATTGCTCTGTTCTGATATTCTACAACATACCGAAGCACAAACCTTCACCTTGCACATGTGAAACTGTGCACAATCGATCATACATACACCACACACAACCACCAATCACCAAAATGAATAAATAAACTTCTCTTATATATCCGCATCACCAAATTAGGTCAATTCTATGTCGGCCCAAAAACCACATAACACGCAACATGGAACGTGTTACCCAAGTCGGCTCAAATCGATCCAAAATAACTGAGAGGACCAAAACAAAATGTCCACATGCTTCCTAGATGTCAACTCATCAACCTTCAACACATAAATACTCACATGCCACAGCTAATGAACACTATTCTTACCATAAAATTGTCTATCATATTTTCCAACTTACATCAAACTCAACACCGGAGGCCACAAACCTGGCATAAGGTAAATTGCATATCCATAATACATCCCCCAGATCCACAAAGAAAAATACTCAACCAAAATAATCCATTGACCACCAAAATGTACACTCTGTTGGGTATACTATTCTCATAGGACCACATAGATACTTGATCAATCTCCAATAAATCTTCTAGAATGATGAAAACATGAACTACATATGCCAAATCAGATATGAGTTGCCATCAATGACAACATCTCAATAAGCATCCAGTGTCTCATGCCAACATTTTCCTCCATCCATATATATTCCATATTATTCTTCCATCTCATACACCATTATCCACCATCCATATATCCTTAATTGCACTACCTTTAGTGGGGCATTTTCTGTTAGAATGAACCGGAGCAAAACTGAGAGGGGGGAGCAAAATCTATTTTCCACAAGTTAAACGATTATTGCAGATTATAAACCTTCTACAAGAGCAAAATGAAAACATAACAGTGAAAGATAAAGCATGAGAGCACAAAACACACAACACCAATATTTTTGATGTGAAAAACCCGGTGAAGGGAAAACCCACGGTGGGAAACCCTACCCAAAATTAGATAATGCTTCTGCAATAGTATGTGAAAATATTACAATGGGGATTGTACTTGCATTCAGGCCAAGGGCCTAGAGGACACTCCTCAACACAAAAGGAAAATCTCACCAACTTACATACACATTGGACTACAATCCAAAGGAAATGAACTATGAAAGTAGCATCTCCAAATGTTTGGTTACAGTTCCGGTTAAGCACAATGTCTTCCTTAAAACACTAAACTCTCCACAACACTTCATTGAATGATTTATCCTTGTTCGCACATTTACCTCTCTCTGATAATGCAGACATAATACTGATCCTCATGATACCCAAATTACATAAACATATCACCTATATATACAAATCACCAAACTTGAGAACAAGGTCGACTAAACCCTCAACTCATAATTACAAAAATTACATCACTCAATACAAAGATTGACCACTAGACCAATATTATGTGAAGCAAGGGAAAACCTTCATGCAAGGTTAGATGGTTAGTTTAAACCCAAATAAGCATAAGAAATCCAAATAAAGCATAAACCAACAACACAATTATACCTTCAAAGAGAGAGAGTTATCTTTTGTTCCTCTATTGAGCCTTGGATGAAATGAGGAATATGCCCCTTCCTCACTTGATTGGATTGTCTCCTTCTTTGGAGATGTGGATTGCTCTCCACACACAACAAGATTTGAATGATTTATTAGGATTTGGATTTGGATTAGATGGAAATGAATACATTTGGACTTGATGAAGAATCATGAGGACATGATAAGGATATGATAGGGGAAGATAAAGGGAGAAATGAGAAACATGAGAATGCTATCAAGTGAGTAGATCCCCCATAGTGTTTTGTGAGGAAATGAGACTCCAATTTATAGATTGGAGGAGGCCAATGGAGGGCCAAGATTGATTTTGGTATGAAGGGTTGAGATTGATTTGAGAGGGAAGACATGGATCAAGGTGCACGGGGAGAATAAAAAGGAATATAAAATTCCTTGGGGAAAGGAGAGAAAAATAAAAAAATCCAAAATAAAGGATGCATGGGGGGATTCAAAGAAATTTGAATTTCCTTGAAAGTCTCAAAGGTGATGTGACATAAGTGGAGGACTATAAATTGGAGAATAATGATAAGCATTCTTAAGGAAGAATTAATTAGGCAGAGTGGGGATTAGGAAAAGTGATTTGTAGGAATCAAATGACTTAAGTTAATTAATTAGAATTAATTAACTAAGAGGAATTTAGAAGACTTAATGATTTGGTTGATTTTAGAAGAATAGGGAGATAATTAATTTTGATAAATTAATTATAGGACTGTAGTGACAAGATTGATTAAATTTGAGTTAATTAATCTTACGAAGAAGGTAACTGACACAATTAAACGGGTTAATTATGTTGATAGGCTTAAATTAATTAAACATTAATTTAATTAATTTTAGGTGTCTACATTTTTCCCCTCTTTGATATAGCGTTGTGAAGTGATGTTATATCAAAGAAGAGTAAAACATAGTGGATGATGAGGATAAGGACTAGTATCTTGATGGCCCAGCCATGAGATGAGGAAGAATGATGAGGAGAAAGGATGAAGAATGACAAGGAGGAAGGATGATGAGTAAGTAGTTATATTCCCCCTCAAGAGGACGAACAGGTTTAAATAACACGGGTGTGCTCTCAAAATGGATTAGAAGACTAAATAATGAAAGAATGAAGATGATGAAAGAGGGAATAAATGAATTGGAACCTCTAAGATGGACAAACGAAATGAAGTGGATAGGATTTCTTGTTGTGCAGATATGGAGAGCAAACCTAGTTTTGATATTGGTCAAAGATTATCCACACCGCTGATTATAGGAATCAAGATGATTTCAATATCTGAGGTGTGGACTAGACTCTCAAACAATAGGTATCTCTATGTACACAGGTTCGTAAACATGAATGATGATGTAAATGCAAGACTGTAGGATCGTACAAGAGAGACCATCAAACACACCATACCACCAAAAAAATGCCCCATTATACACCAACCAAGACATGCTGAGATATAGGATGATCAGGGCAGCCCTGAATAGGTAGAGTTCTAGGAAACAAGATAAAAAGTCAGAGCGAAAAGATCAATCATGAAAACAACGTGCACATGACCAACTGATATCTCTTTCCAAGAGTAGGACATGGATTTGATTAGGCTGCCATACATGGGAAGGATGCATCTCGATGGGTAGAAAGATGGATTTGGATAAACTGCCAAACATGGGAAGGATGCATCCCGATGGGCAAGGAAGACAGATTTGGATAAAATGCCAGATATGAGAAGGATGCATCCCGATGGGCAAGGTACAAATAGATTGATAGATGAAGACAAGATGGTGTGCAAGATCTCTAGGTGAGAGGATTGCTACTTGGATTTGATTAACAGAGTATGGATGGGTGTTTGGATTACATGTGATTCAACATAAGCTCAGATAGATGGGAAAAGCTCAATGTGATGGGGGTCATAAATGGATTTTATAAAATGGTAGGGGGATAAATGATTGAATAGGATTGGATGGGATGGGGAATATGATATGATATGATGGGATTGGCTTGTGGATATATGATAAATGGAGGGGGACCAATGACAAGATCAAGACCAAAGGTAGGAATGAGGGATGAATTTGGATAATATGAGGGATATGATATGGAGGATATGGATAGGGTAGTCAAGACCAAAGATAGGAAAGGAGGATGGACTCAAATAGGATGAGGATAGAGGATAATGGATATCGATAATGTAGATGGTAGGACATCATGGATAAATCTTGCCCCCAAGTGTAGAGTGCAAGAAGATGTGAGATGAATTGGGATTGACTTGGTAAATGGGTTGGGATGGGAGACATGGATAGGTGAAAGTTGGATAATTGATGGGGATGTATGAGCTAGATGTGGATGGTTGATAGGGTGATCCATGAACTTCCATGAGCACTTCTCATACCAATAGGACTTAGCAACATTAGATTGGATTGATGGATTATTTTGATTTGATTTACTTGGATTGGGTGAAATGGATTGGTCCTTAGGTTAGGAAAAGATTGATTTGGATTAAAATGAAATCTTAGTCCTTCTTCTACTTAGGATAGCCTTGCGTTCCTAATCAAAATAGGGCAAAAGGATCCAAATGATTGAGTCTTCTTCTACTTATGTTGGACTTGTGTGCCTAAGCAAAATAGGGCAAAGGATCCAAATGATTAAGCCTTCTTATACTTAGGGTGGAATTTCATGCCTAACCGAAATAGAGAAAAGGATCCAAATGTTTAAGCCTTCTTCTACTTAGGGTGGACTTGCGTGCCAAAGAAAAATAGGGCAAAGGATCCAAATGATTAAGCCTTCTTCTACTTAGGGTGGACTTGCGTACCTAAGCAAAATAGGGCAAAAGGATCGAAATGATTAAGCCTTCTTCTACTTAGGGTGGACTCGCGTGCATAAAAAAAATAGGGCAAAGGATCCAAATGATTAAGCCTTCTTCTACTTAGGGTGGACTTGCGTGCCTAAGCAAAATAGGGAAAAGGATCCAAATGATTAAGCCTTCTTCTACTTAGTGTGGACTTGCATGCCTAAGTAAAATAGGGCAAAAGGATCCAAATGATCAAGCCTTCTTCTACTTAGGGTGGACTTGCGTGCCTAAGAAAAATAGGGCAAAAGGATTAGGATTTTGATCAACCCAAATGATTAAGCAAAGGTACTTGGGGGAGATTCTTTCCCAAGAACAAAAAACCAATTCATGATTCATTATAGATAAAGGTCTAAATCAAACTTTCACAAAGTGTTGACTTTGGATTAGGATTGATGATTGATGATTGGATTAAAGGAATATTGATTAATTGATTTGGGATTTTTGGAGATTTGACTAGGTTGATATGCTAAGTCCTTGAGGATGGAATGCAAATGATTGTAGAAGAATGGGTTGATGGTATGAAGAGGAAGGGGAAGGTTACCCCAGATTGGATTAATGATAGAATAGAGATGTTGGTTAAGGATTGATGATTGTTTAGATGGATGAAAATAGATTAGGGATTTGATATGGATGAAGATGAGGGAAATAGAGGTTTCATAGTGACAAAGTGGAATTTGAAGGGGTAGTGCTTTATACTAATTCTACTCTTGGCAAGAAGACATAGAAAACACATTAGCTATTGACGCAAATAGAGACTTCAAAAACAACATGTTATCCTAGGAAATGAGCTGAGGAGGAAAACCTTTGCTTTCTGACTTAGGTACAAACCCAATAGCTAATCAGAATATGATAGTTGAGTCTCACGCAATGGATCCTCAACATCGTATTAGCCGACTCCAAACACTAATGGGGGAAAGATATGGCAAGTCTCTTGGGGGAGTTACTATCTCCCTTGCACAAAGATTATCCACCTTTCGAAGGTGAACTAGGTAGCTTCTATTCCTAGAGTTCTTAGTAAGGGTTTCCATTCAAAGACTATCCTTTGTACTCGCACAAGCATGATTGAGGCCTATAGCCCAACAAAGTACCAAGCACAATAGTAGTCACGCAAGCATGATTTAAACCTCAAGGGCCCTATAAAGTTCTTGATATGAGAGTAAAATCAGATAGCTTCATCCTCCGAGATTTTCATCTCAAAAGGCGATTTGATTATAGTGAGTTGGAATTCTTAGGTTCAGCTGTACTCACTTGGGTCATTCCCCTCTCACCAATGCCTGTGTGAAGTGCTAGGAAAATTAGGAAGATAGGCCCTCTAAAGGTAAAAACATGCAATCAAAATAAAATAGGACATGGAATGCATGATGTTCTTTAACCTTTAGAAAACCAAAATGTGCAACTATTCTAAAAGAGACAAACACTTGTAAGATTTTAAGCCCAAAAGTATGTGTTTTCTAATCTAAGAATACATGAAAACATCTAAACTAGTGGAAAGAACATGTCTTCGTCAAATGTGGTGTAGCAAAAATGGGTTCTTAGTCTCAGTTTTTATCTTGGTCAGACGATGCAGACCTACAAAACTCAAAAATTGATTAGTAACTAAATCCCTAAGGGATACAACACAGGTGTTGTTCCACAGGCGGACGCATCACAACGCCCGCGCACGCATTGAAGGAGGTCTGCATGGCTAAGAGAAATAGAAACATGAATTTTTTTTTGAATTTTAAAATTTCAATTTAAAACTAACTACAGGGGGTGCGCTGATCTCAAATCATATGCGCTAAAGCGCGAGCGATGGCGCCAAAAGCAAAAGGTTTAAATTTTGAATTTAAAATTTTGAAAATGAGTGGGCTTTTGGGTTCAGTGGATTCGCTAAACTAGAAGTGCAGACACTAATTCACCTGCATAGGTGTTGATCCCCCAGTAGCCTAGAAAACTTGATTAAGACACCTAAAGTTGGTAAAAAACCGAATTAAAGAGCTATGCTAGAATTGTTTTTGTTCTTTTTAAAGCCCTTTTTAGATTTTTTGATTGTTTTTTGATTAGTAGAAAGCAAAGATAAATAAAATATAACCTTGAAATAAAGTGTCAAAAGACACTGGGTGGACGCGCCGAAACCGAGGTGGACGCATGTTCCACAATCTGTAAAACAAAAAGAAGGGTTTGGGAAATTAAGACACATTGATTCCATAGCGCTCACGTCGTTCTGCAGCCTTGATAGGGAGATTGAGTGAGAAGTTACTCAATAAGCCTAAATTGGTCTAATTTCACAAGTGGACCCAAGAATATGCTTTTCTAATGTATTCAATTAGTTCTTGGCAACATCAAACTCCAACACCCACACTTCTCCTCAAACAACCACCCTATTGTGTGTTATGCAACATTGTTCTAGTTTTCTTCCTTAAGTTACTTAAGTCCTCCACCAAGGGTTCAAACTTCAAAATCATGTCCTTACTGTCCAAATTGATGGTAATAGGTCCATAGCATGTCTTTCAACTATTTTAAACAAGTTTGGAGGGTTCATACTTTGTTTGGACAATCAGGTTCAACTTTTGTGAAAACAGCCCTAAAAAGGGCTACTAGCTCGTGGAGGGCTAATTGAGTGAAATTTGCTTGCAGAGGGTAACGATGACCACAACCTTCACAAACCTAACATGGATGGTGTCAATAAGGTTTAAAATCAAGTATTTTCATGGTTTTGGCCCCTGGAAAGTTTGTAGAATGATTGTCCACTTTTTTAGGCTAGTAAGTAGGGTTTTGAGAGGGTTTCAACCAAGTTACAAAGAAGGAAAATTATAAACTGCAAATCAAGCCCCCAAATTCAAGTAGGACCTTTGCCACACCATTTGAATCAACTCTCCATCACTTCCCTGCATGACAATATGACAAACACTTGCCACACAAACATTTACTTGACTATTTTATGCATTATGACTGCACTTTCACTATTTTTGCTACACTTTCAATGTTAGAATAGCATGGAAACCTTCACCAAGGTCTATGGTAACTTCATAACACCTTTCCAACACTTTCCACAAGATTCCAAAGCATGGATATATAGACGGGGCAAGTTTAGACCCAAAAATTCATTAATTCCCCAAAATTGCGTACTTGTTGCCAGCTAGAGTTAACACACACTTGCAAGATGAAAATTCCTTTGCTTGGAACTCCAAATGCATCCAAAACCCCTTGAATGCTAGTGCAAACCTCTGCCTCAAGTTTTTCTACTCAAATTGGTCTTGAGCACAAACAAGTTTGGTCTTACTCACATTGGTAGCCAAATCCATCACCAATTTGCCTAGCATATGCTCAAAAACTTTTCTTTCTCGCAACACTAGCCAAAATGTGGAATATTTACACTATAAATGTGCCATACAAATTGTCTAAGTCCATCCGTGGGAGCCCAAACCTGGATTTAGACAAGTTGATGCATTTTTGAGGCCCAAACACTTGACAGGGCAATCAACAGCCAAAAATGAAACTAATTTGTATAATCAACTTCCAAATGCTTAAAAAATGAATGTAATACATTAAAAGCCTTGAATATACATTAAGAAAAATCTCCAGCAAGTATAGTATGGAAAGAAACTATCCAAGTACGAACTGTCACAAGAAATTGAGTCTAAAAACCATTAAAAGTCAGAATTCTTGATAATTCCAATCGAGAATGTCTTCAAATACAATTGCCAACCCTATAAAAAGAAGAGGGAGGCATATTTATAGAACCATGAAGAAGTTTTGAGGTCCTATATAGACACATAGTTGTAGGAGGTTTTCTCTTACAATCTTGTCTTAAAAATGACAACTTTTCCAAACAAGAAAGCAACTTTTGTTGCTCCAAATGACATTTTTGAGAAACCTAACTTATCTATCCCTCCTATAAACTTAGGAATGATTAAAATCACTCAAAAAACATGTTCCAATAGTTTCCCAACCATTTCTAGGCCTATAAGGCAATTTCTCTCTTTTTAGCCATTTTTGGCCTAGAAGCACAAAATTGACAATTCAAGCCCTAAGAAGCAAAACTTGATCTCTCAAGAACAAAATGAGATCAAACACCTATGAAAGACTAAACAAAACCTATGACAATATGTCAAAACTAAAAAGACACTTAAGCATGAAAAATACCAAAAATGGAGAGTATAAGCAAAACTAGGTGCTCCTCATTTGGAGCTTGCTAGGAACTCCCTTTTGCAATCTAGACTTGTTCAAATGAATCATCACAAAGTCCCCAACTAAAAATTTAACATCCCTCTTGGATGCATCCACTCTAGCTTTCACCTTTTGTGAGGTATCTTAAAGAGCTTTTCTCACTTGCTCATGAACTTCCTTCATTGATTGAGCCATGTCATCTATTGTACCACTCTTTTTCTAAATGTTACCAAGATCCCTTAACTCCATGACACCCCTTGGGCACATCCCATAAACAATCTCAAAGGGACTCTTACCAGTTGACTTGTTAACACTATCATTGTATGCAAATTCTACCTGATGGATGAGCTGATCTTAACTTTGGCCATATTCCTTTGTCAAACAACTTAAGAGGTTGCTAAGAGTCCTATTGACCACCTCAATCTGCCCATCAGTCTATGGGTGATAAGCTGAACCAAAAGAGAGATTAGTACCCAATCTTTTCCACAATGTCTTCCAAAAATGTCCTAGAAACTTAACATCTCTATTAGAAACAATGCTAGAAGGTAAACCATGGATTCTAATCACTTCCTTGAAAAACAAATAGGCTATATGAATAGCATCATGTGAAGTCTTACAAAGAATAAAGTGTGTCATTTTACTCAATATATCCACAATCACAAAGATGCTATCAAAACCAGTTTGAGTCTTAGGTAATCCTACTACAAAATTCATGCTAACACATTCCCAAGGCCTTCTAGGAATTGGAAGAGGTTGATAAAGACCAGCATTAGAAGTGTTACCTTTTGCTTTTTGACAAAACATACATTTCTCCACATACCTTCTGACATCTCGTTGCATTTTAGGCCAATAATAGAAACATTACACCAACTCCAATATTTTTTTGAGACCAAAATGGCCACTCAAACACCCATTGTGCTTTTCTTGAATCAGATTCTCCCTCATTGAGCTTTTAGGAACACATACCTGCCCACCTTTAAACAGCAAACCATTTTGCAAAGTATAATTAGCATATTCACTATGAAAAGAATTATTAAATTCTTGGCAAACCTTATAGATGGCTGCAAAATCTTCATCATTAGGATACATTCCCTTGAAGCATTCTATGCCAATGCTCTAAACCTGTACTTCATGCACTATTAGAAGCCTTCTACTCAAAGCATCTGCTACTTTATTGCATTGCCCTTTCTTTTTCTTAAGAGTAAAAGTGTATGACTGTAAGAATTCAACCCATTTAACATGCCTATGATTTAACTTATCTTGTGAATTCAAGAAACTCAAAGCCTGATTATCTATATAAACAACAAACTCCTTTGGAAGCAAATAATGTCTCCACTTTCGAAGTGATTGAACTAAAGCATAGAGTTCCAAATCATAGGAAGAGTACTTCTTTCTAGCATCATTCAGCTTTTCACTAAAGAAAGCTACAGCTCTATTATCCTGACTCAACACTACACCTACTGCAATATTACTAGCATCACATTCAATAGTAAATAACTTGTCAAAACTAGGAAGTATAAGCACTAGTTGAGAAGCAACCTTGGTTCAAAAGTTCAAACCCCTTATTTGCTGCATATGTCCACTGAAACTTTACCTTAGCTCCACCTTTTATAGTATCAAGCATTGGAGCACAAAATTTACAAAACCTTCTGATGAACTTCCTATAGAACTGTGCCAAACTATGAAAATTTTGGACATCACTTGCTGATTTGGGTGTAGGCCAATTTGTGATGGCTTCCACCTTGGTTTTATCCATTTTCAAATCTCCACCTGAGACCACAAATCCAAGATAAACCCATTCTTGTTTCATAAAATCACACTTTTCCAAATTGATTGTCAGTTGTTCATCATATAATTTGTTCAAAACAATTCTAAGATGCTTCAAATACTCTTCTTGAGTTTTACTAAAAATTAGAATGTCATCTAAGTACACCACTACAAAATTACCAATGAAATCATGCAACACTTCATTCATGAGTCTCATGAATGTACTTGGGGCATTAGAAAGACCAAATGGAATAACTAGCCATTCATAAAGACCCTCATTTGTTTTGAAGGTTGTTTTCCATTCATCACCTCCTTTTATCCTGATCGGGTGATAACCACTCTTGAGGTAATTTTTTGTGAAATACTTGGCACCTCCCAAACAATCCATCAAATCCTCAATCCTTGGAATAGGAAATCTATACCTGATAGTGATTCTATTAATGGCTCTTGAATCTGTGCATAATCTCCATCTACCTCCTTTCTTGGGTGCTAAAATGGCAGTAACTGCACAAGGACTTATACTTTTTCTTTTCAGATTTTGATCTAGGAGTTCTTGCACTTGTCTTGCCACTTCTTTGTTCTTGTTCAGGTTTCATCTTATAGGCTACTTTGTTTGGTAAAGAGGCTCCTGGTATGAAGTCTATTTGATGGCTAATGGCTCTAGGAGGTGGTAAGGTTGTAGGTGTTCCATCCCTTATTGTTTCCTTATAGTTATCAAGTATTTGTTGCACTTCTTGTGGTATCTCAACCTTCTTCTCCTTCTTTTATTCCTTGGGTGTCACTATGAGTGCAAATCCCACTCCTTTACCCTCTTCAAGTGTGTTAATAAACTCTCTCATTCACTATTAAAATACTTTGATTCTTTGAACTGTTGTCCTCTTTCTCTTCATTTATAGACTGAATCTTGTATGTAACACCATCTTTCTGAAATGAGGAGGAGTTCTTTTCACCATTGTGTATGGCTTTCCTGTTAAATTGCCAAGGTCTACCAAGAAGTAGATGGTAAGCATCCATTGGAAGAATATCACATAAGATCTTATCTTGATACCCTCCTATAGTGAATTCTACCCATGTTTGTTCATTAACAAACACATGATGCTCCCTATTTAACCATGTGACTCTATAGGGATGTGTGTGAGAGATTCTTTCTAGTTTGAGTTTACACACTGCTTCTTCTGAAACTATGTTATCTGTGGATCATGAATCAATGACCACCTTTCATACCTTTCCCATGATCTTGCACTTAATTCTAAACAATGACCTTCTTTGAATAGGTTCCTCCTTGATTGGATCCTTTATCAAGACTCTTCTCATCATTAAACTCTTACCATCTTCTGATGTTAAGCTCACTTCATGAGCTTTGTTGCTTGTTGCATTTTCTTGCACATAATTCACTTTTCTTTCACCTCCTTGTGATGAGGTGGGTTTCTCTAGACATCTATAGGCAAGCTGTCCCAACTTCTGACAATTGTAGCATTTCATGGTGGAGAAGTAGGACCCTCTTCCTGGTCCACTAGATCTACCTCTACTTGGGTTGCTAGATCCCCTTCCTTTATAGCTGCTCTTGCTATATGAATCTCCACTTTGCTCATAAGTTTGGATTCTCCTTGGTATCTTTGATCTCCTCTTCCACCAAAACTTCCTCTATGGCCTCTACCATCTCTACCCCTACCTCTTCCTTTGTTGCTTTGCTCTTGCTTTTTCTTAATCTTCTCTTCCACTTTGAGTGCTAGTTGATAACACTTGTGAACTGTTTGTGGACATAACAAACTCATCTCTTCCTATATGTTCCATCTCAATCCATTCAAGTACCTTGCCACTTTTATACTCTCATCCTCTACTACCTTGGATCTCATGTAGTTTTTGAAACTCCTCAGTGTAGCTACTGACATCTAAGTCTTTTTGTCTCAAATTTTGTCTTTTCCTATGTAGTTGGATTTCATAGTCTTCAGGAAGATAGGTTTCTCTAATTTTGGATACCATTGCTTTCCAAGTGGCTATTGGTTGCTTACCTTCTTTCACCCTTTCCTCTTGGATGAACTTCCACCAAGTTAAGGCTTCCCCTCTCAATCTTGATTTTTCTACTTTAACCTTTTGTGCTTTAGTTATTCCATCACATTCAAAATGGTTTTCTAGGCCTTCAATCCATTCTATAAGAGCATCTGGATCCATCTTTCCACTAAAAAGAGTTAGTCCCTCTAATGTTTTACCACTCATGGCTCTCAAAGACTTCAAGAATGGTTCTTCCTCAAGAACAAGGTCGAGTATGGGAACCTCATCTTCTATTGCCACCATTTTTCCCTTATCTCCAACCTTATCATGGACTTCTTCAATCTTAACTTCAATTTCAACTACTTTTGTTGCTAGCCGCTCCAACCTCTCTCTGAGTGCTCTATTTTCTTCTTCTTGGTCTTCGATCTTCTTGGCTAATTCAGCATTAGTCACCATGCTTTCTTCTACTTGGATTATATTGATCCTAAGTCAATTTGTTTTCTCTTTTCACCTGAATCTTACTTAGGCTCTGATACCACTATGATAGGGAGATTGAATGAGAAGTTACTCAATAAATCTAAATTGGTCTAATTTGACAAGTGCACCCAAGAATATGCTTCTCTAATGTATTCAATTAGTGTTTGGCAACATCAAACTCCAACACCCACACTTCTCCTCAAACAACCACCCTATTGTGTGTTATGCAACATTGTTCTAGTTTGCTTCCTCGAGTTACTCAAGTCCTCCACCAGGGGTCCAAACTTCAAAATCATGTCTTTACTGTCCAAATTGATGGGAATAGGTCCATAGCATGTGTTTCAACTATTTTAGACAAGTTTGGAGGGTTCATACTTTGTTTGGACAATCGGGTTCAACTTTTGTGAAAATGGGCCTAAAAAGGGCTACTAGCCCATGGAGGGCTAATTGAGTGACATTTGCTTGCAGAGGGTAACGATGACCACAACCTTCACAAGTTTGGTCTTACTCACATTGCTAGCCAAATCCATCACCAATTTGCCTAGCATATGCTCAAAAACTTTTCTTTCTCACAACCCTAGCCAAAATGTAAAATATTTACACTATACATGTGCCATACAACTTGTCTAAGTCCATCCATGGGAGCCCAAACCTGGATTTAGATAAGTTGGTGCATTTTTGAGGCCCAAACCCTTGACAGGACAGTCAAAAGCCAAAAATGAAACTAATACATTAAAAGCCTTGAATGTACATTAAGAACAATCTCCAGCAAGTACAGTATGGAAAGAAACTATCCAAGTACGGACTGTCACAAGAAATTGAGTCTAAAAACCATTAAAAGCCAAAATTGTTGATAATTCCAAATGAGAATGTCTTCAAATACAATTTCCAACCATATACATAGAAGAGGGAGGCATATTTATAGCACCATGAAGTAGTTATGAGGTCTTGTACAGACACACGGCTGTAGGAGGTTTTCTTTTACAATCTTGTCTTAAAAATGACAACTTTTCCAAACAAGAAAGCAACTTTTGTTGCTCCAAATGACATTTTTGAGCAACCTAACTTATCTATCCCTCCTAGACACTTAGTAATGATTAAAATCACTCATAAAACATGTTCCAACACTTTCCCAACCATTTCTAGGCCTATAAGGCAATTTCTCACTTTTTAGCCCTTTTTGGCCTAGAAGCACAAAATTGACAATTCAAGCCCTAAGAAGCAAAACTTGATCTCTCAAGAAAAAAATGAGATCAAACACCTATGAAAGACTAAACACAGCCTATGACAACACTTAAGCATGAAAAATACTAAAAATGGAGAGTATAAGCAAAACTAGGTGCTCCTGCACCAAGCCTGCAACAAAAAAGGTGGTCAGAAAATTCAAATTTGAAGTGGGAGAGTTGAATAGTATGTGCATGCACTTAAGCAAAGATTCAGGCGCACTGAATTGTAGACAGGCATGCTAAAGCGTAGATCTACGAGCTAAAAATCACCACAACTCACAAAAATGGTTAGAAAGGGACGTGGGTCCCACCGGGCGTGCCAGAATGAAGCAAGGGAAAAGCTTCATGCAAGGTTAGATGGTTATTTTAAACCCAAATAAAGCGTAAACCAACAACACAATTATACCTTGCAAGAGAGAGAGTTCTCTCTTGTTTCTCTAGTTGAGCCTTGGATGAAATGAGGAATGCACCCCTTTCTCACTTGATTGGATTGACCCATTCTTTGGGGATGTGGATTGCTCTCCACACACAACAAGATTTGAATGATTTGATAGGATTTGGATTTGGATTAGATGGAAATGAATAGATCTGGACTTGATGAAGGATCATGAGGACATGATAAAGATATGATAGAGGAAGATAGAGAGAAATGAGCAACATGAGAATGCTATCATGGGAGTAGATCCCCCGTAGTGTTTTGTGAGGAAATGAGACTCCAATTTATAGATTTGAATGATTTGATAGGATTTGGATTTGTATTAGATGGAAATAAATAGATCTGGACTTGATGAAGGATCATGAGGACATGATACGGATATGATAGAGGAAGATAGAGAAAGAAATGAGCAACATGAGAATGCTATCAAGGGAGTAGATCCTCCATAGTGGTTTGTGAGGAAATGAGACTCCAATATATAGATTGGAGGAGGCCAATGGAGGGTCAATATTGATTTTTGTATGAAGGGTTGAGATTGATTTGAGAGGGAAGACATGGATCAAGGTGCATGGGGAGAATAAAAAGGAATATAAAATTCTTTGGGGAAAGGAGAGAGGAATTAAAAATTCCAAAATAAAGGATGCATGGGGGGATTCAAAGAAATTTGAATTTCCTTGAAAGTCTCAAAGGTGATGTTACATAAGTGGAGGACTATAAAATTGGAGAATAATGATAAACATGCTTAAGGAAGAATTAATTAGGCTAAGCAGGGATTAGGAAAAGTGATTTGTAGGAACCACATGATTTAAGCTAATTATTTAAAATTAATTAACTAAGAGGAATTTAGAAGACTTAATGATTTGGTTGACTTTAGAAGAATAGGGAAATAATTAATTTTGATAAATTAATTATAGGACTATAGTGACAAGATTGATTAAATTTGATTTAATTAACCTTAAGAAGAAGGGAAATAACACAATTAAACTAGTTAATTATGTTGACGGGCTTAAATTAATTAAATGTTAATTTAATTAATTTTAGGTGTCTACATTATGATTTACATTACATAGCATGGACCTAATTCAAATTCTCAAACAATTATATCCACTAGAAATCCAGCCAAGGTCAACCGCAACATGTTACATCAACCAGGAAAACCCTCAATGTCAATAACACAAAATATCCAACCGGACCCAAATAGGATCACTAAATCTTCACGCCAACCAATGCAAAGCCACCAAACAATTGGGACATGATCAAGAACACCTTCAACATGTTAAGAACCATTTCTAGAAGCCGGATCAAAACTTCTTAACCATTTCATCAAATATCACCAACCGGGACCAAGAACAACAACCGACAAACTAGAACATAAGCAATAGCTTCCGGAGCACCAAATTATGAACCAAATGAATATGACATACATATAATCATCATGAATATCCTACCAAAACTGCATCCAAAAATATGAACATACCGGAGAAGAATCTCCAATAACCTCTGCCAAAACCATGTCCAAATGAAGCCAGTCAACAACCAACTAGAGAAGTGTTGACAACCAACTGGAGCAGTGTTGACATCAATAACAAAACATAATCAATTCCCACATGTTTCCAATGATCTCCCCCATTGGTATTGATGGCAACACAGAATGTGAAAAACATCCAAGTGCTAAGGACTGCCAACAATCTCCAAGAAACAACAAAAATCTCTCCCCCAAACTGGAATATGATTATCTATTTTTCACATGGACATCTCTCCCCCTTTAACATCAATGACAGAGGGCTGAACCAATCAGCTAACTACTCCCCCTGAGTAGTAGCACCATCTCATCAACCTGGATCAGAAGATATTTCTAATAAACTCACTAGATTGATGCATCTCTACATCTTTAAGTCTCTTCTGGAGGGGTGGTGACCCCCAATTGATTTCTGAGACATTCAAAAGTATCTTTAAGCAATGGTTTTGTTAGAATATCTGCAATCTGTTATTGAGTGGACACATATACCAGTCTGACTTCCTTTGCTTCAACCTTTTCTTTCAAAAAGTTATATCTTATAGATATGTGTTTTGATTTGGAATGAAATACTGGATTCTTTGACATATCAATAGTAGTCGTATTATCACAGTGAATAACAATAGGCTCATCATAAGTTACCTTTATATCATTCAACATTTGCTTCATCCATAAGATATGAGTACAATGTTGCGGCAACTACATATTTAGCTTCAACAGTAGATAATGAAGTGCATGATTGTTTTTTGATAAACCATGAGGCTAATTTCTTCCCAAGAAAGAATGCACCACCTGTAGTGTTCTTCCGGTCATCAACATCTCCTGCCCAATTTGAGTCTGTAAAATAACATAATCTGAAATCATCATCCTTTGGATACCATAACCCATAATCTATTGTTCCTTTCAAATATATGAATATCCTTTTAACAACAATATCATGATTTTCTCTTGGATTAGACTAAAATCTAGAAGCAATGCAGAGAACATTCATTATATCCGGTCTAGTCCGAGTTAAGTACAGTAGTCCACCAATCATTGATTTGTATCCACTTGAGTTCACTTTAGGAGATTCATCATTCTTTGATAGTTTGCAACCGATTATCATAGGGGTTCCAATTGGTTTGACAAATAAAAATACCTTTATCAGTCTGAGTAATTTGCAAGCCTAAGAAAAATTTCATCTCACCAATCATAGACATTTCAAATTCATTCTTCATGTCATTAGCAAATGTCATGCATAAATTTTCTTCTCCTCCAAAAATGATATCATCAACAAAGACTTCAATGATAAATATGTCATCATGCTCAATCTTATAATATAAGTTGCTATCAGCATTACCTTTGCTCAATCCGATCTTCAAAAGATGTTTATCCAATCTAGCATATTAGGCTCTAGGGGCTTGTTTCAATCCATATAAGGCTTTCCTCAATCTGCAAACTCTGTCCTTATCCTCTGATAGTGAAAATCCATCAGGCTACTCAATGTAGACTTCCTCTTCAAGATCTCCATTTAGAAATGCACATTTGATATCCATTTGATATACCTTGTAGTTCTTGTGTGTAACATAGGCAAGAATTAATTTTACTGCTTCAATCCTTGCAACTAGAGTATAAGTTTCATCATAATCAATTCCTTCTCATTGTGAGTATCCTTTGCAAACTAATCTAGCTTTGTTTCTTTAAACCTATCCTTCTTCATTTATTTTGTTTTTGAATACCCATTTAGTTCCAATATCATTTTTATCTTTAGGCCTAGGAACCAATTCCCATGTGTTATTCTTTTCTATCAGATTTAATTCCTCTTCCATTTCTTTCATTCAATTCCCATCTATACATGCTTCAATAACTGATTCCGGTTCAATTTGAGAAATTAAAGGTACCTCTTCAGCAGCTAATCTTCTTCTTGTTATCACACATTTTCTCTTATCTCGAATGATCTAATCTTCAGAATGATTCAACTTCACATACCTGGGAGTCTTTGGATTATCTTGAATTTCTGACTCTTTATGCTCTTCAACAGCTATTGTAGAATTTTCTGATGTTACCAAAGCAACTGGATCAATGCTCTGAACTAATTCTTGCATTACCTGTTCATATCTGACAATCTCATCTTTTTGTCCATAGTCATATGATCTGATCTAATAGTTGCTTTGCTCATCCACTCTGACATTTATACTTTACACTATCCTATGCAATCTTTTGTTAAACATCTATATGCTTTGCTTTAGTAGAATAACCTAAGAATATTCCTTCATCGCATCTAGGATCAAATTTCCCTATTCCATCATCTCTTCTGATATAGTATTTACTTCCAAAAATTCTGAAATACTTGACAGTAGAGGTATGACCGAACCATAATTCATAAGGATTCTTACCAGTATCACCTTTTATGTGTATTATGTTGAAAGTGTAGACTGCAGTATTGACAACTTCTCTCCAATAAATATCGGGAAGTTTGGCTTCCATCATCATTGTCCTTGCAGGATCTAAGATAGCTATGTTCTTTCTTTCTACTACTCCATTATGCTATGGAGTTCTAGGTGCAGATAATTGTCTTCTAATTCCATGTTTCTCACAAAAATTGTTGAATTCACCAGATGTAAATTCACCACCTTGGTCTGATCTTAAGCATTTTATCTTCAATCATGTTTCTGTCTCAACCATAGCTTTGAATATTTTGAATTTTTCAAGAGCTTTTGATTTTTCTTTCAAAAATGCAACCCACATCATTCTAGAGTAATCATCAATAAGCAACATAAAGTATCTATCTCCTTGAAATCTTTTAGTCCTTGTCAGACCACACAGATCAGTATGAATAAGATCAAGAATTTCATTAGATCTATCATATATACTTTTGAAAGAATTTCTAACTTGCTTACCCATTTGACATTCTCTACATACCGGATTATGAGGCTTGATGATCTTAGGCAAATCTCTGAAAGCCTAGGTTGAACTGATTTTTACTATGCAATCAAAATTCACACGACACATCCTTTTATGCCATAACCAACTTTCATCAATCTGAGAAATCAAGCAAGTCTTTTCACTGGAGTTCAAATGAAAGATATTACCTTTGGTCTGAGTTTTGGATCTATTGATAATCTTGCATTTTCTATCTTTGAATTGCAAATGAAATCCTCTATCCACCATATGTCCTACACTCAAGAGATTATGCTTCAAACCTTCAACATAATAAATATTGTCAGTATTGTTCTTACCATCCAGGGATATTTTTCCTTTTCCTTTGATCTTGCATGCCTTATTGTCTCCAAATCTGACTAGTCCACCATCAAATTCTTACAGAGTTAGGAATTTCCTCTTATCACAGATCATATGATGAGAGAAACCACTGTCTATAACCCATTCATCTTTCTCTTCAATTTTAGCAGCTGGGGCTTTCTACTCAATATGAATTGTATCATTGACAAATTTCGGAGATTCATCCTTGATATCAATAAAGACCCAATATTTTCCACTACTTGAGCTTCCATTAGCGGATCCACTTATAGATTCATCATCACCAGAATCATCAATAATACCAAAATCATCATCACCGACATAGTAACATGATTTGTCCTCATTCCTTCTATATTTAGGTTTGATCCAATATTTTGGATTAGGTTTATAATTCCTGGAAAATATTTCATGATTCCTTGTAGCTCTTTCAAGACATCTAGAAGAAAAATGACCAATCTTATTGCATGAAAAACATTTAAATGAAAATTTTTCTTCATACTTACTCCCAACCGGTCCTTTAGGGATTCTTCTAGACATTAGGGCTTTCAATTCCTCAAGTTATTTGTTCTCTCTTTCAATGTCTTCCATCTCCTTAGCATATAACTCTTTCCAATCTATCTTCTGCTTACCAGAGGCAAATGCTTTAAATGCAGTTTCTATTTTAGTAGCATTCTGATCTCCAAGATCTTCAAGTTCAAAAGAAATCAATTTCCCAAGTAATGTATCTCTGGTAACAGGGGTATTTAACAACCTCGTCTTCATTAACTGTTCCACCGCAACATTTTATTCCCATCATAATCTCATTCACTCTATCCATAAAAGAACTTATCCTTTCATCTTCTTCCATCTTTAAATTTTCATATCTTACCCGGTAACCTTCAAGTTTTGCAATCGTTACTGCTTGGTCGCCTTCATATAGAGTTTCAAGCTTCAACCAGATCTGCTTTGCATTTCCCAAGTCTATGATGTTCAACAATTTTTCATCTGATAGGGCACTTAACAATGCTTATTTTTCTCTGACATCATTATAAACATTCTTCTGTTCATCAACAAGTGTCGAAGTTCCAGAACTGGGATCATGAGGTGTTTACCCGTTTTTTGTTATCTCCCATATGTCAACTCCAAGACATCTCTAATGAATCTTCATTCACTCCTTCCATAATTTTTAATTTGTACCATCAAATCTAGGACTCTCCTTCTAATAGAAATTAGATGAAGACTTGATGCCATCAGATCTCCTCAAGTTGTTAAGCTTCTGCAGAGAGGGCCTTGCTTTGATACCAATTATTAGAATGAACCAGAGGAAAACTGAGAGGGAGGGGGTGAATCATTTTTCCATAAGTTAAACAATTATTGCAGATTATAAACCTTCTACCAGAGCAAAATGAAAACAACACAGTTAAAGATAAAGCATGAGAGCACACACCACACAACACCAATATTTTTGACATGGAAAACCCGGTGAAGGGAAAAACTACGGTGGGAAACCCTACCCACAATCAGATAATACTTCTACAGTAGTAAGTGAAAATATTACAATGGGGATTGCACTTGCATTCAGGCCAACAGCCTAGAGGACACTCCTCAACACAAAAGGGAAGTCTCACTGACTTACATAAACATCAGACTACAATCCAAAGGAAATGAACTGTGAAAGTAGCATCTCCAAAATATTGGTTACAATTCTGGTTAAGCACGGTGTCTGTCTTGCAACACCAAACTCTCCACAACACTTCACTGGATGATTTATCCTTGTTTGCACATTTACCTCTTTGATAATGTAGAAAAAATACCAATCCTCGTGATACCCAAATTACATAAACATATCACCTATATATACAAATCATCAACCTTGAGAACAAGGTCGGCTAAATCCTCAACCCTCAACTCATAATTAGAAAAATTACATCACCCAATACAAAGATTGACCACTAGACCAATATTATGATTTACATTACATAGCAAGGACCTAATTAAAATTCCCAAACAATTATATCCACTGGAAATCCCACCAAGGTCAATCGCAACACGTTACATCAACCGGGAAAAACCCTCAGTGTCAATAACATAGAATATCTGATCGGACCCAAATAGGATCACTAAATCTTCACGCCAGCCAATGTGAAGACACCAAACAATTGGGACATGATCAAGAACACTTTCAGCAAGTTAAGAACCATTTCTAGAAGATGGATCAAAACCACTTAACCATTTCATCAAATATCACCAACCGGGACCAAGAACAATAACCAGAAAACTAGAACATAATCAATAGCTTCCAGAGCACCAAATCACAAACCAACTGAATATGACATACATATAATCCTCATGAATATCCTACCAAAATGGCATCCAACAATCTGAACATACCAGAGAATAATCTCTAATAACCTTTACCAAAACCATGTCCAACTGGAGCAGGTCAGCAACCAACCAGAGCAGTGTCGATAATCAACCGGAGCAGTGTTTACATCAATGACAACACATAATCAATTCTTGCATATTTTCAATATTTTCCTCCTTTGCACAATAGTTCTTGGATCCCCATTGTTAGGATAACCAAAGAACAATTGAGAGGGGGGGTGAATCAGTTGTTAATAGACTATGTGAATTAAAGCACTTAAAACCTTTTACTGAAATAACTGATAAAGCATTAAAGCATAATTGAAAACTAGAGAATCAATACCATGCAACCATAACACATAACACCATGATTTATACGTGGAAAACCCATAAAGGGAAAAAACATGGTGGGAAACCCTACCCACAGTTAGATGATACTTCTACAGAAAGTACATGATTACAATAGGTGCCTGCACATGCCAGAAGGCACACTGCCTAGAGTGCACTTCTCATCACAATGGAGTCTCACTGACTACACAAGAGGCCAACCACCTCAAAATATTTGGACAACAATCCAGAAAGAAGAACTGCCTATGATAGCATCAAACATGCCAAATTATAGTTCCGGTTAAGCTCAATACCAGAGGTCTAAAACCTCTTACATAAACCCAACTCAATCACCTATGATCGAGAAAATACTTTGCACAAATAATTATTACATTTTTCACTCGTTGCCCATGATCTACAATGAGATCTTATATATATTTATACCAACCTGAGACCTAACCAATTAGGTCAGCCACCCAAATGATAATTCAATAGATCCATTACATAATCCTAAAATAAAATCATAAAACAAATCGGCCTAAGGCCAAACAAACATCATCCAATCAATAAAACATCCCAGAAAAGCATCGGAGGATCCACCAACACGTTACATGAAAACCAGTCCATAACTTAGATAGCACCGAACCTAAATTAGATCCACATACACCAAAGCAATGACACCAATCAGTCGAGGCACAAACACAATCACCATTAGTATCCTGAATCCCTTCTAGAAGCTACACCAACACCACTTATGCATTACATCAAAGATCTTCAATAAAGCTCTGTCGATGAAATGCTTACCGGACCTATAAAATAGGCTTACTAGAACATAAGATAGCATCCGATCATCAATTCAATACCAACCAACTAAAACATACTTCAGAAGCATATGAACCATCCATATAAACTTATTCCATCATCCAGATCATACCGGTGACAATCAACTGATAATCTTCCCAATCCAATCCTTCTATCAGAAGCCCATAAACAACCATAACAACAATTGTTGACATCAATGACAAAACATCAATGCAACACATAATCAATTTCATCATATGGCTAGCAATCTCCCCCTTTTGCATTGATGGAAACACTAGATGTGAAAAACATCCTAGTGCCAAGAAATACCAAACAAGTCTCCCCCTATGAAATTCAACCAACAATCTCCCATAAAATGATATAGCAATAAAGCTCTGATCCAAATCTGAATCAAAAGACCAAATACCGTCAAACTCCCCCTAAGGAGTGCAATCAATCTGAAAAATAAATAGCAATGGTTTTTCATATATATTCCTCCCCCTTTGACAACAATGCCAAAGATATGACATAGATATAAAATAGAATATGAAAACTCTAAATCTCAAGGCTGACTACTCCCCCTGAGTAGTAGCAGTAATTCATCAATCTGGAACAAAAGATAGCTCTGATAATGCATACCGGAGTGATGCACATCTACATCATTTAAGTCTCTACCGGAGGGATAGAAACCCTAAATTTGTCTCTCAAATACTCAAATGATTCTCTAGACAAAGGTTTAGTGAAGATTTCTACTATTTGTTCTTTAGCGTTCACATAAACCAATCTGACTTCTTTTGCTTCCACCTTTTCCTTCAAAAGTTATACTTGATTGATATGTGCTTAGTCTTGGGGTGAAATACCAGATTCTTGGATATTTCAATAGTTGCAGAGTTATCACAATGAATAACAACCAGATCATTACAACTCACTTGTATATCCTTCAACATCTACTTCATCCATAGAACTTGAGTACAATTAGTTGTGGCTACAACATATTCAACTTCAGCAGTAGATAAATAAATGCATGACTGCTTCTTACGGATCAATGAAACCAACTTCTTCCCAAGAAAGAATGCTCCACCGGATGTTCTCTTCTGGTTATCAACATCACCTACCCAATCTACATCTATATATGCACATAAAGTAAATTCATCATCTTTAGGGTACCATAAACCATATTTAGTTGTTCCTTGCAAATACCAGAATATCCTTTTTATTGCAGTTTCATGATTTTCTCTTGGATTACTTTGAAATCTTGATACAATATTGACTACATTCATTATATCCGGTCTAGTCTGAGTTAAATATAGAAAACCACCAATCATGGATTTATGTCTTGTAGAATTTACTGGGGGGGATACATATTTAATTGACAGTTTTTCACTTGTAACCATAGGAGTACTAACCAGTTTGGAATTTTCCATACCAAATTTCTTCAATAATTCCCTTAGATACTTAGTTTGACAGATAAAGATGCCTTTGTCAGTCTGAGTAATCTGCAAACCTAGAAAAAATCTTATTTTTCCAGTCATAGGCATTTCAAATTCACTCTGCATAATATCAGAGAATTTCGTGCATAATTTGTCTTCACCTCCAAAAATGATATCATCAACAAAAACTTCAATAATCAGAATATCATCATTAGTGATCATATAATATAGGTTACTCTTAGCATTACCTTTTATAAAATCAAGCTTTAAAAGATACTTATCCAACCTTGCATACCAAGCTCTAGGAGCCTGTTTTAATCCATATAGGGCTTCCCTTAATCTGCAAACCATATTTTTGTCATTTGTCAATAAAAATTTCATCAAGTTACTCAATAAAGACTTCCTCTTCAAGTTCTTATAGGCTGCATAAGCAAGAAATAGTCTAACAACTTCAATTCTAGCTACCAGTGCAAAAGTTTCACCATAATCAATTTCTTCCTTCTAAGAATATCCTTTGTAGACCAATCTAGCCTTGTTTCTTAAAACTTGTCCATCCTCATTCCGTTTATTTCTAAAAACCCATTTAATTCCAATAACATTCTTATTTTTAGGCCAAGGAACCAAAGTCCAAGTATTGTTCTTTTCAGTATGATCTAATTCATCTTCCATAGCTTTCATCCAACATTCATCTTTACAAGTTTCAATTATTGATGCCAGTTCAATATGAGAGATGAAACATACCTCTTAATTTTCCAAACTTCTCCTTGTTGTAACTCCCTTGTTTTTGTCTCCAATGATCTAATTTTCAGAATGATTTAGCCTTACATACCTTGGTGTTTTCTGATTTTTAGGTTCTCTGTGCTACTCTTCAGTTATTGTTGAGTTTTCTGATGATGTCGGGGAACTGGTTCAGTGTTTTGTTCTAGTACAGGCATTACCGGATCCATTATGATCATTTCTACTACCGGTTCTCTGTCATAATATTTAGCTTGGTTTTTGTGCTGCTCATCCACTTTCACATTAGCGCTCTCTACAATTCTATGCAATCTTTTTTTATAACATCTATATGATTTGCTTTTAGTTGAATAACCAAGAAATATTCCTTCATCACATCTAGGGTCAAACTTTCCAATGGCGTCATCTATATTGATATAAAACTTACTTCCAAAGATTCTAAAATACTTAAGAGTAGGGGAATGACTACACCATAATTCATAAGGTGTCTTATCGGTATCTCCTTTGATATGAACTCTATTGCATGTATAAACTATTGTACTTACTGTTTCTCTCCAGTAGATATGAGGTAAATTAGCTTCCATCATCATGGTTCTGGCTGCATCCAAAATGGTTTTGTTCTTTCTTTCCACAATGCCATGTTGGCATTTCATGATGATTGCATTAATGAAGTATAAGTGTTGTCATTGATGTCAATTGTAACCGGTAATGGAGTTGTATTGTCACCGGTAGTGATGTAGTAATGCAACCAGTAGTTGAGCAGTGAAGGAAACTGGTATTACTATTATAGCAGAGAGATCAACCGGTAACCCTTACCTGTTCATATGCCAAACCCTAACCGATGGAGTTTGGTGAGTCCGTTGTGTTGATCTATGATCAAATGATGATCGGAGATGATTATGCCACGTATGCATGATGTACGTGATGAGTTTCAAAGTGGTTTTTGGCACGTAGAGATAATTGTTTTATCTTGGGAATGAGCGAGTACATTGCATAAAATGGAAACCGTGTAATGAGTTACAGGATTTGATGAGTGTTGATCAAGGAGCGGTCAAGGTTGTTTAGGACAATGTGTAGATGATTTCTATATAATCTAATGGTCATGTTCGCACCTATTTGTTTGTAATCTATATGATATTTTAGGTCTTGTGATGTGTTACCGACCTATTGTTTTCCTTATAAGGTCGATGACTTGTTTGGTAGTGTTGTTGGAAATTTTGGTTAAGTGTCAGTGTGATTGATTGTCGAACTAGAAGGAGTATCTACAAAATGTTTTGAAGGAAGATAGGAGCATTAATAGGATCTGATCAAGTAAAGTAGTGCTATTACCATATCAACAAAAACCCTATTGTTGTCTAACAATTACAACAGTTAAATCCCTTAACCGGGTAAGATTTAATAGGCTTAGTGTTTTCTAAATCCTCTAACCAGGTGATCCATTAGCTTGGACTTGAAATCCTCTATCGAGGTTACTCTTAATAGGGTATTACCTTTAACAAGGTATTGTAGTCAATCCCTTAACTAGGTGATCCTTAACCGGATCTGTTCCTAATAGGACATTTTGTGTAAAGCTTCTAACAAGGCTTGGATCCTAATAGGGTGAACTTCATAATACTTGTGGGTATTCATCCGCACCATGGTTTTTTCCATTTGGGTTTCCATGTCAAAAATCATTGTGTCAAGTGGTGAATGGTTTTTGTGGTTATGTTTTGATATGGTTAATCTATTTAACTGGTAAAGCCACTTAGCTGTGTTAAGATGACTGGAAGTGATTTGAAAAATACTATTACTATTGTTAGTAAAGTGTTTTCATATTTTGGTTAAATGGTTTGATAGTTTCAAATCTGTTACACTGTTATATTGGTATTCCAGTCAACTAGTAAACTTGACAGTGCAGTTGCAGTTTATTGTTCAATGTTGAACAGGTTAGTTCAGTGATTGATTTATGAGTTGGGTTTGAGTCTAGTGAAATTTTTAGTTTGATTTATATCTACTGATTCAATCCCCCCCTCTCAGTAGTTGTCCATATCCTTATTGATTCATCATTCATCAAATGGTATCAGAGCATCTCAGGTCCTATAGTGTCTAAGCCTAACAAATTGAGGTAAAGATCTAGAAGAACATGATAAAGAAAGAAGATCTGAAGTTCAATAGGCAAAAATACAAAATATGAAGTGATAGGATGAAGATCTATATCAAAATCTTAGGAAGTCAATATTGGGAACATGTTGTTACCAAATATAGCTTTCCTAGTGGGATTTTGTCTAATGATCAAAAGAATGAGCAACGGGGGAATAATCAAGCATTGGAGGTCATTATTAGTTCCTTGTCTAATTCAGAGTATGTTGATGTCCCTGGTTTGGAAACTCCTTATGAAGTGTGGAAGAAACTTGAGGATATCTATAGCGGTGATGAGCATGTAAAGATTGCCAAAGAGGAGAGTTTGAGAGGTAAATTTGATGACATGCAGATGGCTGAAGGTGAGAATATTCAACAGTATGGTTAGAGGATCAAGGAGATAGTCGGTGAGATCAAAAGTACTGGTGGTAAAGTGGAGGATAACATAGTGGTTAGCAAGGTGTTGAGAACCCTTCTACCAATCTACGCTATCCGAGTTGCAACCATTCAGGAACTAAAGTCTATTGATAAAACAAAGGTAACTCTTGACTCCATCATTGACAAATGAACTGCATTTGAATTAAATGGTTATGATGAAAGTGCTCAAAAATCGAAATCTACATTTAGAGCTTCAGTTTCTAATCCACCAGTAAGGAAAAGCAGAGAATCCAATCACAGTCATGAGTCCAAATCCAGCAGAGAAGTTGATGATGAAGAAAGTCTGATTAAGCTTGAAGTATTGTTGGCCAAGCGGTTACGTAGAGGTACCAGTAATTACAGAGGTAAATTACCTTCCAAGTGTTTTGCATGTAACCGGATTGGACATATTGTAGCTAATTGTCCTAATGGAGACAATGAGAATAAACGTGAGAAGTATAAGAAGTACAAAGGCAAAGGTAAAAGGGATTGCCTCGTTGCAATAGATGGAGGAATCACATATGAGGAATCTGAGGGAGATGCAAATGAGGATACTGTCTTTGTTGCCATTAAAGAAGAGACATCAGACTAGAAGGTATTAGTCTCTCGTATGGATAGTTCTGATGATTGGATTATAGACAGTGTTTGTTCACACCACATGACCGGTGACCGAAGTAAGTTTCTTACCTTGAAGGAATTTGATGGAGGTGTTGTGAGATTTGGAAATGACTCACCCTGCATGGTAAAGGAAAGGGAACCATTTCTCTTAATGGAAACAACAGTGCAGATGATGTCTAATGGGTTGAAGGATTGAAACACAATATTTTGAGTGTTGCTCAACTCAATGACAGAGGTTATCTACTAGAATTCAAGAATGGAATGTGAAAAATATATGGAAGAAAAGGTGACCTGATTGCAACCGGCAAGTAGACAAAAGGTAACTTGTTTCACCTAAATCCTAAAATCAACAATTGTTTAATTGCTAAAGTAGAAGATAGTTGTCTTTGGCATCAGATATTTTGTCATGTAAACTCTGATAACATAGTAAAAGTCAATAAGTCCAAATCGGTAAGAGGTTTGCCTTAGTTGGACAAACCGGTGAATGCTCTGTGTAATGAATGTCAGTTAGAGAAGATGAAATCCTCAACCTTTAAGAGAAAATCTTTCTCAACAGAACATTTACTAGATTTGGTTCATATAGACCTCTGTGGGTCAATAAGGACTAAGACTATTCAAGGTGATCAGTATTTTATGATCTTCACTGATGATTTCTCAAGAATGATGTGGGTCACATTCTTGAACGATAAAACAAAAGCCTTTAGCAATTTCAAGGCATTCAAGGCCTTAGCTGAAAAGGAAAGTGGAAAGAAGATAAAGTGCTTAAGAACTGATCAAGGTGGTGAATTTACTTCAGAGGAATTCACTAGATACTGTGAAAACAATGGAATTAAGAGGCAACATTCTGCACCTAGGACACCACATTGGAATGGTATTGCAGAGAGGAACAACCAGTCAATTGTTGAAACTGTTAGAACTATGCTAATACAAGGTGTAGTGAAGACTTTCTGGAGAGAAGTTGTCAGCACAACTGTCTACACAATGAACCGAATATTGGTTAAAAGGGGTAAGAATAAAACTCCTAATGAATACTGGTATGGTGGATCACCTAATGTCACTTTAATATTTTTGGCAGTAAATGTTTTATCAAGAGAGGTGACTATGTAAGTAAGTTTGATGCTAAGAGTGATGAAGGCATATTTCTTGGTTACTCCACCAACAGAAAAGCCTACAAATGTTACAACAACTAGACAAAGAAGATAATTGAAAGTGATAATGTCTGAGTGGATGCGTGTCCTGAAGATACAGGAGAAACTAGTGACGAGAAGAAGGAAGATGAACCTTACATTCTGATTTTGGAGCCAAAACCAGTGAAGCCAGAAGTTGGTGAAATTAATGTTGCAATACCAGTTCAACCAAAACATGTAGATTCTACAGAAGATGAAGATAGTGAGGAAAAAGAACTTGAAGATCACGATCATGTTACTCCAAGGTATGTAAGACTCAATCATAATCCTGATCAGATTATTGGAGATAAAGATGTTGGAGTGTTAACCAGGAGAAGAATACGAGATAATTCTTGTATGATCTCCACTATTGAGCCTAGAACAACAAAGGAATCCTTTGGAGATGATCACTGGATCAAGGCTATGGAAGAAAAGATTGACTATATTGAGAAGAACAATACATGGACCCTAGTACCCAGACTGGTGAACAAAAATGTAATAGGTACTAAATGGGTATTTATAAATAAACTAAATGATTATGGAGTTGTAGTCAGAAACAAAGCCAGACTGGTATGCAAAGGCTATGCACAGGAAGAAGGTGAAGACAATGGTGAGACATTTGCACCAGGTGCTAGATTCGAAGGTGTTAGGACTCTACTTGCATTTGCAGCATATAGAGGATTCAAAGTATATCAGATGGATGTGAAGTCAGCATTTCTAAATGGAATACAAGAAGAGGAAGTCTACCTTGAACAACCAGATGGTTATGCTTTGACTGATGCAAAGGATATGGTGTGCAAACTACACAAGGCACTATACGGTTTAAAGCAAGAACCAAGAGCATGGTATGAAAGACTACATTCACACTTGGTAAAGTTAGGTTTTCAAAGAACCGATGAAGACAACAATATATATCTCAAGATTGAAGGAGATAAGATACTAGTTAGTGAGGTGTTTGCGGATGATATTATTTCTAGAGACAATGATGACATTAGTGATGACTTTGCAAATGAGATGAAAAGAGAATTTGAGATGTCTCTAGTAGGAGAGATAAAATTCTTTATAGGTTTGCAAATTCAACAAATGAAGAATGGTATCTTTATCACACAATCCAAATATGTGAAAGAGGTATTGAATGCATTTGGAATGGAAGACTGTAAACCAGTTAGAACACCAATGGTTATAGGCTATAAACTATCTAAGGAGGATGATGTTGCATCCGTTGATGAAAAGGAGTACAAGTCTATGATAGGGAAACTAAATTATGTTGGTCAGAGCAGACTGGATATTTCTCATGCAATTGGATCACTTGCCAGATTTCATAAGAACCCAAAGGAGACACACATAGTAGCAACTAAAAGGATATTCATATATTTGAAAGGTAATATTGATTATGGATTATGGTATCCATATGCAAGTAATTTTGATTTGAAATTATATACAAATGCAGATTGGGTAGGAAATGTTGATGATAGGAAGAGCTCAACCGGAGGTGCATTCTTTCTTGGAGGAAGACTTGTATCTTGGAGCAACAAGAACCAAAGTTGTATATCACACTCAACAGTTGAAGCTGAATATGTTGCAATGTATATGAATTGTACCTAGGCAATCTGGATGAAACACATTTTGGAAGGTTTTAAGTTGAAGATTACAGAACCAGTACAATAAATATTTCAAAGAACTCGGTTTTGCATGCTAGAACCAAGCATATAGAGCTGAAATATCATTTCTTGAGAGAGAAAAATCAGAGTAAAGACGTGTTACTGCAGCATGTATCTACTAAGAAACAATTAGCGGATATCTTTACTAAACCTCTTCCTAAGGCTACTTTTGAGTATCTTAGAGGTCAGCTAGGGGTTGTTCCCCTACATGAGGTCAATTAAGCTGATGTGGAAGACATCAATCCAAGAGCTTATTGAAGATCTTGAAGTAGGATTGGTGTAGAATGGAGCTACTCCATAGGGGGAGCAGCTTGTTGCAAAACCGTGAATTATGACACTGTATGTTTTACTTTCACTTTGGCATTGTTGTCAAAGGGGGAGAAGAATTGTATGATTAATGAGAGAAGTACTATAGCCAGTTACCAGCTGAAGAAATGGAGACTCATTTGAAAGGGTATTGATATTTGTATTGCCATCAATGCCAAACGAGGAGATTGTTGGCATTTCATGATGATTGCATTAATGAAGTATAAGTGTTGTCATTGATGTCAATTGTAACCAGTAATGGAGTTGTATTGCAACTGGTAGTGATGCAATAATGCAATCGATAGTTGAGCAGTGAAGGAAACCGGTATTACTATTGTAGCAAAGAGGTCAACCGGTAACCCTTACCTATTGATATGCCAAACCCTAACCAATGGAGCTTGGTGAATCATTTGTGTTAATCTATGACCAAATGGTGATCAGAGATGATTATGCCACGTATGCATGATGCACGTGATGAGTTTCATAGTGGTTTTTGGCACATAGAGATAACTGCTTTATCTTGGGAATGAGCGAGTACATTGCATGAAGAGGAAACCACGTGATGAGTTACAGGATTCGATGAGCGGTGATCAAGGAGCGGTCGAGGTTGTCTAGGATAGTGTGCAGATGAATGCTATGTAATCTAATGGTCATGTTTGAACCGATTTGTTTGTAATCTATGAGATTTTAGGTTTTGTGATGTGTTACCTACCTATTGTTTTGCTTATAAGGTCGATGAGTTGTTTTGTAGTGTTGTTGGCAATTTTGGTTAAGTGTTAGTCTGATTGATTGTTGAGCCAAAAGGAGTATCTGCAGAATGTTTTGAAGGTAGATAGGAGAATGAATAGGATTTGATCAAGCAGAGTAGTGCTATTACCAGATCAGAAAAAACCCATGTTGTTCTCTAACCATTATAACAGTTAAATCCCTTAACCAAGTAAGATTTAATAGGCTTAATATTTTCTAAATCCTCTAACCAAGTGATCCATTAGATTGGATTTTAAATCCTCTATCAAGGTTACTCCTAACAAGGTATTTCCTTTAATAGGGTATTGTAGTCAATCCCTTAACCGGGTGGTCCTTAACCGAATCTATTCGTAACAAGACATTTTTTGTAAAGCTTCTAACAAGGCTTGGCTCCTAATAGGGCAAACTTCAAAAGAGTTCAGAATAATTGTGGGTATTCATCCCCGCCGTGGTTTTTCTAATTTGGGTTTCCACATCAAAAATCATTGTGTCAAGTGGTGAATGGTTTTTGTGGTTATGTTTGGATATGGTTAATCTGTTTAACTTGTAAAGACACTTAGATGTGTTAAGATGACCGAAAGTGATTTGAAAAATTCTATTACTATTGTTAGTAAAATGTTTGGATGTTTTGGTTAAATGGTTTGACAATTTAAGATGTGTTACACTACTATATTGGTATTCCTGTCAACCAGTAAACTTGATAGTGTAGTTGTAGTTTATTGTTTAGTGTTCAACCAATTAGTTCAGGGATTGATTTATGAGTTGGGTTTGAGTCTGGTGAAAGTTTTTAGTTTTATTTATATCTACTGATTCACCCCCCCCCCCTCTTAGTAGTTGTTCGGATCCTTATTGATTCATCATATCATCATGCCATTTTGGTGAGGTGTTCGGGGTACAGATAACTGTCTCCTAAAGCCATTTTTCTCATAATAGCTATTGAATTCACCAGATGTGAATTCACCACCTTGATCTAATATTAGACACTTGATTTTCATTCTTGTCTATGTCTCAACCATAGCTTTAAAGATCTTGAATTTCTCAAAGGCTTCATATTTCTTCCTCAGAAAAGTAACCCACATCATTCTAGAATAATCATCAATGATTAACATGAAATATCTATCTCCGTGAAAGCTTCTTCTATTAGCAGGACCACATAGGCTAGTATGAATAAAATCAAGAGTATCATTAGATTTATCAGGTATGGTCTTAAAAGAAGTTCTGATTTGCTTACCCATTTGACATTCCTTACATACTAGATTATGAGGCTTCATAATCTTAGGTAAATCTCTAATTGCCTTAGTTGAACTGATCTTTACAATGCAATCAAAATTTACATGACACAACCTCTTATTCCATAGCCAACTTTCATCAATATGTGCAATCAAACATGTCTTTTCACTGGAGTTCAAATGAAAGATGTTACCTTTTGTTTGTGTACCAGTTACAATCTCCAATCCTGATTTGCTAATGATTTTGCACTTTCCATCCTTGAATTGTAATTGAAATCCTCTATCTACCAACTGTCCTACACTCAAAAGATTATACTTCAGAGCTTCAACATAATAGACATTATTAGTGTTATGTTTACCATCCAATGACATGGTTCCTCCTCCTTTGATCATGCATGCCTTGTTATTACCAAATCTGACTTGACCACCATGAAATTCTTGTAGGGTTAGAAACTTTCTTCTTGTCTCTTTTCATATAATGAGAACATCCACTATCTATTTCCCATTCATCTTTGTCTTCAACTTTTGTTGCAAGGGCCTTTTCCTCATTTTTGATAACTGGTTCCAGATCATCTTCCTTCATAGCATAAAATACCTAGTCTTTTCCATTGTCGGATCCACTAGCTCAATCTCCTGTCGGTTCTTCTTCTAAGTCATCAGTTACTCCTTCCTCATCATCATAGTATCATGATTTATTTTTGTTTCTCCTGTACTTATGCTTGATCTGATATTCAGGGTTAGGCTTAAAAGATCTGCTTTCTCTTTCTTCCAATTTTGAATTCCTTTCAGGACATCTAGATGCAAAATGACCTATCTTATTACATGCAAAACATTTGAAAGGAGATTTTCCTTCATACTTACTTCATGTCGGACCTTTAGGTATTATTCTAGAAAATAGGGCTTCAAGTTTCTCAAGCTCTTCATCTTCTTTCCTAATCTCTTCCAATTCCTTTGCATACAAAACTTTTCAATCTTGCTTGCCAGTTGATGATGTAGATGTCTTAAATGCAGTATCAATCTTTGTACCTCCTGGAGGACCAAATTCTTCAAGCTCAAAAGAAGATATCTTCCCAACAAGAGTATCTCTATTGACAGAAGAATTAGGCATGGTTCTTATCTCATTAATTGTAGTTACCTTAATCTTATATGTCGGTGGGAAAACCCTTAATACTTTTGAAACAATCTCTTCCTCGCTCAGATATCCACCACAACACTAAATTCCTAATAAAATTTCATTTACCCTTTCCATAAATGCAGAAATTCTTTCATCTTCCAAAATCTTCAAGCTTTCATATCTTACCCGATAACATTCAAGTTTTGCAATTTTAACAATGGGATCACCTTCATTCGAAGTCTCCAACTTCTCCTATATAGCTTTTGCCAATTATTTATCTAATAGTCCCAAGATTTTCTGATCAGATAAGGCACTTAAGAGGGCTTCTCTAGCTCTGGAGTCATTTTCAATGTTCTTTTCCAAGTCTGCCGGTGCAGGATTGCCAGATGTCAGATCATGAGAAGTGTAACCTTTCTAATTTATTTCCTAGATTTCCATTCCAATGCATCTTAAATGAGACTCCATCTGAATCTTCCATACTCCATAGTTTGTTCCATCAAGCCTAGGGTTGTCCTTCCGAAAAAAAGTAGTTGAACAATTAGTTACCATAAGATCTTTCTCATGTGGTTAAGCTTCTCCAAAAAGAGGATCGGGCTCTGATACCAATTGTTAGGATAAACGATGAACAACTGAGAGGGGGGGGTGAATCAGATGTTAACATACTATGTGAATTAAAGCACTTAAAACCTTTTACCAGAATAACTGATAAAGCATTAAAGCATAATTGAAAACTAGAGAATCAATACCATTCAACCAAAGCACATAACACCATGATTTATACGTGGAAAACCCAGAAAGGGAAAAACCATGGTGGGAAACCATACCCATAGTTAGATGATACTTATGCAGAAAGTATATGATTATTGATTCTCTACAAAAAGAATGATAGGAAACACAAACACAAGACTCAAGAATTGAACGTTAGTGTTAGTATCATAAACGAAATGCGATCCTAAGCAAGCATATCAAGAGAGATATCAAACATTTAATGCAAAGAATGCAAAAACAAAAGAAAGACACAAGACCCTTCCAAATGTTTGCCAACATGTTCACAGCTGCTCCTCCCTTGTTCCTCTCCTCTCCAAGTTCCACATTAGTGTAGCTCTCAGTGTTTTGCACTACTATGGAAGTATTATGGAGATTCAAGATTTATGAAATGATCAAACATTATGCAAATGCAAGCTAAATATGAGAAATCACCTAATTAAGCTATATTGATTTTAACCAAAATAACAATGTAGATTATGATTTGCTCCTAAAATGCTCTCTTAAATTTCACTATAGATTAGATGCATACAAGATTTCTGGATCTGTATTATGAAGGAATGGGCTCCATTTATAGGAAAAATAAACAAATGGATAGTTGAGATTGAGTATTCTCAACAAGGGTCAAAATTGAAAGATTTATGATCCATGTGAAGGCTTTCAACCCAATCCCAAGATGACAAATGTCAACATGAGATGGCTTGAGAGGAGAGGGAAGAAGCATTAAATGCTTGAGATGACATGAAGGTTAGTTTGGGAGGTAAGGTTAAGCTTGAGTTGAATGAATAATGCCTTTATCCAATGGAAAAACTCTTGTGAAAGAGTTAGTGGGGATAACCATGGTCAAAGCAATGAATGCTTGAGGAGACACATGAGTTAAATGGAGGTTGAGTTAGAGGTAAAGCCTCTAACCATGTGGGCAAGTGGAATTAATGATTAATGGTTATGTAAGAGCCATAAATGGTCATGTAAGAACCATTAATGGTTTGGAAGACTTTAGGGGTTAACTTGTTGGAGACATGAAGCATTTAATGCTTTTCAAAGACTTTGGAGGCTTTGAGAAGTGACTTCAAGTTGCTTAGAGATGTGACAATAATTAGAGAGGGTGATTAAGCTAATTAGGAATGATTTAGAAGAATATAGAATGGGTTTAGGATGCAAGTGGGTTTGGTGGGTGAGGTAAAATAGGATTTTAATTAAAATAAAATTACTTTATTTCAACTTGTGGTTGCAACTTGCATTTGTAGGAGAATGCAAGTGGGGGAGTAGTTTAGGGATTTAAATAAATATTTGATTATTTATTTAAAAGAGGAAAGGGGGTTAAATTAAATAAATGTGTTTTATTCATTTAATTGATTTAGAGTGTGGCTTAATGAATTAATTTAAATAAATTGAATAATTTATTTAATTAATAGGAGAAGGGGTTGAGGATGAATTAATTAAATATTAATTTAATTAACTGATTATTGATGGTTAATTAATCAAATAAATACTAAATATTTATTTAATTAACTGGACAAATTTATCTGACTACATTTGCCCCTCTTTGAGACGGTGTGGTTTATCGTGTCGTTTCAAAGAAAGAAAAGTAGGTGTGAAGAAATATGCCCCATAAATGTTAATTTAGTGGGTAGTATGCCCCCTTGAGAGATGGGCCGAAAAATTTCAAAAAATCAGGCGATCTCTCGAAAAAAGAACGAGAAGTGGAGGGGAAGTAGAATAGAAGAAATTAGCAATAATGATGAAAGAATGAGAGAAAACGGGTGTAAAACGGAGAAATGAGCAAGCCAGTGAGTACCCTTAGGTCATGTAGGAGATACGGTGCAAATGCAGTGTTTGTGTTTTTGATTGATACTCTACAATTGATCAAAATTGGTTGGACAATCTGGTGCAATCGGTTTAATTGCTCCAGTTAAGTCAAAGCATGACAGTTGATGTTAGTTGTTCACTTGGACAGGATAAAGTCTGAGTAAGTGAATCAAAGTGACTTGTTGTGACTTAGATAATTGATGTAATTTCCCAATGAAGTCAAGGTATCTAAAGAAAAATACTCATTGAGACTTAGACAATTGATATAATTGTTCGTTGTGATTGTGTTTGATTGACTGATCAATTAATAGTGTTTGTGTTGTAGGGTGGTTGTGGTGAATCATAGCAGCCCCATTGAGACTAGGTCATTTGTGATAAATGTCTATTGTAGTCTAGGTTTTCCATAATCGATTACCTGTTGAGACCCGAAGATACTTGAATGAAAAAGTATTTTTTGATAGTCTAGGTCTGTGTGAGTCGATGTGCCTATGTAGATAGAGTAACTAGCTTGATTGGGTTGATGGGAAATGATGAAGGGATTATGATGATGATCTAGATAGGGAGGGTGAGGGTGGGATTCAATGTTAGATAGAAGGTATGGAGGACCTAGGACCCATTCCTATGTAAGAGGAGCAAAATAGAGTATCCATTGTCATGACTATGTATAAATGATATGCAATGATATGGATGTATGGATGGATGGAATTCAACGAAATGCAATATAAATAGATGAGATGAAATGACGATCCATAGATTATTTACAATGCCTTGTTTTCATCGTCGAGCATTGTATTATCATTCTTAGTTGAGGTAACAAGAACCAAGTTTGGAGCATTTCACCTATAAGCAAGCATTTATAGACAAGGAAAAGAAAGTGACCCTCCATTCTGGTTCATACGCAAATGGTCGAGGTATATGTTGTAGTCAGTAAGCCATAGTGATCCATGACTATATTTTGCATACAATCATGTAGCTTAGTGAACTTCCCACATAGACACCATTAGTACATGCCCCAGAACTTCATTGAAACAATCCACAAACAACAAACAAAATGATATTTTAGGAACCATCTCAGCTACTCTAATCACTTTGTGGATATCTTAAAGTAGCATAGGAACCTGATATAAATGAATAAATAACTAACAAACCAAACAAATACTTGATAGCTTAAACAAAATTTTCTTGTCAAAGAAAATGTTACCATGTCTTTGTTTTGGTAAGGAAGGATGCATACTTGTTAAGACAGTTCTGCGTACTTGTTTTGGTTGATTGGTTGATTTGATAAGTGATCATTGTTTTGAGTAGTTCAAAATGTTTGTTTGGTGTCTATTGTGATGCATATGTACAAAGAATATTATATGCATTTTCCATGTTTTTTATTGATTTTTGATGTTTTTGGGATCTTGTTAGTGTTTTTTAATGTTTTTGGTATTATTTCCAGCCAATTTTGAATGAACAACTCAATGAATCGCAAGTAATGTAGAATCCACTTTCATCAATAGGTTAAGAGTATTTCCCCCAGTTTAGACGTCACCATGAAAAGAAGGATGCAAGACGCGTGAAGTACTAACCCTGATTGCAGATCAATAACAAGCCATGGTTTGAATGATGGATAAAATGGATGTGATCGCAACAAGTCTGAAAGATAATTGAGCCATAGCTTTTATGAGTGGTGTCTGTTTGCCAGGTTTTCACCATCGCACTTACCCAAGGTGCCACCGTAGTGGTTTTTACCGTTTGGATGCATGATTTTTCTTTACTATTTTGATTTTTTTGTATTTTCTTCAGGACATTTTTCTAAATGTTTTTGGTGTTTTCCTGGTATGTGAGGGAGCCTGATGCTTTGTATATCTTATGTATGAAATTGTTTGAGGTGCATGTTGTTGATTGGATCTACTAGCAGTTCTCCTTCTAAAGTTGCCAACTGATATGCCCCAGACCCAAATACAGTAGTGATAACGTATGGACCCAGCCAATTTGATTCAAACTTGTCTTGATGTTCTTTGTTTGGTTGGTTACTAGGATCCTCTTTGAGAACAAGATCACCTACCTCAAATGTACGAGGTTTAACCCGATGATTATAGCTTCTGCTCATGCGTTACTGATAGGCTTTTAGGTGGTTGTATGTAGATTGTCGCCTTTCATCAAGTAGTTCCAAGTCTTGGAGATGTGAGACTTGGTATGCTTCATCATCTATCAGATTGTGCAAGGAAACCCATAGAGATGGTATCTCAACCTCAATAGGAAGGATGGCTTATGCTCCATAGACTAGTGAGTAGGGAGTTGCGCCTGTAGGTGTTCAAATGCTAGTTCGATACGCCCATGGTGCTGGATTTAATTGAATGTGCCAATCATGACCAGCATCATTGACTGTCTTCTTGAAGATTCTCAATATGTTCTTGTTTGATGCTTCGACCTGACCATTGCCTTGTGGGTAATAGGGAGTGGAAAAGCGGTGTTGGATGTGAAACTTCTCACAGAGATCACAGACATCCTGATTTTTGAAAGGAAGTTCGTTATTTGTGATGATGGACATGGGTACACCATACCGACAGATGATGTAATTAAGGATGAATGAGGCGATATGCTTGCCAGTGACTTGGGTAAGTGGAACAACTTCGATCCACTTTGTGAAGTATTTGGCAGCGGTAAAGATAATTTTATGACCATTGGATGAAGATGGATGAATTTTACCCACAAGGTAAAGTCTCCATTGACAAAAGGGCCATGGTGTTGTGATTGGTTGCAATTCCTATGCTGGTCCATGTATCAGGTCTCCGTGAACTTGGCACTTCTTGAATTTTTTGACAAAATAGTAAGAGTCTTTTTCCATGGATGGCCAATAGTATCCAGCGCGCATGATATTCTTTTCTAAGGAAGAACCGCTTGAGTGAGCCCCACAAATGCCTTCATGTACCTTTTCCAAAGCCTTTGTTATCTCATCTTGTTCCAGACATCGAAGGAGAGTACCATCAAGACTTCGCCGGTATAGGGTTTCGGCACTGATGGTGTATCGAGCGGTTTGGCAGATGAAGGTTTTGTGATGGTTATTGGATTGGTTGGGAGGGAGTGTGTGATCACGGAGGTAAGTGAAGAACTCACTGTACCATGGTGATTTGGAACCGACTAGGCGACATATCATTTCGTTTTTGGGGATATCATAAGCGGCGATCCAAAGTTGTTCTACCAAGAACTCGTAGCGTGTGGAATTTTGTGGAAGATCCAGGAAAGATGCAATTGTAGCCATTGTGTAGCAACTCGATTCTAATCTCTAGGTACTCGCTCAAAGGTGATAGTTATAAATGATTCTTTGTAACTATCCATCATCCTTTTATATGGCATGAGCTTATCATCCTTAGTTTGATACTCATCGGTGACTTGTTGGATGACTAGCTGTGAATCTCCATATACCTAAAGCTCTTTTAGATGCCATTGTATAGCCAATCTGAGTCCTGTGATCAAGTCCTCATATTCTGCTATATTATTCGTGCATGGGAAAGTTAGCCTGTATGACTTCAAGATGCTATCACCTTGAGGTGTAATGAAAAGAATGTTTGCCCCTGAGCCATGTCTAGTATATGAGCCATCAAAGTAGAGCTTCCACGATTGTGTCGCCATGATCATGAAGATCTCTTTGTCTGGAAAATTTCAAACAAGAGGATGGTCACCTGTGAGGGGTGCATCGGCCAACTGATCTGCCATAGCTTGCCCCTTGATAGCCTTGCAGTCCACATACTCTATATCAAAATCACTCAAGACCATAACCCATTTGGCCAAGAAGCCTGCTAATGCTGCCTTCCTGAGTAGGTATTTGAGTGGATCGATTTTGGTGATGAGTTGTACCTTGTGTGTCAACATGTAGTGGCTCAATTTGGTGGCTGCATATCAAGGGAGATATCAAACATTTAATGGAAAGCATGCAAAAACAAAAGAAAGACACAAGACCTTTCCAAATTGATGCAGAGGATCTTGTAAAACCAATCACAACTCTAGGATCATGCTGATCCATTTATATTTTTACCATTATAAAAATTCATTAGATGCATATTCCATCATACTTCAACAATCAATCAATCAAGAAAACACAAACTTGATCCAGGTATCAAATTTGTCAACTTGTTGTCCCTTTGGATAGACTTGTACACAGAGGTCTATAACTTTCTAACCAGAAATAAAAACCTCAATCCATTTAATCCAAACCTAAATATCTTTCTTACAAACAACATATCCCAAATTCAGAAACATCCAACGGTTAGATTATAAGTTATGGTCTTTTCACCGAGATCCATTTCTGTTGTCCCCAAATAAGACATGTGCATGCCCAGTCCGTCTAGGGCATCAAATATCTTTCACAAAACAAAACCAAATGATTCCAAAATAATATAACATGAAATATTTATGGATCTAGTTTCATAATGTGTAATCCATTAAATTTTCAAATGGTTAAATCATTAGATAATCACAAACCCTTGTCTGCAACTCCATTGAAGATAGTTTAAAAATAGTTTTCATCACAATCTTCATAACTTACACAAATATGCATAAAAATGACTCAGACCAAAATGAAATAAAATTTGATTCATATATCTTTCCAATGAATCTATTTTGAGCTCATAATTCTTCCCAATGAGTCTGTACCAAATGTTGTAACATGACTATTCTCAGGAAATCTCAAATTTGCAAACAACCACTTTCACCAAAACTTTCATAACTTATTCATTTATTCATTAAACTACACCAAACCAAAATAATGAGAAAGAGGATTCATTCCACTATCTAACTATTATAAATATATAGGGTTTCCAGGCCATACTTGGTCATACAAGACCTAGAAACAACAACTTAACACAAAAACACCAATCAAAATACGAGTTTTAAACACACCAATTTGTTCCAAAACTTTATCCTCCTTCTCTATTCTTCCAAATAATGATTTGGTTCGAACAATACAACATATTTATAGACTCTTTGGTAGTTATAAACCATCCAACTACCTTTATGACCCTTCATCTTCCCTTTTACAACTTTATGTGCAATTTTTGCACTTTTACATTTTTGCAAATGTTGCACTTTTGCAATTTTCTTGCAACTTTGACACTTTTTCCTAATCACTCCCCAAATTGTAAAAACTCTTATATACTATTTGAGATATTTTACAATTATTTTATCCTTCCATGGGTTATTTCAACAATCTTGACCTTATAGACCAAACTGAGACCTAAAGAACAACTTTTAACAACTTTATGCAAATAATTACAATACTTGATTATGTCTTTACAAATGGATTCATCATGAATCAATACATCATAAAAATGATCAAAATGACTTAAAACATCACTTTTCTCCTGGTGACATCATGTTCTTGGGTGCTCCTGCACCACAAATGCTTGCCAACATGTTCATAGCTTCTCCTCCCTTGTTCCTCTCCTCTCCAAGTTCCACATGAGTGTAGCCCTCAACTTTTTGCACTACTATGGAAGTCTTATGGAGATTCAAGATTTATGAAATGATCAAAAATTATGCAAATGCAAGCTAAATATGAGAAAGCACCTAATTAAGCTATATTGAATTTAACCAAAATAACAATGTAGATTATGATTTGCTCCTAAAATGCTCTCTTAAATTTCACTATAGATTAGATGCATACAAGATTTATGGATCTGGATTATGAAGGAATGGGCTCTATTTATAGGAAAAAAAGAGAAATGTATGGTTGAGATTGAGTAATCTCAACAAGGGTCACGATTGAAAGATTTATGATCCATGTGATGGCTTTCAACCCAAACGCAGGATGACAAATGTCAACATGAGATGGCTTGAGAGAAGAGGGAAGAATCATTAAATGCTTGAGATGACATGAAGGTTAGTTTGGGAGGTAAGGTTAAGATTGAGTTGAATGAATAAAGCCTTTATCCAATGAATAATCCCTTTATCCAATGGACAAACTCTTGTGCAAGAGTTAGTGGGGATAACCATGGTCAAAGCAATGAATGCTTGAGGAGACACGTGAGCTAAATGGAGGTTGAGTTAGAGGTAAAGCCTCTAACCATGTGGGCAAGTGGAATTAACCATTAATGGTTATGTAGGAGCCATAAATGGTCATGTAAGAACCATTAATGGTTTGGAAGACTTTAGGGGTTAACTTGTTGGAGACATAAAGCATTTAATGTTTTTCAAAGACTTTGGAGGCTTTGAGAAGTGACTTAAAGTTGCTTAGGGATGTGACAATAATTAGAGAGGGTGATTAGGCTAATTAGGAATGGTTTAGAATAATCTAGAATGGGTTTAGGATGCAAGTGGGTTTGGTGGGTGAAGGAAAATAGGATTTTAATTAAAATAAAATTACTTTATTTCAACTTGTGGTTGCAACTTGCATTTGTAGGAGAATGCAAGTGGGGGGTAGTTTAGGGATTTAAATAAATATTTGATTATTTATTTAAAAGAGGAAAGGGGGTTAAATTAAATAAATGTGATTTATTCATTTAATTGATTCATAGTGTGGCTTAATGAATTAATTTAAATAAATTGAATAATTTATTTAATTAATAGAAGGGGGGGTTGAGGATGAATTAATTAAATATTAATTTAATTAACTAATTATTGATGGTTAATTAATCAAATAAATACTAAATATTCATTTAATTAAATGGACAGATTTATGTGAGTACAATTACAATAGGGGCCTACACATGCAGGAAGGCACATTGATCATCACAATGGAGTCTCACTTACTACAGAAGACGCCAACCACCTCAAAATATTTGGACAACAATTTAGAAAGAAGAACTACCTATGATAGCATCAAACATGCAAGATTATAGTTCCGGTTAAGCTCAATACTAGAGGTCTAAAACCTCTTACATAAACCCAACTCGATCAGCTATGATCGACCAAATCCTCTGCACAAATGATTATTACATTATTCACTCCTTTCCCATGACTTACAATGAGATCTTACATATATTTATACCAACCCGAGACCTAATCAATTAGGTTGGCCACCCAAATGATAATTCAATACATCCATTACATAATCTTGAAATAAAATAATAAAACATGTCGGCCTAAGGCTAGACAAACATCATCCAATCAATAAAACATCACGGAAGCAAATTAGAGGATCCACCAACACGTTACATGAAAACTGGTCCATAACCTAGATAGCACCGGACCTAAATTCGATCCACACATGCCAAAGCAATGACACCAATCAGTCAACCCACCCACACAATCACCATCACCATCTTGAATCCCTTCTAGATGTTGTATCAACACCACTTATGCATTACATCAAAGATCCTCAATAAAGCTCTGTTGATGAAACTCTTACCGGACCTATAAAGAAGGCTTACTAGAACATAAGATAGCATGAGATCATCAAGTCAATAACAATTGACTGAAACATACTTTAGAAGCATATGAGCCATCCATACATGCTTATTCCATCATCTAGATCACACCGGTGACAATCAACTGATAATCTTCCCAGTCGAATCCTTCTACCAAAAGCCGGTAAACAACTATAACAACAAGTGTTGACATCAATGACAAAACATCAATGCAACACATAATCAATTTCATCATATGGCCAACACCCATTACACCTATCTTTCATGTTTTACTCCTCCATATCCTATCACTATCCATCTACTAAATCCCTCCATCTCATATTCAAGCAATCTATTCCTCCATTCCATCCTTTTACCAAGCCTTGGTTCTCGCTTGTCATTGGTTCCAATCCATTTATCCTATTCCACAATCCAATCCTATTGTATTCAATCATATTCACCATCTCATCCAATCCAATCCAATCATATTCCCCATCTCATCCAATCTTATTCAATCAATAATCCCTTTCCCATATTATCCAATCCATTTATGATCCCCATCACACTGAGCTTTCTCCAATCAAACTGAGCTTTATCTCATTTACACTGAGCTTTTACCATCTATTTGAGCTTATATTGACTTGTGCATAATCCAAATACCCATCTATGACATGTTAACCAAATCCAAGTGGTAATCCTCCTATCTACAGACCCTACACAACCCTCTTATCAGTTGTCTCCCATCAATCTATCCACACCCCACCCATCAGGATGCATCCTTCCCATGTCTGGTAGTTTATCCAAATCCATCACCTACCCATCAGAATATATCCTTTCCATATCCGACAATCTATCTAGATCCATACCCTACTCTTGGCAAGAGATATCAGTTGATCATGTGCATGTTGTTTGTATGATTGAGCTTTTCGCTTTGATTTTTTATCTTGCGTCCCAAGACTATACCTGTTTAGGGTTTCCTTGATCATCCTATATCTCGGTATGTCTCGGTTGGTGTATAATGGGGAATCATTTTTATGGTATGGCATGTTTGATGGTTTCTCTTGTATGATCCTATAGTCTCTCATCTACACCATCATTAGTGTTTGCGAACCAGTGTGCATAGAGATAACCTAATGTCTGAGAGTATAAGTCCACGCATCAATTATTCACAACATCCCAACTTCTATAGTTAGTGGTGTAGATATTCTGTTGCAAAATCAAAACTAGGTTTTCTCTCCACATATACACAATAAGAAATCTCATCCACATACTTCATTTCGTTCATTCATCTCATGTCATCCATTTATTTTGGAGACTCCAATTCATTCATTCCCCTTCATCATCCTTATCCTTTTTACATTCTTTCATCCTCAATCCTCTAGTCCTCTAATCCATTTCAATTCTTAGAACCCGCATGTCCTCTCAAAGGGTCATACCACTACCTTTTGTAGCGAAGGAGATTTGTCACCTCCAAGATGATGAATCCTAGAGGACAAATCAATTTGCCGCTACCTCACTCAAACTAGTGCTAAGGTGAGCCAAATGATAACAAAACTAATGCTTATGATAGAGTGGAAATAATTAAACAGAGTACATAAATAATGAAATATGAGAATCTAAATTAATAGAATGATGTGAAACTCAGAACAGATTATACCACAAGATTTGGAATGTCTCGGGTTTCGGATGCCAGTGCGGTGCGCAGACTCTAGCACGATGTGTTGTTGTCTATACAACCAAAAGACATGAAATCATCCTAAGAATTAGCAGTGACTTCTCTCCACCATGTGGAACATGTTCGTCACCTGCACATATGGAGATGGGGGAAAATGTTGGGGCTATATAGGGGCATGCCTTAGTCAGACCCCCATTTAGGTGTTTCAATTACCACAGATAGCGAGAGAGATAGATTGGAATAAATGATAATTGCTAAAAATGCAAATAGAAACTATACTCTACTTAATGGAAGCAAACCCCTATTGTAAATAGATAGGAATGATAGATTGGTAAGTTAAATGCACCTAGATAACAAATACATTCAAAGATATAGAAGATATATTGCATGCAATGAAAAAATAGAGGTAAATGATAAAGAGAAGACAAGGCATGCAGTCAAACCCCCCTTTTCGAGATGCGAGTGTGATGAAGCTCGAGATATGTGCTTGTTGGTAACATAGTTGCAAGATAATTGTAGGATCTATGTAGCTTGATAGTGTTGGTAGAGCATTAAAGAGCATATTAAGAGATCAATGAGAAACAAGAGAGCCAAGAGAAGAAAAATGAGAGCGTAGAACCTTTCAAATGAGAAAAGAGAACTTTTTAATCTTTGAAAGAAGCGTGGAGAGATGTTACGGCGAAAGGAAAGCCAAAAGATACGTGTCGACAAGCGTCCGACTCACTGCAAGATTTAAGATTTTGCAAACTTATCAGGATGTTAGCGTGGTGTGTAGATGTTAGCGCATCACGCGTATGTCCTACCAAAGATAATCCCAAATGGGTTTTTAGGGAAAATGAAGGAACTTTTCCTTCGAGGCCCATGATGCGAAAATGTCAAAATTTTGATAATGAATTCGTCCTTAATGCACTGGGTGTCATGCATAAGTGGCATAAGTACACTAGGCACAATTTAGGACACTACATTTTACCCCCACTTTAGTGGGCTGATCAACTCAAGGGATCAAGCACACTAAAGTAGCGTTATAAAGATAAGTTCATTAAGCCCATGCAGTGCAACAAGTGCAATAAATACTTAGCCCAAAAAGGATACTGTAGAGGCCGCAAAGATCGAGTCAGTGATCATAGATGATGCCCCCAAATTTCCATGAGAAACCAACGCATTCAGCATGAAAAATTTCATACTATAAAATTCAAAAATTTGTTAGCACCAAAAATAGAGGAAATTGTTAGACAGTTCAGATAACCGAAAGACAATTGAGAGGGGGGGGGGGGGGGGGGTGAATCAGTTATCACATATTAAAGGAACATTAGCTTGTAAAACTTTAATACCGGAACCCAAAACATTAATACCAAAATAGTAGATAAACCAATTAAGAATAAATAATAATCACAAAATAAATAACATCCACATGACACCAAGATTTGTATGTTGTATGTGGAAAACCCGGTAAAGGGAAAAGCCATGGTGCGAAGCCTACCCACAGTCAGATAATACTTCTGCAGTAAGTATGTGAATTATAATGAAGGGATTTGCACTTGCAGAAGGCCAACAACCTAAGGCACACTACTCATCACAAAAGGAGCCTCACTAACTACATATAAATCCAGACTAAAATCCAGAGAAGTGTTGAGCTGCAAAAAAAAGCATCTCCTATGCCTAAGTACAGTTCCGATTAAGCTCAATACCAAAGGACTAAATCCTCTTACACAAACCCAATTGGATCTCCAATGATCAACCACCTCCTCTTCCAAAATTATATTACATTATTCATGCTTTACTTTCCTTGACCATGACCTCTTACATTAACCACGATGATCTACAATGAGATCTTCCATCTTATTTATACAAACCCTTGACCATAAACAATCAGGTCGGCCACCAGACAATAAACCAATTACATAATTACAAACCATGTCAGTCTTAGACCAAAACAAATAATATCAACACATAAGACATTTGGAAATATATCAATAGGTCATATCCACATGTTACATTAATGTCGGTCCATAACCTAGATCAACCGGGACCAAGTATAGGTCCACATGCTTCAGCAATGATCTCCAAATGCCAAGTCTCGAACATGATCATCAACAACATCATGAAACTCAATCAGAAGCTGCACCAACACCACTTATGCAATTTATCAAAGATCTCCATCAAAAGCTCTGCTGGTGAAACCCTCGTCGGAACCAGAAACTAATCTTCTAAGCAGGCAGGATAGCATCCAATCACCAGACCAAAACCAATTGACCAAATATGAGTATTAGTATTATGAACAAGCCAGTTCCATCACCAGATTATACCGGAGCCTACTGGATCATGTCAGATCCAAGTTAACCAGAAACCAATCATCCCACCAGGACCAGAAGGGTATCGATAAAGCATCCAAATAGCTAGTGTTGACATCAATGCAACACTTAATCAATTCCACCAAATGGCCAACAATCTCCCCCTTTGGCATTGATGGCAACACTAGATGTGAAAAACATATAAGTACCAAGAAATTCCAAACAAGTCTCCCCCTATGAAAGACAACCAACAATCATCTGCATATAGCTTTGAATATCAATATCTCTCCCTTTTCAACATGACACCAGGATTTGCACATGGAAAACTCGGTTAAGGGGAAAATAATAGAGGGAAGCCTACCCACAGTTAGATAATACTTTTGTCGTAAGTATGTGAATTACAATGAAGGGGCCTTCACTTGTAGGAAGGCCAACAGCCTAGAGGACATTGCTCATCACAAAAGGAGACTCATTAAATACATATAAATATAGACTACAATCCAGAGAAGAATTGAACTGCAAAAGATATCTTCTCCTATGCTTGAGTACAGTTCCTGTTAAGCTCAATACCGGAGGACTAAATCTCTTACACAAACCCAATTCGATCTCTAATGATCGACCAACTCCTCTGCCTGAGTGATATTACATTATTCGCACTTTACATTCCTTGACCATGACCTCTTACATTAACCATGATGATCTACAATGAGATCTTACATCTTATTTATACAAACCCTCGACCATAAACAATCAGGTCGACCACCAGACAATAAATCAATTACATAATTACAAACCTGTTAGGTCCCGGAGACAACTAAGAGGGGGGGGTGAATCAGTTGTCCAATAAATTCAACCAAAATTTACTTAACCAAAACTTAATGCATAATACCGGTAAACCATACTTTATGCTGGTAGACAGTCTTAACAGTTAATTGCAGTACCAGTAAAGATTAATGCATGAAACAAAAAGACAATAACATCCACAACACATAACACAAATAGTTGTACATGGAAACCCTATAAGGGGAAAAACCACGGTGGGAAGCCTTACCCACAATTAAATGATACTATTGCGATAGTATGTGTGTACAATATGGATTCTGCGCATGTAGAAAGGCCAGCTGCCTAGAGCTCATTGCTCGATCACAAAATGAGAGTCACACTGACTACAATTGGATTGTTAAATCCAATGATAATGTACTGCACAAAATAGCATCTTCATGTGTTGGATTCAATACTGGTTTAGTTCAGATTGCCTTCACAAAATCCTTCCTTCAACCTTCAAATGATGTTTGTGTGTATAGCTCTACTTATTTTCGCATATACCTTATTGCAATCCTTTTCGTATTCACACTTCAATCTCACAAATGAGATCTTACATTTATACCATAACCTAAGACCAATTTTGAATAGGTCGGCTCACTAAAAGATATTACAATAAAATCAATTACAAATAAATCAATATTTGATGCATGATGTCGGCTCAATGAATTTAAAATAATAATAAATCATCTTCATAACGTGTCGTGCTGATCTGGAATAGATATACCTATCGGTGCTTATCCTGAACCTATTTGTCGGTAACAACAAATATGCAAACCCGAATAAACAAATAACCAAATCGCCAAAACCAAGTGATCGAATAATTTCTTCGACATAACCAAGTATTCTCCAATTCATTCCAAGTGTCAGTGAACCAAATACCGGTGACTGTGCATAAGTTTCTGACTTGCCGGTGAACATAACCAAAATCTCCAAGTGCTGATAAGTGTTGACAAGCGATGACAGGTGTTGGCATCAATGACAAAACCATATCAACATATCCAAAATGCCAATAAAACCATGTTTGCCTTAGACCAAAACACATAATATCAACACATAAGACATCCGAAAATATATCAATAGGTCCTATCCACATGTTATATTAATGTTGGTCTATAACCTAGATTAATCGGGACCAAGTATGGGTCCACACACTTCAACAATGATCTCCAAATGCCAAGTCTCGAACATGATCACCAACAGCATCTTGAAACTCTATCAGAAGCTGCACCAACACCACTTATGCAATTTATCAAAGATCTCCATCAAAAGATTTGTCAGTGAAACCCTTGTCAGAACCAGAAACCATTCTTCTAAGTAGGCAGGATAACATCCAATCACCAGACCAAAACCAACTCAATAAATATGAGTATTAGTATTATGAACAAGTCAGTTCCATTACCAGATTATACTGGAGCCTACCAGATCATGTCGAATCCAAGTTAACCAGAAACCACTCATCCTACTGGGACCAGAAGGGTGTCGGTAAAGCATCCAAAAAGCTAGTGTTGACATCAATGACAAAACATCAATGCAACACATAATGAATTCTACCAAATGGCCAACAAAAACTACTTTGACGAGAAGACTGCTTAAGGAGCATTAGTACGGATAAAAGAGGAAAATCTGATAAATGTGATTATATTCCCCCTTTTGATTTTCCCGCAGCGAGGTGGGGAAAACGGGAAGGAAAACGAGCCACAAGTGTCCCAAAATGGTTAGCAAAAATTTTGGGTGAAAATTGGGCTAGATACTTGAGAGTGGGCCCCAAGAAGGGTTATTTTCACTATTCACCATGGGTATTTTGGCTGAGATTTGAATAGAGTCTGAGAAAAAAATCTAGGCAGATGAGAGCACAAGGTGAGCAAGATCAAGGAGCTATGGACCGCAGTCGAGCAAGGTGATGAGCTCGAGAAGGTACACCTTAAATCGTGCTTTAATGTGTAATTTTATGCATTTTTTTAAAATTTTAGTTTTTAGTGGTGCATAAGCATCTAGGGGACGCATTAGGGTCTCAGTGCCATGCGATCATTCTAGACACGCATTGTCATCTAGGGATCATGTTGCGGTCTATCCTGGATGTTGGCATCCATAAAGCGCACTTGCATCTTACAGACGCACTAGCATCTAAGCATATCATCGATGGGGACTAATGAAGAATTTTATTTGTATGCAGACGTTGCCTAAGATGCAGGAGCATACATCGGTCCATCTATTGCAAACATTGTAGGACTAGGCGGAGGAGCTATCGGTAGCAGACAAACAACTACTCCAAAGAGTAGGACTGTGGTGGACATTTTGTCTGCCAGAGTTTTAGTTCCATGTCCTGATCCTACAAGCTCTCATGGAGAGGTGGGACGCAGATACGATGTAATTTCATCTGCCTACAGGGAAGATGACCATCACTCTGATTGATGTCTATTGCATCCTCTAACTACCCATCCGGGGGGAGACAGTATCGCTCGCTATACTATCAATAGCAAATCTCGGCAGGCTGCAGCAGTGGGCCCTCGGTCAAAAGTTTGATGCGGAAAGTCGTGTATATTTGTGAGCGTTGGGCATGGGCTGAGTTCCTATTCCCCTGGTACGGCGCATCATGATCGAAACCATGGCATGATGGGTACTGGCAAACGATCGTGGATCAGAGCTGAGTTTGTTTGTTTAATATGAGAGATGGAGGAACATGACACAGTGTATTCTTGGGGCCGGAACATGCTCTCCCACCTCTAGTACAAGCTATCCTAGTACGTGCACCACCGGTACGAGAGCCTCACAATGTGTACGCTGCTATAGGTATGGGTATTCGAGCACATCACATACACTCGGCTAGTCTGATTTACAGTACCTACGTTACTTCATATGCCAAGAGCACATGGCTATCTGCTACGACATGGTGAGTGGCAAACCGGTGACCTCATGTACTGGAGGGTCAACCTGGATCAACTCGGGATCATGGACATCATTTGGCATCCGTTTCAGGATATGGGTGTTTGGATCACATACCATACACAACTTTCGTAGATGCAGCGCGACCAGTTCCTACTTGGGTGCCATGACCATATTGTCATGTCATATTATTGGCGACAGTGCATGTAGCAATTTGGCCAAGTACAGACCATTCCACTCGTTGTGCCTACATATGTATAGTTAGCTAGGAGCATCATGCGACCTTAGGACCTACCTTACCCTACCCTTCGAGACGTTTAGGATAGCTCTACGGGCACTGATGATGATGATATTTCTCCATAGTTAGACATTGACAATGTCATAGTCACCCCGGACTTTGCGAGTTAGTAGGGCAGCATGGGGACTTCTCCAATCTTCCTACTAGATGCAGTAGGAGGAGATGCCAAATATTTAGGAGGTGATAGTGAGCACCAAACCTCCTCAAGCGATGAGGGCAAGACATCAAGGCAGAGACAGCGGGTGGGGAGCCTAAGCCCAGAGAGACCAATACTAACAGTGAGGGGGTTCCCACCATCACCTGTTGCACCACCATCTATACCACCAATGAGAGAACCAACACCAGCAGCTATCGCGGGACTATCTGCTAGTAGGGTGCCTCCACGAGATCCAGGTTGGCAAAAGGGCAATCCTTGTATGCACTTTGATTTCATTTTCCATATTTCGATCCTTCTCATATATGATTTTAGACACATATATATACACATGTAGAGATTTTGATTCCATTTATAATGATAGAGAAATGTTTTGTGTTTATAGAGGGAGTCGTTGAGTGGTTGAGTTTCATCCATCTGGAACTTGTAGAGATTGTCCCTGCTGTATAGACCTAGGGTCTAGTGTTGGATACCTACCGGTCCCTCCAAATTGCACTAGGGAGGCATGCTCATCTGTTTGATCATGTTGAACTACTGTAGACAACATACGAGGAGGGCTAGGTGGAGCTGGTGTAGGGAGCGGCATAACTTGCCATCGTGATGGGGCATAGAGATTAGGATCTATTGAAGGTTCATTCTGTCCTGAGAGAGAGAGACCAGGTGGTGATGCAAGCCAAGAGTGTCAAGAGGGCATGAAATATTTTGCAAAGCTAGGTCGATGACCTTTGTTGACAGGTGGATGCCTCCAAGTAGGGTGCAGCTGGTCATCTTGACCACCCCCAAGTGTGTCAGTTGATATTGGACTTAGAGGCAGCACACCAGAGAGAGGCGACAGTACGAGAGGAGCTCATGATTCAACAGGAGACCGTGGAAAAGCTACACAGGGAAATGAGGGGTTTGTAGTCATGCAACACCACTGTTGCGAGATCGCATTCCACCTTAGTGAGACAACCCTCATGCTGAGCCCAGGACCCTTCAGCACCTGTAACTTCAAGGACCCATCCACCGCTGGGGTCATGAGACATTTTTGTAGGGACTCATCCATATGTTTGATTCAACAGGTGTATAGTATTATTTTTTATATATATACAGATGTATTCATGTATTTTAGAGACACATATGCTAGCATCACGTGTTTTTGTAGTGATGTGATACATAAATGTACATTGCCATTGACATCACACACACACACACACACATACACATATATATGAGATTCATCATTTCGATCTTATCTTGTGTTATTATTGGTGGATGTACTTGTTATTTTACATGCTCATTATGTATCCTCATGTGATGGATAGTTTATATTAGATGTACATCATGATTTAATTTCACATATTGTTGTATCTATGCATGATTAAATTCCATGATGGTCATTGTATATGTTGGGTGAATATTTTGTCACCGACGTACTAATGACAAAATATATGATTCACACACAGCTATGTTGAGAAATTAATCTCTCCTCTCATCAAGGGGAGGTTCCCTTTGAAATTTTTTCTCTAATTAATAATGGACATAAGAACATTAAATCATAAACAATTTTCTTGATACAACACAACGTTTGAGATCAACAAAATTTTCTTTATTTGCTTGATAGAATTTTCACAACAAAAGCCAAAAGTCTTAGTTGAGGTAAAAATTTTGCAGTTTTGCTAAGCATGAAAAAGATAAATATTTACAAATGAAGTCCTCCTTAAATAGGAAAAGAATGGAGAAAAATCTAGGCACAGTTGACTTAGTCAACTACACAATCCCACTTTACTACAACTACAGCATAAGGAAAACATGCAACTGCAAGAAAACTAGCAGCATCTAATGATGCAACTGTATAAAAAAGAAAAAGCCAAAAAGGGGACATTTTATTCATCTTTCTCCTCTCATGATTTTTGGAAATCTTCGAACTTGGCTAGGATGGCTTTCATCTCTGCTTCGTCTGGCATTGGGGTAGAACTTGTGATCACTCGAATGCGGGAAATTGCATCTTCAATCTTTACCAGTTTCTTTTGGCCGTCCTTCAGCATGGATGCAAGGACTTCAAAACTAACCTAGAACTCCAATAGCTTATCAAATGTGTCAAGTGAGAAATCTTGTCCCGTGCAGTGATCTATTAAGGCAAGGAATTCCTGTGTGATAGCTTTGCCAGTAACGAGATTTTGATTGCCATCATATAAGTAACAAGGAAGATTGGCAACTTTGGCAAAAATGAGATCAATCTCGTCATTACCTTCTTTCTATTCTCAGTCCAGCTCCGCAATCATCAACCTTATTGTCTCTTGCTTATGAGACAATAATGACAAGATCTGGATGTACTTTTCCCTTGTAGGAATTACCTTATTTTCAACAAGGACATCTATCCAGAAGTCCTCCATTTTTCTCCAAAAGGTAGTACTTTTCTCAACTTCCTCAATCTCTTGTGATAATGAAGTTTTGAGTCCTCGCATCTAACTCTGGATTACTTCAAAATCCACCAATAGTCCCACTGTTGAACTTAGAAGATGAGAGTCTTCTAACCTTAGCCGTGAAATCCATTCATCCATCACTCGGCCTTTAGCTCCTACCTGTTCAATCTTTTTTAGAGCTTCGGTGTCCATAGAGGATCCTATGGGCTCAATTTTTTGAGAAGATTGTGTTACCTTCAGAAGAACATTGGTCAGTTGTTCACAATTCTGCTTTAATTCATTTTTCTTGTCCCTCTCCTAGTTCAATCTTCTCAACAAAGAATCAAAGGTTGTCTGAGAATCCAATTTAAAACTCTCATGTGTTTCCACCCCAAGCTCTACGATTTACATGGTGTAATCCTCAGATCATATGCTGCCTTTGTCCTTATCTGACGATGGCACCATGACCTCAGCATACTTTTTCTTAGAAGTCAGGTCTACTAACACCCAAAATACCGTCTTTGGCTTCTTTGTTCCCTTAGTCTTTGGAGGAACCAACCACTCAAAGTCAAACTCCTTTGGAGAAATTACCTATTTTTTCCTCTTAGAGGCCACTAGTTCCATCCAAGAGGGTAATTATAGATTGATCGATGGAGTAGTAGATCCTTGCTGATTTTCAATTAAAGTTTCAGGAGCAAGCTGACTGAAGCTCGGAGCAATTATGAGTGTTATTGATGGCACCAATGTTGAAGTATCTAGTGGAACACTTGTCGATGTTGTGATATTTGTTGCTGCTGAAACCTCTTCAGTTACTGATAGGAGGGTTGAAGGCATTGTGGATGCAACTTCAACACTTACCAATGGTGGAATTTTTGTTATGGTTGTAGTAACAGGTAAGTTCACTGTAGATTATTCTTCAAGTGCCCCTTCTAAGGCTTCATTAAAATCCAGCATCGTAGATTCAATGGTGGATGAAGGAAAATCATCCAAATTAGAGAAATTGGTTAGTGTGAAAAACAGTTCAACAACCTCTGACTGCTCCATGCCCATACTTAGATCTCCATCTTGAAAATCCTCATCCTCCTGATCAGAGTCAGAATCAATAGAGTGGATGATCACCTCAGAATGAGTCGGTACCTGTGAAGTGATATGGGCATCAACTCCACCTGGATGTGATGTTTCTTCAACATGTGCTTCCTCCATTGAGGAATTTCACCTTCTTCAACCACCCTCTCTTTTTCAACTCCACTGGCAGGCGGTTCTTTTGGTTCTTTTGTCACTGCTTCTTGTACTGCTAATGATGATTCACCCTTCTTGGAACCTTTAACTGTGAATTTAATCTTGGGCCCTTTCCCCTTAGATTGTATCACTGGAGCTGAAGATAGTGCTTGTGGATCTGCCCTGCTCTTTGTTCTTGTCTCAACTGTAGTCGTCTTGCCGACCGGGCCATCACTATTATCATGATCCCCTAAACAAGGAGGGAGTTGTTTCATCCTAAGATTTTTCTTTATCAGCCAAGCATTGGTGTTTGCAAGGATGGGAGAAATCCTTTTAGTGATAGATTTTCTTTCCTTCTTCAGCCATTGCATAGGAGGAAGCGGAGAATCAGCAATTTTCTTCTCATAATAGACAAGGTCTATTATGTCATCTATGTCTTCCATGGTCATTGGGATCTTTGCTAAATCCAAGTTTTCAATTTGTTCCAAGGTAAGTCGGCTGAAAATCATCCTTCTTATATCCTCCTCATTTTGACAATCTACCCAAACATCTTCAAACCTATAGACATGGGTATAATTCCTCTTGAGTTTGTTCTTTATGCCACGAAAGTCAAAATTGTTTCATGCCTTGAATCTTCGCATAGTATTCTATTGCATTTCTTCCTCCATGTTCTTGGCTTTAGGGTTGGTTAGGACTGAGTACCTGTCGATTGACTCTGAGAACTTCAACCCAATCTTATGTGCTTGTGATTGTTTTTCATGCACATAAATTAGTTGTCTACACAACTCCATGAGAATGATTTTGTCAGAAGGAAATCTTGGTAGAATAAAAGGCTCACCTGAGAAACATCCAATTCGGATGTAAGTGAAAGTAGGAAATTGAAGGAAAACACATCCAAAATGAGATACCTTGTTATAAGAAGCCTCTGATAATCTCTGCTTCAGCAGGCCCTTATCAAATATGCACATCCATACAACAAAGAAGGCATCATTAACTCTTCTGTAGTGGCTACCTTGATTATTGATGGTAAGATGATCATAATATTCCCAGACAGACACCAATCTTTTATCACCCTTGGTAGACAAACCTGAATATTGCCTCATAGAAGCAACTACATAAACCATGTATGAGGTTATGTATAATTTCAATGTTACTTTAACCTCCTTCAATTGAGAATAGAGCGCGTTGTTGATCTGTTCACCCCAATCAATTCTTGCAACCCCTTTCCTAATTATATTCATATAATAACACATCCAGGTTTGAAAGTAATGAGAGTCTTTTAGCCCCTTTACTCTTCACAACATGGTAACCACGTCATTGTATTCCTCATTGAAGTCACTCCTATGCAAGGACTTCGCCCATCATGAGGTAGTAGAATGTCTAGAAACAGAGAGGTACACAGTTTTGACTACTTTCTTGCCTTTAACTTCATTTTTCTCATAGTACTCTTGAGCACTCTCTTGAGAAATGTCAGCTACCTCTTCAACTAGAGAGCCTTTGAAGACACTATTGAAAAATACACTATCCATAGTCATGATGACATTCTGATATGCGTCCTTCACCTGTCTTGTATTTGGATCAAAGTGATCTGCTATTGCAAGTACAAATTCTGGGTCATGAGCTACAACTGGGAAGGATGCATATTTATGCAACTCAGATTTGATCAGATTGGTTAAGCGAGCAGGAGCTCTCTCAACTCAGTCAATAAATTCTTGCATACTGACATGTCCAATCTCAGTATCTCTGATTTCATTAATATTTGAGTCTACTGAACTCTCTGGGTACATATTTAAGTATGTATCGTACTTGTACTTCATCTTTTTTGTTAATGTTTTACCCCAAGAAGATTCCAATTGACTCGTGGAAAGCTCAAGTTTATCTTGAGGGAGCTTTGGCATTCGTGATGACTACATTCAACACTAAGGATTATCTCTTTTGATAGTTATCATTATTATCAAAATCAATTTTTCTCAATCGGATCGAAAAACCGGACTCAAAAAAGGCTTAGGAATAAAACTGCCAAAAACAGTAGGTCGGGGAAAAAAGTCCGGCATGCACTTTTGAAAATAAAATTTTCACATCGGACTTTAAAGTCCAATGTGCAATTCGGGGAAGATCAACAGATGTGCGACGGTAAAACCTTTTGGAAAAACCAGCACATCGGACTTATAAATCTGATGTCCTCACAAGGGGAAAAACCTTTGATTGACATGTTGGGTTTTAAAACCCAACATGTCAATCAAATCATCAATTCTTTGCATATCAAACTTTTAAGTCAGATATGCGAAGGTTATCATCCTGCATATCGGACATAAAGTCCGATATGCGAAGAATTTTCCATCCAACTGCAATTCGGGTTTCAAACCCCGTCATGCAGGTTGGAGAAGGATAAGACTAGGAGGGCAATCGGAGTTTAAAGTCTGATTGCCCTCTCGACACACCAAGAAAAATTGGAAAAAACAATACAAGGTAGAAAAGGAAAAAAGAAGACAAACAAGAAGAAAAAACCTAAAAAGAAAACACAGAACCCTACCTTCTCTGCCACAATGATCGAAAAACCTGATGGTGATGTGATCAAATCCGAATTCCGGCAAGCAAAAATGGAGGAGAATACGCGGAGAAGAAGAAATCACAAGAAACACTGAAGAAATGAAATGCAAAATTAAATAAATAAACCCTTAAGTAACCATTAATGCCGCATTAATTGCTAACTCGCAGTGCATGTCGGACTTTAAAGTCCGACATGCAGGCTAAAACCTTGTGCAAGTTGGTCTTTAAAGTCCGCCATGCACTCTCCAGCCAAATAGTCTGCAGTTCGGACTTTAAAGTCCGAACTGCACGCCTAAAACCAAACATGTGCACATCGGACTTTAAAGTCCGATGTGCACAAAATTTTGCAAAGAAGGACCCTGCACTTCAGACTTTAAAGTCCGAACTATAAATAAAACTGCAAACTTAGAAAAACTTTGAAAACACTAAAAATGAAAAGCAGGAAGCTAAATGAGCTATCTGACAGAGTCGATCAAGCTCTCCCGAAGGTCATAAGGTACGAAATGGACCAGTTTCATAGGGTTGCCTCACAATTTTGGCCATGCTAAAATCAAGGACAACAGCTGGCTCTGACTAGGGAACAAGCTGCACCACTTGAAGCATGTAGAATCCAGAACTCCGAGTGCCTGTATCCATTCGGCTAAAGAGTCAAGCGATGAAAAGACATAAAAAGAAAAGGATACACATATTTTACAACAAGTACAACTTCCTTTAAATCGCTCTCTATTGAGAAAAGAGCTTCAAATGTTCTCCACTATGAGGTAGTGAGAACGGGGGTACCATCTGCATATGCAAGTAAATAGCTATGCTCGCCACATATTTCATGAATAGTGAAGGGACCTCTCCATAAGGAGTCAAACTTTCCATGCAAACCCTTTGGTTCCCTCCTCTTGTCCCATAACAAGACTTGATCACCAACTAAGAACTCACGGGAAGTTGTTTTCTTATCAAACAATGCCTTCACTTGGCTTTGGTGTGCAGCAATCTTATCTACCACTTCTACTCTTGTTTCTTCTAGCTGAGAAAGAAACATAATCCGCTTATCCAGTGAATCTTTATATGTTTCATCTTCAATGGCCTTGGTAAGCTTTAATGCTAGAAGTTCCACAGTGATTGGAATCTCGGCATTCAACCCATACAAAAGTTGAAAAGGTGACATACCAATTTCTCTTTTTGGAGTTATACGATCCGCCCATAGCGTATCATAAAGAGCTTTATGCCAAGTCTGTTTTCTCTCATCAACAAGCTTCCTCATAATAGTAACCAGATTCTTGTTGCTTGACTCAACCTTACCATTTCCTTGCGGATAATAGTTAGATGAATGTGAAAGAGTAATACCATGATCAAAGCAAAATTCAATTATCTCATAAGATGAAAAACATGAAGCATTATCAGCTACTATCTTATGAGGAACGCCAAACCTTGAAACGACGTTTTCCTTCAAAAATTGACAAACCACCGCTAAGGTACATTGCTTGGTTGGGATTGCTTCCACCCACTTGGTGAAATAATGTGTCGCTATGAGAATGTATATGTGACCTGCACTAGATGTTGGATTGATAGGTCCGATGAAATCCAATCCCCACTGTTGAAAAGGCTCTTCAATTACTATTGGTTTAAAAGCAAGCGCAGCTAATTTGGGCTTACCAACAAATTGTTGACATTCCTCACACTTGCGAACCCAACTATATGTATCTTTAAATAATGTCGTCCAATAGTATCTAGCATGCAATATTTTGTGTGCAGTGACGGGAGCCAAAAAATATCCACCACAAGCAAGATCATAAAAAGCTTGAAGTAATCTTACTTGTTGTTGTTTGTCTATGTAGCACAGGAAATTGTCGTCTAGACCCTTCTTGTACAAACCATTGTCCCATAGGACAAAATTCACTGCTTTAAGCTTCAGGGTTTGCCTTTCATTACATGACAGGTGTGCAGGACAGTCTCCATATGTTAAGAGATACGCTAAGTCAGAATACCACTCATCAGTGGTGCTGACAAATAGAACCTTGGGAAGATCTTGATTCATACCTTCATTTCCCAGCACCACTTCATCGATTGATTTATTGCCAGCTATCAACTGACATAAACATTTTCTACAAACCAGCTTAGTGGGCTTGATTTCCATGTCATATTCCTCAATCTTGGCAACCCAGTTGCCCCTTTTAATTCCAAATTCTTGTTGCGTCAAAATTGACTTGACAACAACATCAGGAACAAGAACAATGACATGTGAATTCGGAATATAAAACCTGAAATGTTTTACCGCTTTCACCACGGCAAAAGCATGTTTCTCCATTTTTGAGTATTTCAACTCATGAGCCTTTAGTGGATAACTCATAAATGCAATAGGCGATTCCACACCTTCATTATTTTTCTGCATCAGTATAGCCAAACAAGTATGATCTGATGCATAGCTATACATGATAAACTCTTTGGTATAATATGGGCATACTAAGACTGGAGCATTTTCCATGGCTTCCTTGATCTGATGGAAAGCTTTCTTTCCTTCAAGAGTCCACTTGAAAAGAGAATTACCTTTCATCATATTAACTCTGTGACGAGTTTGTTCAGCAAAGTCTGGAATGAATCTTCGCAAGAAATTTACTTTGTCGAAGAAAGAATGACCAGTAGTCTTACTTGTTGGCAAGGAAAGGTCATGAATAGCTTTTACTCTTTCTGCATCAATTTTTATACCTTCTTTCGAAACAATATGCAGAAGCAACTTACCTTCAGTAACCCCAAAAATAGATTTCTTGGGATTGAGGGAAATTCCATGCTGACGACATTTCTCTAAGACTTGTTGTAGATGAAAGAAATGATCTTGATGTTCCTTAGAAAAAATAGTCAAATCATCCAAATAGACCACAATGAACTTACCAAGAAGACTTCGGAAGGCCAAGTCCATTGCACGTTGGAAAGTTTCTCCCGCATTTATTAATCCAAAAGGCATCCTGCGATATGCAAAGGTACCCCAATGTGTAGTAAATGCAGTCTTATATTGATCTTGCTCCAGAACTTCTACTTGGTTATACCCCGAAAATCCGTCCAACGTGGACATCATCTCTGCTCCAGTAACAGCTTGTAGGACATGATCCATGACAGGTAAAGGATAATTATCCTTCAAGGATGCTTGATTCAAGTTTCAAAAATCAACACATATCTGAATCTCACCATTCTTCTTACATGCAGGTACAATATTGGCTATCCAAGAAAAATGATGAATGGGGAAGATTATCCTTGCTTTCAACATCTTTTGAACTTCAACGAAGATAGTATTGGAGATCTTTGGGTTGTATTTCCTTTGCTTCTGACGAAAAGGCGTAATACCTGGTTTAAATGGAATGTCATGGTGGAGCTCTTCAGGATGAAAAGACTTTAGATCTTCATAGGAGTATGGAAAAAGTCAACATATTGCTGCAATAATGCAACAAATTTATGCCTTTCTTCTTGTGAACAACACTTTCCAATGTTGATCATTTTTGGATTGTCTTTGGCCCAAGGTTTACTTGTTCATATTCCATTGATCCTGCAGCTGATCTTTGTTGTTTTTTAACATAACGATCATGTTTGTAAAAAAGATTTTCTAGAGAAACTAGACCCTCGGGGATCTTGTTTCCTTTTAATTACAGAAATTTTTCTCTCGTTTTTGCATCACTACTTTCAATTGCATCATTTGAAGGGCAGTGACTACCTTCAAAGTATAGATCATCAAAATTGTCAGTGGTGTGCAAAAAAATTAATACATGATGATCATCATCAAACACTTGCCATTGATCACAGTTGTCAGGAACACTGGGCTAGAAAACTAACTCAACAACATAAGTTGATCCTGAAAAAATCTTTGTGAGGAACCAAAGAAGTTGCAGATATTGCCAATGAATCCGCTCTATCATTACATTCATGAGAGACAATGAATATATCAAAGGCATTGAATGCCTCAATCAAATCCCAAACTTGGTTACGATAATGTCGTAGCCTATCGCTCCTAGTTTGATATATGTTCCAGACCTGACAAACAATTAACTATGCATCTCCTTGAGCATGCAAGTTCTTGATTCCCTTCTTTTGAGCAACATTCATTCCTAGAAGGAGTGATTCGTACTCAGCAATGTTATTTGTGTTATCAAACTACAATTTGAAAGAGAAAGAGAAAAGATTACCCTCAGGAGAAACCAAAACAATATCGGCTCCTGATCCGGTAGAAGGACAGCTGCCATCAAATTCTAGCATCCAAACATCATCTGGACTACCAATGCTGATGGTATCAAAATTGATAATTTCTTGTTGTAAAGTTGAAGATCTTTCTGATTTCGTAACACTACTTTCACAATTAACTGGAACATCATTTAGTGGAATGGCATCTTCACTCTCAGGAGCCACCTGTAAACCATCATCAGCATGCATGAAATAATTACCCATACCCGACGATTCGAAAAGAATATGTGCTCGTTGATCGTCAGACTTAACAATGGTGTATTTTGATTCTTTTTCCTGGAAGCAACTTCTGGACAACTTCTTTAACAGGAATACGAACCTCAATCATATCCATGTTTAACTCACCCCCAACATCTCTAAAGAAATTTCTTCCCAACAATAGACCATAGGAAGCCGACACATCGGCTACTAGTACTGTCATCTTAATTTTCTTTTCTGGGAATGAAGCAAAAGCAAACTGCGCGTCCTTGATCTGACCTATCAAGGGGACTTTCTTGTTATCCATAGAGAAACATCTTCCAAATGTTTTGGTCAAAGTCAATCCAAGGGCATTGGCAACTTTTGACAACATAACATTATCAAATGCCCCAGAATCAATTACACAGTTACTAAGCTTATAACCATTTATCAACAAAGAGATGTAGAATGGTTCTATCTTCTCTATAGGAGAAGGGGAAGTTACCAAGTTATTTTGAAGTAAGTTAGACTTAGGAAGATTACTAGGGGTAGTATCTTTTTCTTTAACAAACTTGACCAAACGGTCAAATTGATCTGGATTAGATCTCAAAAAATTAACCTCAAACATTTGTATTTTGGTTTTCTTAGCATGGTCTAGAATATCGAATGACTAAAAGGAATTCATCATCAAATATGGATTTGGGCTCTCATATTGAGAGCTTAAAATATTAGGAACACTAGTCTTCGATGCATTTGTAGAAGAATTGATATGTGCAGAAAAATTGACAGCAGTCAAACAATCACTTACAATTTTATCCTTTGCGGTGTCCATTGAGATAGCATTGTCTTTTGCAGGATTTGGTATGGGAGTCCCACGCTTTGCAATAGAAATTGGAAAACTCTAAGAGTCATTGATTTGAATAGGATCATCACTTTTCTCAATGACACGTGGCTGAGCTGCCTATGCTTGCGAATGGGTGAATACTGCAAAGACATCCCCATCATGTGTGTCTGACGTATCATCTTCTTGATATTGTATAAACCTAATATTAGAGTCGCCAGTCAACTCTGTATCATCTTCTTGATGCGAATTGGCATCTTCTTCACCAAAAGGGGGAAGATCATTCTATTCAACTTCATAATATCCTATAGCTGAATTTTGGGGTCGTGCTTCCAACGCAAGCCTCTCTGGAGCAGGAGGCAATTTATTCTGATTACGCATGGCATAATTGGAAGCATTGTTTGGAGAAGTCCTCCTTGGAACATCACGATAAGAAGTATTTCCTTGTGAGGAAATTTGCTTCTTAAGTGCCAACAACTCATTCGCTAACTTTTGTATCTTGGGATCAACAGAATTCATTGAAGGAATTGGTAAATCAGCAATTTGATTATTTCTAACCTTGTTGGGATCTCTCCTTATCTTACCGGCAAGGATAAGATCATCTTCGACCGATATAGCCAACTATTGTGCAGCGTCCAAATTTGTTGGATTATTCCTTCGCAAAAGAAAGCTCACCTCTGGCAATTAAGCGTTGATGAAGAAGCATTTCAAGTTTCCAACGTTTGGTCGTGAAGCAACTGGATTGTGGTTGTGCAATTTGTTGACCTTTGCTACAAATTCACGAATAGATTCTTGAGGTTCTTTCTTCATTTGAGTTAACTGAGCCAACAGTGCATGATTGTCTTCGGCAGACTTGAACCTTGCTTCAAACAATGTTCTGAGAGTTGCCCAATTTGCAATACAAGCATTCGTAAGATGATAGAACCAATCAGGAGCAGCTCCATGCAAAGTCTCAATGAATAATCTCACTGAAACATCTTCATGCTCAACACCTAGGACTCCACATGTAATGTAGAAGGCAACAATGTGTTCGTCCGGGTGCTGAGAACCATCCCCCAAAAATTTGGGTAAATTTTTCCGCGTACCTTTGGGAAGTTCATGCAAAGGTGCGGTCAAGTTCAAGAGACAAAATGACTTGCAAGTGGAACAAATAAAACTTGTAAACTGGATGCCTAACTTGGTACAGGAGATCGTCATGCGGAAGGGGGAAAACTTCTTGTCCGCTGCAAAGAAGAACTAGTCCGTGGAGATGTCACAAAAGGAAAATTACTTTGCTACAGAAACTCAAAAGTAGGATCAACAACTCCCACTAATAGTTGCCCACGAGTGTAACTTCGATCAACGAGATTATGACTTTCAAGCAGCAAAAACTGATATTACAATGAAAAGAGCACTGCAACCCAAAGGGAAAAAACCGGTTGCACGTCGCTCCCCAGCAAAGTCACCAAAAAATAGTTGGGTGAATATTTTGTCACCAGCATACTAATGACAAAATATATGATTCACACACATCTATGTTGAGAAATTAATCTCTCCTCTCATCAAAGGGAGGTTCCCTTTGAAATTTCTTCTCTAATTAATAAGAAATCAAAATCTATGGGTTGGTGTTGGACATATAACTCTTTTTTTTCAGAGTCTATGTATTCTCTCTAAACCTTGTTACAATTTCTCTACCTCTTTAGATACTTAAAGAAAAGAACAACGAACCTAACAAACTACGCTAAAACTTATAGTCAAGTAGCACAAAGTCTCTCGTGAATGTAATCTTAACTCAAACTGATTATTACAAAAAGTTAGAAATTTAACACGCAGCTCAAAGTCTTCAAGTATGAATTCCTAATTCTTTAAACTAAAAGTAACTACAGTAATACAAAGCCTACCACTAATCACCTAATTTATCAGAAGATTTCCCAAATATGCTAGGAGCACACAGTCTACTTGCACGATTCAAGAGCTCTTTAACCCACATAACAATATCTTCAATTTCAAAGAAGTAAATAACATATATAATTAATGCACATAAGAAAATTAAATCATATAAACAATTTTCTTGATACAACACAAAGTTTGAGATCAACAAAATTATTTTCTATATTTGCTTGATATAATTTTCACAACAAAAGCCCAAAGTCTTAGTTGAGGTAAAAAAATTTGCTAAGCATGAAAAAGATAAATATTTACAAATGAGGTCCTCCCTAAATAGGAAAAGAATGGAGAAAAATGTGGGCACAGTTGACTTATTCAACTGCATAGTCCCACTTTACTACAACTACGGCATAAGGAAAATGTGCAACTGCAAGAAAACTAGCAACATCTAATGATGCAACTATATAAAAAAGAAAAAGCCAAAAAGGGGATGTTTTATTCATCTTTCTCCTCTCCTGATTTTTGGAAATCTTCGAACTTGGCCAGGATGGCTTTCATCTCTTCTTTGTCTAGCATTGGGGTAGAACTTGTGATCACTCGAACACAGGAAATTGCATCTTCAATCTTTACCTGTTTGTTTTGCCCATCCTTCAGCATGGATGCAAGAACTTCAAAACTAACCTGGATCTCCAATAGCTTATAAAATGTGTCAAGTGAGAAATCATGTCTTGTGCAGTGATCTATTAAGGAAAGGAATTTCTATGTGATAGCTTTGCCAGTAACAAGATTCTAATTGTCATCATACAAGTAACAAGGAAGATCGACAACTTTGGCAAAAATGAGATCAATCTCATCATCACCTTCTTTCTTTTCTCAGTCCAACTCCGCAATCATCAACCTTATTGTCTCTTGCTTATGAGACAATAATGACAAGATCTGGATACACTTTTCCCTTGTAGGAATTACCTTATTTTCAACAAGGACATCTATCCTGAAGTCCTCCATTTTGCTCCAAAAGGTAATACTTTTCTAAACTTCCTCAAACTCCTGTGATAATGAAGTTTTGAGTCCTTGCATCTGACTCTGGATTACTTCAAAATCCACCAATAGTCCCACTGTTGAACTTAGAAGATGAGAGCCTTTTGACCTTAGCCGTGAAATCCACTCATCCATCACTCGACCTTTAGCTCCTATCTATTGAATCTTCTTTAGAGATTCAGTGTCCTTTGAGGATCCTATGGGCTCAATTTCTTGAGAAGATTGTGTGACCTTCAGAAGAACATTGTCAGTTGTTCACACTTCTACTTTAATTCATTTTTCTTGTCCCTCTCCTGGTCCAATCTTCTCAACAAAGAATCAAAGGTTGTCTGAGAATCCAATTCAACACTCTCATGTGTTTCCACCCCAAGCTCTATGATCTGCATGGTGTAATCCTCAGATTGTATGTTGCCTTTGTCCTAATTTGACGATGGCACCATGAGCTTAGCATACCTTCTCTTAGAAGTCGGGTCTACTAACACCCAATATACCATCTTTGGCTTCTTTGTTCCCTTAGGATTTGGAGGAACCAACTGCTCAAACTCAAACTCATCTGGAGAAATTACTTGTTTTTCCCTCTTAGGGGCCACTACTTCCATCCAAGGGGGTAATTCTGGATTGGCCGATGGAGTAGTAGCTCCTTGCTGATTTCCAATTAAAATTTCAGGAGCAGGCTGACTAGAGCTCGGAGCCGATATGAGTGTTATTGATGGCACCAATGTTGAAGTATCTAGTGGAACACTTGTCGATGTTCTGATATTTGATGTTGTTGAAACCTCTTCAGTTATTGATAGGAGGGTTGAAGGCATCGTGGATGCAACTTCAACACTTACCAATGGTGGAATTTCTATTATGGTTGTAGTAACAGGTAAGTTCACTATAGATTGTTCTTCAAGTGCCCCTTCCAAGGCTTCATTAAAATCCAGCATCATAGATTCAATGGTGGATAAAGGAAAATCATCCAAATTGGAGAAATTGGTTAGTGTGAAAAATTGTTCAATAGCCTCTGACTGCTCCATGCCCATACTTAGATCTCCATCTTGAAAATCCTCATCCTCCTGATCAGAGTCAAAATCAATAGAGTGGACGATCACCTCAGAATGAGTCGGTACCTGTGAAGTGATTTGGGCATCAACTCCACCTGGATGTGATGTTTCTTCAACCTGTGCTTCCTCTTGTTGAGAAATTTCACCTTCTTCAACCACCTTCTCTTTTTCAACTTCACTGACAGGCAGTTGTTCTGGTTCTTTTGTCACTGCTTCATGTACTGTTGATGATGATTCACCCTTCTTGGAACCTTTAACTGTGAATTTAATCTTGAGCCCTTTCCCCTTAGATTCTATCATTGGAGTTGAAGATAGTGCTTGTGGATGTGCCCTGCTCTTTTTTCTTGTCTCAGTTGTAGTCATCTTGTCGATCGGGCCATCACTATTATCATCATCCCCTGAACTAGCAGGGAGTTGTTTCATCCTAAGATTTTTCTTTATCAGCCAAGCATTGGTGTTTGTCAAGATGAGAGCAATCCTTTTAGTGATAGATTTGCTTTCCTTCTTCAAAAATTGCACAGGAGGAAGCGGAGAATCAACAATCTTCTTCTCATAATAGAATGGGTCTATTATGTCATCTATGCCTTCCATGGTCATTCAGATCTTTGCTAAATCCAAGTTTTCAATTTGTTCCAAGGTAAGTCGGCTGAAATCCATCCTTCTTATATCCTCCTCATTCTGACAATCTCCCCAAACATCTTCAAACCTATAGACATAGATATAATTCCTCCTGAGTTTGTTCTTTATGCCACAAAAGTCAAAATTGTTCCATGCCTTGAATCTTCGCATAGTATTCCATTGCATTTCTTCCTCCATGTTCTTGGCTTTAGGGTTGGTTAGGGCTGAGTACCTGTCGATTGACTCTGGGAACTTCAACTAGTCTTGTGTGCTTGTGATTGTTTTTCATGCACATAAATTAGTTGTTTACACAACTCCATGAGAATGATCTTGTCAGAAGGATATCTTGGTAGAATAAAAGGCTCACCTGAGAAACATCCAATTCGGATGTAAGTGAACGTAGAAAATTGAAGAAAAACACATCCAAAATGAGATACCTTGTTATAAGAAGCCTTTGATAATCTTTGCTTATGTAGGCCCTTATCAAATATGCACTTTCATACAGCAAAGAAGGCATCATTAACTCTTCTGTAGTGGCTACCTTGATTCTTGATGGTAAATTGATCATAATATTGCCAGATAGGCACCAATCTTCTATCACCCTTGGTAGACAAACCTGAATATTGCCTCATAGAAGCAGCTACATAAACCATGTATGAGGTCATGTATAATTTCAATGTTACTTTGACCTCCTTCAATTGAGCACAGAGTGCATCGCTGATCTATTCACCCCAATCAATTCTTGCAGCCCCTTTCCTAATTATATTCATATAGTAACACATCCAGGTTTGAAAGTAATGAGAGTCTTTTAGCCCCTTTACTCTTCACATGGTGGTAACCATGTCGTTGTATTTCTCATTCAAGGCACTCCCATGGAAGGACTTGGGCCATCGTGAGGTAGTAGAATGTCTGGAAGCGGAGAGGTACATAGTGTTGACCACTTTCTTGCATTTAACTTCATTTTTCTCATAGTACTCTTGAGCACTCTCTTGAGAAATGTCAGCCACCTCTTCAACTGGAGAGCCTTTGAAGACACTATTGAAAAATACACTCTCCAGAGTCATGATGACATTCTGATCTACGTCCTTCACCTATCTTGTATTCGGATCAAAGTGATCCGCTATTGCAAGTACAAATTCTCGGTCATGAGCTACAACTAGGAAGGATGCATATTTATGCAACTCAGATTTGATCAGATTGGTTAAGCAAGCAGGAGCTTTCTCAACTCGGTCAATAAATTCTTGCATACTGACATGTCCAATATTAGTATCTCTAATTTCCTTAATATTTGAGTCTACTGAACTCTCTGGGTACATATTTAAGTACTTATCGTACTTGTACTTCATCTTTTTTGTTGATGTTTTACCCGTAGAAGATTCCAATTGACTCATGGAAGGCTCAGGTTTATCTTGAGGGAGCTTTGGCATTCATGATGACTACATTCAACACTGAGGATTAGCTCTTTTGATAGTTATCATCATTATCAAAAACAATTTTTCTCAATCGGATTGAAAAACCAGACTCAAAACAGGCTTAGGAGTAAAACTACCAAAAGTAGCAGGTTGGGGAAAAAAGTTTGACATGCTCATTTGAAAAAAAAAATTTGCACATCGGACTTAAAAGTTCGATGTGCAAATTCGGGGTAAGTTTATTAGCACATCGGACTTTAAAGTTCAATGTGCAATCCGAGGAAGATCAACAGCACATCGAGTAAAACCCTTTGGAAAAACCAGCACATCGGACTTTAAAGTCTGATGTGTTCACAAGGGGAAAAACCTTTGATTGACATGTCGGGTTTTAAAACACAACATGTCAATCAAATCCTCAATTCTTCGCATATCGGACTTTAAAGTCTTATATGTGAAGATTATCATCCCACATATCGGTCTTTAAAGTCCGATATGCGGCGAAGTTTCCATCCAGCTGCAGATCAGGTTTCAAACCCTGTCATGGAGGTTGGAGAAGGATAAGACTAGGAGGGCAATCGGAGTTTAAAGTTTGATTGCCCTCTCGACACACCAAGCAAAACCAGAAAAAATAAAACAAGGCAGAAAAGGAAAAAAGCAGACAAACAAGAACAATAAACCCGAAAAGAAAACACAAAACCCTACCTTCTCTGCCACAATGATCGAAAAACCCGATGGTGATGTGATCAAATCCGAGTTGCGGCGAGCGAAAACGGAGGAGGACGCGCGAAGAAGAAGTAATCAAGCAACAATGAAGAAATGAAACGCAAAATTAAATAAATAAACCCTTAAGTAACCATTAATATTGCATTAATTGCTAACTCGCAGTGCATGTCGGACTTTAAAGTCCGACATGTAGGCTAAAAACCTATGCAAGTCAGACTTTAAAGTCCGACATGAACTCTCCAACCAAACAATCTGCAGTTCGGACTTTAAAGTCTGAACTGTAGAGGAAGACTACCTGCAGGTCAGACTTTAAAGTCTGAACTGCAGATGAAGACTACCTATAGGTCGGACTTTAAAATCCGAACTGTAGGCCTAAGACCAAACTTGTGCACATCAGACTTTAAAGTCTAATGTGCACAAAATTTTGCAAAGAAGGACCCTGCAATCCGAACTGCAGGTAAAACTGCAAACTTAGAAAAACTTTGAAAACATTAAAAATGAAAAGTAGGAAGCTAAATGAGCTAACCGTTGGAGTGGATAAAGCTCTCCCGAAGGTCGTAAGGTATGAAACGGACTAGTTTCATAGGGTTGCCTCTGGATTTTGGTCGTGCTGAAATCGAGGACAACAACTGGATTTGACTATGGAACAAGCTACATCAATTGAATCTTGTAGAATCTAGAACTTTGAGTGCTTGTATCCATTGGGCTATAGAGTCAGGTGACAAAAAGACTTAAAAAGAAAAGGATATACATATTTTACAACAAGTACAACTTCCTTTACATCGCTCTCTATTGAGCAAAGAACTTCAAATGTTCTCCACTATGAGGTAGTGAGAATGGGGTACCATTTGCATATGCAAGTAAATGGCTATGCTCGCCACATATTTCGTGAATAGTGAAGGGACCTCTCCATAAGGAGTCAAACTTTCCATGCAAACCCTTTGGTCCCCTCCTCTTGTCCCATAACAAGACTTGATCACCAACTATGAACTCACAGGAAGTTGTTTTCTAATCAAACAATGCCTTCACTTGGCTTTGGTGTGCAACAATCCTATCTACCACTTTTGCTCTTGTTTCTTCTAGCTGAGAAAGAAACATAATCTACTTATCCAGTGAATCTTGATATGTTTCATCTTGAATGGCCTTGGCAAGCTTTAATGCTTGAAGTTCCATACTTATTGGAATCTCGCCATTCAACCCTTAGAAAAGTTAAAAAGGTGACATACGGATTGCTCTTTTTGAAGTTATACGATCCACCCATAGCACATCATAAAGAGCTTAATGCCAAGTTCGTTGTCTCTCATCAACAAGCTTCCTCATAATAGTAACTAGATTCTTGTTGCTTGACTCGACCTGGCCATTTCATTTCGAATAATAGTCAAATGAATGTGAAAGAGTAATACCATGATCAAAGAAAAAGTCAATTATCTCATAAGATGAAAAACATGAAGCATTGTCAGCTACTATCTTATGAGGAACGCCAAACCTTAAAATGATGTTTTCCTTCAAAAATTGGCAAACCACCACTGAGGTACATTGCTTGGTTGGGATTGCTTCCACCCAATTGGTAAAGTAATGTGTCGTTGTGAGAATGTATGTGACCTACACTAGATGTTGGATTGACAGGTTTCATGAAATCCAATCCCCATTGTTGAAAAGGCTCTTCAATAACTACTGGTTTAAGAGGGAGCACAGCTAATTTGGGCTTACCAACAAATTGTTGACATTGCTCACACTTGCGAACCCAACTGTATGTATCTTTAAACAATGTCGGCCAATAGTATCTAGCAAGAAAGATTTTGTGTGCAATGACACGAGCCAAAAAATGTCCACCACAAGCAAGATCATGAAAAGCTTGAAGTAATCTTACTTGTTGTTGTTTGTCTATGCAACGCAGGAAATTGTTGTCTAGACCCTTCTTGTACAAACCATTGTCCCATAGGACAAAATTCACTACTTTAAGCTTCGGGGTTCACCTTTCATTATGTGACAAGTGTGCAGGACAGTCCCTATATGTTAAGAGATACGTTAAGTCAGAATACCACTCATCAGTGCTGCTAACAAATAGAACCTTGGGAAGATCTTGATTTATACCTTCATTTTCCAGCACCACTTGATCGATTCATTTGTTGTCAGCTATCAACTAATATAAACCTTTTCCATGACCCAACTTAGTGGGCTTGATTTCCATGTCATGTTCCTCAATCTTGGCAACCCAGTTGCCTCTTTTAGTTCCAAATTCTTGTTGCGTCAAAATTGACTTGACAACAACATCAAGAACAAGAGCGATAACATATGAATTCAGAATATAAATCCTGAAATGTTTTACCACTTTCACCACGGCAAAAGCATGCTTCTCCATTTCTGAGTATTTCAACTCATGAGCCTTTAGTGGATAACTCATAAATGCAATACGTGATTCCACACCTTCATTATTTTTCTACATCAGTATAGCCAAACAAGTATGATCTAATGCATAGCTATACATGATAAACTCTTTGGTATAATTTGGGCATACTACAACTGGAGCATTTGCATTGGCTTCCTTGATATGATGGAAAGCTTTCTTTCCTTCAAGAGTCCACTTAAAAAGAGAATTACCTTTCATCATATTAACTATGTGACGAGTCTGTTCAACAAAGTCTGGAATGAATCATCGCAAGAAATTTATTTTGCTGAAGAAAGAATGAAGAGCAGTCTTACTTGTTGGCAAGGAAACGTCACAAATAGCTTTTACTCTTTCTGCATCAATTTTTATACCTTCTTTCGAAACAATATGCCCAAACAACTTACCTTCAGTAACCCCAAAAATAGATTTCTTGGGATTGAGGGAAATTCCATGCTGACGACATTTCTCTAAGACTTGTTGCAGATGAAAGAAATGATCTTGACGTTCCTTAGAATAAACAGTCAAATCATCCAAATAGACCACAATGAACTTACCAAGAAGACTTCAGAAGGCAAAGTCCATTGCACATTGGAAAGTTGCTCCCGCATTTATTAATCCAAAAGGCATCATGCGATATGGAAAGGTACCCCAAGGTGTAGTAAATGCAGTCTTATGTTGATCTTGCTCTAGAACTTCTACTTGGTTATAACCCAAAAATCCATCCAACATGGACATCATCTCTACTTCAGTAACAGCTTGTAGGACATGATCCATGACAGGTAAAGGATAATTATCCTTCAAGGATGCTTGATTCAAGTTTCAGAAATCAACACATATCTGAATCTCACCATTCTTCTTACGTACATGTATACTATTGGCTATCCATGAAGAATGATGAATGGGGAGGATTATTCTTGCTTTCAACAACTTTTGAACTTCATCGAAGATAGTATCAAAGATCTTTGGGTTGTATTTCCTTTGCTTCTGATGAAAAGGCGTAATACCGGGTTTCAATGGAATGTCATGGCGAAGCTCTTCGGGACGAAAAGACTTTAGATCTTCATAGGAGTATGCCAAAAGTCAACATATTGCTGCAATAATGCGACAAATTTCTGCCTTTCTTCTTGTGAACAACACTTTCCAATGTTGATCATTTTTGGATTGTCTTTAGTCCCAATGTTTACTTGTTCATATTCCATTGATCCTGCCTTTGATCTTTGTTTCTTATTAACATAACGATCATGTTTGTCAAAAAGATTTTCTAGAGAAACTAGACCGTTGGGGATCTTGTTTCCTTTTAATTGCAAAAAAATTTCTCTCATTTCTGCATCAATACTTTCAATTGCATCCTTTGAAGGGCACTAACTACCTTCAAAGTACAAATCATCAAAATTATCAGCGGTCTGCAAAAAAATTATTATATGATGATCATCATTAAACACTTGCCAATGATCAAAGTTGTTAGGAACACTTGGCCGGAAAACTAACTCAACAACATAAGTTGATCCTGAAAAATCTTTGTGAAGAACCAAAGAAGTTCCAGATATTGCCAATGAATCTTCTCTATCATTAAATTCACGAGAGACAACGGATATATCAAAGGCATTGAATGCCTCAATCAAATGCCAAACTTGGTTACGATAATGTTGTAGCCTATCGCTCCTAGTTTGATATATGTTCCGGACCTGACAAACAATTAACTCTGCATATCCTTGAGCATGCAAGTTCTTGGTTCCCTTCTTCTGAGCAACATTCATTCCCAGAAGGAGTGATTCGCACTTAGCAGTGTTATTTGTGTTATCAAACTGCAATTTGAAAGAGAAAGAGAAAAGATTACCCTCAGGAGAAACCAAAACAATATCGGCTTCTGATCCGGTAGAAGAATAGCTGCCATCAAATTCTAGCGTCCAAACATCATCTAGACTACCAATGTTGATGGTATCAAAATTGAGAATTTGTTGTGGTGAAGTTAACGATCTTTCTGATTCTGTAACACTACTTTCACAATTAACTAGAACATCATTTAGTTGAATGGCATCTTCACTCTCAGGAGCCACCTGCAAACCATCATTAGCATGCATGAAATAATTACCCATACCCAACGATTCGAAAAGAATTTGTGCTCGCTGATCGTCAGACTTGACAACAGTGTATTTTGATTCTTTTTCTGGAAGTAACTTTTGGACAACTCCTTTAACAGGAATACGAGCCTCAGTCATATCCATGTTTAACTCACCCCCAACATCTCTACAAAAATATCTTCCCAACAATAGACCATAGGAAGCCGGCACATTGGCTACCATTACTGTCATCTTAAATTTCTTTTCTGGGAATGAAGCAAAAGCAAATTGCGCGTCCTTGATCTGACCTATCAAGGGGACTTGCTTGTTATCCATAGAGAAACATCTTCCAAATGTTTTGGTAAAAGTCAAGCCAAGGGCATTGGCAAATTTTGACGGCATAACATTATCAGATGCCCCAGAATCAATTACACAGTTACTAAGCTTATAACCATTTATCAACAAAGAGATGTAGAATGGTTCTATCTTCTCTACAGGAGAAGGGGAATTTACTGTTATTTTGAAGTAAGTTAGACTTAGGAAGATTACTAGGGGTAGTATCTTTTTCTTTAACAAACTTGACCAAACAGTAAAATTGATTTGGATTAGATTTAAAACATTCAACCTCAGACATTTGTATTTTGGTTTTCTTAGCATGGTCTACAATATCAAATGACTGAAAGTAATTCATCATCAAAGATGGATTTGGGTTCTCATTTTGAGAGCTTAAAATATTAGGTACACTAGTCTTCACTGCATGTGTAGAAGAATTGACAAGTGCTGAAAAATTGACAGCAGTCGAAGAATCACTTATAATTTTATCCTTCGCAACGTCCAATGCGATAGCATTGTCTTTTGCAGGATTTGGTATGGGAGTCCCACGCTTTGCAATAGAAATTGGCAAACGTTGAGAGTCATTGATTTGAATAGGATCGTCACTTTTTGCAATGAAAGGTGGCTAAGCTGCCTGTGCTTGCGAATGGGTGAATACTGCAAAGACATCCCATCATGTGTGTCTGACGTATCATATTCTTGATATTGCATAAACCTAATATTAGAGTCGCCAGCCCACTCCGCATCATCTTCTTGATGCGAATTGGCATCATCTTTACCAAAGGGGGAAGATCATTATGTTCAACTTCATAATATCCTATAGCTGAATTTTGGGGTTGTGCTTCCAACGCAAGCCTCTCTAGAGCAGGAGGCAATTTATTTTGATTACGCATGGCATAATTGGAAGCATTATTTGGATAAGTCCTCCTTGGAACATCATGATAAGAAGTATTTCCTTGTGAGGAAATTTGCTTCTTAAGTGTCAACAACTCATTTGCTAACTTTTGTATCATGGGATCAACAGAATTCATTGAAGGAATTGGTAAATCAGCAATTTGATTATTTCTAACCTTTTTGGGATCTCTCATTATCTTACCGACAAGGATAAGATCATCTTCGACCGATATAGCCAACTATTGTGCAGCATCCAAATCTGCAAGATTATTCCTTCGCAAAAGAAAGCTCACCTCTGACAATTGAGCGTTGATGAAGAAGCATTTCAAGTTTCCAATGGTTGGTTGTGAAGCAACTGGAATGCGATTGTGCAATCTATTGAACTTTGCTACAAATTCACGCATAGTGTCCTGAGTTTCTTTCTTCATTTGAGTTAATTGAGCCAGCAGTGCGTGATCGTCTTTGGAAGACTTGAACCTTACTTCAAACAGTGTTCTGAGAGTTGCCCAATTTGTGATACAAGCATTTGTAAGATGATAGAACCAATCAAAAATAGCTCAATGCAAATTCTCAATCAATAATCTCACCGAAACATCTTCATGCTCAACACCTAGGACTCCACATGCAATGTAGAAGGCAACAATGTGTTCTTTCGGGTGCTGAGAATCATCCCCCAAAAATTTTGACTTATGTGCATACAGAGATGAAAATTTTGACTTATGTGCATACACAGATGCTAATTGGGCAGGAGATGTGGATGACAGAAAAAGCACCACCGGTGGAGCATTTTTTCTTGGTAGCAAACTAATTTCATGGTTGAGCAAAAAATAGAGTTGTACAAGTCAATCAACAACAGAATCAGAATATGTTGCAACAGCAACTAACTGTACACAGGTATTATGGATCAAACAAATGTTGAAGGACATAAAGGTAAAATGCAAGGAGCCTATAACTATTTATTGTGATAATATGGCAGCAATTGATATATCAAAGAACCCGGTATTTCACTCTAAGACTAAACATGTTTCTATCAAATTCAATTTTCTAAAAGAGAATGTTGAAGCAAAAGAAATGAAATTGGTTTATGTGAATACTAAAGAGCAGATTGCAGATATTTTTACAAAGCCTTTGCCTAAGGAAACTTTTGAATATCTCAGAGAGCAACTTAGAGTCCTACCCCCACCGGTAGAGACTTAGACCTGTAGAATTAACAGAGAAATCTTTTATTCCGGCTTTGATGAGGAGAGCTACATCTCAGGCGGAGTAGTTACTATATTGAATGAGTTGATATTTTGTATTTAATCTGGTTTTTGTAATGCTTTGGCATTTGATGTCAAAGGGGGAGAAGATTGATATGGAAAAACACATTATCCCTAGGGGGGGAGATTGATTACTCTCTGTATTTGTATTTTCATTTCTGGTTAATGATCTCTTTGGGAGACTTGTTGGTTTTTGGTTTTTGGCATTTCTGTTTTGGTACTTTGATGGTTTTTCCATCTTGTGTTGCCATCAATGCCAAAGGGGGAGATTGTTGGTATTTTGGATATGTTGATATGGTTTTGTCATTGATGTCAACACCTGTCATCACTTGTCAACACTTATCAGCACTTGGAGATCTTTGGTTATGTTCACTGGCAAGTCAGAGATTTATGCACAGTCACCAGTATTGGGTTCACCGGCAGATTATATTGTTCACCGGCACTTGGAATCTCTTGGAGGCTACTTGGTTGTGTCGAAGACATTATTCGATCACTTGGTTTTGGCGATTTGGTTAAATGTTTATTCGGGTTTGCATATTTGTTGTTACCGGCAAATAGGTCCAGGATATGCACCGGCAAGCATATCTATTCCAAATCAGCACGACACGTTATGAAGATGATTTATTATTATTGTAAATGCATTTGAGTCGACATCATGCATCCAATATTGATTTATTTGTAATATCTTTTAGAGCCAACCTATTTAATTGGTCTTAGGTTATGGTATAAATGTAAGATCTCATTTGTGAGATTGATATGCGATTGGGAAAAGAATTGTAGTAAGGCGTATGCGAAAATAAGCAGAGCTATACACGCAGACATCATTTGAAGGTTGAAGGAAGGTTTTTGTGAAGGCAATCAAAACTAAACCGGTTTTGAATCCAGTATATGAAGATGCTATTTTATGCAGTACATTATCATTGAATTTAACCATCCAATTGTAGTCAGTGTGACTCTCATTTTGTGATTGAGCAGTGAGCTCTAGGCAGCTGGTCTTTCTGCATGTGTAGAATCCATATTGTACACACATACTATCTGCAGTAGTATCATTTGATTGTGGGCAAGGCTTCCCACCGTGGTGTTTCCCCTTACAGGGTTTCCACGTACAAGTATTTGTGTTATGTGTTGTGGATGTTGTTTTCTTTCTGTTTCATGCATTAATCTTTACTGGTACTACAATTAACTGATAAAACTGTCTACCGGCAGAAAGTTTGGTTTACCGGTATTAGGCACTAAGTTTTGGTTAAGTTAATTTTGGTTGAATTTATTGGACAACTGATTCACCCCCACCCCACCCCACCCCCCTCAGTTGTCTCTGGGACCTAACAAAGATTGTAACACCAAATGCAGAGGAATGTGGAGCATTGTTCCAGACTGTCTTCAACTCACTTTTCTACAATTTCACTCTTCATCAAACTCCAGAGATGATGAGGGCAAAACCCGAGACACAGAAAAACACAACAATTTGTAACAAAAAATTATATTATTATTATCTAAAAACTATCTTCAATACATGAAAATACAAACAAGAGGAATAAATCCTCACAGGCTGCAACATATTACAGCTTATACAATTTTCTGGAAAACCCTTTCTCTTACAATGCAATTTTCCAACCCCAATAGAAACTTACAAGTTTTCTCAAATGAGTTTTAAATAGCCTTCCTACAGTTTGGAGACAAAATTACAACTTCAATTTTAAAATTGATAAACAATCGCCAAAACTTGAAATTGGAAATTTGAAAATTGAGCCAAATTTGAAAACTAGAAACTTTTTGAAAAGTTGTCCAACTTCGGCAGCCATAATTTTTGATCCGTTGATTGGATTGACACGTCATTTGAACCATCGCAAAGCTCTCTGAGTGAAGAATATGCTAAGAATTGCTTTGTTGATTCTCGCCATTTTCGTGGTCGTTTAGTGCCTCAAATCTGAATCAGATGAATTTTTATCAATTTTTCGGGAAACTCAAACTTGAATAACTTTCAAACCGTAAATGATCTTGACCTAATTCTTTCGCCAAGGTGCTTATTTTTCTGGTCTAAAGCTTCCCGCAAAATTCTATCTCCATTCGCCTTCAAATTAAAACTTTCTAAAAATAGCAGGTTGTCTAGAAAAAGCAACAAAACAATTTTGAAAGCTGGAATCTCTTATTCGTCCAAATGGGTATCCAGAAATGCAAAAAACATTAAAAGAAAACTACTAAAAAGGGAAAAAAAAAAATTGGTGATGCAACATTGCCCTTACACCACCGGATGCTCCTGCATCAAGAGACCAGATTAGTTTGTAGCACCAATTACTCATTCAAGAGCATCAAGGGAGATACTACAACATTATGTAGTATATACAAATCTACTTCATAACCATGCTTCAAATACTCATCTTAATATGATATCATCATGATACCATCTTTGATATCCAAACATAGGCTTCAGCACCATTATTGAACATCAATATTACAAGCGCCAATACCGCTTCCACATGTATTAAGTGCCTACAAAGAGAATGGAAAAAGTCACCTCTTTAAGTGCCCACTTTAGAAAATTGAAGAGACACAACCTTAGGCACCCATTCGGGGAAGTTCAAGAGACATCTATTGGCTATGTGTTGATTTCCTTAGTGGCCATGTGTTGATCTCCAAAAGGGAGCATAGGATTTTCAATAGGCACACAAATGCTACAAATTGGGGCTTGGGCTAGGTGTTTAATCATCCAGAATTGAGTGGATCATTCAAAGTTGAGTCCTTTATAGAGATTGAGAAGTAAAGCTTGTAGCTTCAACTTGTAGAGTTGTAAAAAGCCTAAGTGGCTAATATTTTGTAACTGATGAAGTTGTATTCTATTTTAATGAGAACTAGAAGGCAAGTTAATTCTTGCATTTTTTTGAGTTATTCTCTTTTGTATGCTACGTATGAATATTGTGTGGAGTAAGCCTCATCTAGTGTAACAGAGCATGTGTTTGGGTCTGTAAGGGGTGTCCCCTATATCAATGTGGCTAATTGATTCACCATACTATGTACACAAATAATTTAATAGCTAAAAATGACTCTTGGAGATCATTTGATGTGTAAGTATTTCTATGTGGTTAGACAAAAAGATATCAGCATGGTGTTATTGTCAAAAAACTATTTATATATGGAATTGAAAATTAGAAGTGAGGTAAAGAAAGTAGTTCTCTAGAGAATCCCAAATGGAGCACCCCATGTAATTACTACTAAAAAGATGGAGAGACATTTCAAGAGAGGAAAACTAGCTTGGGGGTCAAGTTCCTTAATCACACCAAAATAGTTATCGATGAACACAAAGGATGCTTACCATATCAATGTATAGGCTATGTTAGACAAAAATGGCAAATTTTGTAATGATATACACCCAAGGCTACCACCTGATTAAGGGTTCCAATATATCTTTGAGTTTGAAATTGGTACAAAGTGGGTGATAACCACTCCTTACTCTCATCCCAAGATCCATATGGAATAAATTAAGAAGGAAATAAAGGGGTTCTTGCGTATAGGCCACATAACATAAATCTCAGGCACATTTGTCTCTTCAATAGTGATACCCCATTCCCAACAATGATGACTTAATAAACCAACTACATCAAGCTATATACTTCTCAAATATTGATCTATGTTCAAGGTCCCACCGGATCTGAATGAGGAATGAAGACAAATTATAAGACTACTTTTAGGTGCCACTGTAGACACTTTGAATTCTTAGTCATCCCTGTTGGCTTGACTAATGCTCTTGCAACCTTTCAATCATGCATGAATAAGGTTAATAACAACCAATTAACAAGGTTTGCCTTAGTTTGCTTTCACAGTAGCTTGATATGCAATCAAACTTGGAAAGACTACTTGAAGAATTTGGTTAGAGTTTTGAGTATATTTGACTAGCACTCATTCTTCGCTAAACAATCAAAGTGCAATTTTTGGGCTTAAGGAGATTTTGTGTTTGAGTCAAGTCACCAATGAACAACAAGTGGAACAACAAAAGATTCATGGTATTAAGGATTGGCCGCCATCTAACATGTGTCACAATTAAGAGGATTCTTAAGATTACAGGATTACTATAGAAGGTTTGTAAAAGGATTTTGTCAGCTCATAGTACCGTGCACAAATCAGACTAAGAAGGGAACACGTTAGTGGATAGAGGCAAACTGAAAAAAAAATTCACAAATTGAAAAGGGTTAATGTCTTTATGTCTAGTGCTTGTTGTCCCAAATTATTTGCCTCCCTTTTGTGTTGAAATGTGATTCTTTTCATAAAGGCATTGGAAATTTTTATGATGCAAGAGCAATATCCCATTAATTTTGAAAGTGGGAAACTAGTAGAGGCAAAAAAGAAGCTTTCTATTTATGATAAGGGGATGCCAGCGACCATGCATGCCTTAGTGGCAAGTTTGTGGTTAAGACTAATCACAATAGTCTTAAGTACTTTCTCAATTAGAAAGATCTGAACAATAGGCAACATAAGAGGATAAGTAAGTTGCATGCAGATGATTTTAATATTAATATGTGTAGAGTGGACACAATGTAGTTGATGCATAATCACATATACTGATTTTAAGTTTCTAACATTGCTAATTCAATCATTGCCATCATATCTAAATATACTAATAATGATTTTGCTACAAAGTTGTTAGATGGAAGAACACAAAACGACGGTTGGAGACCTATTTTTGCATAAAGAGAAGATATATTTGATCCCATAGTCAAATATTAAGGAAAAAAATTCAAGATCCATCCATGATATTATATTTGCTAGCAATCGGAGTATTTTAAGACTTACAAATAGATCAAAGAGAGATTTTTGTAGAAAGGAACGAAAAGGGATGCACTCAAGAAGACATGTTCATCTTGCTAATAGAGCAAAGCAAAGAATTATATCCCTCAAGCCTACTTCAAGCATTACCCTTTCTTGAGCAAAAATAGAAAAACACATGTATGGACATTATCATTGGGTCTCTCAAGATAAAAACGATTGCATCTCTGTTGTGGTGGACAAACTCACCAAATATGCATATTTTTATCTCATATCCTGTAATTTTAGGGCTTCCCAAATTGTTGATTTATTCTTCAAAGAGGTTTACAAATGATATGGGTTGCCTAAAAATATTGCTAGTGATAGGATAGAAAGATTTTTTGAGTCAATTTTGGCAAGAATTGTTTCATTTGGCAAGAGTAGTGTTTACCCTAGCACAAGTAATCATGCTCCAATGGATGGGCAAAATCAAATTGTCAACAAATGGATTAAAGGCTACTTTAAAAATTGTTTCTAGACAACAAACAACTTGGATCAAGTGGTTACATTTGGGAGAACAATGTTATAATGTTCACCTATCGTGTGTCCATAGGTCACCTTTCATGGCTTTATATGGGTATAATGCTCTAACCTTTGTGGATTTTGTAATTTTAGAAAACAAGATACCCAAAGCAATAGATTTGATCAAGAAAAGTCATCGTATATTGAAATCCCTCAAGGACCATCTTTCAACATGCTCAAAACTATCAAAAGCTTTATGTAGACAGAAAGGATTTTTGAAGTTGAAAACATAGTTTACCTAAGGCTACAACCCTAAAAGCAAATATCCAATTGAAGAATCAAAGAGCAAAAACTTTTAAACCCAGACTTTATTGTTCCTACAAAAATTATAAAAAAGATGGGAGTAATAACTTATGAACCAAAGCTACCCAAGAACAACAAAATCCACGTCTTTCATGTTTCTCGCCTTAAAAAAATATTGGGACAACACATTGTACCATCCAAAGACTTGTCACCTTTGGGTGAAGAAGACTCATTCTAATACCAAAAGTATTTATGGATACTCAAGAAAGAAAGTTGAGAAATAAAGCCAACAACAAGTATTTGGTGAGTTGGAAGGATCTAGCAACTAAATATGCCACATGCGATCACAAATGTTATGTAATAAACTAATCAATTCAAAAATCGCATTGGCCAATAAAAATATGGCAACGTATTTTGAAGGCGAAAAAAGGAATTTAAAATATATATATTTAATTATGACTAATTTAAATATAAGGCATGCTAATTTTATCCACCGAATTCACTCAAATAGATTTGACCTCATGTTTGTCTATCAATAGAGATTGGAAGATGGAAGCACCTTGATTTGCATAATTGTGAAGTGGCACAAAATTCCCTAAACCAATCGCTCACAAGGATTGTATTTGGACTTCAATGATTTGTAGTTTGAGCCAACTCCTACAATGCATATTTGAAGAATTGCACTTACAATGTAATAAGGAGATCAACTAATTATCCCAAACTGTTATATCATTTGATAATTTTGCAAGGGCTTATCATTCATTTTTCAATATGCTATTACCTATATTATCTATTGCACTAGATCATACTTGAAATTAGATTAATCATTGGCATTTGTGATGTTAAATCAATTAGAAATATACAATATTCCCTAATCAAAAATATTACAATTTGAAAAGGGATGCACTCAAGCACAATAAAATTTGTAAGTATTCTGAGACTTACAAATAGATCAAAGAGAGATTCTCCTAGAAAGGAATGAAAAGGGATGCACTCAAGCACATTAAGGAATGTTCATCTTCCTAATAGAACAAAGCAAAGAAGTCTATCCCTCAAGCCTACTTCAAACATCCCTCTTTTTAGCAAAACTAGAAAAATATATCTATGGACATTATCATTAGGTTTCTCTAGATAACAAGGATTGCATCTTTGTTGTGATCGACAAACCCACCAAATATACATATTTTTGTCATATCCTTTAATTTTTGGGCTTCCCAAATTGTTCATTTATTCTTCAAAGAGGTTTTCAAATTACATGGATTGCCTAAGAATATTGTTAGTGAAAGGATACCAAGATTTTTTGAGTCACTTTTCACAAGAATTGTTCCATTTGGCAAGAACCATTTACCCCTAGCACAAGTTTTTGTGCTCAAATGGATAAGCAAAATCAAATTGTCAACCAATGGGTTGAAGGCTACCTTAAAAAAAAATTATAGACAACAAACAACTTGGGTCAATTGGTTACATTTGGGAGAACAATGTTATAACTCCTATCGTATGTCCATAGGTATGTCACCTTCCATGGCTTTGTATTGTGCAATCGTAGAAAAAAAGATACCCAAAGCAATAGATTTGATCAAACATAGTCATCATATATTGAAACCCCTCAAGGACCATCTTCAACATGTCCAAAACTATATGTTAGAGCATATGTAGCTATTAGTTGCTTTTCTACAACTAGTCATGTTTTTTTGCTTAAGTTCATTTAGGAGTTCTTATTTTAGTTGTACACTTAGTTTAGCTTTCATGCATCTAGTTTAGCTAGAGTTGAGCTTTATTTAGCTCCTCATGTTTGCACTTTAGTTATCCTAAATTTAGTTCCATGATTTCTTTATAAACACCTCATTGTACAATTGTAATTCATCATGTAATTTTGTATTCTTTGCTTTTGAGTAATTTAGCATTTTTTTGTGTAGCTCTCTCTGTAGCTCTCTCTGGTGGAAGGTGTTTTTATTTTCCGTTTGATCTTGTAGGCCTGTGTTGCAATCTTTTGTGTTGCAAAATTCAACATGGTATCAAAACTTGAAAACTTCAACACTATCAAAAGCTCTATGCAGACCAAAATGATTTTTGAAGTTAAAAACATGTTTTACCTAAGGCTACGACCCTTAAAGAAAATCTTCATGGAAGAATAAAAGAGCAAAAAAGTGGAAACCCAAATTTTGTTGTCCCTACAAAAACTATAAAAAAATGGTACTAACTTATGAACCAAAGCTGCCCAAGAAAAACGAAATCCACATCTTTCATGTTTCTCGCCTTAAAAAGGTATTGGGACAATAGTGTACCATCCAAAGACTTGCCACCTTTGGGTGACAAAGATTCATTTTAATACCAAAAGTTGTAATAGATACTTAGGAAATAAAGTTGAGAAATAAAGCCATCAACAAATATTTGGTGAACTGGAAGAATCTACCAACTAAATACGTCACATCAGATCACAAATATTATGTAATAAACTAATCACTTCAAAAATTGCATTGGCGAAGAAGAATATGTGTGATGCTTCTAGATTTGATTGTGTGTTTTTTGCATCAACATTCCGGATCACACTCTGTGATCCATCATCAGAATGAGATAGATATCATAAGGAGAAAAATGGTTGATATTGCATACCAAAACATACTAGAGAGAGAGAGAGAGAGAGAGAGAGAGAGAGAGAGAGAGAGAGAGAGAGAGATAGTAGTACTAGGTTAGTACAAGTGACAAGAAAATAAAAAAGAGATGAAAGACTAAAATAGCAACAATCGAAGTGAACAAAGAATAAAGGAAATGCAATATGTGAAAAACTAAGGAAAGTAAGAAAACAAAGAAATAACCAAACAATGTATTAAAATAAATAGCAATAATATCAAGGAGGGGCCAAATATTTCAAGATAAGAATAAAAAGGACTTGAAACCAAGAAAAACACAAATTGAAGGACGAGAAAAATACAATAAAAAAGATGAGATGAAATATTGAAAAGACAAAGGAACAAAAAGGTTAAAACAAATAAAATAAAATAAAAATAATGATCCAAAATTAGAAATATTAAAATGAAAGAGAAGGAACAAAATTTAAGAAAAAGAAGAGAAGAAAGTGAGCAAATAGAATAGGAGATAACAACTTTTGAAGGAAAAAAAAAAAAAAAGGAATTTGAAAAATATATATTTAATTATGACAAATTTAAAGATAAGGCATGTTAATTTTATCCACTGAATATACTCGAATAGATTTGAAGTCATGTTTATCATCATGTTTGTCTATCAATAGATATTGGAAGATGGAAACCCCTTAATTTGCAGACCAATCCCTCACAAGGACTGTATTTCGACTTCAATGATTTGTAGTTTGAGCAACTCCTACAATGCCTATACTTACAATTTAATAAGGATATCAACTGATCATTTGCAAGAGCTTGTCATTAATTTTTGCATATGCTATTACCTATATTATCCATTGCACTAGATCTGACTTCAAATAAGATTAATCGTTGGTATTTGTGAGGTTAAATCAATTACAAATATACAATATTCATTAAACGGAAATATTACAATGTGTAGATATCACAAACTTTGTTTGTTGTCCGGTATTCCCACCCTTTATTTTTTCCACATTATTGTCCCTTTCCCTCTATAATTTTAATTTAACATCAAGATTAAAGAAATTAACCAAAGTTTGGAGGTTATTTCTTTAAAAAATCAAATTTTGAAGCTTCCAAAACTATTGAGCCAAGGCCTAGTAAGAAGGGGGGGAATTTGTAACCAGCAAATTGTTTCAAAAAAACACAAAAAATCGGCATAAGCGCTCATAATTACACCATTCTACTTCTGTAGCATGTCGATAATGTCATCCTTTTGTGAAACACCTTGTCGGCACAGACAAATTATTGAAGGTTCTCTGAAGATTTTACAACAATTCTAATTTGATCAACAGTGTAAAAAATGGTCCAAATATGTCCTCCAATTTTCTTCAATAACCAGTCCCTAATAATCATTCCCTTTGAAATACTTGGTATTGATTTGAAAGAAAAATAACGCCAACTGATAGTCCTACAATGTTTCAGAAAATCATTACAAAGATCTGGAACTTTGACATTGAGATTTTATAAAGGCCTTGTTTTTTACTTGTGATTCTACGGTTATAGAAGCTTGGGGCGAATTTATTAAGGAACGAAACTAAACAGATCTAGAAGTAATTCGTTATTTATAACTTGGAGATTATAGGAAATATTGCTTAAGTTATTTTTGTCATGGAAAATATATTACCAACAGAGAACCCAATATGGATTATACATGCAAGATCCCTTGGCTATATCAAAATTGGCTTCCCACTCTTGTACACCAATCAGCCTATACATCTAAAAAGAGGCTGGAAAAAATGATGATACATCAATGTATCTTTGGGGTATGCACAATAAAATGATTTTCTCATAATTATAAAAAAAACTAAGTTGTGAAAATCTTTGAAATGAATGGCACAACAAAAATGAAAACTAAATTACAAAAAAAAATCTAAAATCTAAACTCTCAAACATATCCTAAATTTACGAAGTTATAAATTTCAAATATTAAATAATGAAACAGATCTAAAATCAATTTACATGAGCTACATAGCAAACCACTTAATGGATATCCCTAAAAACATCAAATGATACACTGATTTAAAAGAGACTGAAGATGATTGTTGGCATTAAGTTATCATTGATGTCAACCGGTATTGGAGGCAGGCCACCGGTAGAGGTATGTCATCCGGTATGAAGAAGAGTGTACCGGTATGGTGAAAGAGAAATAAGGTATTGAGAAGATTAACATGAAGGTTTGTCAACCGGTATGGTGAAAGACAAGCAGTTGTTGAAACTATCAGTGACTTCACCGGTATGAGGTGAGATGCATGTGTGTGTGAGCATGTTGAGTGATAACCGGTCTGGAGTTTGGCTGTCTGTTTATGATAAAGAGGCAGAATGTTAAAGTAATCACAAATCACCGGAGGTGAAGATGTGCTACCGGTGTAGTGTGAACTACCAGTTAGCAGGAGGAGAAGGTCTCAACGATAAAGGCATGTACCGGTATGATTTTGTTGAATGTTCAAGTATGAACCGACTGTGTGTCGGTGAGCTAAGTGATTGACCATTGTGATGCCATGTGGAGCTAAAGTAGCAAACATGCAAAGGTCGGTGAAACCTCCATCGACATGGTTGTTGAAACAACTAGTCGACATTAATGAAACAGCCAAAAATCACAAGATTGTAACTGACTGATGCGGCTCAAGGAAGAAAGAATAACAGAGGAAGATCAGGGAGTAGTTGGTGCCTAGATCAAAGAAAAGAAATCAGATTGCAAGAAAATCTCGAGAAGGAAACAGATGAGCATTTTAAGAGCCGACATACTTCAAGGTAGAAAATCATGTACGAGATTGCTATCTTTAGCAAGTATGCATTAGATAATGGAAAACGTGTACAGATGCATTCCTGGAGTATAGGTGATCGATCCAAGACAAACTGCATCGTATCTCATGCAGATTGTGTCGATTAAAGGAAACCCTAACCGCTACGAGTTTGAATTGTTTCATGGCGAGAAAGCTCAAGTTTAAATATGATGACTTGAGACTATTGTAGTTGATGCTGCAGAGTGAAGACAAGTGTAAATTTGTTGTCTGATAGCCGAAGAAAAAAACACTTCAAGTGTTTATGAGTGAAGATCTGATTGATAAGGAGAAGCAATATAAACCGGTGTAGGGAACGACCGGTAGAGTGTGCATTGATCACAAAGGTGACAAACCGGCAAAGGTTGTGCCTGATTAAGAGTGATCAAGTGTGAATTGAAGGAGAAAAGACATTGTGAGAGGGGATTTAGAAAAGTTATCAGCAAAGTCAAGTTGTAGAGTGGGTGGAGAGAAAACAGACCGGTAAGGGATAAACCGGTAGAGGAGAATATTGAAGGGTTGCAAAACTTCATTTGCAACAGTGGTTTCATTTGTATATCTGACTCGTTGTTTTCACTAAGTTGTAGCTTAGTGCAGGGGTTGTAGCTCCTTTAGGTTGTAGCCTATAAATTGTGCAAGGGTTGGTGCTCTTTTGAGTTGGTGCTCATAAATCAGGGGTTGGTGCTCCTTGGGTTGGTGCCTTAAATATTGTAATCAGAGTTTCATTGTGAGGTTGGATTGGAACAGAAGATCTCCAGCAGTTATTCTCACCGAGGTTTTTCCCACATTGGGTTTTCTTTGTATATAGCTGGTGTTGTGTGATGTATTCGTGTTCATGTGTGATGTTAATGTTTTAGCTAGTCCTTTCACACACTCTACTTGCATTGTTTAAGTTACCGGTTAGCATTCAGCTTGTCCTCTACTTTACCGGTATCTCTTTGTTAAAGAAAAAAAGTTTAAATCACTGGCTCACCCCCCTCTCAGTGATCCATTGTGTCCAACAATTGGTATCAGAGCATAGGTACCCTGTTTTATCAATAGCATTCTCTAGCTTGGGTAGATCCTATTAGGTGTTCACAATGGCACGAAATGAATCAGCCTCCTCAAAAGCTCCTATGTTTGATGGTGTCAACTATGCCTTTTGGAGTAGAAGAATGGAAACCTATTTGTCTTCTCTAGGTTGTGATGTATGGATGTCGATTGTAAATGGATATACAGTTCCTAACAATCCCCCTACTGATCCAGATGCTAAAGAGGGAATATGAGAACAATGCTAAAGCTAAGAATACCATTCTTAGTGGGTTGTCCTATAATTAGTTTATTAAAATCATGCACTGCTCCTCTGCCAATTAAACTTGGGATAAGCTGCAAAAGATTTTTGAAGGTGATGCTAAAGTCAAGGAAGCCAAGCTGCAGAAGATGTTTGATGGTGTCAACTATGCCTTTTGGAGTAGAAGAATGGAAACCTATTTGTCCTCTCTAGGTTATGATGTATGGATGTCGGTAGTAAATGGATATACAGTTCCTAACAATCCCCCTACTGATCCAGATGCTAAAGAGGGAATATGAAAACAATGCTAAAGCTAAGAATGCCATTCTTAGTGGGTTTCCCGATAATGAGTTTGTTAAAGTCATGCACTGCTCCTCTACCAAGGAAGTTTGGGATGAGCTGCAGAAGATTTTTGAAGGCGATGCTAAAGTCAAGGAAGCCAAGCTACAGACATTGAGGGCACAGCTTGAGGGTTTGAAGATGAAAGATGAAGAGAAGATAGTTGACTATCTCCAAAGGGTTGATGAAACAACAAATACCATTAGAGGGCTTGAAGAAGAAATAAAAGATGAGGTGATAGTGAAGAAAGTACTTAGATCTCTTACATCTAAGTATGATACAAAAGCCTCTGCAATAGAAGAAGCAAAAGATCTTAAGTCTTTACAATGGATGAGTTGTATGGCTCCCTAACTGCTTATGAGATATGGATTGCCGGTACTAATGCTCTGAAGAAAGAAGTTACTTTCAAGACTTTGAGAAAAGGAAAAGAAGAATCTGCTCATGATGCAACTAATGAAGACTCTGATGACATCATGGCAAACTTTGTCAAAAGACTCAAGACAGGTTCAGGCAAATATAAAGGCAAGTTGTCTTTGAAATGTTTCAACTGTGGAAAGATTGGACATTTTGCTGCTAAATGTCCTTATGGTGATAAGAATGAAGATGATCAATCAAATGGTAGCAGATAATTTAGTAAGGATAGGAAGAAAAATGTCTACAGGCATGGTAGAAAAGGCTACCGAAAGCAAAGCAATCTTTAGACACATGAAGATGATACCACAGATGAGGAAAGTACCTCGATGATTGTTGCAATGGAGATGAAGTCAGAGCAAACCTTTTTATGGATCAAGAAGTACCGGTACCTAAAGAAGCAGAAGAAGAAGAGCAAGAAGAAGTAGACCTTGAAGCAGAACTCATTAGTGCCCTAGATGAGCTAAAGAAAACAAGAAGAGACGTAAAGAAGGTAAAAAGGGTTGCAGTTGAAGAACAAGAATCGTTGGAGCGATCTCTTGAAGAGTCCAAGAGAACTATTGCAGATCTAAAACTCCAATTGGAAGAGGCCAAGAGGATGTGTGAAGTCAGTGTGAAATCACCAGTACTGGTCTGAGTGAAAAGGAAAAGGAACATCAGAATCTGGAAGCAGAAATAGTGAAACTCCGAAAGGACTTAGAGAAAAGTCAGAAAGAAATAAAAGTGAGAAGCAAATTTGAAGGCAACACTAAAGCCCTAGACAAGATGTTGAGCAAACAGAAGGAATCCAAAGATACAGGTGGCTTAGGTTTTCAAGAAGGTCAAAGCTCAAACAACAAAGACACATCTAATAAGGAGATACAATTCACTTTTTCAAATAAAGGTGAAGAGAAGAAGACATTCACGGTAGGCAAGGATACCGACAAGAAGACATATACAGATGCTGCTAGAAACCACCACAAAAACCGGTATGCTCAATCATTGAACCGGAGACCGTACTCAATGCACCGACATGCAGATCCAAGGATAAATGCAAGTATTGATCACGAAGAATTCACAAGGGTGAGCAGCATGAAAGGAAGACCCCTAGTGAGGCAGTTGTTTGCAGGTTCAAGACAATCTAACCGATATGTTCCAAATTTTCATGGTTATTGTCACTGGTGTAATAAGTACGGTCATAGAATGGCAGATTGTAGGAAAATGAGTGTCGGCCCTAGTTTTGAGAGTAGAAACTTATTCGTTGCATTACAAAGTACAAATGTCACATGTTATAATTGCAATGAGTTTGGTTACAAGAGTTATGAATGTAGGAGTAATATGCAAATGTCCTACAAGAATGCACTAAGTACATCTTATAGTGCTAATGTGAAATGCTGTAAGTGTCAAAATTTTGGTCACATAGCAAGGTATTGTCGGCTGAGAACTGACAAGCAAAAGAGAATTGTACCGGATGAGAAGTTGGAAACAAAACAAGAACACAAAGTGATAGAAGAGGACAAGAAAGAAGAGAAATCGGTCTGGGTAGAAAAGGAGAAAAACAAGACAGAATCCAGCCTGATTGTGCAGACTGCTCTACATGCTGAAAGGAGGAATTTATGGGTAGTTGATAGTGGTTGCTCAAATCACATGACCGGAGATAAGAAAAAGTTCATCAAACATGATGATTGGAATGGTAGTTCAGTCTGGTTCGATGACAACTCCTCCATCAAGATCAAAGGTCGAGCGGGGTACACTAAATATTGATGGAAAGCTCAAGGCTCATGATGTGTACTATGTGGAAGGTTTGAACGATAACCTACTGAGTCTAAGTCAGATATGTGACAAAGGGTACGAGTTCTCATTTGACTCTACCGGTTGCCAAATAAGGAAGCAGAGTACCGGTCAGGTGGTAGCAGAAGGAAAGAGAACAGAGGGTAATGTCTACAATCTGAAGGAATGCTATGAGTCCCCATGTATGATGGGACAAGTTGATGAAAGTTGGTTGTGGCACCGAAGACTAGGCCATGTGAATTTTGACAATCTGGTTAAGATAAGCAAGAACCGGTATGTGAGAAACATACCTTAGATCATAAAACCGGCAAGCATATTTTGTGATGAATGTGTCAAAGGTAAGCAAGCAAAGGTCAACTTTAAAACAAAAGAATATAACACCTCAAGACCTTTGGAGCTGATACATACAGACTTATGTGGGCCAACAAGGACAAGAGCATTGGCCGAATAAAGGTATTTCATGTTGTCCATAGATGATTACTCAAGAATAACTTGGGTAACCTTCCTGCATGACAAGTCACAAGCATTTGAGAGATTCAAAATTTTTAGGAAGATGGTGGAAAATGAAAGTGGACACCAGTTAAAATAATTAAGATCAGACCTGGGTGGAGAATTTTCTTCCAATGAATTTGTTGACTACTGTGAGAAACATAGAATCCGAAGACAGTATTCAACTGCAAGGACACCTCAACAAAATGGGGTGGTAGGAAGGAAAAATAGGACAGTGAAGAAGATGGCTAGGACTATGTTGAATGAGGTCAACATATCGAATATATACTGGAAGGAAGCAATTCATACTGTTGTCTACACTTTAAACCGAGTACAGTTAAGAGTGAATAGTAGAATGACTCCTTATGAGTTATGGAATGAAAGGAAACCATCACTTAAGCACTTCAGAGAGTTTGGAAGTAAGTGCTTCATCAAGAGAGATGTTGATGGATTAGGAAGTTTTGATTCCTGAAGTGATGAAGGAATCTTCTTGGGATACTCAACCAACAATAAAGCCTACAAATGCTACAACAAGAGATTGAGAAGGGTGGTTGAGAGTGTAAATGTGAGAATAGATAAAGACTCACATAGAGGAAATTTTGCACTGGCACCATACATTGATGACTCAGATGTTGAAAATGAAGAACAGTCTGACAATGGACCGGTAGAAGATACACCAAACAAGATCCCCAACCGGTATGTGCAGAAGAATCGTCCAAAAGAACAGATGATAGGAGATAGGAATGAAGGTGTGCAGACCAGAAGGAGATTAGCCCGAGAAAGTGAGCAGGTAAATTTTTGTCTCATGACTAAGGTAGAGCCTAAAACTTTTGATGATGCCAACAAAAGTGAGAAGTGGGTAGATGCCATGGATGAAGAATTGAGACAAATTGAGAAAAATCAAACTTGGGAACTTGTTCCTGGACCAGCAAACAAAAATGTCATAGGTACCAAATGGGTCTACCGGAACAAGATGAATGAAGAAGGTAAGATAGTTCGGCATAAAGCAAGGTTAGTTTGCAAAGGGTATATGCTCAAGTGGAAGGTATTGATTTTGAAGAAACCTTTGCATCTGTTGCTAGGTTAGAGGCAATCAAAATGTTTTTAGCTTTCTCAACCTACAAGGGATATAAAGTATATCAGATGGATGTGAAATCTTCTTTTCTCAATGGCAATCTTGAAGAAGAGGTGTAAATGGAACAGTCAGAAGGGTACCTGCTGCATGAAGATGAGAGTTTTGTATGCCGGTTGAAGAAAGCCCTGTATGGTTTGAAGCAAGCTCCCAGAGCATGGTATTCCCGGTTAGACAAATACTTGAAGGAGCAAGGATTTCGGAAAGGGAATGCAAACAACAACTTGTATGTCAAGGTAAATGGAGATCACATGATTATAGTTGTTGTATATGTAGATGATATTATCTTTGGTGGAGACAAGGACATCATGTGCAAAGAATTTGCAGATCAGATGAAGACAGAGTTTGAAATGTCCATGTTGGGTGAGTTGTCCTATTTTCTTGGTTTGCATATCTCACAAATGGAGAAAGGAATTTTCATCTCCCAAACCAAGTATCTGAAAGACATGTTGAAGAAATTTCAAATGGACGACAGCAAATCAGTAAGTACTCCCATGGTTACCAGTTGTAAGTTGAGCAAACTAGATGAATCACCAGAAGTTGAGCAAATATTGTATAGGTCTATGATCGGTAGTTTCAACCTGTTTGCATGGTAGCAAGATTCCAAGCTGCTCCTAAACAGTCTCACTTAAATGCAATCAGAAGAATCTTCAAGTATCTGCAAGGAACTATCAGCTATGGTCTATGGTATCCAAAGAAAGGAGACATCTCTTTGCAGGCTTATACTGATGCAGATTGGGCAGGAAGTATTGATGACCGGAAAAGCACAAGTGGAGGTGTTTTCTACTTAGGAGACCCGTTAGTATCATGGCACAGTAAGAAGCAAGATTCAGTGTCACTATCTACTGTTGAGGAAGAGTACATAGCAACTGCTGCATGTTATTCACAGGTTTTATGGATGAAGCAGACACTGAAAGATATACAAGTGGAGATACTGGAACCCATTCCAATCTGATGTGATAACTCAAGTGCAATCAACATCTCCAAGAATCTAGTAATGCACTCAAGAACAAAACACATTGCAATCAAGTATCACTTCTTGAGGGAGAAGGTAGCTGACAAGGAGGTCATGGTAGAGTATGTTCCCACTGATGAGCAGATTGTTGACATATTTACCAAGCCACTTCCCTTGGGCCCATTTGAGTATTTGAGACAAAAGATGGGATTTGTCCCACGATCTAGAAGCAGTTGAATGCATAGGAGATTGCATGATTCAGGGGGGGTTAACCATTGCTACTATCTTATGACTCTTGGATCTTGAAGCATGGACACGGGTGGAGAGTGTCTTAACCAAATGCAGTCAAGGGAGAGATTATTGGTGTCAGAGTAAGGTTCCCTTTGCCATTGTTGTCAAAGGGGGAGAGAAACCGGAAAAGAAAATGTTGACATCAATGCCAAAGAGGGAGATTGTTGGCATTGAGTTGTCATTGATGTCAGCCGGTATTGCAAGCAAGCTACCAGTAGAGGTATGTCATCTAGTATGAAGAAGAGTGTATCGGTATGGTGAAAGACAAATAAGGTATTGAGAAGATTAACATGAAGGCTTGTCAACTGGTATGGTGAAAGACAAGCAGTTGTTGAAACTATCAGAGACTTCACTGGTATGAGGTGAGATGCATGTGTGTGTGAGCATGTTGAATGATAATCGGTCTGGAGTTTGGTTGTATGTTTATGATGAAGAGGCAGAATGTTAAAGTAATCTCAAATCACCAGAGGTGAAGATGTGCTACCGATGTAGTGTGAACTACCGGTTAGCAGGAAGAGAAGGTCTCGTTGATAAAGGCATGTACCGATGAGTTTGTTGAATGTTCAAGTATGAACCGACTGTGTGTCGGTGAGCTAAGTGATTGACCGTTGTGATGCCATGTGGAGTTGAGGTGGCAAACATGCAGAGGTCGATGAAGCCTCCATCGACATGGTTGAAACAACTAGTCGACATTAATGAAACAACCAAAAATCACGAGATTGTAACTGACTGATGTGGCTCGAGGAAGAAAGAATAACAGAGGAAGATCAAGGAGTAGTTGGCACCTAGATCAAAGCAAAGAAATCAAATTGCAAGATCTCGAGAAGGAAATAGCTGAGCTTTTTAAGAGCCGACAGACTTAAGGTAGAAAATCATGTATGAGATTGCTATCATTAGCAACTATGCATTAGATAATGGAAAACGTGTATAGATGCATTCCTGGAGTACAGGTGATCGATCCAAGACAGACTGCATCGGATCTCATGCAAATTGTGTAGAGTAAAGGAAACCCTAAACGCTTCGAGTTTGAATTGTTTCGTGGCGGGAAAGCTCAAGTTTAAATATGATGACTTGAGACTGTTGTAGTTGTTGTTGCAGAGTGAAGACAAGTGTAAATTTGTTGTCTGATAGCCGAAGAGAAAAACACTTCAAATGTTTATGAGTGAAGATTTGACTGATAAGGAGAAGCAGTATAAACCGATGTAGGGAACGATCGGTAGAGTGTGCATTGATCACAGAGGTGACAAACCGGCAAAGGTTGTGCCTAATTAAGAGTGATCAAGTGTGAATTGAAGGAGAAAGTACATTGTGAGAGGGGATTTAGAAAAGTTATCAGCAAAGTCAGGTTGCAAAGTGGGTGGAGAGAAAACAAACCGATAAGGGAGAAACCGATAGAGGAGAATATTGTAGAGTTGCAAACCTTCATTTGCAACAATGATTTCATTTGTATATCTGAGACTCATATTGTTTTCACTAAGTTGTAGCTTAGTGCAGGAGTTGTAGCTCCTTTAGGTTGTAGCCTATAAATTGTGCAGGGGTTGGTGCTCCTTTGAGTTCATGCTCATTAATCAGGAGTGCCCTAAATATTATAATCAGAGTTTCATTGTGAGGTTGGATTGGAGCAGAAGATGTCCAACAGCTATTCTCATCGAGGTTTTTCCCACATTGTGTTTTCCTCGTATATATCCGATGTTGTGTGATGTATTCTTGTTCGTGTGTGATGTTAATGTTTTAGTTAATCATTTCACACATTCTACTTGCATTGTTTAAGTTACCGGTTAGCATTCAGCTTGTCCTCTACTTTACCGGTATCTCTCTGTTAAAGAAAAAGAGTTTAAATCACTGATTCACCCCCCTCTCAATGATCCATTGTGTCCAACAGAAGCATGCTTCCTTCTAAGGTGCCCATTATATTAAGATATCAAACATATCTAAAGAACCAATCTAGTCTAAAGGGCATTATAAGTCATTGTCATCATCTCTTCACAGTAGGACTGCAGTCGCTCCTAAAAATGGTTCATGCATTCAGTAATCAATAATGATCTGCTTGCCTTCAAAGGCTAAGTGAAAGACTTGTTTTTATTAATAATTTCTCCATCATAAAAAAAGAAACATGGGTAGTTACTAACCAAAAGAGGAAAAAATTATTGAAAGGCGAGTCAGTCCAGAGTTTGCGCAATTTGAGGTTTTCAAGTGCAATTATTTGTTTCAAATGGTAGGCAATTGCCATTTGCAAGGAGGATTCTGGTGTTTTACAAGTTAATGGAACTCCTTGCATAGAGTAAGAAATTCCTGTTTTCCATCAAAATAAATAGCAATAATTTATCATTTTTCACAAGAAAAATTTTTGCTCTTCTCATGAAAAACAAGAGACTGATGATAGAAATCTCTAGTATATTCTTATCTCATAGCATCATAAACCTCAAATTGTGTAGTCAACAACAGAATAATAAAAAGTACAATAACAGTTCCAATGTTATATCGTCCACCAATCAATTGCCTGTTATGTGAAAACAAGAGTTGTTGATGGAATCATACTGCTTAAAATTGCTGTTCACACTGCGTAAACTAATACCTTACACAATCAAGGAAAGTATTGCTTTTTTGAAAGTTAATGGAACTCTCTGTTTAGAGTAAGAGATTCCTATTTTCCATCTATAAATAGCGAAGTTTTTCATTCATTGCAAACTAATGTTTTATTGTTCTCATAGAAAACAACAAATTAATGATTAAAAAATTCTCCTTTATTTCTTATATCATAATGTACAATTGTATAGCTGAAGACAGAATATTAACAAAAGAATGATATATCATCCATCAATCAATTGCCTATAATGTAAAAGCAACAATTCTTGATGCACTCAGATTGCTTAAAATTGCCATTCACATTAAGTAAACCAGTACCTTACTCGTACAATCTGCACTGCCTTGATGATCTGCAATCAAACTGTGGTGGTGGTACAAAAATTATTATATAAATTGTAGAATTGTTTTGACAACAAAGTGCTTGACTTGAAGTCAATTGGAATTTAGGAAGAATTACTTCCAGCTAATAGCAAGCAATGTAACACACATTGCTTGCTTATACCCTATTTATCCTAATACCCTCCCCGCTTTTTATTATCTTGTGAGGAAATATTATGCAACTCTCTGAGTAGTGCATATGACCAACATAAATAAAAATTTTGTTAGATGTAAGAACCATGTCAATATTCTTGAAAATAACAGTGCTCTCTCCAAAGAATTGGTATTGATTATCAAAAAATGCTGAGGGACAAAACCATTTGCCCCGCTGCTTTTCCCCTCTCAATTATCCTTGGTGTTATGTACGAGGCTTCAAAACTAAGAGCCTTGGTGCTCATTTAGAAATTTTCACAAGCAGTCTTACTTTACATAAGAAGAATATAACATGTTGTCAATGGATTTGAAAAGATCATCAAACCTTGTTCATTCTGAGCTAGTTAAAGCCATTTTTATTCTGTTCAAGCTCCTGTATGCGAAGACGAGCATTCTGTTGAAGGGAAAAAAAATTATCTTTAAATAAATCAGAGTATAATGAATAAAAAAGAAAAGCACGACATAAAAAATATAAGAAATCATTCCACTATTCATATTTTAGGAAAATTTCAATTAAAAACCTTGTTGCTAGGTTCATTATGATGAAAGGAGAATTTGTAGATGCTAAGAAATGATGTTATCAAGATTTCTTAAAGAATGTTAGCAGCAAAGTTTGAAAATTCTGACTTGGCAGCCCAAAATAGGACTCAGACTTGGGACTTGCCACAGAACTCGGCTAGGACTCAGCAAAAAAGAAAACAGTAGTTTTACCATAAAAAAAAAATTAATTCATTTAGAGAACATGAAAGCCTAATTTGACTATCAATTTGTCATAATTCAAACATTACACATGTCATATGTTGTTCAAACACTCAACATTTGTTAATTTCATAATTCATACTCATAGTTTCAGCCTTTAAAATGTATAACAGCGTCATAAATTTATAAATGTTTGCATATAATGATATGTCAAAATGAGAAAAACAACCAAATACAATCTACATCTTCCTCTTTCCCCTTCTAAAGTAACTCAATTTGTCAGGCATCGAATGAAAAGGTGCTACAGTATAAAAATGAAGATGAATTGTTTCTTTAACATTGTCTTTTTGGATCTCAAATTCTCCTCTTCTCCTCTCCTTTCCTATTTTGGTGTTCAGCCCTGTTTTGGTCAAGATTGGACCAAAAAAAAGTTAAGGAAAAGTCACTTTTTATGTTTTTTAAATTTTTTTAACCTCCCTAGGGGCACCCAAGTGGACCCGAGAGTCCATGCCCAAAAATCAGGAGTCCGAATGTGGGACTAAGAGGGTTCTGGAGGAAGACTCGGATGATACTCCCCAGAACTCTTCCGGACTTGCCTCGGGAGTCAATGGCAAGTGGACTCAGCTAGAGATAGGACTTGGGACTCTGGAGAGTCCTTGGAGAGTGCTCAAACTATGGTTAGCAGGGTAGTTACGGCAGATTTGTTCAATTGAGAACGATAAAATAATTATAGATTTTTAAATGTCCCAGAACAATTTTATCACCAAATGTCTCATTGACAACCTATGATTTGCACTGCGGGCTGTCAAAATATAGCCACTGAATGGTTATTAATTGTAGAAGCAAGACAAAAGACAAGGAAAATTACCAAACAAAAAAATGCTTATGCATCAAAAGACAATGCCCCATCTTTGCTATAAAAAAGTACTGTCTAGAATCGTACAACTCTTTTGTTAGACTATAGAACATAAATTACAAAACGTATATTAAGGATGTAACCGTTGGTCAAACGTGATAAGTTAACTTTGGTTTTATTTATCATTAGTTAACGTATATACTACAAGTTAACATATTAGTATATGTAGTCAAATTAATATATATATCGGAAGCATGAAATAGCACAACCGACATTACAAAATTAACAAATTGCACCTCTTTCAAACTGGCCGCTACCTTGAAAAATCGCATGCGCTCTTCTGATATCTGCTTGTCCAAAAATATGTCAACCTCTACATTTTTGCCATCTGCTAACATTAGGCACTGATATTTTTAATGCCTTATTTCAGTATAAATTGGCCAGGCAAATTCAATGTATAGTTTTGCTATCTAAAAAATATAAAAAGAAAAAAAGCGAGTGATATTTTTGGATGGATTGACCAAGATGAAGGTGATGTGAAAGTATATAAAGAAGTTCTTATTCACTCTGAACTTAAAGACAACTCACTTCTGCTGTCCTTAACAGCAAACAGATTTCCTTTTATGATCTTTGCAGGTTGCAAGATTGTTTCTGAAATTCTGAGTGCCATACCAAAAGATTTTTGGGAGTTGCAGCTGCTTGTAATGTCCCCCTCCAAGTAATGAATAAGCAGAGAGGAAGTCTCTAGCCTTTTCCATTCCCTGAGGCTAGAAGATTAAATGAATAATAAGGGAATGTGTGAATAATTAAAAATGAGCCCAAAAAGATAAAGTAACCATACATTTGTATTTAATTATTCATTATGAATTATTAATGGGGCCATTTTAAGTGAAGACCTCATTTCTACTAGGTGGTACTTCAAGGTCAAAACTAAATTAATGCCCAAATCTAACCAATGCTAAGGGTGAACTTATTAATGAGGCGGCTATGTTGAGATAATTCCAATTCATGAAGAATCGATGGCTTTTTGATTGGGGATTTTTGTATATATTGGCGTCGTGGGATTTGGCTGGGCATTCACGACTTCATTTTTTAAGATTATAATTTCTCTCTGCAAATTGTTGAACATCAGGACGAAATCCCTGAGTTCTTGGTTCTGAATGTAGCCCCAGAACTTTTATTTGGCAGATCGATTCCCCATTCAGACTCACTTTCCAGCGATTTATGGTGGTGATTCAGTCATCACGAGAAATCGGTACTGGCAGCTATATAACTTGAGGGCTTCAAGGATTGAAATGCAGAAATTGATTGACCTATGCCCATCTTTCATAGGCGATCAGAGGTGAGTGAAGAGACCAGCTTGAAGGGGAAAAGTGCCACTTGTGGAAAGGCGATAGCGCAGACCCAAAGTTCTGAAAATCATGGCCTTGTAGCTGAGTATTGCGGCTTGGTTAGCTAGGCGACTTGTTCCCAGTCTGAAATTAACACCAAGTCCAGCAAAGAATCATAAGGTGCAATTCTCTGTAAAAATTGGTCCTGTAGCAAATTTCTTTATATTATTGTTGCTAATTTCCATAGTGCAATAGCAATCTGTTTTCAGTTTAAGTCTTTGCAAATGAAGAGAAAATATTGAATTACATCCATTACTGAAAATTCCAATTTCAATAAGAAGTGCTGTTCGTTGTGGAATACCTTTAAAATTCTATATACTTATAAGCTTAAGCCAGATAGAATATTTCACTGTTGATAAAGGATGTTAAACTCTTCTATTCTTCATTTTCTTGAGATGCAGAAAAAGTCAACAACTGATTTATCAGATTCAGAACATTTGCAAATTTGTAATTTTCCATCAAGATTTAATGCAAATAAAAAGAGTACACAGTGATGAATGGAATCAACAAAGGGTCTTCATATTTAAGGCATCAAAATTGAATTGTCATTGTTTCAGTGTCATCAAAGTTCCAGAAGGTTTGTCAAACTTCATCAAAATAAAGAATTTGCCATGAAAGCTTCATCAGAATCATTCAAAAACAGCTTTCCAGATAGGTTTATTTTTAAATCCTAATAGTTTTTAGCTGTCACTATTTCTGGAAAGACCTGTGCTATTTATAGCTTTACAATATTCTTAGCATTCCCTATTTTAAGCCAAGAGTTGGCTAGTGTTAGATCATTTATCAATAGATCAGTTGTCATGCTATAGCTGTGAGTATTAGGGGATAATTTGTGGTAATTTCAAAGGTCAATTTAAATGACAATCACATATCTTAGGTTTAGTGGAAAGACAATTTGTAATAAAGCTTGCATTCATGCAATCAAGCTTTTATTAGGGTATAAGTTTAGTTAGTTTCCTTCATTTATTTTCATGAAATTGCTCTGTAAACAGTCTAATTAAGTGTTAATTTGCACCTTGATGGCTAGTGATTTTCAAGCTTGCATATTGCTGAAATTGTTGTTCATTGAGTTCTGAACTTTAATAGTCAATTGGTTTTCGTGTTGAATAGAATTTGATAACGATTATAAGCTGCATATTGTAGCTTCTATTGAAAGAAGCCTTTCAACTTTAAGTGCAATTCTTTCATGCTTAATGTTTGTGTGTTCCCAATTCAATCTTGTTTAACTTCTAACTTCTTATCTCTGCATTCAATAGCGAATTGTGAGTGTCATCTAGTTGTGGTAGATTATTTTCTGCAATAGATAGATTCACAAAAAATTCTCTTCTCTCGTGCAGAAGTGCTGAATTGCCTTGTGCCCTAGACTAAGAAATTAAAAAATAGGTTCCTGGAACATAAGGGATTCTACAAAAACAAAGCTAAGAGAAGAGACACAAAACTTGCCTGAAATATCACAATAGGTGGAACAGAAGTATGGTTAAAGCAGTCGGTGCTTATGGAGGAATTATGATTATTTGGTCACCCAGCTGTGTCAAACTTGAGGTGGTGACTCGCAGTCAAATTTAGCAGGTCCGTAAGGTTTCCAACATAATATCAAATTTGAAGTTTTTTATTTTCAATGTGTATGTACTATGGACCATCCAATTCTATAGGAAAAGATATAGTATGAGGACAGATTGCTGCATATATAGGAGACTGGAAAAAGGAATTAGTTATTTTGAGCAGAAATTTCAACACAATCCTAAGTTGCCCAGATAAGAAAGTGAGTGCTTTAAGACCAACAAAATCACAAACTGACATCAATAATGTTATCGACAGTATGGGGCTAATGGATGTCATATCCAAAATGACACAAACAAATGGACCAGTAGGAGAATGTGGTTCAGTAACATAGCTGACAGCTGGACAGATTCCTTATTAAGTTATTAACAGCAGTTGGCTGCTCTCCCCAATCATTTTTTATACTGAAATTTTTCCCATCTCTACCTCAGACCATTATCCCATTGCACTATCCCTCTCAAAGGATCAACTGCCATATAAGTGCCCTTTCAAAATAGAAAAAAAATGGTTTAGCGATGAAAACTTCATTGAGCTGGTCAAATACTGGTGGAAGGAAACCAAGGTCTAGAAAGGGGGCAAAGAAGTTTGAATTCGCAAAGAAACTGATGTCCTTAATAGGCACCTCAAGTAGTGGAATAAAGAATCTTTTTTCTGATGAATATGTGTCAGCTTCTACTAATTTAAAATATATCATATATATTCACCAAAAAAAAAGTAGAGGGACACAAGGTCAACCCTCAGAGTCAAACAGGCTGGGCCTGGGGAGCTAAATCTGAATCACACGAGCAGAGCCCGGAAAGCAGAGTCCCAAATAAACAAAATAACAGTTATATGGGCAGAGCCTGGATAGCAGAAGAACACAAAAAACGAGCTGCTTAAGCAGCGAGAGCAATCCCAAAGGGCAGCGGAGGGGGATCTTAGTTTAATTTTCCCCATACATCAGCAGGAGCCAGAGTGACGTCAGGAAGAGACCACCCCTCATCAACAACAACATCACCTTCCTCTTTATCTTTATCATCTCGTACACACAAAATAGCCAAAGCCAGTATAGGAAAACCCTTGGAAGAATGAAGCTAACCTCCACCACTAGAAGCCATCCATCCACTACCACCACCAATATCCGGCCCCACCACCCTAGAGCCCCACCCAGAAGCTCCACACGGAGGAGGGGTAGAGCACCACCGAGCAAAACCATTTCCACCGCTAGAGTGGCGGCGAGGAGCCTGGGACAGCAGAGTCTGAGAATGCGGGGCTAAAGAACTGCTATCGTGTCGACGGCTACGAGGCAGGGAACAGCCACAAGGGACCTGGGCCACAATGCACAAGGCATTACCCTAGTGTTCAAGAAGCTCCTAGAGGTGACAAACCTCCAATGCCACCTTTTTAGCCTACACCTATATTTGATAGCACATTGTTGCAAATACACACTTTAGTAAAAAGCGACACATCAATGGAAATAAAACTGTGAGCAAGTAAAATAGAATCTCTATCTTTCCATAAGGAAAACAAGATCTCCACCCTGAAAGCATGCCAAATTTGGGTATACTTGAAAGGGAAACGAGGTCAATCCCCAAGAAGAGCCATCTGCAAAGAGAATGGCTCAAGTCGGAAGGAGCAAAAAAAATTATGAATCCAATTCCATAAGTTTTGAGCATGGCAATAGAACCAGAGTATATGCTTAAAGGACTCTAGCTGATCACAAAATGGACAAGGGTCCATAATGCCCTTTTTCTTCATTGCCAGAAATGGCACAAATAATCGACTTGGCACAAAGGGCCATTCCTTGTTGCTAAGTAGAGAGGAACCCAAGACTGCCTAAGTCACAGAGGAGGCAACAAACTCCCAAGCAACTCCATAAAAACCTTTGTGGTCTTCAGCAGAGACCCACAAAAAGTCTCGCAAAAGCTTTTCTAGTTTTAAATAAGAGGCTTTAGAAGGAGCCCAGCAAGAGGAATAATAAACATGACTAACCGCGAGAATTTTAGAACACAACTAGAATTTACCAGCCAGAGAAACCGGCTTGCTGATCCAGTAAAAAAGCTTTTTCTTGACCTTGGCAAGGATTGCATTCCAAAGCTCCATAGGCGAAGCCTAGAAAGCAAAAGGAATGCCCAAAAATCGAAACATTTCACCATGTCCAATCCACTTCTACCCATATTGAAAAAGCCAAGGTGAAGCCAAAAGAAAGGATTGCCTGTTACACTAAGTTTTATGCGATTGAATGTCAAAACCAAAAGCTAAATAGAAAGTATTTAGGCATTGGAGGGCCTCCTTGACATTTTGCTCATCTTCAATAAGCTTAAAAAAGAGTTATCTGCAAAATGGCCATTGACAAGTTGGTGAGATGAATTGGGCAAGGCAATCACCCAAAAGTGCCTAGTGGAAATGGAATGTGCCAACAAGTAGCCAAAGCCTTCAGCAACAAGCACATCCAAAGAGGGAGCCAGAGGGCAACCCTAGCGAATTGACCCATGGAGCCCAAAGGCTTGAGATTGACAGCCATTTATGGTAATGTAGGCAAAAGCATCACCAAACAACATCTTAACAGATTGAATGAAGCGAGGGTCAAAACCAAGGGCACCAAACATAGCTAAAATAAAGGACCAATCAATTTGGTCATAAGCTTTAGAAAAATCAATTTTGAGGAACAAGGTTTTCTGTCAAGAACGACGGACCTATTCCATGCCTTCCCAAACAGCAATAACGTTGTCCAAGATGTATCAAGATTTGATAAAACCAATCTGTCCTGCATGGACAATTTGAGGGAGCATGCAGCGAATCTTCAAATCTAAAGCCTTCACAATAATCTTTGTAGGAGACATTAAGCAAGGTTATTGGCCTCCAGTTGCAAATATCCTCTAGGTTACCAGGCTTAGGTATGAACTTAATGTTACCCTTGTCAATTATTTGTCCCAAAAATTGATTTTGAAATGCCTCTAGGTAAACTTTGTGCAAATCAGAACCCACACAATGCTAGAGGGCTTTATAAAATTCACAGGGGAAACCATCACACCCAAGAGATTTGTCATCCACCATGGAATTGACAGCT